>NW_026991718.1:137460927-138060927 GCF_029215605.1 Mirounga angustirostris | reverse complement strand
GCTGAGACTTTTTATCATTCCACTTGTTTCAAGAGTGTCTGGCTTCGTCCCTGAAGCCTGGTACACCAGCTGCTTTAAAGTCTCTGACGATTCATTTCAGAGTGGGCTTTTCTTAATTATTTTTTCTCTTGAGAATTGGCCAGACTTTACTGCTTTTTGTTTAATATTATTTTATTATGTTATGTTAATCACCGTACATTACATCATTAGTTTTTGATGTAGTGTTCTGTGATTCATTGTTCTCGTGTAAAACCCAGTGCTCCATGCAGTACATGCCCTCCTTAATACCCATCACCAGGCCAACCCATCCCCCCACCCCCCTCCCCTCTAGAACCCTCAGTTTGTTTCTCAGAGTCCATAGTCTCCCATGGTTCGTTTTCCTGCTGCTTCTTATGTCAAAAGATTTTGGGTTGTATTCTGGATGCTTTGAATATCGTGTTGTGAGGCTCTACGTCCTGTTTATATCTCAGAGGGAATGTAGCATTTCTGTTAGAGCAGGAAGGCAGCCCAGTTAGGTTCAGGCTGCAGGTTTTGAGCTCCTCCACTGGGCACGGTCCTGACATCAGCTCCGTCTTCAGAGCCTGCGCAGTGCTCTTTGGAACTGACCTGTAGGGTCCATTCTCCAAACCTTTGGTTTGCCATTTAGGGTCGGGCCCCCCCACAGACAGTTGAGGGGTGGACCCAGGCACCCCTTCCATACCTCCTTACTCTGCACAGTCTCCCCCATACTCTCTGGCCCCAGGGTCCCCTTGCTCTGGCTAGAAACCTGCAGCTCTCGTGTGTCCTCTGCGCCGTGACACCTCAGCACTGGGTCTCCCTTGGGCACGTGTCAGCATGGAGAGCAGTGGGGTCCCCCAGGCTTTGGACCAGTGTGCCTCTAGTCCCTCAGTATTAGGCGCCTGCTGGGACGCTACCGTCACTGGGGCTTGCTAGGAGACAGAACCACTGAAAAAAATAATAAAAGCAGGTCATTTCCCCCTCTTCTGTCTTGTGTGGGTTTCCCTTCCGTTTCTGCAAACCAGAGACTGGACTTGTCTCCAGATGCTTACTGTGTGCAGTTCTGGAATGCAGGCTTCCTGCGATGAGGCCAAGGGACTCACCTCCAGAGGAGTCCACTTGGATCCTGGTCTCCTGTCCCATCCCCTGCTGCGTGACCACTGAGTTTTCGGGCCCACATGCTGCAGCTCCCTGCGTTCTGTTCAGAGATTTTAGTTCTCACAGTGGAAAGATGGGTGGATTGTGATCGTCCCATCTTCACCAGAACCAGCAGCGCTGGAATAGTCCTTCTCTTGCTGTCGTTTTTGTCAGAAAGCAGCAGGCTCAGACTGAAGGATGGGTCTTGGCAGGTACTTCAAGATGCAGGTGCATCCCCAGAGACCACCTGAGACCCTGTGCCCTGCCTGTGGTTTCCTCTAGGGCTTGGGACCCTGGCGGACTGACGCCCCTGGTTCCGGCGTCATCTTCAGCTGAGCCATGGCAACCCCGGATGTGAGTGTCCACATGGAGGAGGTGGTGGTGGTCACAACGCCAGACACAGCAGTGGATGGGAGCGGCGTGGAGGAGGTGAAGACTGTGCTGGTGACGACAAACCTGGCTCCTCACGGGTGAGACGGGGCCTCTGTCCTGTGAGGGCCACGCGGGCTCTGGCGGGTGTCCTGGGCATCACATGGGGCGGGGGCTGGGGGTGTCAGGAGCTTCCTTAAATACTTTTTTTTTTTTTAAGATTTATTTATTTGAGAGAGAATAAGAGAGAGAGCACAAGCAGGGGGAGGGCAGAGGCAGAGGGAGAAGCAGGCTCCCCGCTGAGCAGGAAGCCCCATGCGGGACTCAATTCCAGGACCCTGGGATCATGACCTGAGCCGAAGGCAGACGCCCAGCTGACTGAGCCACCCAGGCGTCCCCTTTACTTAAATGTTTGAAACTCAAGTGTCCGTGTCAATGGAGAACGTGAAGGAAAAATAGAAGCCTTGCATCAGCCAGGACGCAAAGATAATGCTTCATTTTTATTTTTTTCTCCCATGTCAACATGGTCACATGGTCTTCATTTCTGAAGATACGTGGTAATTTTTCTGAAGATAAGATGGACAGTAGGAACAATTGGGGACTGTTTTCAAAGTGAAGTTGACATTCCTCACAAAAGCCGGGAGTTTTTTCTTCCTCATCTCTCGTAATAGACGAGCACATAGAATGTTAATTGGCAAGGCCGCCGGGGTGGCTCAGTCAGGTAAGTGTGTGACTCTTGATGTCAGCTCAGGTCATGATCTCAGGGTGGGGAGATCGAGCTCCGGGTCAGGCTCTGCACTGGGTGTGGAGCCTGCTTGGGATTCTCCCCCACTCCCCTTCCCTGCTCTCTCTCAAAAGCATGTTAGTTGACAAAGAAGTCCACATTTGACCTGATGGAACTGCCAGCACGTAGGGGCGGAATGGCTGACATAAAGGAGTAGGTCACCCTGGGCAGGGGGCTGGCTCCCCTCGTGCTTCCTGCCCGCAGGGCTTTAGGCTGGGGCAGTCTTCCTGTCGCTGTTGTCTTTGCTGTGTGTGGCATGTTCACACTGACCTCTGCACATCACTGCAGCTGGGGTGAGCTTTTGCCTTTTCCCGCCTGATAGAAGTTTCGAGAGGAAGGTACTAGACCAGGACCCGACCTCAGCACCGATCCCCGTTGCCGGCCTAGACGACACTTGGGTTTTCATTCCTTCGCACAGCTACCTTGCAGCTGCTGTGTGGCTCCGCGGGCCTGGAGACTCTTCCTGCCTCGTTTCCGCCACTTTGGAGCTATTCTTCCCAACTGAGCTTTTTAACCCGCCCTCCTGCAGGCAGGATGGAGGAGGGCTTGGCTCCCGCTGAGGTCCTGGGTTCGATGGATGTGACGCTCAGCTGCTTCCGTGGCAGGAAGCGCAGGGCCTTCCAGCTGGATTTCCCACCCAAGTTCTCCACCTTGGCGTTGTCTGTGTCCCTGCTGTGGGCGGGTTTCCAGGTGGTGACACCAGTGCCTCCCCTCCCCACCGGGGGCGGTGCCCAAGCTCCCTCTCTTGGATTTGGGACGGCCTGTGGTGAATAATTCACTGTGTCAGGAGCGGGTACGCAGGTGGAAAAGGCTGAGCTGCCTCCGCCCGGCGCCCTCACCCACAGCCATTCTCGCGGAGGTGCTCTGGTCCTGGTCAAGCCCAGCTTTGTGTCCCCCCATCCAGGCAGGGAGGGAGACTTGGGTGGATTGGACCCCACACTGGAGTCTTCTGAGCGGCGCCCAGCACTGTGCCAGCTGCCGTGGGGTGACGTGATTCGGAGCTGCCAGTGTTAAGCGTGTCCAGGGCTGTCTCCTTGGGCTGCTCAGATTCCCCAGACCACATACATCTTCATCAGCTCTGGTGCCATACCAGCCTACCATAGGCAGGACGGCTGACGCCAAAGAAACTGAGCTGCTTGCGGTTCCGGCGGCCGGGAAGTCCAAGATCAGCTCTGGCTCCCTGGCTTGCCAGGGACACCTTCTCACCATGTCCCCACATGGTGGACAGAGAGAGTTCTCTCTCTTCCCCTTCTTATAAGGTCACAGTCCTTATGACCTCATTTAACCTTAATTACCCCCTAAAGGCCCTCTGTCCACATTGGGGATCGGGGCCTCACCAGAGGAGTTTGGGGGAGGACACAGTTCAGTCCAGGGCAACATGCTACCACGCTTTCCTGGAGGGTGACTGTCTCTGCGTTCGGTGTTCTGGGGGCTGGGCTGCGGGCAGGAGGGGTCTCACAGTCCAGGGTGCTTGGGTTCTCTCCATGCCCCAAGTACAGGGGCCATGTCAGCGGGGGCGGGGGGTGGCTCCTTTCTCCTCCCAGGGCCTTGTGCTGGGCGAGTCTGGCACGGTGTCTCGGACGGGCTTTCCTGGCCTCAGCCGTGTCCTCTCCTAGTTGTCCTTCACTCTTGCTTCCAGAGGTAGCTGGTGCCCAAGCCTCTGGGTGTGGAGCGTCTCTTCCCACCTTTATTTGCCATTTTACCGGGAAGTTTACAACAGGTTCTTAAAAATTAAAAATAACAATTTATTATAATAAAATATATGGTAGAAAATTAAGAAATACTGATGAGCAAATACTAAAGCAGGTTGTGTTGCTACCACCTGGGCATTCCTGCAGCTAGCACTCTGGAGTAGGCCCTCCCAGGCGCCCTTGCTCGCGTGCTGACATGCACGTGTCTGTCTTTGAGCCTTTTTGTTATTCAGTATAGTGTGCATAGAGAAAGCGATGTTTCCAGCCCCCCCAAAGCCCCCGCACGCGCCCTTCCAATCCCACAGATGAGATTGATCATACTGTAAGTGCTGCTTTGTGTTCTGGTTTTGTTTTCTGTTAATCAGGGATCTTCACTTTTCCATGTTGACACGTTTTCATCTCTTCTACTCTGTTCGTGCTCATCGTGGGTTCCTTGAGGTGGGTCCCTCTCTTGCTTTGGGAAGCCGGCTGCTGGGGACAGTGCCCTGAAGATTCTCAGAAGCCCTTTGGCTAGGCCTGGCCCAAAAACCTGGGGTTTGAACCAGAGGACCGTCTAGCCAGTCTTTGACTTGGTCTTTATCCTGAGGCCACTTCTTACTTTAAAATCTTCTGCCAGGTGGAAAATTGGGGATGTGAAGCAGTTGGACCCCTGTGTTCCCTGTAAATTCTGAACCCCACAAGATGACTGTCTCCCTTTTTCACACATCATTGTCTGCGCTCCAAGAAGCTGGCTGTCGCTTTCTGCTTTCTGAGATTTTCCTTAGGAGAGCCACACACAAGTCCTTTAGGGTCTTTTCCACCTTCTCCGTGGCTGTGGCTCACATTTTGCCAGTTTTTCCTCTGCTGTACGGCATGGGGTCCCTTCTCCAAGCCTGCTGCCGCACTCCTGTCCTCGGCCTACCCCCGCTCACCATCTCGGTGCTTTCTCCCAGGATTTTGTGATAGCAGCCCGCTTCTGGGACAGTTTGTTAGGTTTGCTGCATGGCCTCCCCAAGCGCAGGGGCTCACTGCAGCGTGAGTTTGCTGTTTGCTAGGACCAGGCTGGCTGGCCTGTTTCTAGCCTGGGCCTGCGCTGCTGGGTCCTGCCCGGTGGTCTAGCGTGCCCTCACTAGCTGGGATGGCTGAAGCTCTCTGCTGAGGACTGCTTCCTGGCTGTCTTCATGGTGGAAGGTTCCAGCAGCAGGCGTGGGAGCTGCATCCCACTGCCCATGTTGGTTGGTCATTTATGGAGGAAAGGAGAGGCTGCATGTGCCGTGTCCCTGGGAGGGAGAGCCCACGTTGTGGTAGGGGAGGCAGCCTTATCTTAAGGGATCTACAGATACTTCTCTTCTTTTTCTGGGAGAGATTTTACTTACTCTGCTACTAGTTGGCAGCTGAGATTCACTCTTGCTGTTTGTTTAAAAAAAAAGGGTGTGGTGAAGAGGCCATTTCACTGCTTTATGCCGATTTCTTCTCTGGCTGGGTGTTCGGGGGGAGAGCTTGGGAGGGTTCCTCATGTGTGAAAGCCCGCCAGGCCTGCCTCCCACCCACTGCTTTGCCACGGTGACGGGCAAGTGTGGTCAAGGCTGGGAAGAAGAAGGTAGCATTTTGTAGATAGCAGCTTCTGCCAACATTTACTTTAAGTAAAGTGGACGTTTTTCAAATGAAATTTGAACAAATGCCAGTTAACTGACTTCTGAGAGCAGTGGGGGATTCATTACTGGTGTGCGTGCGGTGGGCAGAGGAGGGCAGTCTGTCCCCCGTGTCTGCCTTCCTGGACGGCCCTTTGGTCACGGTGGGGCCACGGCCAGGTTTCCCCGGCGTGGTCCCCGTGGATGGCTTGCTGCCTGTGCGCACACGACCTGTGCTGGGGCCGTGGCTCTGGCTCTCTCAGGTTGGCGCCTCCCTGTGGCCCACTCCTGACTCCCTTTTCTTAGGGAGTCTCCTGGGTGAAGGGTCACGCTCCCTGCTTCATCACCGTCCCTTCTGCTTCCCACATCTGGCTGGGAAAGACAACTTGCCCTTTGGGTTTGTGCACCCTCATTGGAGAGCTCACGTTCTCACTCAGTGCTTCTTCACGTAGGAGTCGCTCCTGATGGGCCCCAAAGACCAGACTCCAAGTTTGTGTTTCTTGTCAGCTCTCACGTCTGACCTGGCTGGCGGTCGAATAAGGCCTGGGAGACTTGGAGAGTGGCCTTGCCTGGGCACCATCTATGGTGCTGTGGGCTTGGGGAGTCTCTGCTACAGGAGCGGTCGTCAGCAAGCAGGGGAGGCCCCACTGTGGGTGTTGCTCACTGTGTCAGTTCAGGCCCTCCGGGGAGCGGGTGGAATTAGATATGTCGTGTGCACACATGCAGCAAGCCATCCGCGGGGACCACCGCAGGGAAACCCAAGGAATGTGCAGGGGAGGCGGTCTGACCTTGTGGGAGGAAGGAGGGATGGGAGGGCTTGGGTGGGAAGAGCCTCGGACCCGGCATGCTCTGAGAGGCCCGGCCAAGCCCTAGACGCTGACAGACACCATGAGAGGGGCCACGGCTTGGGCAGTTTGCTGGGGGAGTGAGTGGCTGCCCATGAGCCATTCCTGACTGCTCCTTTGGGTGTGACCAAACCTCTTCCCACAGAGAAGTGCGTGACTGGCCCTCGGTGGTCGTGAGGGGGTACACCTGGGGAGTCCTGTCCAGGCCCCACACCTGCTTCCCCCACAGTGCTTTGCAAGGGTGAGGGTACGTTATCTGTTGGGTTAGTCCCTAGAAGTGGGTGCATGCTGTCCACCTATGCCACCTGCCTGCCAGGCCCTGGAGATGTCTCTGGCTCGAGTGCGCTGGACGTGGGTCAGGTCTCTGCCCTCGGGCTTGGCCTGTTTTCCTCGGGGCTGTCCTGTTGATCTCAGGGCTCCTTAGGTAACATTGGAAACAAGCTGTCTTCCTTGTGCCGTACGCCTTTCCCCCAACTCTGTCTTTTAAAATAATCGTTTATGGGTTTTTTCCCCCGTACAGAAAGTTCTTGGGTTTTTTTTTTATTGTTTGATTTTACTCGTTTTTGGCTGGGTACAGTATACTTTATTGGTGGTACATGATGAGGTAGGGCTCCCCAACCCTTCCCCTTTTTCAGGCGGTCTAGGATGGAAACCGTGTGGAGGTCGGGCGATTTCTCAGTGTGTGGGGGGATGAGTTGGGCAAGGACTCCCCAGAAGCTGAGGACCTCTCTCTTCCTCTGGCTGGGGCTGGTGGTCCAGGGGCTCTTACTTCTTGGAGACCACTTGGTTGCTGTGGTCAAACTCATTGTCGTACCAGGAAAGGGGCTTGACAGAGTGGTCACTGAGAGCAGTGCCAGCCCCGGCATTGAAGAAGGAAGAGTGGATGTCACTGTTAGAGTTGCAGGAGACAACCTGGTCCTCAGTAGAGCCCAGGGTGCCCTTGAGGGGGCCCTCCAATGCCTGCTTCACCACCTTCTTGAGGTCATCGTATTCGGCAGCTTTCTGCAGGCGGCGGGTCAGATCCACGGCTGACATGTTGGGGATGGAGACATGGAAGGGCCACGCCAGTGAGCTTCCCATTCAGCTCAGGGATGACCTTGGCTGTAGCCTGGTGGTGCCAGAAGAAACAAGGATGTTCTGGGTAGCCCCTCGGCCATCATGCCAAAGCTTCCCAGAGGGACTGTCCACGGTCTTCTGGGTGGCCCTGATGGCATGTGCTGTGGCCATGAGTCACTCCATGGTGCTCAAGTTGTGTCGTGGATGACCTTGCCCAGAGGGGCAAGCAGTTGGTGGTGCAGGAGGCATTGCTGACAGTCTTGAGGGAGTTGTCCTACTTCTCATGATTCACGCCCATCACAAACATGGGGGCATCGTGACCCTCTTGGCCTCACCTTCAAGTGAGCCCCAGCTTTCTCCATGGTGGTGAAGACCCTGGTGGACTCCATAATGTACTCAGCACCAGCATCACCCCATTTGATGTTGGCGGGATCTTGCTCCTGGAAGAAGGAGGCGGGCTTTCCACTGACGACAAGTTTCCTGTTCTCAGCCTTGCCGGTGCCATGGAATTTGCTGAGAGTGGAGTCATACTGGAACACGCAGATCATGTAGTTGAAGTCAGTGAAGGGGTCATTGATGGCGACAATATGCACTTAGCCAGAGCTAAAAGCAGCCCTGGTGACCAGATCTCCAAGACGGCCAAATCCGTTCACTCCACCCTTCACCATCCTGTCTCGGGGACACGACTGGGACTGCATTAGAGGATGCAGCTCTCTTTCAAACAGGGAGGAGCAGAGAGCCTTATTTTTGTCTTTTTAAGGGAAATTTATCATCTCTTTTATTTCTGGGTTTCGTATTATTATTTTTTGAGAGAGAGCACACACCACACGCACAGGCAGGTGGGGGCTCGGGGCAGAGAGAGAGAGAAGTCCGCAGGCAGACTCCACACTGAACACATAGCCCAACATGGGGCTCGATCCCACAACCCTGAGATCCTGACCTGAGTTGAAATCAAGAGTTGGACACTTAACTGACTGAGCCACCCAGGCGCCCTGGGTTTTGTATTATTTAAGAAAACCTTTCACCACTTCAAAACTATTAAAATTTTTTTCTTTTTTCCTCCTTTAACACTTTTATGGTTTAGTTTTTATCTTTACATTTGACTTGTATGTAATTTGTTTTGATATGAGGTTAGGCCATGGGTGATTTTTTTTCCCCTAACATTTTATTTTTTTTGATAGTTCTATAACCATCTGAAATCATTGTAATAGAAATAAAAAACTTTATTATTTTTTAAAATTTTTTAAGTTTTAGCACACAGGCATGTGAGCAGGATGGGGAGAGGGACAGAGGGAGAGAGAGAATCCCAGGCAGGCTCCACGCTCAGTGCAGAGCCTGATGTGGGGCTCAATCTCCCCACCCTGAGATCATGACCTGAGCCAAAATCAAGAGTCAGATGCTTCACTGACTGAGCCACCCAGGTGCCCTGAAATAAAAAAAATTTATTAAAGAAGGAGGGGGCGCCTGGGTGGCTCAGTCGGTGAAGCATCTGCCTTCGGCTCAGGTCATGATCCCAGAGGCCTGGGATCGAGCCCCACGTCAGGCTCCCTGCTCGGCGGGGAGTCTGTTTCTCCCTCTGCCTCTCGCCCCTGCTCATGTGCGTTCCCTCTCTCTCTCTCAAATAAGTAAAATCTTAGAAAAGAAAAGAAGGGGTTTAAAAGTCCCACATGAGTGTCATTGCACAGATGTGTCCTGCTGGCTGCACACGTTGGGCCGTGGGCACCGGCGACGCTCAGGGAATCGCCTGCTAGGAGCTGCAGTGCGGTGTCCCCACAAGGTCCCTGACCTGCACAGCCACGCTGGTACCCCGGAGTACAGCAGGAGAGGGCGCGTTCTGGCGGGCGGGTGTGCCAGGCTCGTGGGGGCAGGGCGAGCTGATGTCTCCCTCCCTTAGGGGCGAGCTGGCGGAGGACAGCATGGAGACGGAAAACGCAGCAGCGGCTGCGGCGGCTGCTTTCACAGCGTCCTCGCAGCTCAAGGAGGCCGTGTTAGGTAGGGAGCCTGCCTCCCCTCTCCATGCCCCTGCAGGATGGGCCTCCAGTAAGGAGGGGCTGCCCGCTGGCTCAGGCCCCAGGGTCATCCCGGTATGGCCGGCAGTCCCCGGGGGGCCGCTCCGCCTCTCCCCGTGGGGGGCCGACCGGTGGTTGTAAAATCGTCAGTGCTGGCCTCAGGACCCCTCAGAACAGTGGGAACAAGCTTCTCTAGAACCATCCCAGGAAAGCTTGATTTCATTTCCTTAAGTGGTTCTTCCATTGAACCACAGCTTAATGTGATTATGGTAAGACTATCATAAAATTGATTTTTGTGACTTTACCTGAACCTCTAATCTGGGACCGATGAGTAATGGCCCTGCCCTATCTCAGTTCTTCTCGGATCTTAATTTCTGGTTTCTGGTTGGTGGCTGTGTTTGCGCTTTTGCAGGCAGTACTTTGGAAAGGTTGTAACTGGTTTTGTTTTTACCCTTCTCCTGTCACCACACCTTGTGAGAAGTGAAGGTGGCTGAAGAAGAGGAGAGCCTGGAGGCTGAAATCGTGTACCCCATTACCTGCGGAGACAGCAGAGCCAACCTGATTTGGAGGAAGTTCGTGTGCCCCGGCATCAATGTGAAGTGTGTCCAGGTGAGGCTCCAGCATGAGCACGGCCATGTGCCCGGCTGCGTCGGTGGGAGGCCCTCGGGGCACGGCAACCTGGGGGCAAGCCTGGGGGTGGTGCAGAAGGGGGGGGTCGCATGTGCTTGGGAGGAGAGAGGAGAAAGGGGTAAGCCTTCAGGGATGGACAGGGTTGCTGCTGACGGCACAGGGGAAAGTGTCAGGAGGTAGCGAGTCCTTGTTTCTGGAGTGCAGCTGTGGGGAGAGGCTGGGAAGTCGCCCTGTTCATGCTGGGGCAGCCATAGTCGCCAAGCCGGGAGCTGCTTTTTTTGGTAGATTGAATGAGGTGTGTGCTTTGGAAAGACTCATTTAGTAGCCATGAGTAAGGTGAATGGGAGAGGTGTTCTCTTTCTGCCAAGGTAGATTAAGTACCCAGACTCCCCTTGTGCTGAAAGTAGCCAAAATCGCTGGTTAAGATACTTTCCTAAAGCATCTTCTAGGTGCCTCTGTAAGCTGGCAAAAATGGTTGAAATACTCAAACTGAGGGCCCGAGTAAAGGTGGGTTGGGGAGGAGGCCGAGCACCACCTCCAGCTTTGGCTTGCAGAGCCTTTGCCTGCCACCGGCTTTCTCTGCCTTGCAGGGCTGGAGTTGAGAAGGTGCAGCCCAGGACTTCCCTGAGCTGTGTGCTTGGAGGCAGGGATTATCCCCCGTAGTGCTCTTACTTGTAAAGGTCTCTCCCCTCAGTGTCAGGGTGGACCACTAACAACACGCTTCCAGCCCCACTCTGTCCCCTGGGACAGGGAGCCTCCTGCCGCCCATCTTAGCACTGAGGGGAAGAGGGACCCTCTTGAGGAGGATTCGCGTGGGGGTTGTACAGTCGGAAAATCGTGTTTAGTTGTAAGCGGTTCCTGGCTGGTAGTTCCCCCAGGAATCTGACCGAAGCATATGGAGGAACTCTTCTTTATCGGAGGTTCTGAGTGATGTCAGCAGACAGAGTTCCAAGGAAGAAGCAGCTCATTGTAAAGCAAGCAGAAACACTGAGTGTGGGAGGAGACCGCACACAGACCACAGAGAGAACGAGACTCACAGTGCTTCAGGCCTTGGGATTTTGAGACCGGGAATATAAAATAATTATGTTTAATTTATCTCAATAAAAGAGAGGCTTGACATGAGAAAAGCATAAACATATTCAGAAAAACAAACTAGGAATGAAAAATAGAATTAAAATAGTACACTTAGTGGCTAGGTTTTATAGCAGATTAGACACAGCCAAAGAGATAATTTGTGAACTGGAAGGTAGGAGTAAAGAAGTTATCCAGAACACAATCCACAGAAATATAGAGGGGATAGAGGCTCGAGACAGGCTAATGCATCAGTTGAGTTCTAGAAGGAGAGAAGAAGGGTCTGAGAAAGTTCATAATGGAGGGAAGTTCAAGACATCCAGCAAATCCCAAACGGAACGAGTACAAGAAACCAACCACATTTTAAACAGCTTTGGAGGCAGCTCGGAGGACTGGCTCCATCCGCAACAGTTGAACGCTGAAATAATTAACGACAGTCTGGATTATAACTCAAGTGCAGTAAGAGTCCACAGGTCTTTGTTTCTTGCTGTGTGTTCCATGGTGTTTATATCAAATAGAAGTAAAGCTTTATGTTGGAATGCCAGCTGCTGGTAGACGTGGGAGGGGTGAGGGAGCCTGGGCTCCAAGGCTACCGGCTGGCTGCTGAGAGCTAGTGGGAGCAAGGTATGTGCCAGCCTCAGGATGTCCCACATCCGTTTGGTGTCAGTTGTGGAGGGAAGACAGCGCCTCTGGCAGGGGGCTCCCTAACTAAGTGATGACATTCGTGTCGGGACAGACCTCTGTCACGGGTCCCCCGACTGAATGGGCGGGAAATCGTGGCCTTCCTGCCAGAAAGGCCTAGCCTGATCGTGTCGTGAGAAGACGGGAGGGACAGCCGACAAGAAATTCGCTTGGGTGCTTCAGAAATGTCAAGGTCAGGAAGAGGAAGGTGGACTACTCAGGGAGCAGGTGTGGTGTGCCGTCTGGGCTGGGTCCTGCCCTGGAGATGGATTGCTGCAGAGGCTGTTCTTGGGGCAGTTCGTGAACTCTGCATATTGCCCGTTGATTAGATAGTACACATTAATGGGGATTGCCTGAACTCGAGAGTTGTGGTTGCATAGCAGAACCTTTTCCTGAGGAAATAGATACCGAGTGCAGAGGACGGGGTCTGAGTCTGCAGTTGTCTCTCAGCGGTGTGGAGTAGTCGACGGGGAGGCAGGGAGTGGAAGGGCCCCGGGCAGGCAGTTGGGGAGCTAGTCTTCCACTTACTCTGTAATTTCGAAATAACGAAATAAAGAGTGAGAAACAAAAACAGGTTTCCCACAGACAGCATCCTAATGGAACTGTGAGAAGCAGAGAAGGCCCCACGTAGCTGACAGCTCCTCAGGAGCAGGGGACCCGCTGGTGGGGGGGTTCCCGAAAGTGCCGTAGCAGCCGGAGGGCGAAGGAGCTGTGTCCCGTGCTGAGAGAGAAGGGCTGCACACAGCGAAGTCATCTTTCCAGTCGAGGGGGAATGCAGATGTTTCAGACAGAACTGCATGGGCCATGAGCAAGTCCTCACTGAAGGGTGTTCGAGGAAGTGTATTTCAGGCGGAGGGAAAGCGACTCCAGATAGGAGTTTTTAGGTCCAGGAGGCGTGCAGAGTGAAGGAAGTGGAAATGTGTGGGTGAGCCCAGAGCTTTGACAACATGTCTTAGGAAGAATCCAGACCAGATAAAACCTGTGGCACCTGGCCGTGGGGTCACTTAGCTCTGGACTCTGACAGCCCAGGTAGGCGCAGCACCCAGCCTGAGAGTAGAGTGTGACATGCCAACCACTAAGCAAACTCTGGAACTCCGAGAGTGGTGGTCAGCCTAGATGGTGGCAGCAGTCTGGAGGGAGAGAGTGCCTTTCTGCAGATGGAAGTGGAGTGAAGTGTGAGACTCGGGAGAGCTGGATCTGTCGGGTGTAGCTGGGGTGGGCCAGGGACTGCGGCCCAGATGGCGTCACACCCAGGGGGAGGGGGAGAGAGGATGTCATCCTGGGGGAGGGGCAGAGATGGTGTCATGCCTGGTGGGGAGGGGGAGAGATGATGTCATGTCTGGGCGAGTGGGGAGGTGTTGTGCTTCCGCTGCTTGGGCTCACAGCCCGTCTCCCCGACCAGCTGAGCGAGGAGTCGAGTGGCTTCCTGGACTCGGTGAGAGCATGTGTGTGGGTGCTCGGGACATTAGGAAGACGACTCCCACCACCAGGGACCCCCAGCTGCTTGCACCTGCTGTGACCTGAGTCTGCTGGAGTTAGCAGTGCTTGGCGCTCTGTGCTCTGAGCAGGACACGCTGGAGGACCCCAGCCAGACCTGAGCCCAGACAGCGGGGGGGCGCATCCTGGGAGGGGAGGCCCAGCGGCACCTCTGTCTCCCCCTCTGCTGAGACCTGGTGACTCATCTGTCTCCTGCCTGCTTGTTTCCTAAGTAAATGCAGTTTTATTTTGACTCTTCGGTTCCAGTGATGACTTGTTTAACACAATTGAATAGGGTATTTTAGCTTCTCAAGCCATCTGAGCTCCAACATTGAGTGAAACTGGCCCCCAAACCCTGACATTGAAATGGATGTGTGTGCACAGATGCATGAGATGTGTGCTGTGAGTGGGTGTTAGGGGAGTGTTGGGGTGGGTGAAGGGGACAAATCACAGCTTACCTTACACAGTCTTGGGTTATTTTGATGTCACGTATGTAGGTGTTATTAATGGAGTAAGTCACACGTAAGTGGGTTTGCTGAGTCCCATCTGGAGGGAGCGAGTGCCTTTCTGAGCACTGTGGTCCCCTCCGCTCTCCCTGGCTCAGGCGCACCATGTGTTTCGCTGGCCTCCCTCCCTGGGCTTGGGGGCAGTGCCGGCCACAGGCTGCTGGCAGCAGGAAGCCAGCCCGCCACCCCAGCCCTTGTGCAGGCTGGCCGTGTCTTGTGTTACCTGAACTGTTCCTTTCCCCCAGTGATGGTTGCCGCTGGTTGGATCTGAAACGTCAGACTGAGAGCGAGCCTGTGGCTGTTGGCCTCCCCACACCCCTCTCCCTGGCTGGGCTCTGGCAAACGGTCAGGCAGGAGAGGTGGGTCACAGAGGGCCGTCCTGACCCAGCTCTGCTGTGCTTCCCTCCACAGTATGACGAGCATGTGATCAGCCCAAAGGAGTTTGTGCACCTGGCCGGCAAGTCCACCCTGAAGGACTGGAAGAGGGCCATCCGCATGAACGGCATCATGCTCAGGTGGGTGTCTCGTGCACAGCGAGCCCTCTGCGGCACAAGTCAAGTGACCGTGCCAGGCGTCCTTCCGTTGTTTTTTCATTTGTTGTTGAGTTTTTTAAGATGAGGCCCATTCTAAACACGAGCACTGACAGCATCCCGGGAATGGCTTCCGCCCACAGCCCTGCCGGCGTGCGGCACCATCAGATCATCAGATTTGTGGGACTTTGTTGTCCTCGCTCGGCCTCCTTGTGCATCCCCGTGTTAGAGAACGTGCTCCTGCATCTCCCACCATGGCCACTGAACCCTGGAGTGCCTGGGCATGGGCGCAGGTCTCGAACCTGGGGTGCGTGTCCGTCTGGCTATCTGTCCCTTTCTGGCATGGCCCGTCGCCTGGTGAGGGTCCTGTCCCGACCACATCTGTGTTCAGTGGCCATGTGTCTGTCTCTTGGACCTTCTCTCCACCTTGTTGCTTTCAGGATACAGGCCAGTGGGTTTCCAGAGGGTCTTCGTCCAGATCCCTGACCTCACCTGTCATGAGATCAGGTGGTGCTGGGTTGACGCCCCATCTCTGGCTGTCGATGGTGGTGTGCTCTTGGTTGGGTGCCCACTTGCTCCTCGCAGGCCTCCTTTTCCCTTTGACGTTAATCAGGAACTTGTAGGAAGTTTTGGGCTAGCTCTCAGCTTGAACTTGTAGGAAGTTTTGGGCTAGCTCTCAGCTTCTTTACCGACGTGAAATCGCAGAAGAGAGACAATCGGAGTTTGTGCCTCCATCTCTCAGTTGGCCAGCGTCCCGAGGGGCCTGTCGCTCGTTTGTGTGGGCCGGTCCTCAGGCTGGTGGGAAGGCCAGCGTCCGCTCTGCTAGCCACCCTGTGTGTGTGTGACCTGTCCCCGATGGCCTTCTGTCCCTTTTCCCGTCACCTGTGAAACAGAAATGGTAATGCCCCTTCTGGGAAGCCTGAGGACAGACTAGGCTTTCAGTTTGTACGCCCAGAATGTCGATTCCCAATCTTCATGTTTTCACATTCCTGCTTTGGTGGTGACAGCTCGCCCCTCCTGATGAGGCAGAGGGCACCTCTCTCTGTCGGCCCCACCCCTCCATGTGCTCACTCCACGGCCCCTCCTGCACGCCGGTCCAGAGACAGTTGCTGTTTGTGTGCTGTTTTCGGGAGGAGCGGCTTGGTGCTGTTCTTGGGCTTGGGTTTGCTGCCGGGGAGTGCTGTGACCCTTGGTGAGTCCTGGATTACGGCCCCATTCACTGTCCCTGTGAGCCACAGTCTGGGCCTGACATGGGCAGGTGCCCACAGCCAGAGGCCCAGCCGGCCTGCTACACCTGTGTTCCCGGGGTGTGCCTGCCGCTTGCGCCCCACAGTTGGCCCTGCGTCCCATCCTGCAGTGCTCAGGCTCCTCTCTAAGCCCCAGCCATGAAGCAGGCCCCTGACTTTCTAGAAAGTGTCTTGGTGGCCTCGCTGTGGGAAGGCAACTGCCGTTTCCCTGGAGGAGCTCTGCAGGGGAGGGGCACCGTGGGTCAGCTGCACGTCCTGAGGTCAGCAGAGGTACACTGCGGAGGCCCAGCGACGTGGAGGTCGCGGGTGGAGGGGGGTGAGTCGAGACGTCTGCACAGTGAAACCCAGGCTCTCCAGGGGCTGTAGTAAAGGGCCACCCTGGGAGGCCTGTCCTGGCAGGTGGGGACGTGCTGTGCCGTCCTGATCAAGCCGAGGATGGGAAGCGAGCCACCTGAGTGCAGGGCGAGCAGCCAGGGGCGCCCCCACTGTCCTGCTTTCCTGTGTGCGCGGAGGGCCAGGCTGCTCCTGGAGGGTTTCTCGTCCCCCTCTGCCTCACAGTCTCCTTATGGGGGTGCCTCAGCCACTTCTGTTAGCCGTGGGCCTGCTCCTCCGGGCCGGCGGGTGGCAGAACATCCCCGGAGGGCCCTCTGGGATGACTTCCTGCCAGGGTCCTCATCTCTCCTTCTGGGTGCCAGCCACTGCGGTCGCGGTCCCCACGGACTTCCCACTTGTGCTGGAAGCTCACTGGCCCAGAGCGTTGGCCGGGGTCGTTGGAGAGGCCTGTCTGGGGCCTCCGTGGCACCCACCTCCCGCCCTGTGCTTGGCCACTCTGCAGCTGCCACCTCCCTGCCTTGCCATCGGGACCTGAGGACGCTCGACAGTGGGGGACGGGAAGGGAGCGAGGCGCCTTGGGGTCCAGCCGTGCACACCTGTGCCTGGACGTGTCCTCCGTCTCTGGTCTCCTTTGCCACAGGAAGATCATGGACTCCGGGGAGCTGGACTTTTACCAGCACGACAAGGTCTGCTCTAACACCTGCCGCAGCACCAAGATCGACCTCTCAGGCGCCCGTGTGTCCCTGAGCAGCCCCACCTCGGCTGAGTACATTCCACTCACGCCTGCCACGGCCGACGGTACGTGCTGGCTCGGAGCCTTTGCTCTTGCCGGCGGCTTGACCCAGTCCCACCCCACCTGCGGCCACGGAGGTGGGCCTCTGCACGCCACTCGTGGGCAGCCTGGCCTCCCCTCTGGGCCTCCTTCCTCACTGAGGGAGTCTAGCTGGATTGCTGTTTTCATCGACAGCGTGCTGGGGAGATGGTAAATGCCAGAAGAAGAGTGGGACGATGGGCACTGTGGGAACTGGTGGTTGGGTCAGGGAGACTTCGTCCTTTCTCCTTTGTGTGTATTTGAGGACGTGTGTGATTAAGAAGTTTAAAAGTAGATGTACCACAGAAGCAAGTAAATCCCTTGGTTGCACTGGTACACGTGTTTGTGGATCTTGAGAAAATTGGTGCAAAGGAGAGCTTTGGAGCCTGTATTTGGATGGCGGGCTGGGAGGGTCGCTCCCTGGCTGGCGAGGCTCATGGTGGCCATGTCTGGGTTGCAGTGAACGGGTCTCCCGCTACCATCACCATAGAGACCTGCGAGGATCCCGGTGACTGGACCACGGCCATCGGAGGTACGGGTCCTTCTGGGGGGGGCCCTCGTGGGCAGGGGGCAGGACGTGCTGGGCGGCCCGAGGGGCCTCCTGGAGGAAGTGCTGGTGCAGAGGGTAGAGCTCGGCCCGGGCCCAGGCCCCCGTCTGGAACCGTGTGCACACTGGCCCCCCGGGCCCCCGGGCAGCCCTCTGCGCCTGCCTGTGGCGAGAAGCCTGCTGTGGCTGCTCTGTGGATTCTTCCTGCTCTCTGACCTGCTCCGCCTCTCACAGATGACACCTTTTCCTTCTGGCGAGGGCTCAAGGACGCGGGTCTGCTGGACGAGGTCATACAGGAGTTCCACCAGGAGCTGATGGAGACCATGAAAGGCCTGCAGCAGCGGGTCCAGGACCCCCCCCTGCAGCTCCGAGGTGAGGGCTCGATGTCTGCATGGCATCGGTGGGCACCGCCTCCCCCCAGGCTCCTTCCTGCTCTGGGCAGGGGCAGGGGTGCTTGGGTGCTCCCTCCACCCTGCCGTGCCTCTGGGGTGAAGCCGAGTCGTAGGCCCAGCTGTGCCGTGGCTGAGCTTCTGGTGGTGGAAGAGGGCCATGCAGAGGCCGTATGCCTCGCGGGGTCTCACTGTGTCTCTGCCGGGCGGGGGCCGTTCTCACTGTGTGCTCGCCCCTTTAAGATGCCGTGCTCCTCAACAACATCGTGCAGAACTTCGGCATGCTGGACCTGGTGAAGAAGGTGCTGGCCAGCCACAAGTGCCAGATGGACCGCTCACGGGAGCAGTACGCCCGAGACCTGGCAGGTGCGCCCGGTGCCCGGGGCCCGCCCCTGCGCACAGCCCCGTGGACACTGCTCCTGAGAGAGCCCTGGCGGCGGAGTCCAGAGTCGGGAGGGACCGGGAGAGCCTAGCGCTGTCACGCAGGGAAGCGGGAAGCCGTGACGTGGGGCCCAGGCAGCCCGCCCGTGGGTCCCGAGTGTGGAACTCCCCCTCAGTAGTTTACGGGAGAGAAGTGGGAGAGGTGACCGGGAGCCAGCGTGGCCCCCAGACTCCCCTCTGGGACGTTTGTGCTTTTCTTTCTGGGGCCCCCTCGCGTCCGTACTCGCAGGGTGTGTGTGCGCAGCAGGTGCCTCCATGTGTGGGTTCGACCTACTTTTTATCTTAACACACCACGAGAGTAACTTTTCTGCGGGGATTAGGAGGATTGGAAAGTTAGAGCGGGGAGGGTCTGTGCCCTCGTCTGGCAGCTCAGAGACCGCCTTTGCGACGGCATTTCTGCTTCCTTGGAGGGGCGGTCCACACAGGCCCCCAGAGCGCGTCACTGGGGGGGACGGGGTGGGACAGGGACAGAGTGTCACTGCTGTGTGGGCACAGGCCCCGTGTTAGGGGGCGTGGGGTCTGATGCTCTCTGTCCCCCCCATCCCCGCGGTGACGCTCTGCCCCCATCCCCCCGTCCCCCCTGTCCCCATGGTCATGCTCTGCCCCCCCCGTCCCCCCCATCCCCGCGGTCATGCTCTGCCCCCATCCCCGCATGACGCTCTGCCCCCCGTCCCCCCCCCGTCCCCCCATCCCCACGGTGACACTCTGCCCCCCGTTCCCATGGTGATGCTCCGCCCCCATCCCCCCGTCTCCATGGTGACGCTCTGCCCCCCGTCCCCCCATCCCCACGGTGACACTCTGCCCCCCGTCCCCACAGTGATGCTCTGCCCCCCATCCCCCCGTCCCCGCGGTGATGCTCTGCCCCCCGTCCCCCCTGTCCCTGCGGTGACGCTCTGCCCCCCGGGATCCCCCTGTCCCCCATCCCCACGGTGACACTCTGCCCCCCGTCCCCACGGTGATGCTCTGCCCCCCGTCCCCCCCGTCCCCGCGGTGACGCTCTGCCCCCCGTCCCCCCGTCCCCGCGGTGACGCTCTGCCCCCCGTCCCCCCGTCCCCGCGGTGACGCTCTGCCCCCCGTCCCCCCGTCCCCGCGGTGACGCTCTGCCCCCCGTCCCCCCGTCCCCGCGGTGACGCTCTGCCCCCCGTCCCCCCGTCCCCGCGGTGACGCTCTGCCCCCCGTCCCCCCGTCCCCGCGGTGACGCTCTGCCCCCCGTCCCCCCGTCCCCGCGGTGACGCTCTGCCCCCCGTCCCCCCCACAGCCCTGGAGCAACAGTGTGATGAGCACCGCCGTCGGGCCAAGGAGCTCAAGCACAAATCTCAGCACCTCAGCAACGTGCTCATGACGCTGACGCCCGTCTCCCTGCCGCCCCCCACGAAGCGGCCCCGGCTGGCAAGGGCCACGTCCGGGCCGGCTGCCATAGCCTCGCAGGTGCTCACCCAGTCTGCCCAGATCGCCCTCAGCCCCGGCGTGCCCGTCCCCCAGCTGACCGGCGTGCCGCTCGGCAAAGTGGTGTCCACCCTGCCCTCCCCCGTGCTGGGCAAGGGCCCCCCCCAGGCTGCTCCTGCCAGCTCCCCTGCCTCGCCACTGCTGGGGGGCTACACGGTGCTGGCCTCGTCGGGCGCCACCTTCCCTGGCACGGTGGAGATCCACCCGGACGCGTCCAGCCTCACGGTCCTGAGCACGGCCGCCATGCAGGACGGCAGCACTGTGGTCAAGGTGGTGAGCCCCCTGCAGCTGCTCACCTTGCCGGGCCTGGGCCCCACCCTGCAGAACGTGGCCCAGGTGTCACCTGGGGGCAGCACCATCGTGACAGTGCCCACGGGGGCCGTCGAGAGCGCCATGGCCGCCTCGGGGCCCGAGGAGCACACGGCCACCATTGAGGTGGCTGCCCTGGCGGAGGGCCATGAGCACAAGTAGACGCTGGTGGAGGGCGAGGCCCCTCGCGGGCACAGGGCTGGCCGCCTCTCCTCAGGCCGCGGCTGGGCGGGAGTGCACAGCCCCAGCGCCCCGCGGGTCCCGTTGGGCTGAACCAAAGAGAGGAAACACCAAAACAGACGAGGAGCAGAAGGGATCTCGGACGACAGACCTGTGTAGCCAGCCTCGCACTCGCACTCCCTCCCCCTTCTTTCTTAGGAAATACGTTTTTCCATCTGTTGCTTATTGATCCTGTTTACACGTTGGGCCTGATCAGGAGCCAGGCAGAGAGGACGAGGAGGCAGAGCCGGGGAGCGGGGCCCGGACCCCGTGGGTGCGAGGGGCCCCTGGGGGGGCCTGAGCCGGCTGGGGGAGGGGTGTCACTAACACATGTCTTGGGAACCGTCCCCAAGTGTGGAAACCCATGGATCCTATGGATTTGGTTTCTTCCCACAGTTTTCTGTAGGTTTAGTGTGGCCCGGCACCCTGTTCTCCCGTCTCTGGAACAGGCCTCGGTGCTGCCGCTGGTCCCCACGCGGCTCTGGACTGGGGCTCCCGGGCACGCGGGGGTTGGAGTGCAGCCTCCAGGGCACCCGCCTGAGCAGAGGGCCAGGGGGCCCCGTAGCATGAGTTTGCCGTCTGCTCACCTCCTTGTACCCGGCAGGGGCCGTTGCACACGCACCGTGGGTGTCTTTAAGTGGATTGTTTAGTAGGCTTCTAGGAAGAGTCCGATTTGTAGCATTTTCAACCTAAGCAACGCTGAGTGCCTAGGCTCCCCGAATTTGCTCTGGTTCCAGAGTGCTTTGTCCAAGCAGTTGTCAGGACGGCCCGCGGGGACTGTATGCTGGTGGTTCCTTCTGCTCTGGCCGTGAGCTCTTGGCACCGACAGGCCACCCAGGGGCGTGGGACGGTGGGTGTGCCCCTGGGGCCTTGGTCGGGGTTAGGGGGTGACCAGAACAAGCCGGGAACTGAGGAGGATCTGCATGGGCCGAGGGCTCATTGTCCACCCCTGTGCTCAGCCTGTTGGCGGGGCCATCATAACAGCCTTAGCACTTAGCCCCCCGAACTCCCTATGCCCCCTGCCTGGAGGTGGAGGTGTATTTGGGGTGATGGCCCAGTAGTCTGGGCCAGGGCCGGTCAGGGTGGGGCCCTCCGTGGGCCACGTGCAGCTCTGATTTCGGACGCAGGAGGGAGAACAGGCAGGGTCCCCTGAAGGCCTGGAGCCGTCTCCGGCAGGGCCCCAAGGCCCGTCCGAGCCCTTGAGTGGCAGGCCCCTCAGACCTGCCAGTTCTGTTGCTTGCTGAACACCCTTCTCTGGGAGAAGGGGGGGGCGGGCTTCAGAGACAAGACGCTGCCCCACTTTGTGCTTCGAAGGGAACTGAGTTCTGTGTGTCCGTCCTTCCATCCGTCGGGTGCCCCAGACCTACCGGAGCGGGCCTCGCCCCCCGAGTCAAGCCACCGACCGAGGTGGTCTTTTTCTGTTTTCTTTCTGTTGCGTACATGTTTGCTGTTCTTGTGGGTCAGCTGGTTTCAGCATGATGTTTACTTGCTGGTGTACGTGCTCATCTTCACGGTGTCCTGATGCCTGAGGCAGTGTGATCCCCGGGGGGGTGGGCGCCGCCCCGCCTGTCCTGTCCTGTCCGTCTGCACCAGCTCAGACCATAGGAGAAACCACGTGGCTGATAAAACCGTGTCTTGTCCTTGGAGGCTTTGTCACAGTCAGCCGCTGCCCTGCCCTCAGACCGCAGGGGTGCTGGGGGGAAGTGCATGTCAGAGCCATAGAAACAGAAGCCACAGCCCCGAAATAACTGCAGCACGCCCCCCTTTCCGCCCGGGCTGGGGGGCAGACACCTGTGCCTGGCAGGGCCCCAAGCGGGGAGGGTTCCTGGGGCTCTGTCAGTGCGCCCGCGCCTTCCAGTCCCCCGGGGCGGGTCCGCGGCGGCTTCTGGGGAGCAGGACTGGATTGGGTTTTTCTCGCGGTGCCGAGTGCCGGCTCAGAGGCAGCCTGGGGAAGGGAAGCATCCGGGTTCTACTTTGTATGTTGTTTTGCAAGTATCTGCTTGGTACTTTGATTTACAGTAAAAACATTTTTCATAATGTGTGTCTGAGTCTTGTGATGAAAGCTTGTGTGGGGGGGTCAAGTTCGTGTGGGCCTGTGCCCGCTGCAGACGGCGCTCTGAGCGAGTGCTCGGGGGCCCCAAGGCCCTTCCTCTGTCCTGAGGTCAAAACTGTCTTCACGTCAGCGCCAGGTGCCGGGCCTTCCTCCCCGCCTCCACCCTGTGCAGCCTTGACGCCCATGACTGGTGGGCCCTGGCCCTCAGTGTGTGCGAGTCCGCACCTACAGAGGTGGTCAGGTTTAGCTCGTCACGTGGTAGCACTGCAGCAGCCCACGTGCAGGAGCCTCGGGGCCCCGCGTGCGAGGGGTTCCCGGTGGGAATGCAGGGCCACCATGCGGAAGTGGAGCGGCCCCCCTGCCCTTCCCCATGCGGGAGGTTGAACCACTTGCCAAGAGAGGGTGGCAGAGCCAGGCTGTGATCCGGGCTCCCTGCCCCTGGTTGGGAGCTGCTGCTGGGACAAGGAGGAGCAGAGGCGACCCCCAGGCAGCTGGGGAGGCCTGCGGGGAGAGGGAAGGCCTGTGTGGGCTCCCCGGAAGCGGGGCGTCCTCTGCAATGGGTCTGAGGGGCTCATTTGTGTCCTCGATCTCTTGCCTGCCACAGCCCTTTCTAGGAGTCCCTGGACCACCGTGCCCCCTGCTAAAGATGCTTTGAAGGCTCCCCACTCCTCTCAGGAGGAAACCAGCCCCCCCGTACCAAGGGCCCCTCCTCGCCCTTGTTCCTGGTGAGGCATGTGGGGCGGCTCTGCAGCCACCCCCCCTTTGTGCATACCCCCCCAGAGCACCGCAAGCCCAGTGGGCAGCGGCTCCCCACTCCTGCGTGCTCAGCTGGGGAGCAGCGGGGGCAGGAGTCTGCCCCGGGGACATCCGCTAATTGAGCACTGCTGAGCTTGGAGGCTCCTGCTCTTGGCTCTCTGTCCTGTGGCTTGGGCACCACCCCACCTGAAGTGTCACGGGGATATTAATGAGGGGCACAGCCCTCCCCCAGGGCAGAGGGGACAGGAGGGGGTCCAGGCAGCATCAGTGCTCGGCTGAGCTACCTGGAGAGACCACTGCCGGAAACTGGGCAGGAGGGTCACTCGGTGTTGTAGCGCCCATGGATTTGGACAAACCTATAAAGACGCATTTTACTCGATCACCGCGGTGTCTCACTGTTTGCACTGCCCCAAGGCCGTCCGCCCTGCACCTGCCGTTCAACCCCTGGCCCCACCCCGAGGACCACACAAAGTAAAACTCTGGTTGCAAATCCCAGTCAAAAAAGCTTGAAAAACACCCTTTGTGCTGGATTCCCTCTTTTGTTAAGTAATGTTCCTTCCTCTATCTATTTATTCTGTGGGTGGTTTTCTTTTCTTTTTGCCTTAAATTCTAGATCGTCTGAAATTAATATTGCTATGTCAGCCTTTATTTATTTATTTTTGGTGGGTAGATGCCTGGCATACCTTTTTCCTTTTTCATCTTTGACCATATTGTGCTTTTGTGTTTTGGTGCATCTCTGTTAAGTAGCAAATAGTTGCATTACTCTCCTTTCAAAATCCAATCTCAGATTCTCAATCTCTTAATAGAATGTAGTCCCTTTACGTTTATTGTAATTACTGGTACATTTGGATTCAGTCTCTTACCAAGTCGTCTTAGGGGCTGAAGTGTTTGTGAGGAGTTGTTTTGACTTTTGCTTCCTTCTGGGTTGGCTCTCCCTTTTCTTTCCTTCCTTTTCCCTCCCATGTGGATAACTCAGCTCTCTTCTGTGTGGTGGCTTTAAAACACACCACTGTCACGTCAGGGTCACCACTTGCTGGGAATGGGCAGCAGTCCCTGTACCGACGGATGAAAGGTGACTCCAAACTTTGCCGTGAAAGAGAGGAGCGGGCAAGGGGGTCAGCGCTCAGAGACGAAGACCCTTTGCTCTTCTTTGCTGCCACTTTTGTTGGTCCTTCAGGATAATCACAAATCCTTATCAGTGTTTCTCAAGCACGTGATGTGTGACAAGGGGTCTTGAACTGGGAGGATTAGCAAATATGCGTGTTCTACGAGTTCTGCTAAACATAGCCTAGGGGACAATGCACACATCTCTTTGATCCCAGGGCGGCTGTTCCGGCTGAGAAAGCTTCCGGGAAGGCAACTCCCCGCGGTATTCCAACCGCAGAGTAGTCAAGCGGGCCTCAGCATTCCAAAGGCCCACGCCTTCTCCGAAACCTTCCCTGCCCCCAGTGGCCTCGTGTTACATTTTAGCAAGCCAGGTATTATGGCTGATTTCCTGCTCTACATTAACAACAACATCTCGCCCTTTCTGTTTCTTTAAAGCGGCAGCAAGCAGTTTGAGACAGCTGCGCTGTGTAGATATGCTTCACATCTCCGGCAGTGGATAGGGCTTTCGTTCCAATTCTGCAGACTATGATGAGAAGAAAAACAGTAATTACTACAATAGCAACTCCTCCCACAGAAGTTGGAGTCGGACTTCCCTCCCTTTGCTGTGGGCTGGCCTTAGGGACTCACTTTGAACGACCAGGACGGGGCATAGGGGCCACTGCAGTTCCAGCCCCCAGCCCACGTGCCAGACCTGGAGGGCGGGGCCCCAGATGACCCCAGCCACAGAACATGAATCTCCTGGCCGAGGCTCTGGATGTTACGGAGCTGGCCCCTGGTCCAGGTCCTGAGCTGCAGACCTCGTGAGCATAATAAATGGTTGTTTTATTTCACTGAGTTTGGGGGTCATTTGTTATGCAGCCGCATTCCCTGGGACCTACTGTGTCTTCATCAGCTTCTCTCCATCTGAGCCACGTCTGGGTCCTACTCTTTTTGGTGGCTGGAGGGGCCAGACCTGGGGAAGGGGCCATCCTGTGGTTTCCTGTCTGCCGGAATGGCTGAGCTGGACACTCTTCTGCAAGACAGTTTTGCCGTGGCCCTGGCCAGGACCTGTGGATTTCCAGGTCAGATTCCACATGACTTCTCCCTGCTTAGGGTGCCCGCACCACGAGAGGAGGATGAATTCATGTGCCACTGACCTGGTATTGTAAGAATTTCTCTGTTCTTGAACTTCA
The DNA here is from genome assembly GCF_029215605.1 of Mirounga angustirostris. NCBI lineage: Eukaryota > Metazoa > Chordata > Mammalia > Carnivora > Phocidae > Mirounga > Mirounga angustirostris. The sequence continues at coordinate 138,035,705 of NW_026991718.1, read as the reverse complement.
TCTACATGGAGTCATGTATTAACTACTCTTTGGGGTTGGCTGCTTTCGCTCAACAGAGCGTACTTGGGATCCATCCGTGCTCTCGTGAGCATCGGGGGCAGTGCCTTGGCTTCCTGAGCGGCATGTCGTTATACACACATGCCACAGTCTGTTTATGCCGTGACCCGACCACGAACGTTTGCGTTGTTTCCAGTTCTTGACTACAACGAAGAAAGCCGCGGGGAACCCGCAGGCCCCAGTACAAGGACGGCCACCACCTCCTGCTGGCTGGAGGTGCTCCGCCGACCCAGGCTTCGTTAAGAACGAAGATGTGGGGCACAGTTGGCTGAGCATCCAGCTCCTGGTCTCCGTTTAGGTCCTGATCTCAGGGTCGTGAGATGGAGCCGCGCATCAGGCTACATGCTGGGCATGGGGTCGGCTTGAGATTCTTTCTCTCCCTCCCCCCGCCGCCCCCCCACACGCACATGCACACGCACACGAGAATGAAGATGCAGGTTGCTCTCTCTTGGGTAGACACCTAGGAGCAGAATTGGTGGCTCATAAGCAGGTGCTCATTTAACTGTATCAGAATCCGCCCAACTGTCTTCCAAAGTGGCGGTACCACCTCACGCTCCCACCAGCACTGTCAGAGGGCCGGCTGAGGTCTCTCCACAGCTTCACCAGCGCCACGGATTTCCAGTGTTCTCAGACTGGCCGTCCTGTGCTCCCAGCGGCGTCTCACTTGATTTGCATTTCCCTGGTGGCCAGTGATGTTCGGCACCTTTCTAATGTGCTTGTGGTTATTTGCATCTTTTCCTATATGAAGTGTGTGTTCAAATATTTTGTTCATTTTAAAAAATATTTTATTGGGCGCCTGGGTGGCTCAGTCGGTTAAGTGACGGCCTTCGGCTCAGGTCATGATCCTGGAGTCCCGGGATCGAGTCCCGCGTTGGGCTCCCTGCTCGGCGGGGAGTCTGCTTCTCCCTCTGACCCTCCCAACCCTCCCCCCTCTCATGTGCTCTCTCTCTCAGTCTCTCTCTCAAATAAATAAAATCTTTAAAAAATATATTTTATTTATTTATTTGATAGAACATGAGCAAAGGCAGAGGGAGAAGCAGGCCTCCCGCCGAGCAGGGAGCCCGACGCGGGGCTCGATCCCAGGACCCTGGGATCATGACCTGAGCCAAAGGCTGATGCTTCACTGACTGAGCCACCCAGGCGCCCCTACTTTCTTCATTTTTAAGAAGAGTGCTTTAAAAATACCAAATTTTAAGATTAAAAAGGTATTCTGCATGCAGCTCTTCATCAGATATGTGTATTTTGAATATTTTCTTTCAGTCAATGGCTTGCTTTTTCATTTTTCTCACTAGTGTCTTTGGAAGAATAGAGATTTTTGAAACTTATGAAATCCAGTTTATCAACTTTTTTCTTTTCTTTTTTAAAGAACATTTTATTTATGGGACGCCTGGGTGGCTCAGTCGTTGAGCATCTGCCTTCAGCTCAGGTCATGATCCCAGGGTCCTGGGATTGAGCCCTGCATCAGGCTCCCTGCTCAGCGGGAGGCCTGCTCCTCCCTCTCCCACTCCCCCTGCTTGTGTTCCCTCTCTCGCTGTGTCTCTCTCTGTCAAATAAATAAATAAATAAATAAATAAATAATCTTAAAAAAAAAAAAAAGATTTTATTTATTTTATCAGAGAGAGAGCGCGTCCTCCTGCCCCTGCACCAGCAGCTGGAAAGCCTCCCCTTTCGAGGGGCCTGGCTGTGGGTCAGTCCTGGGTGCTCTCCTGACATTTGCAGGGACACGGTGGCCAGTAGCCCACACTTCTGGATTGCAGAGGGCTTCCCATATCCCCCCAGCCTGCCCAGTGCCTGCCATGCAGTCAGCGTTCCTTGTCCTGAACTTGCCCTTTCCACGACCAACCCCTCTGACCACTCCAGGTCCTGGAGGCAACGGGTGGCTGGGGACTGGACCTCACCTGGGAAGTGACAGGGCAGGCTGGCTGCATGCTGAGGAGGGAGGCCCAGAGGCCAGGCACGTGGACTTGAGCCTCTGGCCGTGTCTGTGTTTCTACAGAGGAGATCTAGGACTCTGGCCTCTGAGGACCCGCCTCCCATCCTTCAACCTGCATCCTGCTCGGCCACGGATGGTGCCCTTAGCCTCGGCTTTCCTCTGCTCCAGTGGGTTGGGGCTCAAGGTGGGTACAGCCCACCTGACAGCACACCAGGTGTCCAGCCGTATAGAGAGGTCAGGTGCTGGGGATCTACACTTGATCTTAGCCAAAAGGCCGAGAAGCGATTAGGTGCTGGGGATCTAAGCCAAGTCTGTAGCAGCCCAAAATCTCCAGGCCCCCAACAGGAGTGGCGCCTCCCTTTATCGGGAGTGCAGACACGCCCTCCACCTGCGGGGAAGCGCCCTGCCCCCAACGTGTCACCCTAAAGGATCTGGCAGGGAGGAGGCTGATCAAGCTGCAGGGAGGCGCCGCCCCCAGCGAGGCTGGCCAGCTCCTCTCCCCTTTTCTGGGGGCACATCAGGGGGCTTTTGGGATTGTCTTCCGTGTTCACAGTGACCACCCTCATCAGCTCTGCAAGGCTCACTCTCCAGGGGCTCAGGGCCTGGTCTGGGGGCTCCAGGAAAGGTTCCAAGTGTGGGATGGGGGTGCACGGAGAGTGGTGCAGAGCTGTTGTGGGGTTGGGGTGGGGAGAACAGCTGGGACAACCCAGCGGTATAGACCTTTCCTGGGGTGAGACCTCCCCTTCCTGGCCCCCATGTCAGGTAGGATGGCCCCAGGACCCTCAAGGCTCTGCCCCTGCCCCCAGGTGAAACTGGGACCCTCCCACTCATAGACTCAATCGCCTCCTTGCCCCCAGGCCAGGGTGTGACTTCTGGCTGGCTAGGAGGGCCCCTGGGTGGGCCCTGGGAGGGTCCTTGGGGGCCTGTACCTGGGTGTTAAGTTCTCTCTAGGTGGATCTTTTTTTTTTTTTAAGATTTTATTTATTTATTTGAGAGAGAGAAAGCATGAGAGAGGGGAGGTCAGAGGGAGAAGCAGACTCCCCACCAAGCAGGGAGACCGATGCGGGACTCGATCCTGGGACTCCAGGATATGACCTGAGCCAAAGGCAGTCGCCCAACCAACTGAGCCACCCAGGCGCCTTTTTTTTTTTTTTAAGAATTTATTTATTTGACAGAGAGAGACACAGCAAGAGAGGGAACACCAGCAGGGGGAGTGGGAGAGGGAGAAGCAGGCTCCCCGCTGAGCAGGGAGCCCGCGGGGCTCGATCCCAGGACCCTGGGATCATGACCTGAGCCGAAGGCAGACGCTTAACAACTGAGCCACCCAGGCGCCCCTCTCTAGGTGGATCTTAACCAGAGCCTGCTAGGACTAGCAGAGACCAGACCAGGGACCTCCAGTGGGGCTCCACACTCTGAAGGGGTGCCAGTAAGGGGTTTCTGGGACTTTCCCAGGGGTTCTGGAGATGGCAGAGGGCGACGGGCCGAGCTTTAGCCACTAGGAAATTCTCTGGGTGAGGAAGGCCTGGTTAACTGGGGGAGGTGTTGGAGGCATGCTTCATTTACTTTTTCATCGGATGTAATTTCAAACAAACTTACACTCAAGTTGGAAACATAGTGCAAAGGACTTCTATATACTCTTCATCTAGATTCACCAATTTCTAACATCTTGTCCCGTTTGGTTTATTGTATAAATAAACTTAGGTCTGAGCTGTCTGGGAGCAAGTTGCAGACATTGAGCCCTTTACCCCTGACCCCTTAGTGTCTGCTTCCTAGAACATGTCCTTTGTGACTCATTAAACCAGGAGACGTGGCCTTGATGTCGTGTTATTGATAGCCCACATCCACATTTCTCTTTTAACTGTCTCCCAATTCCACATTTTTGCATATGTGGTTTTTAGTCTGAGAATCTGCAATGCCCCAACTTTCGTGGTCTTTTGTGGTCTGGACATGCTTGCGGAGGTGGTCATTTTGTAGAGTCTGTGATGCTTCCTTGGGATTGGTGTGAGGTTTTGCATTTTGGGCTGGAACCACGGGGGTGGGGTGTATCCTCCAAGCGCAGTGCCTGGGGTGCATGATGTCAGTCTGTCCTGTTGCTGGTGATGTGAGCCCTGATCCCAAGGCCAGGAGAGGTCTGACAGTTTCTCCACGGCAAGAGCTATCCCAGGGCAGATGCCTTGAGGCTGCATGAATATCCCGTCTCAGTTATTACTGTGATGGTTGCAAACATCATCCCTTTCCAAACCTTATCCCTCTGCATTTACTGGTTGGGATAGCCAAGCAGACTTTGGAAAGGACTGCTATGTTCCTAGCAGGGAGGGATGTGGATGTGGGGGTGAGGAGGCTGCTGTAGGGCTCTCTGCTTTCTGGGGCTGCTTGGGTTTGGAGCTGGGCATGCTAATGGTTGGAGGTGGAATGTGAGGAGGGTCCAGGATGCCTGGGCACCTGGGAGGATGGGGTGCTCATCTGTTGAAATGGGAGGCTGTTGGGAGAGCAGGAGGAGAAGGTTTGGGCCCAGTGCAGTGTGAGCTGTGAGTCTGGGTTTCAGGGAGGGATCCCTGCGGAAGATGACAAAGTTGTCACCATCAGCATCATGAAGGATTTGCAAGGCCAGAAGGTGAAGGGCTGTCATCCTGGCTTATGAGCCACTGGAAAAGGGAGGAGAACACCCTGCAAGAGTTCACAATTCAGTACCTGATGCCTTTTACACTTTTCATTTGTATTTGGATAAGGAATATAAGCACTTAGTACAAACTCAACGTACAAGAAGGTAGAGGGAAAAAAGTAAGTCTTCCTCCTGTCCTGGCTGTACAGTTCTGATTCTTCCACAACCCTGAGATCATGACCTGAGCTGAAATCAAGAGTCAGATGCTCGTCTGACTGTGCCATCCAGGAACCCCTGAACTTTATATACTTTTCAATTCTTTTTTTAAAAACCCAAGGTGCATTGTGGTCACTTCAATTTTCTTCTTTAACAAGGTATCTTGGCAAAAACTGCATTTCACATATTTCAGATGCCTCCTCTTTTATGGCCTCAGAGTCATTCGGGGTACAGGGGAGGGGGTGCCAGTGAAGGAGGGGCAGCCCTCAGTGATGGGCATTGGGGTGCAGGTGCCCCTTCAGATCACTACATTTGTTGTCTTTGGGGTAAATACCCAGCAGTTGCTGGGTCGTAGGGTAGCTCTATTTTCAACGTCTTGAGGAACCTCCATACTGTTTTCTAGAGTGGCTGCCCCAGCTTGCATTCCCACCAACAGTGTAAGAGGGTTCCCCTTTCCCCTCATCCTCCCAACACCTGCTGTTTCCTGACTTGTTAATTTTAGCCATTCTGACAGGTGTGAGGTGGTATCTCATCGTGGTTTTGATTTGTATTTCCCTGATGCCGAGTGATGTGGAGCATTTTTTCATGTGTCTGTTGGCCATTTGGATGTCTTTTTTGGAAATGTGTCTGTTCAGGTCCTTTGCCCATTTTTAAATTTGATTATTTATTTTTTTGCTATTGAGTTGTATGTGTTCCTTATGTATTTTGGATATTCACCCCTCATCAGATATATGGTTTGCAGATATATTTTTTGCATTCTGTAGGCATCTTTTCAATTTATTGACGGTTTCCTTAGCTGAGCTCTTTAGTCTGATGTTGTCCTACTTGTTTGCTATGGTGTTGGCTGCCTGGGCTTTGGTGTCCCATGCAGGAAACCTTGCCAAGACAAATGTCAAGGATCTTTCTCCCCATGTTTTTTTTTTTTTCTTTTTCTTTTTTTTCTGGGAGTTTTATGGTTTTAGGTCTTACATTTAATCTTTGATCCATTTTGAGTTAATTTTTGTGAGTGACATAAGATGGGGGCCAGTTTCATTCTTCTGCAGGTAGATATCCAGTATTCCCAACACCAGCCATTGAAGAGATTGTCCTTTCCCCATGGTGTGTTCTTGGCACCTTTCTAAAAAATTAGCTGGCCATGTATGTGTGGGTTTATGTCTGGGCTCTCTATTCTGTTCCTCTGGTCTGTGTGCCTGTATTCGTGCTAAGACCTTACTGTTTGGGTTTCAATAGCTTTGTATTATAGCTTGAAATCAGGAAGTGTGATGCTTCCAGCTTTGTTCTTTTTTCTCATTGTGACTGGCTATTTGGGGTCTTTTGTGGTTCTAAATAAATTTTAGGATAGTTTTTTCTATTTCTATGGAAAATACCATTGGACTTTTGATTGAGATTGCATTGAATCTGTAGATCGATTTGGGTAGTATGGACATTTTCACATGAATTCTTCCAATCCATGAGCACAGAATATCTTGCCATTTTGTGTGTGTGTGTCTTTTTCTATTTCTTCATCAGTATCTTACAGTTTTCAGTATACAGGTCTTTCACCTCCTTTGTTAAGTTTATTCTTGTATTACTTGATATTGTTTTTGATATTATTGTAAGTATAATTATTTCTTTATTTCTTTTTCAGATAGCTTGTCATTAGTGTATAGAAATGCAACCAATTTCTGTATGTTGATTTTGTGTCCCGCAACTTTACTGAATTCACTTATCAGTTCTTACAGTGTTTTTAGTGGAGTCTTTAGGGTTTTTTATATATAAGATGATGTCACCTGCAAACAGAAATAGTTTTACTTCTTCCTTTCTGATATGGATGCTTTTTATTTCTCTTTCTTCCCTAATTGCTGTGCCTAGGAATTCCAGTGCTATGTCGAATAGGAATGATGAGAGTGGGTATCCCTGTCTTGTTCCTGATCTTAGAAGAAAGGCTTTTAACTTTTCACCACTGAGTAGGATGTTAGCTGTGGGCTTGTCATACATGGTATTTATTATGCGAGGAGCATTCCTCCTTATCCAGTTTGTTGAGTGTTTTTATCATGAAAGGATGCTGTATTTTGTCAAATGCTTTTTCTGCATCTATTAAGATGATCATGATTTTTATCCTTCATTCTGTTTTTTTTTTTTTAAGATTTTTTATTTATTTATTTGACAGAGAGAGACACAGTGAGAGAGGGAACACAAGCAGGGGGAGTGGGAGAGGGAGGAGCAGGGAGCCCAATGTGGGGCTCGATCCCAGGACCCCGGGATCATGACCTGAGCCGAAGGCAGACGCTTAACAACTGAGCCACCCAGGCGCCCCTTTCATTCTGTTTTTTAAAAGGATTTATTTATTTATTTGAGGGAGAGAGAGAGCGCATACAAGTGGGAGGGCAGAGGGAAAGGTAGAGAGAATCTCAAGCTGACTCCGTGCTGAGCACAGAGCCAGACATGGGGCTAAATCTCATGACTCTGAGATCATGACCTGAGCCAAAACCAAAAGTTGGTCACTTAACCAACTGCACCACCTGGGTGTTCCTATCCTTCATTCTATTAATGTCATGTATCACTTTTGTTGATTTGCAGATGTTGAACCATCCTTGCATCCCAGGGATAAATCCCACTTGGTCATGGTGGATGATCCTTTAAATGTACTGTTGAGTTTGGTTTGCTGATATTTTCGTGAGAATTTTTGCATTTATATTCATCAGGGCTATTGGTCTTTAATTTTCTTCTTCTTCTTTTTTAAAGGATTTTATTTATTTACTTGTTAGAAAGAGAGAGAGAGCACAAACAGGGGGAGCATCAGGCAGAGGCAGAGGGAGAAGCAGGCTTCCCGCTGAGCAAGGGCCCGAAGCGGGGCTCGAGCCCAGGACCCTGAGATCATGACCTGAGCCAAAGATAGATGCTTAACTGACTGAGCCACCCAGACGTCCCAGTCTTTAATTTTCTTTTATTGTGGTATTCTCTTTTTTTTAGATTATTTTTAGATTATCTTATAATTTATTTTTATATTATTTAATTTTAGATTATTATATTTATTTGACAGAGAGAGAGATAGTAAGAGCAGGAACACAAGCAGGGGGAGTGGAGAGGGAGAAGCAGGCTTCCCGCGGAGCAGGGAGCCTGATATGGGACTCAATCCCAAGACCCTGAGATCATGATATGAGCCGAAGGCAGACGCTTAACAACTGAGCCACCCAGGCACCCCTATTGTGGTATTCTTATCTGGCTTTGGGATCAGGGTAATGCTGGGCTTGTAAGATGAGTTTGGGAGTGATCTCTTTTCAGTTTTCTGTTACTCTTCTTGTAATAATTTTCCTGCCCATTCTTGCTTGTTTGTGTGATGCTTTTCTCAATTAATTTTAAAATCAGCTTGTCTATCCCCCAATTCTTCTTAGTATTTTTTTGAGGATTGTATTGAGTTCATAGATAAGTTTAGGAAGAATTAGTATCTTTATGTAATGTTAAGTCTCCTTATCCATGAACATAGTATTCCATTCCATTTTCGGTGTTCTGTTGTGTCTCTCAGGAACATTTCAGGTTTTTAGCATGTTTCTTGTTAAGCTCATCCCTAGGTCTTCTGTTGCTGCTATTATTTATGGAAGACTTTATTATGTCCTCGAACTTGATGCTTGCGTATCTTGAGGCTAATGGTGCACCCAGCCAATTTCCTGAATTAGATGGGAAGCTTCCATTATTGCCTTCCCAACATGATGCTGACCTTGTCTTGATACAGGTGCATCTCACTGAGGAACAGTTTTGGTATATCAGCTATCTATTGCTGTGTGAGAAATCACCCCAAGACTTATTTGCCTAAAACACTATTAAACATGTATCATCTCATAGTTGGAAGTGGCTTGGCTGGTGGCTCAGGCGTGGGGTCTCTGGCGAGGTGGCAGTCAAGCTAGGGCAGCACTTACCTGGAGGGTCCTCTTGCAGAATGCCTCACATACATTCCAGACAGTTGGTGCTGGGGCCTGGCAGGAGGCCTCAGTCCCTCCTGGCATGGGGGACTGTGGGCTGTGCCGCTTGAGCACCCTCTCACCATGGTGGCTGGCGTCCCCCACAGTCAGCCTGAGAGAGCTGGGAAGAAGCAGTGTCCTGTGGCCCAGCTGTTAGCTCAAGGGGACTCTACAAGGAGGGTTATGAATCTGGGAAGTCAGGGTCCTTGGGGTTACATCAGGTAGTGGGTGCTTTGCTGGCTAGCTAGCTGGTGAGCCTCAGCCAATGCGTGTAGTGCCTCAGTTTCCTCAAGGGTAACTAAGGATAGCACATGTGCAGGAAAGTTGGGGGGTCAAATGCAATCAAGCTGCAAAATGCTCCTGACCTTCCTGCTCTCCCTTTTAAGGGGTTGGCTACAACTCCAGAGCATCCTCAGGTAAGAACCTCGCCACGTAAGAGGGTAGGCAGGTCCCCTCTGACCCAGACGGGATGGAGCCATTTAGGAAAGCCTCCCCCTGCCAGCTCCCCCAGCTCTCAGCCCCTCCCCTTCCCAGTCCTCCCGCGGGGGTCCCCCAGGCCCCCAGGTCCATCTGCTGCCAGAGCAGCTCTAGAGCGAAGGGGCGCCTGCGGGCTCCCAAGCGGGCTCCCGGGCGGGCTCTGCTCTGTCTTCGGGTTTTTCTCCCCCCCCCCCCCCCCCCCGCGGGCTCGGCCCCTTTTGCAAACTGCGGAGGATCCCACCCTCCCGGCAGCCGCGGCGCCCCGCCGGTCCGTGTGTGCGCGGGGCACCTGGGGCGGGGGTGGGCCTCAGGGGCCCTCCCCCCGCGGCCGAGGGGCGGGGGTCGCGGGCTGCTCGCGGGCCTCGCAGGGGCGGCGGGAAGGGCGGAGGTGGGGGCGGGGCGGGGGGGCGGTGAGGTAATTTCCGCGATCGGGCGTCAGCGCTTTGAGTCACCCGGGGGCAGAATCGAAAGTGATCGCTCGGCGCGGGGCGGGCGCCGGTTCTGGCGGCGCCGGGCGGCGGGGGCGGCTCCGCGCGCAGGGTAAGCGCCCCGCGAGGGCCGGGGGTCTCGGCCGCCGTCCCGGGGCGGGCTCCCTGGGACCCCCGGGCGAGAGGGGGCGGAGGGGGCGGCCGCGCCCCGCGGGCGGGGGTGCTGGTGTGGCGGCGGGGGAGGGTACCCGGAAGCCACCTGCGAGCCCCCGGCCCCGGGGAGCTGCGCAGCCCGGTCGCCGCGACCCCGGCTCCCCGCCCCGGCGCCGCCTGGGGAGGGGCCGCGATCTCTGCACCCCGAGTCCAGAGCCCTTAGTGCCGTCCTGTTCCTGAATATCCCCCGGCTTGGGCTCTACCCCGGTCCCTCTGCAGCTGGACCGAAGGTTCACTTTGGAGAGGCGAGGGCTTTCCCCCTCGAGGCTGAGGCTGCAACCGTTTCCTTTCAGAACATCTCTCGTGTTGCGCTCAAAGTTTCCCCCGCAAGTTCCATGCAGACGGGGCTTCCCCACTTCCTCCCGGAGCGCTGATGCTGTCCTGCTGGCCCCCCACTGCCTCGCCGCCCCCCCCTCCTCCAGCAGGGGCTGCTGTGTGTTTGGAGGAGTCAGTGCTGGGGGGTATCGGAGAGGGAGGCTCCTCCGGGAGCCCCAAGAGTCCATGGGCCCCCCGGCCTCCTGTTGCCAGGGCAGCCTTCCTCCCCCTGGCTGGCCCCCTGGCTCCTTTTGAGCAGCACCCAGAGACCCTTCAGAGCTGGGAGGGGTCTTGGTTGGGTCAAGGTCAGTGGGGCCCCCTCCTCCTGTCTGGTGGACAGAACTCTCCCTGGTCTGAGGGAGAGGCAGAGTGTGTCTGAGCCCCCACCTGGGTGCACGTGGACCTCCTGGCCTCAGGATCTGACCTTGCTCCTTGCTGTTCCCATTCCAGACTTCTCACCATGGGTGAGCAGCCCCGGAGGACCCTCTGAAGCCGTGAGCCCCGGATGACACTCCGCAGAGCCAGGCCAGGGATGGCGCCCCCAGGGGCCGGCTCATCACCCAGCGGCCCCATGGCCACCAAGGAGCTGTCTCTGGCCGGGCTGCGCGCCCAGCTGGACCTGTGCCTGGCCTGCCCCCGCTGCAGTCAGCGGCTCAATGAGAGTACCTACCTCCTGCGCAGGGTAGAGCACAGTTGTCCCCGAGAGATCCTGCTGGCCCGCTTCAAGCGAGCCCCCAGGAGCCGCTTCTGGCACAAGGTGGACCGCCGGCCCAGCTTCCCACGGCCTGCCCGCTATGAAGTCTGCTGGTACTACACCCCGGGGGTCGGCTGCCAGCGCCACCACAACCAATGCACTTTCGCCCGCAGTCCGGAGGAGGCGCTGGTCTGGACCTTCGAGCGTGAGCACAATGTCCGGCGTCTGTGGCTCAAGACTGAGCTGCAGGGTGAGGCCCGGGGCGAGCTGCACGGCCCGGCGGATGCCATCCGTGCGGAGTACGGTGGCCACTTCCAGCTGCTGTGTTCCCACTGCTTCCGGTGCTGCCCTCCACGCCTCTGCCCCGTGGACCCCCAGGGGCGCTGCCCCAAGCACGGAGCCTGCCCTGCGCTCCTGACCCACGTGACCACCGAGGGCCGCCGCAAGCAGCAGGTCGTGGAGGTGCGGCCGCAGCCCCAGTACGGCCAGCCGCTGGCCTACTGCATGTACGTGGGGCGCGGGCGGCCGTGCCGGCACGGGGCCTCCCGCTGTCAGTACGCTCACAGTGCGGTGGAGATGGCCGTGTGGGAGGCCGAGCAGCTGGACGGGCTCCAGCGGCGGGACCTGCTCTCGCCCACCGCGCCCAGGGAGGGTGAGCACGCGGCCCCTCACGGCCAGCCCGCCGCGGTCAGGCTGTATTGCCGTGCCTGCCTGGTCACCTGCCACTCCCAGGAGGCCTTTGAGAACCACTGCTCTTCCCTGGAGCATGCACAGATGGTGGCCCTGGACCAGGCCGAGTCCTGGGAGCACCGCAGCCCGCCCATGGGGCTCTCCACGTTTGAGCTCTGCCCACAGTAAGGACAGTGGGGTGCGGGGGGGGTGGGGGATGAACCCCCCCCTTCAGCTGGAACCAGGGGTTCTCTGTCCCCTCTGTTATCGGCTGGCCCCCGCCCTGGCCTCGGGGGGTGGTTAAGGGAGGTTCACTGAGGCCTCTTCTTGTGGGCACAGGACGGAGGAGGTCCCTGTTCCCGCCCTGCCCTGCCCCCAGGCCCGGATTCTACCCTGCCTCCCGCCACAGGCCAGTATTGGCTGAGAGGGCTTACCCCTGCTCTGCCTGCTGACCTCCCGTTTCCCAGACCCAGCCTCTGTGAGTACGGGGACGTCTGCACCAAGGCGCATTCCGAGCAGGAGCTAGAGGAGTGGATACAACGGGCACAGATCCTGAAGCTGCGGGAGCAGGCCGCCTGGCAGGAGGGGCTGGTGTCTTACCAGGCACGGCTGCTGGCTGAGTACCAGCGCAGCAGAAGTGAGGTCCTGGTGGTAAGTGGGGACCAAGTGAGTGGGCAGGGGATTGCCGGGGCCGGAGCCCCGCTGCTGACGGCCGGGCTTCCTGTGCAGGTGGCTGAGACCGTTGATGGCGTGTCCGTCACCTGCAGCCAGCCCTTGGTGCATCAGGCCCATGAGAAGAAGACTCAGCACAGCTGGATATTTGACATCCACTCTGAGGTGAGCAGTCAGCAAGCCCCGGGGTGGTTGGGGTTTGGGGTCTGGAGCTGCCTGTGCGTCCTCTCGCGGTGCTTGTGTGATCTGAAGCATGCCTGAGTCCTGTGTCGAGCCCTGTGGCGTTATTCTGTGGAGCGGCCGGCACAGAGAGTGAGGACTAGGCTAGTTACCTCGTGTGCCCTGAGCATCCCATGCTCCACGGGGGCTGCTCTGCGACCCCATTTGCAGCGGGGAACCCCAAGGTTCAGACAGGCCGAGCAGCCTTCTGGGCTCACAGCCAGGAAGCCTGGTATGGTGGGGAGGGGCGCGTGGGTCAGCCCGGACCCTGATGGGCAGGCAGGGTCTGGGGCCGCCTCACCATCCAGTCTCTCCCCCAGGAGCCCCTGCTACACGTGGCCCTGCTCAAGCAGGAGCTGGGAGCAGACTTCTCGCTGGTGGCCCCCTGCCTTCCGCCAGGCCGGCTCTATGCCGAGGGGGAGCGCTTCCGAGCGCGAGCCTCTCCGGCCAGGTTCCGGGTGGAGGTGCGCGTGCAGAGCGCCTCCTTCGGCCTCTTCGAGCAGTGGGTGGTCTTCGACTTCGGCCGCAGGCCAGTGCTGCTGCGGAAGCTGGGGCTGCAGCTGGGCCAGGTGCGCTGCCCGGGGCTCCGGGGGGTGGCGGCACGCGACCACCCCGAGGAGCTGGAGCGCTGGCACACGGGCAACCGCCTCGTGGTGCCTGCCGTGGAGCGGACGGCCGAGCAGGTGGCCCTGGTGGCCAAGTACAAGGTGCCCGCCCTGGCGCTGGACTTCAGCCACGGGGGCCCGGCGCCGGGTCCTATCTCCCGCGCGAACTACCGGCAGAGGATGCACCAGTTTCTCTATGAGGAGGAAGCTGCTCAGCAGCAGCTGGTGGCCAAGTGAGTGGGGGCTCCTGGGCCCACGGGGTCTGCTGGACTGCTGACCGCAGAACTCCGGCCCCGGTCCACTGACCCTATTCTCCCCACCAGGCTGAACTTTCGGGGCCCGGTGTCCCTGAGGACAACCCTGCAGACGCCGGCCCTGGGCATGCTCTTCCCGCCAGCAGGAGCCCTCTATGCCAAGGTCCCCACCCCCTCCTCTCTGATGCCGGACACACACGAGGGCTTTCTGCTGGGCCGGGCGGTCAGCACAGCCCTTGTGGCCCCTGTTCCCGCACCTGACCACCGGGTGTTTGAGGTGCGGCTAGAAACCCGGGCCATCTCGGAGCAGGCACTGTGGCTCCTCTTGCCCACCCACTGCTGCTTGGCTCTGGGGCTGCAGCCCGAAACCAGCCCCATCTTGGAGGTGCAGTTCCAGATCGACCCGCTGACCTTCCGCTTCTGGCACCAGGCAGTGGACGCGCTGCCCGAGGAGCACCTGGTGGTGCCGGACCTGCCGGCCTGTGGCCTGCCTGTGCCTCTGCCCACCCCACCCACGGTGCACGGCAACCACAAGCAGAAGTTGGCTGTGGCGTTCATTGCGGGCAGCTGCCCCAGGGGCATGCAGCCCATTGCCCCCCTGCTTATCTACGGCCCTTTCGGCACGGGCAAGACCTACACGCTGGCGATGGCCTCCCTGGAGGTCATCCGGCAGCCCCACACCAGGGTGCTCATCTGCACACACACCAACAGGTGAGCCCGGGGCTGCCCCCTGCTTCCTGGGCTGGGGCGAGTGTGCCACTGAGGGGTGTGTCACTGCCAGAGAAGAAGGGGGGCCTGGGGTCCCCAGGGTCACCGGAGGCCTGGGCAACTCACGCCAGAGTGGACTGCCAGGGTTGCCTGGCCATCGGCAGAGCCGGGTCTGGGCCGGGCCTGCATCCTCTGGCTGCACCGTGGACACGGGGGCGGGGACAGTGCAGCCCGTGGGGTGGTCAGGGTCACGCTGATCCTTGGGACTCTCTCTGATAGCTGATCAGCCCTGGGCTAAAAGAGACGGGACATGTGTGCCTCGGGCCCCGTGCGGGGTGCCCTGGGGGTCAGGGTCTGCTGTCCGGGGGCGGGCTGTGGATGCCTCCACAGGGGCCCTAGACCAGACAGAGTTGTGGGTGGGGGTCTGGCATGGCCGCCCAGCGTTTCCCGGGGTGAGGCTCTGGTGTTGTCTTCCCTCAATCTCTCTCAGTTGATCCCTTTTGGTCAGTATGGTTTTCTTAGCCCCAACACTTCCTGCTGCCCGGGCAGGGCTCTCTCCCAAGCTGGGCCTCGGGATCCCTGGGGTCCTGGGGAGCAGGTCCCTGCAGAGATGCCCAGGGGCTCTGGCATGTCCCCAGGATGCGCCGGCCCTGGGTGTGAGGGGCTGGCCTTGGTTCTTCTCACCTGGGTGCATGTGGGTGCTTGCCCACCCGCCGTCACTGGCCATCCGCCCGCTGTCACGGTAGCCTCTGGCCGCCCTGGCTGCCTCAGGCTGGGGCCCCTATGGTTCCCTTGTCTGCCTCTCTGCACGGCCAGCTCCTTCACCTCCTCCTCCAGGGAGCGCCCCCTGACCACCCAGGCCCTCTGTGCTGCAGCCACTTCTCCTCCGGCTCTGACTGCCGCCCCCCGCCCCGCGCCCCTTCCTCTGTCCTCTGCTGGTGCTTAAGCTCTGCAGGGGCGGGACACGGGTCTATCTGCCTCCGCTGAGTCCCTGGCATCCGGGCTGGCTGGGCTCACGGGGTGCTTTAGCGGACAGCTGCCGAGGCCCCGTGTGCCCTCCCCACCTCAGCGCGGCCGACATCTACATCGAGGAGCATTTCCACCGCTACGTGAGCAGCGGCCATCCCGAGGCCTCCCCGCTGCGGGTGATGTACACGGACCGCCCGCCCAGCCAGACGGACGCAGCCACGCTGCGGTACTGCCTCCTGACGGAGGACCGCCGGGCCTTCCGCCCCCCGACGCGGGCCGAGCTGGAGCAGCATCGCATCGTGGTGGCCACCACCTCCCAGGCCCGCGAGCTCCGGGTGCCGGCCGGCTTCTTCTCGCACATCCTCATCGACGAGGCCGCCCAGATGCTGGAGTGCGAGGCGCTCACCCCGCTGCGCTACGCCTCGCCCAGCACCCGCGTGGTGCTGGCCGGGGACCACATGCAGGTCACGCCCAGGCTCTTCAGCGTGGCGGGCACCCAGGCCGCCGGGCACACCCTGCTCTGCCGCCTCTTCTACCACTACCAGCAGGAGGCACACGAGGTCGCCCGGCGCAGCCGCATCGTCTTCCACGAGAACTACCGCTCCACCGGGGCCATCCTCAGCTTCGTCTCGCGGCACTTCTACGTGGCCAAGGGCAGCCCCATCCACGCCAGCGGCAAGGTGCCCGGCCACCCCGAGCGCTACCCGCTCATGTTCTGCCACGTGGCGGGCAGCCCCGAGCGAGACATGTCGGGCACGTCCTGGCTGAACACGGCGGAGGTCGTGCAGGTGGTCGAGAAGGTGCAGGACATCTACCACAGCTGGCCCCCCTGCTGGGGCGGCCGGGAGCAGAGGCACATCTGCGCCGTTTCCCATGGCGCCCAGGTAAGCCCCAGCCGCGGCGACAGCCTGCCCGCCCCGCTTCCACCGGGGCGCCCAGAGGAGGGCGCCGGTCCCTCCGTGGTCTGGGGGGCCTCCCCAGCCTCAGTTTCCCCTCCTGAGAGAGGGACCGAGGACATAATCTGCCAGGGCGTGATGAGGGCTCGAACCCCGCCGCTGGCGCCGGGGCACCAGGCGGTGGGGGCCGGTGTCCCACGCCGGCGCTCACCCCGGCCTGCTCCTCCTGCCGTGTGTGTCTGCAGGTGGGCGTGCTAAGGCAGGAGCTGAGGAAGAGGGACCTGGGCCAGGTGTCTGTGGGCAGCTTTGAGATCCTGCCAGGTGGGTGATCCGTGCTGGGGTGAGGGCGGGTGGGCGGCGCCCCCCCGCCCCCGCCGCCGCCCAGCCTGACCGTGCCCACTTGCAGGGCGGGAATTCCGCGTCGTGGTGCTGAGCACCGTCCATAACCACCACAGCCTGCTGAGCTCGGGGGCACCTGCCCCGGGGTTCTTCACCGACGCCCGTGTGCTCAACACCGTCATGACCCGCGCCCAGTCCCAGGTGGTGGCTGTGGGCAACGCTGTGGCCCTCTGCTCCTTCGGGGCCTGCAGCAAGCTCTGGAAGAGCTTCATCCGCGAGTGCGTGAGGCACCGCAGCATCTGCCCCGAGACTCTGACCCTGGAGCACATCGAGCAGGACGTGGTCCGAAGGCAGCACTGGGCCCTGCAAGCAGAGGGGTCTGGGGCAGCCGTGGCCCAGGACACTGTCCCAGAGGAGGGGGCGGCAGGGACTCTGGCCACAGAGCACGCAGCCACGGAGAGGGTGGGTCCAGTGGCCAAGGCCGAAGGGACGACATCCCTGTCCAAGGCCTCGGCAGCGGGAGGGGACGCAGCCGCACAGAGGACAGAGGCTGGGGACGCGGCACTGGGGCCCGTGGCCGGGGGCTGCGCAGCAGTGGGGGAGCCCGCCAGGCTGCCCACGGAGGCGGAGGACGCGCCATCAGCAGGGAACTCGTCGATGGGGAGCAAGGCCCCCGGGAAGGCGGTGGCAGGGCCGATGGCCACGGAAAACGGGGAACCCGAGGACCCCGAGGACTCTGAGTCAGACTTCTGGCCTTCCGACATGGAGCTCAACGCTGACGACTCCATCCTGCAGGAGCTCCTGGACGAGGCCCGGAACGTGATGGTGACCGTCCGGGAAGATGGGCTGCTGGACACCATTGCCAGGCCCCAGTCCCCATGCCAGGCCCAGCAGTACAGAAACCTGCCACGGGCCACGCTGCGGAAGCTGCTGGCCACGGAGCCCGCGCTGCACCGCCCCTGTGCCTTCGTGCAGGAGACCTTTGAGCGGGCGGTGGCCATCCCGCTGGACGACACAGATTGCGGCCCCATCCAGATCAGGGGCCGCTTGCACTGTGGGATGGCCTTCAGCGGGGACGAGGTGCTGGTGAGGGTCCTGGGGGGAGACCAGGGCTCCCCCGGGAGGCTGCAGGGCCGCGTGGTGGGCGTGCTCAAGAGGAAACGCCGCGAGCTCGTGTTCGTGTGCCGCATGGACGAGTGGGACCCCCGCCTCATGACCCCCATCGACGGCTCTGTGACCAAGATCTTCGTGGCCGAGCTGAAGGACCCACTGCAGGTTCCCGTGCACCGTGTGCAGCAGGGCCGCGTGCAGCGCGTGGGGTATGAGCGGCTCCCCGCCGAGGCCCGCGGCAGTCGGCTCTTCTGGGTGCGCATCGTCTTGTGGCGGCAGCGCTTCTACTATCCCCTGGGCATCATCCTGGAGGTGCTGCCCGAGGCCACCACCTGGGAGCAGGGCCTCCGCATCCTGGACCTGGAGCATGGCCTGAGGAAGCCCTCGCTGGAGCCGGCCTCCGTCAGCAAGGCGCTGCAGAAGTGTCGGACGGAGCTCGGCCGGGCCCCCGACCGCCGGGAGGACTGCCGCGGCTTCCTGACCTTCACCGTGGACCCCCAGGGCGCCTCCTGCCTGGATGATGCCCTCAGCGTCCGAGATCTGGGCTCCAGGTACGAGGTGGCCGTGCACATCGCCGACGTGGCCAGCGCCATCCCCAGGGACGGGCCTCTGGACCTGGAGGCCCGCAGACGGGGCACCACGTTCTACGCCCCTGACCGGGAACCTGTGCCTATGCTTCCAGCTAGCCTCTGCCGGGATGCACTCAGCCTCCTGCCCGGCCAGGACCGCTTGGCCATCTCCCTCTTCCTCACCGTCGAGAAGGGCAGCGACCAGCTCCAGAGCCTGCGCTTCGCGCCCTCTGTGGTCTGCTCTGACCGTCAGCTGTCCTACGAGGAAGCCGAGCATGTGATCAGGGGGCACCCGGGCGCCGGCCACGAGCTGCCAGCCCGCCTGGACTCTGTGGACGCCGGTCTCGTGGCCGCATGCCACTTCTCCCGGGTGCTGCGCCGAGCCCGCCTGCGGACCGGCTGCCACTACGAGCAGCCCAGTGAGGACTGTGCGCTGGGCTTCCGCGCGGCCCACGTCATGGTCAAGGAGTACATGATCCAGTTCAACAGCCTGGTGGCCGAGCTCCTGGTGAGCAGCGAGCACACGCAGACCGTCACGCCACTGCGGTGGCAGCCCGCGCCCAGCGAGCACCAGCTCGGGGCCTTGCGCGAGAAGCACCGGGAGCTGGTGGCCCTGTCGCTGCACCTGCGGCACCGCCTGCGGGGCCGCGGCGCCCCCGGCACACAGGTCCACCTCCTGGGCTCCCTGTGGAGGCTCCTGCAGCACGCAGCCTGCGCCGGGGACCGCGACCGGCTGGCCGACCTCATCGCCACGGATGACATGCACCCCTCTCTGGCCCCCGTGGGCCTCGACTTCCGCAAGGCGCTGGGCCGCTCGGTGTTTGGCCGCTCCCGCCACGGGGCACAGCAGGCGGCCGGCCACTACGCGCTGCAGGTGGACTGGTACACGTGGGCCACGTCGCCCATTCGCCGCTACCTGGACGTGGTGCTGCAACGGCAGGTCCTGCTGGTGCTGGGCCACGGGGGCTCCTCCTACTCCGCCAGGGACATTGACGGGCTCTGCCAGGAGTTCAGCCACCAGCATGGGCGTGCCCAGAGCTATCAGCGCCAGGCCCGAAGCCTGCATCTGGCCACGCAGCTCAAGGTCCAGCCGCGGAGCAAGCTGGGCTTCGTGGTGGGCGTGGAGGCGGGCGCCCGCGGCTTCAGGCTGCTCTTCCCAGCCGACCCCGAGACCCTGCCTGACCCCTGCCCTGTCCACTACCGCTCCCTGCAGCTGGCGGAGCACCCCAGCGACCCGGTGAGGCGGCCGGGCCTGCGGCTGCGGTGGCGGCGCCGAATCTACTCAGTGCAGGCGGACAGGCGGCCCTCCCTGGTGCCCGGCACCCTGCTGGACCCACACCGCCGGCAGGTTGAGGCCGCCCTGTGGCAGCAGCTGCTGGAGCTGGTGCAGGAGGGGCGGTGGCCCGAGGCGGCCGCCCTCGTGCGGGAGCAGGGCGCGGCAGAGCCCCAGCCGCTGGAGCTGGGCTGCGTGTGGCGGAGCCGCTGCGGCCACTTTGTGGAGGTGGCCCGGGAGCTGGGCAGTGGGGACACGCTGCAGGTGCAGCTCAGTGCCGTCCTGCAGCGGGGGTTCCTGGTACCGAGTCTGCAGCTGTGCGCTGTGGTGCCCGGCCTCACCCTCTGCCTGGAGCACGTGGACCGGCCAGGCGCCTGCTTCCTGGACCAGATGCCCCGCACGGCGCGGGACCGCTGTCTCGACCTGGGCGAGTACTCCCGCGTGTGGGGGTCGTTCTGCTCCCTGGAGTCGGCCACCAGCGCGGTCTCCGAGGGTGACTCCATTACGCTGCAGCACGTGAGCATATCCTGGGATGCGGAGCAGGTGGCCCAGGGCCAGCTGTGGGGCTCCTTCTGCCTGGAACCTTCCTTCCTCGGTGAGCACGGCATTGACCTCAACTTCGGCCACTGCTACCTCTGCATCCGGCTCGAGGGGCTGCCGGCCATGCCCGCTGCAGGGGAGCTGTGCCCCGCGGCTGGCCCTGGCCAGCCTCCCCTGGCCGCCCCGCCCTGCGGGCCCCTCCTGAGCATCGACCCTGACACGTACACATGGGTGGCCCACGGGCTGATGGAGCCCTGGGACCCGAAGGAGGGCTGGGCCGACCGGCAGGAGACCCCCAGGCAGATGCACTTCTTCATCCAGCACATGGCCATGGAGAAGGTTCCACAAGAGGTGCTGAGACCTGACACCCGATTCACCATTGAGGTGCTGCCCAAGCAGCTTCCTGACATGTGAGTGGCCCCCACAGGGAGAACCCGGGGAGAAGCTGGTGGGCGGGGTGGGGTGAGAACTCCCTGGGTGTCCTCCCGGGGGGAGTCCTGTGGACGTCCCAGGGTCCATCTTCACTGCCACCCGCCCCCAGTCGCAAGGAAGAAGCCGTGCATAGGTTGAAGCGTGCGTCCCCGCTGGTCGTCAGCATTGCCCTGGGCCGGCCCATCCCTCCGGCCTGCGGTCTTCCTCCCCAGCAGACCCTCCACAGAGGTAGGTCAAGGGACCCTCCAGCGCCCCCCCACCATGTCCCTTCATCCTGCCTGGGCCCTACCCTGCGGCCCTGCTCAGGCAGGCCTGACCCTTCCTTAGGGACGTGCAGGAGGCTCCTGGAGAAACAGACGTTCGACCTCCCTGGAGGCTGCCACTCGCTGAACTCCAGCCAGAACCGGGCTGTCAGGGCGGCCCTGCAGAAGCAGTTCACGGTGATCCAGGGCCCGCCAGGTAGGGCCCGAGCTGCGGGGGTGGAGTGCCCGGGGCTGCCCGCGCAGGCGGCCAGGGTCTCTGTTCATGGTGCTGTCTGTCTGCAGGCACGGGGAAGACGGTGGTGGGTTTCCACATTGTGTTCTGGTTTCACAAGTCAAACGAGGAGTGGGTGAAGGCCTGCGGCGCCCCCAGTGAGGAGAAGCCGCGGGGGGGGCCCTGCATCTTGTACTGCGGCCCCTCTAACAAGTCGGTGGACGTCCTGGCAGGTGCGCTGGGCTGGCTGTGTGGGGGCTCTGCCTGGGGTGCTGGCCCCGGGGACAGTCTCTCATGCCCCGTTGCCCCCAGGACTGCTGCTGAGCAGGAGAGTAGAGTTGAAGCCGCTGCGAGTGTATAGCGAGCAGGCTGAGGCCACCGAATTCCCGGCGCCGGGTGTGGGCAGCAGCGGCCCGCCCAAGAAGACCCCTCGGGAGGGGAGGCCCAGCCAGGCCCTCAGGTGCAGTCTGTCGGCTGTCCGTCTATGGGTGGAGGCAAAAGGCCCCACGGCCCTGTCTTGGGCAAGGGGTAACACGGGCTTTATGGATGTCCCCCCCACCCCAGGAGCATCACCCTGCACCACAGGATCCGGCACCCCTCCAACCCCTATGCACGGGACGTCAGGGAGCTCGATGCCCGTTTGCAGAAAGGGGAGGTCTTTTCCAAGGACGACCTCAGCCAGTAAGCAGTTGGGGTCGTGGAGTTGTCCGTTGCTGTGGAGGTATATGTGGGGCGGGGGTCCCTGTATGACCATACGGTGTCCCCGGGCAGGTACAAGCAGGTCCTGGGGAAGGCGCGGAAGTTCGAGCTGGAGCAGCACAGGGTCATCCTGTGCACGTGCTCGTGTGCGGCCTTAGCTAGTCTCAAGAAGCTGGCTGTCAGGCAGATCCTCATCGATGAGGCAGGCATGGCCACAGAGCCCGAGACCCTCATCCCCCTGGTGACCTTCTCAAAGGCGGAGAAGGTGAGTGAGCTGGGTGGGGAGCTGGGAGCCCCAGGCAAGTGTCAGTGGGTGTGGCCTTTTGCCTGGGAGGGCAGCTTTGTGGTCGTGGTGGAGTGGCCGTGGCCATGGAGCTGGGGGCCTCATCGGCAGGTGTCAGGACTGTGCCTGCCTGTCCCTCCAGGTGGTTCTGCTTGGGGACCACAAGCAGCTGCGGCCTGTGGTCAAGAATGAGCAGCTGCAAAATCTGGGGCTGGATCGGTCTCTCTT
Source organism: Mirounga angustirostris (assembly GCF_029215605.1). Classification (NCBI taxonomy): domain Eukaryota; kingdom Metazoa; phylum Chordata; class Mammalia; order Carnivora; family Phocidae; genus Mirounga; species Mirounga angustirostris. The sequence continues at coordinate 138,013,893 of NW_026991718.1, read as the reverse complement.
CGAGAGGTATCACATGGACGCTTACCTGCTGGACACTCAGTACCGCATGGTAAGCCAGTCCCAGCCTCTTCCAGCCCAAGGTGTGCTCTGAGGCCGGGCATGCCAGGGGTGTTGCTGCCCACACCCCGACCTCCTGTGTCCACCCTGGCCCCCAAGACCCCCGGCAGATAGGTGACCTGCCCTGGCGCATGCCCTGCCTTGCAGCACGAGGGCATCTGTACCTTCCCCTCCATGGAGTTCTACAAGAAGAAGCTGAAGACCTGGTGGGGCCTGAAGCGGCCGCCCAGCGTCCTTGGCCACACCGGCAAGGAGAGCTGCTCTGTCATCTTTGGCCACGTGCAGGGCCGTGAGCAGAGCCTACTGGTGTCCACAGATGAAGGGAATGAAAACTCCAAGGCCAACCCGGAGGAGGTGACAGAGGTGGTGAGTGTCAATGAGACTTTCCCGGGTGCCTCTTGGTCAGGGAGGGCTTCCTGGAGGAGGAGGTGGAGGAACTGGGGGGACAGATCCAGGGCAGGAGAGGTACCAGGGCCAGCTTCAACAGCACCCCCTTGGTCCCTCAGGTCCGCATTGCCAAGCAGCTGACCCTGGGCAGGACAGTGGATCCCAAAGACGTCGCCATTCTCACTCCCTACAATGCTCAGGCTGCGGAGATCAGCAAGAGTCTTGGGCGAGAGGGTGTCACTGGAGTGACCGTGTGCTCCATCACCAAGAGCCAGGGTGAGCGCGGCTCTGGGGCAGGGGGCTCGTGGGCCAGCAGTCACAGGGTGGGGGCAGGTGGCATGGCTGGGGCCTCATCATGCCTGCCCAACTGCGCAGGAAGTGAGTGGCGCTACGTGCTGGTGAGCACCGTCCGCACGTGCCAGGAGAGTGACTTGGACCAGCGGCCGACTAAGAGCTGGCTTAAGAAGTTCCTGGGCTTTGTCGTGGACCCCAATCAAGTCAACGTGGCCATCACCCGGGCCAAAGAGGGACTCTGCTTCATCGGTAGGACCGCTCGGCTGGGGGTGGGGAGGGGTGGGCGGGGTTCCTCCCGGGGGGTGTGGCTGCTGGGCTGGGGTGGGGAGGGCTGGGGCGGGGCTTCTCCTGGGGGTGTGGCTGCTCAGCTGGGGGTGGGGAGGGCTGGGACGGGGCTTCTCCTGGGGGTGTGGCTGCTCAGCTGCGGGTGGGGAGGGCTGGGGGATGCTCCTCCTGCGGCTGTGGCTGCTCGGCTGGGGGTGGGGAGGGCTTTGGCAGGGCTGAGGTCTACCATGGACTCCTCTCCCCTCCCTCAACCTCCGCAGGAGACCACCGCCTCCTGCGTTGTTGCCCTCTCTGGCGGAGATTCCTGGACTTCTGTGAGGACCAGCAGACCCTCGTGCCCGCCAGCCAGGTGCGAGTTCGGAGGAGGCCAGCGGTGTCTCCTTGAAGAGCCCACTCTGCCTGCCCACTGCCCTCGGGCTGCCAGGACTGCGAGGTGAAGTCCTGAGCCCCCTTCTGCGGGCTGCCTTGCCAGGCCCCACTCAGCAGAATCCCACGTGCCTTCGGTCGGCACTGCTGGCCGCCCCGCCTACGTGGCTGGGTCTCTGCTGCGGTTCTGAGCAATAATCCCCTCCTGGAGTCTTGGCCTCTCCCCGGGGCGGGAGCAGGCCAGACCCCGCCCTGCCAGCGTGCGCCTACACTTGGGAGGAAGAATCCGAGCTCTCCCCGCTGTGCTACTTTTGTGGGGACATTTGGTGACAGGGAACATCTCAGGGGTGTGGGATGGAGGGGGGAAGTCCTCTGGACCTTCTGGTGTTGCTGGGAAGGTTTGGGGTGGGGAAGGAAATCCCAGTGGGGCTACTCTTTGGTCTTTGGATGCCATGCCTGACCACACTGAGTGCTGGGTGTGGAGCTCAGCCTTCTTTCCTTCTTTCTTTTTTTTTTTTCAAGTAGGCTTCATGACCAGTGAGGGGCTTGAACTCATGGCCCTGAGATTAAGAGTTGCTTGTTCTACCAACTGAGCCAGCCAGGCCACCCTATTTTCTATTTTTAAATAAACCAAACGCCAGTGTCCTTTTTACTGGAACAAGTTCCTTAGCCCAAACTTAGGCAAAGATGCCTCCCTGGAACAGAGGGCCTTTTCTCTATCCCCACTACCCTGTCTAACTGGGACGCATAGCCCTGTGTCCTTCAGGGGTCACCTGCCCTTGCAGGAGGAAGGGCAGACCAGAACCAGATTCCCACACAGCCTTGCCTGGACCATGGGTGTGTGGGTGGGGACTGGGATTGAGGTGCCCCTGGATGGGCAGCCCTGTGCCTTCTCCCTGAGCTCTACCTCCCCTTTGCAACCTCAAGCCTGCTCCCAGGTCAGGGCTTTAGGGACAACCTGTCCTGTGTGTCTGTCTTTGTAAAATTGAGGACCTTCACCTGTCCCTCAGGGTCTCAGGGTGCATTTATGTCCTAACTGCTCTGGAAACCCTTGCCTTGATATCGGCCCTCACCTCAGTACCCCCCGCACCCCCCCCCCAAGGCAGCTCTGACCCAGAGTCTCTGCACTTCCACTGTCCCTGTGGCCTGGGGGATGTGGCAAACAAGTTGCTTATACTAGGAGGGGCTTGCCCCCCTCTGTGGCCTTGCTGCAGAACCATCTGCCAGGGTGTGGGGGGGAGCGGGGGGGGGGGGGGAATGATGTTCTGATGTTTTCTACAAATCAATTTCTACATTCCAATTTTTATGTATTTTCTTAGACTCTGTGTTATATGATTCAATAATAATTTTATTATAAAGACCACTCTGAATGTTTTTCTCACTTCTGGGTGTTTGAGATTTTACTGGGGGGCAAGAAGGGGAGGCGCCTCCTCTTGTTCTGGGTTGCAGGGTGGCTCCTGAGTCTGTCAAGAATCAAGAGCCCCTTCTAGCCGGATGCTGGACAAGCAAGCACTCTGGGAGGGGCTGGTGTCCCCATGTCCCCATGTCACAGTGGACCACACAGCCAGTGGGCTGAGCAGGGTCTGTGCCAGAACAGTGGAAGCTGGGTGGGGGGCTGACTTGGTGAAGATGGGCCACAGGGACGAGCTGGATCCAGGCGATGCAGGCATGCCCAGCCTACTGAACGCAGACCCCAGGCCAAGTCCAAAGTCCCTGAGGCTGCCAGCCCTGCCAGTGTCCTGCGTGGTCCAGGGTCTGAATGCTTGAGGACCCTGGAACGCCGCATACCTCCTCCAAGCCAACTTTGGCCATTCCGTACCTGGCTGGTTTGTTGCTCAGTGCCCAGTACCTCCAACAGCACCGCTGTATGAAGGAAGGCGGACCCAGGCCCTGGCTTCCCTAGGTGCCCGCATGGGTATCAGACAGGTGTGGAGGTCACAGAGAGTCAAAGAGTCAAAGGCCTGCTCCGAGGCCTGTGTGTTCCTTGTGAGGCTGCACAGGGAGCCAGACGGGCCCCGCCTGGGAGAGCACTTTCATTCCAGGCCAACCACGCAGGCATGGAGAAGTTTTACTACCTGGTCGAAAGCAGTCGAAACGAGGACCAACAGGCGCCCTGAGGCAGGAAGTCGGGACCTCTTCAGCCTGGAGTCAGGGAGGGCTTCACAGAGGAGCGGGCGTTGAAGCCCGGAGCGCGCGCGGGGCGGTGGGGAACCAGGGCGGGCGGGGCACCTGCGCGCAGAGGCGGCGCGAGGCGGGGCCGCAGGCGGAGGGCGGGCCTCGCCGCAAAGAGGGTCAAGGTTTCGAGTCAGGCGCGTTCTCGTGCAAGGCGGCGAAACACGGAGCTCGGCGCAGAGAAAAAGCGCTTGGCCCTGCGCGCGAGCGAGGTCCAAAGACGCGGGCGCGCCAGGCCTGGTGGTGCGGGGGCCCTCACAGCGGGGACCTGCCGCGGGGCTGGCCTCTGGGCAGCTGCCGTCGCATGAGGGCTGGAGGCGCGGGGATCCGGGATGACCCCCAGCCGCCTGGCCCATAGCCGCCTGCCTTGGAGAACTACGACTCCAGCCTGCCCCCTTCTTGGTGGGATGGATGGTATGACCTGGCACAAAGCCCAATCCCTGGTCCCTGGCCAGTTCTTGCTTCTCTCCCTGCCTCCTCCCCCTACCCTGGGCCCTACCTCCACAGAGGGTCATTTCCGGTCATTTCCGAGGAGTACCATGGTTTTGCTCTGGACCCCTCCCCCTCCTTCCCCCCTCTCCAGATGCCTTGGGGTGACGGGACCCTGAGGAACACCCAGGAGTGTCCGCCCCATAGCCACATGATGCGACACAGGGTGTGACAGTCTGGCTTGACCGCCTGAATGGCATGCAGTGGCACACAGTGGGTCAGCTACTGGAGAGGCCTAGGAGGGCCGTCTCCCCCTCTGTCTATAGCGGGTTTGGGTGGGGGTGGGGGGTGGGCAGGTCCTGGGGCCTTTCCGACAGCTGGGGACCTGCTCTCTCCAAACCACTTCTCTGCCAGTGGGGGAGACAGTCCCTGTTCCCGGTCATCTTGCCCTGTAGGCCTTCTGCTCTCAGAGGGCCTAGTGGCCCGTATGATGGGCAAGGGAGCGGAGGACAGCTCAGCATACTGGCAGCTCCCCTTGGCCATGGCACACGGTGCTGTGCCTCCTGGACCTGGACACAGCCAAGCTGCAGCAGCAGGCAGATGCCGACCTTCGCATCACCTGCGTCAGGACGTGGACGTGGGCGTGGGAAGGGAGGGGGCTGCTGGCCACACTGGTGGTCACACGACCGTGCGGGGGGAGGGGGGGCAAGGACAGCCTACTGAGGCAGCAGGGAGGGGCCGGACCCCCCCACGAGGCTGGGCATGCCTGTGTCTCGGGGAGTCCCTCTGCCAGGCTCCCTTGCCTGGGGCCCTCAGCCACCTTAGGACAGGAGTACAGATGAGCTTCAGCTTCTTTTGGGGAGAAGGCCTTGTCATTTAAAAAACACAATGTCCTGATGGCCTGGGCGCCCTCTGCCCTAACTCCAGTGATGCTGGGGGCAATAGGATGGGGCATGACTGCCCCCAACAAGGTTATTGTTCCCCTTAGGGAGCCCTGGCCTAGGACACAGGAAGAGACAGCCAGGGCCTGTGTCAGGGTCTCAGGGCTGCTTACGGTGCTGGAGACGGGGAGGGGGAGATGCAGGAGGGGCTGCCGCTTTGGCAGAGCCCCTCGGAGAAGCTCTCGTCCTTGCTCGGGGCAGCCAGCTGCCAGGGCTGCTCGTCTTTCTCCGGGGACGGCGATCCTGGAAGGTCCAGCCTGAGGTGTCCCCTGGGAAGGGGGCAGGAACCTGGGGGGCCTGGGGCTGGGGGGGGAGGCTGCGCAGAGTCAGACTCGCACAGCTGCAGCTGCGTCTAAAACGTAAGTAGGTTTGTTTCTTTAATTGTGTGTGTGTGTTTATAGTCTTTATTAGGGGATAAATATTAGAAAATCATCTCTCAGAAAGTGTGGTCAGGGGCAGGCCCGGCTTGCCTAGCCGACTGGGGGTGGGCCCTTCTGGGGGCCCCGGCCTGGTCTGCAGGGTGAGGCTGTCCCGCCAGGGCTCATACACCAGCGTGTAGCTCTCTGCTCTCTTGACGGTGAACCTGTAGGAGCGGTTGGGCAGCAGGTTGTGGACGTCGAAGGTGCAGGCGGCCACGGGGATGATGCCGCACTGCATGCACTCCTGCTGTGTCCGTGGGTCCAGCAGCTTGAAGCGCAGCTCGAACTGCTCCGGGGCCGCCGGCTGGGTGGTGACAAACCAGCGCAGGCTGGCCCAGTCCTGGTGGGCCACCGACCCCTTTCGGTCGAACATGACGGGCATCTTGGTGCTCAGCATGAGCCTGATGTGCGGGATCTTGGTGGCGCCAATGTCAGACACCAGACGGTGCTTGATGTGCAGGTGCCCAGGTACCATCATGGCCAGGAAGCTGTCCATGACTGCCGACAGGTCTGCCAGCCTCTGTGCCACCAGCCCCCAGCCCGCCAGAAAGGGCCGCGGGTCAGGCGACTCCAGCAGAGCGTCCAGCTCGGCGCGGCCACGGTCCAGCTGCTCCAGCAGGTCCCCGAGCAGCAGGAGTTGGATCTTGGTCTGGGCGGTGCCCACCTTCTTCATGCGCTGGAACTTCCAGGGGTCGATGAGCTGGAACATGGTGTTGGGCAGCACCAGGGGGTTCTGGTCCCCCAGGGCCAGGTGCTTGGGGAGGATCTCGATGTAGTAGGAACACTTCTTGAGCAGTTCCATGCGGGCATGGTGGCGCTTGAGCAGGTGGGGGCTCAGGTCCGAGGTCAGGAACTCGCGCAGCACCGTGCGGCGCTCCATGTAGGCCCTCCAAGCCTCTGGTTCCAGCAGCTGCTGATCCTCAGCCTCCTCGGCCTCCTCCTGGTCCAGGAAGGACTGGGGACTGTCCAGCTTCATCTTGTCCAGGCCCAGGCCTGTCACCTGGAAGTTCATGTCTGGGAGCAGGGGGCAGAGGGTGGGGTGTGAGCTGACACGGTCAGTTGGCCTCTGCCACCCACCCAGGGGCTCACTCAGGTCAGTGTGTGTGTGTGGGGGGGGGAGGGGTGGCTTCAGGCCCACTGCCCTCCATACTGGGCCCTCTGTCCTCCCCCAGGGGGAGGAGCTCGTGGGGAGAGCACATCTCTCTGGGAAAAGGCTGCCGATCTGGATAAAACTGGACACTGAGGGGCAACCACTCTACTGATTATCCATTGTGATGACACAGGGACACGGGGAAGGGCTGAGACAATGGGCCCTAGGGCTAGACGGGCCCGGGCAGGAACCCAGCCACTGACCAGCTGTGTGGCCTGGCCAAAGCCTCAGGTCCTCGTCTGAATGGGGTGAAGGTGCTGCCTCAGGACTGTTGAGAGGATTCAGTGCGATCCTGTCTGTGCGGCACCAGACTCCCCCCGGGGGACACCACGTCCCTGCGGACCTTCCATGCCTCACTGTCACTGCAGATCAGAGCAAAGGGCCAGGGCTCAGCCCAAGACAAGGCCAGGTGGTGGCTGGAGCCAGTGAAGGAGGCAGGGTAGCCCCGGGCCTCGCCTTCTAGTTAGTTACTGAGTCCCCACTCTATGCCTTGAGGCCCCTCAGAGTGGTGAGGTCCTGTCATCTCATCTCACAGAAGGGGGGCCTGAGGCTAAAGTGCTTCGTAGCTTGCTCTCAGTTCAGGGCTGGAGGCCAGCCACCAACTCCAGGGCCTGACTCTCCTTCTATGCTACCCTGCCTCGGCTCCCAGCTCTAGGGGGCAGTGGCCCACCTTGGGGAGGCTGGGGCCGGCTGGGGCCGGCCACGGGCCACAGGGATTGGTCCTGCAAGCTGGTGCTCCTTGGAGAAGGGGCCAGCAATCCGACTGCTGTCCCAGGTCCCAGCCCCGCCCCTGCCCCCTTCTCCATGCCCCCCCCCCCCCCCCCCCCCCGCCTCGCTCCCGCCCCGGACAGTGAGACAGCTCCTTGTGCAGGCCGGTGGCTTCACTTGGGAGAGCTCAGGTAGTCCCAGCAACCCAAGGGTTGGATGAATTACAAAGAAAGCCGACAAGCTGAGTGACCTGCCCGAGGCCACACTGCTAAGTGGCAGTAAGGTTGGGACCCAAGTCTGCCTGCCTCCCCAAAGGCCAGCCCTTCACCTTCCCAGGGCAGACAAGCCAGAGCAGGCCCTGGGTACAACAGAGAGGGTATCTGGGATGAGGTGAAGCATGACTCCAGGAATCCCAGCCTAAGTCCTGCTCTGGCCCCTGGGTCTGACTGTGGGTTCAGGGATGTTTCCCAGTCGCAAGCAGTCTCTCGGTTGGAAAATCGCAGAGGGGCTGGTCGTGAATTTGGGGAAGGGGCCGCTCTGTGCTCTGGCTGGGATCCCAGACCTACACCCTCCTGGGCCTTCCAGAAGCCCCCAGGTCCACCCCCTCCCCTCCGCAGCCACCAGCCCGCCTCCCCGGCCCGCGCCCAGCCTCCAGGAGCGCCCACTTGCCCTGCCTCCCGGAGCGGAGAGAGCCAACCGGCTGACTGCGCCCAGCGCGCGCCGCCGCGTCCGGCGTGTTGCCATGGGGACCGCGGGCCTCTGTGACGCCCCGCCCGACCTGGGGGTGGGGGCAGGGTGGGGCGGTAGCCCAGGGCTCCGGGGTGCGGGGAGACCCCGCCGGGTCGGGCCCCTCCACTTGAAGAGCTTCGGGAAGACCGCGCGGGGCGGGGCGGGGCTGGGACCCCCAAGACCCGGACTCCGACTCGGACTCGAGCCACTCGACCGGCCCCCGGCCCCGCCCCCCACCCCGGTCTCAGGAGGACAGAGCGGTCCCGAGGCTTCGCTCCCTCCCTGGGGAACCTGGTTCCTCCCCGACTTGGGAACCCCCACGAGTGGCTCTTCCGAAAGCCACGCCCAAAGTAGGACTGCGCAGAGAGGAGTAAACTGAGGCCTCCGGCGCCTAGGCCGGGGCCCTGTCCCGGGGTCCTGTCGAGGCTTGGAGGGGTGGGTGCAGGAAAGAGGGCTCTGCTCGCCGTCCCAGCCTGTGCCCCGCTCCCAGGAACCCGTGGGAAGACCTGCGGGGAGCAGCAGTGACCTCATGAGTGGACTGGCAGGTGGGTGACAGTCGTCACCACCCCAGGGAACAGAGCAGGATTGGAGCAGCTGCTTCTGCCATCACTACGCCTGCCTGGGCTGCTACTCCTGATCTGCGTCCGGACCGATTGGTCTCCACGGTTCCAGGGAGCCCGTCAGCCCCTCCCTTGAACCCCATTGTAGCCCCCAGCTGGGCTCAGGACCTCTGGGATGTCTCAGCAAGCCTGGGGCCTCCCCCGGGCAGTAGTCATCCTTGGGGAGGATGGGGGAGGGGAAGGGAGGCAGGATGCCCTTCCTGTGGGTGTCCCTGCCCCGGGGGGAAGGACAGTGGTGGGCCTCTTCCAGGATAGGGCATCTGTCCCTCAGCCCCCTGCCAGTCTGTTCTATGTCCAGAGCCTCCCCTGCCCCACAAGTGCACCCCTCCCCTCTGGGTGACCCCATTCTTGGGAAGAGGCTTCCCTGGCTAGGGGCCCATCAGCTCATCCTCAGGCCCAGGCCTGGGTGGGCATGGAGGGCCCAGGAGGTCAGACCTGGGGAGGGGGCGTGGGTGGATGCCATTTCTGCCCTCCTCTTCCTGTTTCGGGCTCCCAGCAAATGCTAGCTGTTATTTGGAAAGGGGGGGTGTTGAGGGTGGGGGGGAAGTTGACACTGGAAAGGGGGAGAGGAGGAAGACACCCCCCACCCTGCAGCCCACCCACAGAGAGGGACAGAGAGACCCCTCCCCACCCCGGTCTTCTGGGCCAGGCATGTCTTGGACCTCTGCCATCTCCTTGGCCCCATCCCCTTTTTTCTATTTAACTTTTAAAAATTAAATTCTTAATTTTGAGAGAATTGTAGATTCACACGCAGTTGTAAAAAATACCACAAAGATCCCATGATTCTTGCCCTGTTCCCCCAGTGGAATCATCATCTTTCAGAACATCTTGTCATGCAAGGTCACCCAGGATAGTGAGAGTGACACCGCGAGACGTGGGACTGGCCTACCCCCCAGGGACCCCCATGTTGCCCCATGCAGCCACCCCAACCCCTCCTTTCCCCCAGCAACCACTACTGTCCTCTCCACCCCTGAAACCGCTGTAGAAAGGAGCCGCATGGCACGCAGCCTTTGGGGACCCTTTGCTGGGTGTATTTCCTTCCGTTGCTGAGCGGCAGCCCCTGGCATGATGGACAGTACCAGGCTGCGCTGCCCCTGAGCCTTAGGAGTCGTGAGGGTGGGGAGCCTGGTGGTGGCGGGATCACAGGGGGGAGGGTGTGCCTCCACCACAGACCCCCATAGCATGTCCTCCAGAAAATGAACCCATGGTGTGATGCTCTGGGCTGCCAGCCTCAGCTGAATGCCCAGGAAGCCCCCTCCTCCTCCCAGTAGAGCTCGTCTGGACCCTCACTGGGCCCCTGCAGGCTCAATGCTCTTAGAGACAGGGAAATGGAGGCAGAGAGGTCTAGCACCTTACCCGAGGTCATACGGCTGGTGAGTCCGACAGCAGGTTTAGAACCATGTCTTCTAACCCCATCCCAAGTTGGGGGTCCTCCCCCTCATGCACGCACCTCCCCACCCCCACCAGCACCGTTTTCTGTGGTTGGGGCCAATGGAGGAGGTGAGGCTAACAGGAGAGTGGCGGAGTCAGGGCAGGGCCGTCCTGGGCCAGGAGGGTGAGGGGAGGAAGGGAACGGTGTGTCCCTGAACCTGGAGCTTGGGGGCAGGCAGCTAGGCCAGCAGGAGCGAGGCAAGTCTGAGAACTGCCAACGACAAGACGGACAAAAGTGGCTCTTGCTGCCGGCCACCTGGCCCCGGGGGTGTGTGCGCAGGGGCAACAGGCTGCTTGGAGGGGAGAGGTGGGTGAAGAGAGGTAGTCTGGGGGCTTGGGGGTGAGGGGATGGAGGAGGACCCCAGCAGAGAGGTGGCCGTGCGTGGGGTGCTCCCCGCAGAGCCCACTGACCAGAGCAGTCAAGGAGGAGCCTCTCTCCCTCTGGGGGATGGGGCCTTCTTCAGGCCCTCTGTCCCAGTCACCTGGAGATGGCCCCCACCGCCCAGCACATGTTCCTGCTGGAAAATGTCCCCGTTCTGACCTCGAGGAGGGGTGAACAGAACCTTGTTTCCACATCTGTAGGATGCCATGGGGGTTGGATGGAGCCCACTGCGCTCTGTCCCCCGATTCACTCTCTGGCCTTTGCTTGGGCCGACAGGAGGCCTGGGCACCAGGCATGGAGGCCAGAGGACTGAGGAGGGTCCCTCCCTGCCTGCCCTGACCACCAGGTGGAATGTGCTGAGTCCTAGCGGCTGGAACGCTGTAGCTCGGAGGGACTGGGAGTGTCCAGTGTTCAGAGCACTTGACCCCAAGCACGGTCAGCACAAGCGGGACCCTCCCACGACCTGAGAGGGCCTCCCTGCGGCCGAGAGGACCAGAGCCTCAAAGCATGGTTTCCCAGGAGAGAAGCAGCGTAAGTATAAAGGATTTAAGGAAATTGGTGTGCAAAACCCAGACGTGACGAGCACGGGAGGAGTGCGTGATGGGGTGGGGTGCGCAGATTCCCCTCGAGGCTGGTGGAGCAGAAACTTCAGGGCCCTTCCAGGCCCTTCCCTAAGTTTGTATTTGTAAGTAGCCTACATTCTTCTCAATTACCGCCTTCCCACAGGATGAGTCTCAGCTCCACAGAGGCTGCCCCTCGGGGCCCCCTGCCCCTCCAGGCTTTGTGAGCCCCGGAGAGCTGCTCGGACTCAGGGAGGGCCCGCTCATGGCACCATGGCCGCAGTATAGTTGCACATTGGACGAGCTGTGCCCCAGGAAGCCCCCGGGGTGTGTTTCAGAGAGAAGTGGTCTGCTGCAGCTCTGGGGGCAGGTGGGGGGTGTCTGGCTTCTGCTTGGCCAAACAATCGTCACACCTGTTGGTTGGCCGCGTGCAAACCCAGAATGCACATCCAGGCGTTGATCCAGTGTGGAGTTTGGAAGGAGGGTCTCACAGAAGGGGTATGGGCTCAACCATGACCACCAGGCGCTAAAGGGGCTGAGCTGGGGGGAGGCCCTCAAGCGGAGGAGCATGCAGGCTGCCTGGGGCTGGGACCCCACCCACCACAGACCCTGCCTCAGGGCCCCAGAGGCTGCTCTCTCCATCCTGCCCAGAAACAGAGGCTGACCTGGCAGTGGGCAGAGCCTCAGTGCGCAGGGGGCCTGGCCCCATCCAGGGAGCTGAGGAAGAGGGGTGGCGCAGGCCCTCCCAGGCTCACCCGCCACCCTTCTGTGCCACGGCACCCCCATTCCCATCCCTGAGGTGGGGGTCAGGTGTCAGAGCCTCCCCCACCCCCATGGTGGCTGTGGGGGGTCTCCTGGCCTGGAGTGGCCCATCGCTGGTGCGGCACCTACAGAGCCCTTCCCGGGCTCACCGAGCACCCCACAGTCACCACCAGTGTCCCACGTTACCGCGTAACACCCAGGGTGCAGGGAGCTTAGCTCACTTGTCCAGAGTCCCAGGCTGCCCCCAGCCCAGCTCCGAGCCTTTGGTGCCGAGCCTCGTGGTGGGCATGTAAGGCCCTGTCCTGCATAGGATTTTTATGTTGAGAGATTTGGCCAACATTTAAAGAACAGGCAGTTTTCTTTTTTAAGATTTTATTTATTTGACAGAGAGAGAGCAGAAGCAAGGGGAGCGAGCAGCAGGCAGAGGGAGAGGGAGAAGCAGGCTCGCAGGGAGCCTGACGCGGGGCTCCATCCAAAGACCCCGGGATCATGGCCTGAGCGGAAGGCGGACGCTTCACCGACTGAGCCCCCCAGGCGCCCCGAGAACAGGCGGTTTCTTACACAAATCCAGCTCTCTTCTGTCCCACTCATGGAACCCCATTTCTCTGAGGGCAAAGCTCAGGTCAAGGGCAGGCGCGCGGTTCACCTGCGCTGACCGCTTTCCCCACCGCGTCTCACTTGCGCCCCCACAGCCCCGCCCCGAGGCCCCGCCCCCACAGCCCGAGGCCCCGCCCCCGGAGGCGCGTCCTGGGGCCGCACCTGGCCCAGCCCCAAAGAGCGGCTCTGAGCCGTTGGGGCGACACTCTAGAGGGCCAACACAGGAGCCGCCGTCGTGTGGTGGGGGGCTGGAGGGCCACCTTGCAGCCCACCCTGGTCTGAACCCCAGCCCGGGAGGCGGGCGGGGGCGGGGGGAGTTGTGCGCGCCTTGTTGGAGGGTTCTCTGGAGTGACCTGAGCCCCACACTCTGCGCCACCAGGGACGCCAGCAGTAAGGCTCGGACCCTCGCCGTCCCACCGGCCCTTCCAGTTTCTGCTGGTCGGAGTCCTCAGTCCGGCCGCTGCGGCCCCTCCCCTGCGGGACCCTGGGTCCGGCGCCCTGACGACCAGGAGCATGGAGCCCTTCCTCAGGAAGCGGCTGAACTTCCTGTCCTTCTTCTGGGACAAGATCTGGCCTGTGGCCGCGCCAGACGATGGCGTCCCGGGGTTCCCCAACCCTGCGGCCAGTGCTGAGCCAGAGCCCCCCGCCACAGAGCCCTGCAGCCCCCTGGAGCCCACGAAGCTCTTCCAGGCGCTCTACGACTTCAGGGCGCGGTGCTCAGCCGAGCTGAGTGTCAGCCGCGGGGACAGGCTCTACGCCCTCAAGGAGGAGGGCGACTACATCTTTGCCCGCAGGCTCTCTGGCCCGCCCAGTACTGGGCTGGTACCCATCACCCACCTGGCCAAGGCCACCCCGAGGACGCTCTCAGACCACCCGTGAGTATCACCCTGCCCCAGGCAGTCAGGAAAAAGGGCAGGATTGAGTCCCAGGATGGCATGTCCAGGAGCCGTCCTGCTTTCCTTCCTTCCCTCCATCCCTCCCTCCCTTCTGTGGCCAGGACCCCTCCAGGCCTGGCCATGCAGCGGTGAGCAAGCACACAGGGGTGGGGGACAGACGCCAGTGACTGTGTCCCCGTGTGGCTAAGAGCAATGACTCCAGCAGGAGCGGTCAGGGCGAGTGGCAAGGAAGCTGGACAGCGTGTATGCATGCCCCTGGCCAGGCACCCAGCATGGCAGCCACTTTGGGACATGGTCCAGCCAGCCAGGCCCTCCTGAATCCCTCTCACACAAGGATTCAGCCCTGGCACTGAGCGCACTCTGGGGGTCTCTCATTCCACGTTAGCTGAGTGGTCAGTGCTTGGAGGGCGGGGGCTAGGGTCCTGGGTGCAGTTCCAACTGAGACAGACATGGCCCCTATCTTCCTAGGGCTCCCGATGAGGACATAAGTGAGCAGAGAGGCCATCCAGATGCTGTGAGGGATGAGGGGGTGACCAGAGGGTAGAGGGGGTGATATGCTGAGTCTGAGAGGTGCATTCACCTGCTCCCTCACTGGTCCACATTCACCCAGAACTCTCCCTGCTGCATTGGCCAAGTATGGGGCACAAATGGCCCTGGAATTGCTCCCAGAGAAGCTTGTTTTGAGAGGGGATGCAGGTGGGGGAAGCTCACCCATTCCCCCCAGCATGCCCAAGATCCCTAGGGCCGGGAGAGTCCACAGGCAGGGACAGGCTGGTGTGAACACCTGGCTGTTGGCTTGCCAGTCTGCGATCATGGAGGGAGGCAGAGAGTGGAGGCTCTCCCACAGGGCCTGGAGAAGAGCTGACCTCTCAGCGCAGGCTTAGGGTCTGTGGGACAGGTAGCCTCCTAGTACAGCCGTGTGCTGGCTCCACCTGGGCTCTGTCTATGGTGGTGGACATGGTGCAGGGGCCTCAAGCATTGGATCCAAATTCTGGTTGTGCCCTCCCCCCCGCCCCCATCTTTCCCCTGGATGCATTGGATCAGCCTGGATGTCACGGCCTTTGCAATTCCTGATGTCTAGACAGATGTGGTACAGCGATGTCAACCACCCCCACCCCCCGACCGCCCCAGCGCGCATGGAGGTGACGTCTGGGTGAGAAAAGACCATAATGTGATTGGTGAACAGCTCAGCTGCCCAGACCTCACCCCGACAATGGCTTCTTGTCCTGTGCCCAGCTGGGTTGGGCCTGAGCCCCCTATGTGTCCTCTGCAGACCAGCACTGGGTCTCCACTTCACTAGGCCATCCCATTTCCCGGGAACCCCTCGGCACTCCCATAGCCTCCTGGCGGATTTGCACGTGGCATGGGGAAGTCCGAGTCCCAAGAAGGCCCCTCTGGGGGGACTCTGGCCCCCACCCCAGGCCCAGCCCACTGGGAGCGGTGGGAGGGACCAGGCAGCCATTCTGATGGGGAGGGGGCCCACAGTCACTCTGCAAGTGGAAGACAGATCCCATGAGCCACTCTTCGAGGCTGGGTGGGTCAGAGGGGGTGGTGCCAGGAGGAGGTCGTAATGACTGTTTGCCTGGGCCCAAGATGAAAGGGCTGGCTGCACGCACAGTGTCATTAGTCCCAGACACCTGGCCGTCTGTCCCCAGGGCCACACTGGCTGGGCAGGGGGAGGACCCTCAGCCCTGGCTCCTCTCATCTTATCTCAGCCACTGCCCCACCCCAGGGAAAGACTCCCCAGAACATCCCCGGCCCTCAGCTCCAGGGGAGGGCTGGGATGAGGACACTTGAGCTTCTCCGCTCGCCCACAGTCCTGGGAGGGGGCTCTCCCAGCTGGTGGGCGTCAGAAGGCGGCGCCTGGCTGCAGGAGGCCCTCGGCGGACGGAGCCCGGCAGCCTCGTGGGGTTGTATCTCCTGCTCCTGAATCAGTGTGTCGAGAACGAGTTCCTCAGCTTTCCCCGAGCCTGCTGCCCAGCCACGTCTGGTCTTGGGGACCCACGTCCCCGTGTCCTTGACCCTTCTCTGCCCTGCGTGCTGGTCTTACCTCCTAGTGCTGCTGGGGCCTCTGCCGTCGCCCCAGGCTTCCTGTCTCCAGCCCTTTCCTCTTGGCCGCCCCTCAGCCCAGCCCCAGGGTTGGCTCTGGCCAGGTTGGTGCCTGTCAGGCACAGGCCCATCTCTGTCCCCCTCCTGCCAGGCCCTGGCCTCACCCCAGGCTCCAGCAGCACCCACCTGCCCAGGCACCACCCATCCACCCAGTGCCCCCTTTTCAGGGCACTCCCTCCTTGTGTCGACTCACTTTGAGTCATGCTTTGGGTCCTCTAGGATAACTGCTGGTCCTGCACCCCCAGGTAGGGGTCAGAGCCAACCCCCTGGCCCCCAGGACCCATGTTTCCCCCATCAGAGTGGACAAGGGCCATGCTCACAGGGCTGTCCCTCGAGCGACTGAGGCTCTCCCTTAAGCAGCAGGCCTCCTGCCCCTGGGTCCCCAGAATCTCCAGGAAGCAGGAGGCTCCAGTGTAGGAAGCTGACTCCGGTGTGGGGTTCCCCTCCCTGGGCCTTGGGAAGCAGACACAGGCGATGGGGTGGGACCAGGAGCTTTTCTGCTTTCCTTCCAAGAATGTGGAGCCAGGGAGGTGCATGGGGTGTGACTCAGGTGGACTGCGGCCCAGATGGGGTGTCAGGTGTGGGGGGCGCCCAGCAGGCCCTCCCCCTGCCCTGCTCCATGCTCAGGTGTGTGGGCTCCTGGAATCTGGGCATTCTACTCAGACTGAGGAGTGGGCCCCTAGGAGCCCCTGCTATCCGAGTGCTCGGAGAGGGAGCATCTCTGTACGTGTAGAGGGCCAGGGGCTCAGGCTGGCCTGCACTGGGCAGGGCCCCCAGAGGCAGACATGTGATGCTTTGAGCCTCCTCCAGCCTTCCCGGACCCCCTGCCCAGCCTGGCTCAGCTGCCTCCTCCAGGGCCTTCCTGGCCAAGCTTCTGTCGGCCCCACCTGTCCACCTCTTGGGGCAAGTGGGCCGTGCCTGGCCAGGTGGAGCTAGTGGTCCTCCCTGCACAGCTGCAGCCTGGGGGCTGCTCATCAGGGCCCCCTGGCTCCTTGTAGACACCACCCCCCCGTAGGGGCTCAGCAGTCTTGAGTTTGGCAGGTTAGCCCCCGGCTGGGGCTGGGTGGTTCTGTGAGCAGGGCTAATGGGGAATCGCTGGCTGAGGTGTGTGGACAGTCTCACCTGTCTCAGGTCACGGCTGGGGGCACTGAGGGCTTGGGGCGGGTGCAGACCTGGGAGCAGGACCCCCGCCCTGGGCTCTGGGGGCCCCTGTCCCTGAGAGACGGCGGGAGTCGGGCTCGGGCCTGCGGCCTGAACAGCAAGGGCGTCAGGGCCTCTGAGCAGCGTGGGAGCAGGGGTCCCTCAGGCCCAGGCCTGGTGGTGACCGCCGCGCCCGCCCTTGGCAGCTGGTACTTCAGCGGCATCAGCCGCGCCGGGGCCCAGCAGCTGCTCCTGTCCCCGGCCAATGCACCGGGTGCCTTCCTCATTTGGCCCAGTGAGAGCAGCCACGGGGACTACTCGCTATCTGGTACCGGACGACCGCTCGCGCCCCTGTCCCCGCACTGGCCTTGGGGTGGGGGCTCCCCAGGCTTTGCTGGCCCCACGTCAGGCCTGGTCACCTCACGCGTCCGCTCGCCTGCTGGTCCGTCCACCTGCAGGCTCACTACCTGCCCCCCACCCCTCGTTCCCTCGCCTGCCCACCCCCACCACGGCTCGCTCCTCACTCACCCTCCCTTCCTTGGTCCGCTCACTCTCGGACTCATCCACGCGCCGGGGGGCCACCGAGTGTCCGCCCTGGGCCCTGTCACTGCCCCTCCGGCTTGTAGCTGCCCACACTCCCTCCTTTCCCATGAGACCCAAGGAAGGTTGGGTGCTGACCTGCTTCCCTGGCCCGGGTGCTGGGAGGGTCTGGGGCAGGCTGCGGCAAGACGCGGCCCTCACCTGCGTGCACCCCCAGTGCGCGCGCAGGCCAAGGTCCGCCACTACCGCATCTCCACGGCCGCCGACGGTCTCTACCTGCAGAAGGGCCGCCTCTTCCCCAGCCTGGAGGAGCTCCTCGCCTACTACAAGGCCAACTGGAAGCTGATCCGGAACCCACTGCTGCAGCCCTGTGTGCCCCAGGTGGGCCAGTCCCCGGCCGCGCCTCCCGCCCAGCTGCCCAGCACGTGTCCGGGGCTGTGAGCAAGGCAGCAGCCCAGGCCAGGCTCCCAGCATGGCTGGGGGGTCCGGAAAGGCCTGGGGGCCCTGGGGGCCCCGGCCACACCTCCACACTCCGTCCAGGGCCCTGCCTGGGGTTGGGTTTGCTCTCACAGGCGGGACATCTCCGTCTCTGGGGACTTCTGGGGCTGGGGTTGCAGTGAGACCTGTAGGGTCCCCCCAGTCCCAGACCCAGCTCTGCAGAGGGGCCGTGAGGGCTGGGCGCAAGCTTGGGGAGGCGTCTGAGGAGGGGCCACACCTGCCGCAGGCAGAAGCTGGAGGAGGGGACGCTCGCCTGGGCCGTGGGCACGAGCGGTCCTGCCGGGGGCAGCAATCCAGTTCCTCCGGTTGCTAATGACAGCCTGGCTGGGGCTGTAATGAGTATTCGTGGGTGGGTGTCCACCTCCAGCAAAGGTGCCACTTAGGTCCAGAAGCGAGTGGGGCCAGGCTTCTGGAGGTCCGCACCTGGCTCCCCTGGCCTCGGCCTGGCTGAGGGGCTGCAGGCCTGGCGCTCCCAGAGACACTGCCCCCCCCTTCCAGGGAGCAGCAAGCAGAGGTATGGAGTGCCCCCCGCCCCCTCAGAAGCTCCCCCAGCAGGACGAGTGGGAGCGGCCTCACTCCGAGTTTGCCCTGCGGAGGAAACTGGGTGAAGGCTACTTCGGGGAGGTGTGGGAAGCCCTGTGGCTTGGCTCCACACCAGTGGCGGTCAAGGTCATTAAGTCAGGTGGGTGAGGCCTGCTGGCCCCTGCCCGCCCTGCCCTCTGACCTCTGGAGCCCTGGGGCAGCGCCAGGGTGGTGTGGGCAGGTCCTGGATCCATGCCCTCTCCTGCAGCCTACATGAAGCTCGCAGACCTCAGCAAGGAGATCCAAACACTCAAGAGCCTGAAGCATGAGCGTCTCATCCGGCTGCACGCTGTGTGCTCCATGGGCCAGCCCGTGTACATCGTCACCGAGCTCATGCGCAAGGGCAGCCTGCAGGCCTTCCTGGGGAGTGAGTGGGTGCCCCCCCCGGCCGGTAGCCGTCTGGGTGACCCAGGCTTCCATGCACAGCCGTGACCTCGGGGCCCCCTTCTCGGCGTGGGCCTTTGATGTTGCACCAGGCTTGACCGTCTGAGGCCCAGAGGGTTGCTGCGGGCTCTGGCCAGCGGTGGGTTCGGGCCCGGGCCTGGGCCAGTCCTGTGCCTTGTGGAGGGGGCAGTCAGAGCCTCGCGGTTCCAGGCTGAGCTGAGTGCAGTGGGGTCGGGTGCATCCGTGTCGCCAGCCCCGGGCACCTCCCCTGGGTCTGGTCTCTCCTGGGGGCCCAGGCCGGTTGCCCAGGAGCAGCCTCCCTGAGTGGTCACTGCACAGCACGGTGCCCCCTGCAGCCTGGGCCACCCCGTCTTTGGGGCGAGGACACTGAGGCACGGAGGGAAGTGATGGTGCAGACCCCCGCCCCCCTGAGTGTCCGCCTTGCCCCACAGGCCCTGAGGGGCGGGCCGTGGGCCTGCCTCTCCTGCTGAGCTTTGCCTGCCAGGTGGCTGAGGGCATGAGCTACCTGGAGGACCGGCGCATTGTGCACCGCGACCTCGCGGCCAGGAACGTGCTCGTGGGCGACGACCTGGCATGCAAGGTGGCTGACTTTGGCCTGGCCCGGCTGCTCAAGGTCAGTTCGGGGCTGGGACCCCTGACCCCGCCGTGGCTGGGAGGGGAGGGTGCCACTCCGTCCACCCACCACTGGTCTCCCCTCACCCAGGATGACATCTACTCCCCAAGCAGGGGCTCCAAGATCCCCGTCAAGTGGACGGCGCCCGAGGCAGCCAACTACCGCATCTACTCCCAGAAGTCGGACGTCTGGTCCTTTGGAGTTCTCCTCTACGAGGTCTTCACCTATGGCCAGTGTCCCTATGAAGGTGGGCTGCAAGGGAGACTGAGGGAGGAGGCAAGGCCTCCACCAGGCCTGTGTGGTCTGAGGGAGGAGGCACACCCTGCTCGGGGGTCCCCGACCTCGGAAGGGGCGCCACGCCTCCGGGCCACCTGCTGGGCAGGGTCCGGCCAGGAGCTGGGGGGAGGTGTCTACCGTGACCTCCACGCAGAAGCGAGGCTGCCCTGCCCAGCCCCTCTCATTGCCCCTCTGCAGGACTGAGCAACCACGAGACCCTGCAGCAGGTCACGCGAGGGTACCGGCTGCCGCGCCCAGCCTCCTGCCCGGCGGAGGTCTACACGCTCATGTTGGAGTGCTGGAAGGGCAGCCCCGAGGAGCGGCCGGCCTTCGCGACGCTGCAGAAGAAGCTGAATGCGGCCCATAGGCGCCTCGCCCCTGCCCACACGTGACCTGGGGCACTGGACACAGGGGCTGGGGCCGCTCCCCCCTGCCCGGCGTGTCCCCCCAGGATGAGGCTGGCTGTCGACCCATGCAGGGGTGCCAGCGGCCTGGAACGGCCTCTGGTTGTGGGCCTCGCACCCTGACACACGTGCTGACCAGCACACACGTGTGCGCGGAAGACAGACACACGCAGACACCCACTCAGGAGGGGCAGGTGTCCCTGGCCGGGTAAGATCTCGGCATAGCAGTCGGGGTGGGACCTGTATGGATTCTGGCCTCGGGGATTTGCTGGACAGAGAAGCCCTGAGCCTGGTCCACGGCCCCCTGCCCACACCTGTGGCCCCGGGCAGCAGCCAGAGACAGGGCTCCCCGGTTTTCTGCCAAGTCCCCCGTGGCCGATGCTGGGAACGCAGACCCCGGGCACGGGGCCGAAGCAGCGCGGGCTGGGCACACGGGCTGCCTGTGTACAGACCCGTGTGCTGAATAAACACGCAGTGACTGGTTTAGACACATGCCCAGACACGTGTCGCACATGGGCCGCGGCCTGCAGACCCGGAACCGGAGCTGGAGCTGACGGGGTGGCCCACCAGCGGGCTCATTGAGGCAGAGTTGGCCCCCGTGGCCCGGGCCCCCGCCCCAGGGGACCCTGTTCCCACAGGAAGCATGACCTCTGCAGGCTGCAGGGGTGAACAGCCCACTCCGTGTCCCTGGGGCAGCAACTGAAGTGAGGGAGCGGAGGGCTGGGTGGGGCCACGGGCAGGTCAGGCTGCGTGGCCGTTCCTGGGGGTGGGAGATGGTCAGGGTCCTTCTCTGGGGTGGGGCAAAGGTCAGGGAGGCAGAGTCTGTCTCAGTGGTTCAGGGTCCTGTGTGCTGGCTGTGCAGGGTCAGGCAGGGGTGGGGCCGGCTGCCACGGTGTTCGGGCAGCTGGGTCACAACCAGCTCCCTGGGGAGAAGGAAGCAGCCTGCTCCCTCCAGGGCTGACTTCAAGCCGCTGTTGGCATCACTGAATGAGGAGCTGGGTGGGACAAGCTGGTTCTCACTCACCCCAGCAGCTCCAGTCGCCACGAGATGGACCGGAGGGGCAAGGGACCAGGCGGGTGTGGTCTGTGTTCAGGGTCCTCATCCCCCAGCCTCCTGTGACCCCAGAAGGCTTGTGGGACGGAGGGGCAGAGGCATGCAAAGCTGCCCTCTGTTCCTCGTCCCTTGGAGGGAACAGTCCTCTATGCACAGTTTAGGGTCAGCTCCGCACCTGCTGAGGCCCGTTAGCTCCTCCCCACGGACCACAGGCCCTGCCCACGGGCTGGTGCAGGGGGGACCCGAGAGCCCACACTCGGCACAGAGGCTGTGCAGGGCTGGAGTGGTGGGGGGCTTCCTGGAGGAGAGGGTGCTGAGGTCACCACGGGCGAGGGCAGCACAGAGGGAGGAGGTAGGCTCGAGCCCCCCAGATCGGCCTGGGTGTGGGGCAGGGCTGAGCTGGGAGAGGGCAGGGGCCCCTTGGAGCCTTGGGTGCCAGGCTTGGGCCAGCCCCCACCCGGGGGGCTGGTGGGAGCAGGAGGGCTTGGCCTGCAGCCTGGATGCCTCCGTCCTGCCCTGGGAGGGCTGAGGGGCCTCCTGGTGAGAGACGGAACTGGACACCTCCTGACAGCGGCAGGTCAGTGTGGTGCGGGGCTGGGCAGCCGGCGCTGAGGGAAGGGGTGTGCTGGGCTTGGGACCAGAGGCGGGTGCGCGTGGGGGTCACTGGTGCATTCCTAGCGTGTCTCGTCAGCCACAGGCCGAGCGGGTTTGCTGCTCTGGAGCCTCCAGGAGGGCGGGGGACTTTCCGTCTCAGTGCTGTCCTGCTTCCTGGTGTTGCTGGGCAAAAGCCTGGGTGTCTGCCCGGGAGACACCCCAAGGCCCCTGGGCGTGAGCTCATGGCCGGGCCCGAGGGCGGGGGCGCCGGGAGCGTGCTTTCCCACAGTGAGGGCCAGACACGCAGCAGGGACGCCTTGGAGCCCCGGGCCCCCCGGCCCAGCCCTGCCCTCTGCTCAGCTCCCTGGCCCCTTCCCCACCCTGGGCAGCACTGAACGGGGCTGCCAGAATGGCTGTGAACTTACGGAGTAATACACGCTCCTCATGGGGGGAGTCGTGCCAATACATCAGGCTTAGTACACGACCCCCCCGGTCGTTGTCCTCCTGGAGCTCCCGTCATGGGGCAGAGTCCCCGCACCCTCTCAGACGTGGTGGCCGAGGGCGGATGGCACTCAGCCTGAGCCCCCTTCACTCCCTGGTCCCCACCTCCCCTTAGGGCTCTTCCTTCTCTGCTGCGGCCCCTCCTGTCCCCCACCCCACGGCCTCCATGTGGGCTCCCTCTTTCTAGCACCTGCCCACCTTTTCCTGTCCCTTGGAGGTCAGCGTCTAGGACGGCTGCAGTCACCCCAGCTCCCCGCAGCTCCCCGCAGCTCCCCGCAGAGGTTGGCGGTGGGGAGCGGAGCGTGGCTGAGAGCCTCCAGGGTAGGGAGGGGAAGGCAGCGGCCACCTGGGCCTCCAGCAGCAACCCTGTGAGAGCTCACTGTCCCCCTGGCCCAGCTCCGTCCCCGAGGCCCCCGCGGGGTGGGCAGGGGTGACTTACCCACAGGCCTCCGTCCCTCCTCTCCCCCTCGCACCTGGGTTCCACTCACACCTGAGCCCCCACCGCTAAACTGGACCCCAGGAAGGCCCTGTCTGACCAGTTACTCAGTCCTACCCTCGTCCACGTGGTGGGCACACATCCCGGAGCAGGTGGGCAAGAGCGGTACCCAGGCTGACCTGGCCTCAGTGGCTAGGAGGGCAGGTGGGAGCTGCTGGGCCGTCAGGGTGGAGCCCTGGGTGTTTGGGCAGCTCAGGGAGAGGCCACCCTGGTGGGTGCAGGTGTGGCTGGCCTGGCTTGGCCGCCTCATCACGGGGAAGTGGGCCAGCTCCTCGGCTGGCTGGAGATGGTCTGTCGGGGTGGCCCCACCCACCCACCGCTCCCAGCCAGGGTGGTGCTGCAGCCTGCCTAGTGACAGGTGGTGAGGCCGGGAGGCCAGTCCTGCCACTGCACCCGCCATGGTATCCCAGGGCCAGGCTCACCCGGGCCCCCAGTACATGGGCCTCTGGGACTTCGAGGTCCGGACGGATGAGTTGCTGAGCTTCTGGGCGGGGATCTGTTCCACGTGGCCAGGAAGGAGGAGGAGCGGTGGTGGGCCACATTGCTGGATGCGGCGGGCAGGGCTCTGGTCGAGGGCTACGTGCCCCACAACTACCTGGTAGTTGGTAGTATCCCTATGGCCCTCATGGGTCACCCCAAGGTGCCCCCACTCCCTGCGCCCTGAGGCCCCTCAAGGGCTCAGGGCAGGGCAGTCCTCGGGACAGAGCTCTGTGGCTGGGCTCTGGGAAGGGGCGGGATGCTGGGCCAGCTTCCTGGAGGCCAATGAGGATAGGGGACACGTGACTCTGCCTCCCGGTGCCCCCTAGTTGGGGCTGAACCCCACCACCCTCGTCCCAGGAGAGCTGACTAGGCTTTCGCGGTGGGACATCTGTGGGTACATGGCTCCTCCCCTGGACTCCCCCATGGTCACTTTGTGGTGCCAGGACCCAGAGAGGACAGAAGGGTCCACAGTGGGCTTCTGGGTGGCCAGCTGCGTAGGAATCTGAGGCTGGGACTGGGCCTTTTGGGGAGCAAAGCTTCACTCACCTTCCAAACAGTCAAAACCAGATGCGTGACCTAGTAGAGGGAGAAGGAAGGTCATTGCGACATGCCCATCTGGGCGTGGGCTGCAGGCTGCCCCGTCACTGGTAAAGAGGATCCTGGAGGTGGTGGTTGGTCCCAAGGAGCTGCCCAGGAAGCTTGGACCACAAGGGGCAGCCTGGCATGGGCGTGTGCAGGCCACCTGAGCTCACTCCTCTGAGCTCTGGGCCGGGAGGGTCCAGCAGGAGAGACTCCGCTGCCCGCCTGTAGTCCGGCGATCCTGAACGCGGGAGGAGTAGCATGGTGAATGTGTGCAGGGAGACACGCAGTGCATTCATAGACAGCACGGTCCAAGGACAGGGAAGTGCAGAGCTGGGCACGGCGGGTGCAAAGGCCCTGAGGTCCCGAGAACCTAGTGCATTTGAAAAGCAGGAAGGAGGCAGGGTGCTTGGAGTGGTGAGCAAATGAGATTCAAGATGTGCTAAATCGGTCAGGGTGGGGCGTGACCCTCACGGGGCTCCGTGTGGTGGGGGGGCTTCTGTTCCAGTGACGCCTGAAGGAATAGTGACCAAGGGCAGGGCAGCTGGCAGCGGAAGTCAGCGGGGGATCTGCAGCCCCACCCTGCAGTCCGGGCTTGGCCATGCCCTGGCACTGGTGTGCGTGAGCACGTGTGTGTGGGTCTGTGTGTGAGCACGCGCGTGCAGAGCCTGCCGAACCGCAGGTCCCCCGGTCCTAGAGCAGAGCATCTGTGGCCCGGTCACAGAACAATGTGGTCCCACTCGGGATAAGTGGTGTCTCTGGGACAGGAGTGGCTCCGACTCTATGGACAGGGGACACCCTGGGCAGGGTGGTGGCAGGGGCCTGCACCTCTTTGGGTCACTAAGGCCTTTCCTGGTGTCCAGACTGGCCATTTGGGACATTTGGGGTCTCTGATGGGCAACGAAGTGGCCTCTGGCCAGGGACAGTATCGGAGAGCAGCTGGGGTCAGGTGAGGGGGCTGGGATTCAGGGCGGGCAGGTGGGAGGACATGGGGTCAGAGGGCATGGGTTGAAGGTCGGTGCAGGCTCAGGACCGCCCCCGCCCCTCTGGTGGTTCTTTGGGTGCATCTCGCGCTCGGAAGCCCTGCATCGGCTGCAGGCCGAGGGCATCAAGTCAGGGGCCTTCCTGGTCAGGGTCAGTGAGAAGCCGGGCGCTGACTATGTTCTCTCAGGTATGGCCTCCCACACCTTCTCCCCAGTCTGTGGCCCCACCCACACTTGGCCTCAGGGCTCCTTGCCCCTGGCCCATCCCCCCGGCCCGTCCCCTTCCGTCCGTCTGCCGCAACCCAGCCCAGCCTTCCCTCCAGTGGGCGGCTTGTCCCTGGGGCCTGCCGGGTCTGGGTTTTCTTACTTCGCTAGGAGATACGCCGCGGGGCGGGATGCCTGGCCCGCGAGCGCCCCTCTGAGGGCAGGGGCCGGGACTGCATGCCCGCGTCCACTGGGCTCTCCCCCCACCCCCCTGCAGTGCGGGGACAGGCTGGCCTTGAGGCATTACAGGATCTGGTGGCGCATGGCCGGCTGCACCTCAGCGAGGCTGCGTCCTTCCCTGGCCTGGCCGAGCTCCTGGAGCACCACAAAGCCCAGAGCCTGTCCCACGGCCTGCGGCTGACCGTGCCCTGCTGGAAGGTAGGGCCGCCTGCGCCCTGCTGCCCCTGCTCGTCCTCTGCCCACCTGTGGCCCCCTCTCCTCCACAGGGTGGGTGTGGGTCCTGATGTGCTCACTGGCTGGCGGGGCCTCGGGGACACCTGGCCCCAGGGACTCTTGCTGTCCTGGACGCTGTGGTCCTACAGAGCTGGGCGTAGGAGCAGGCAGGTGGGGTGGGATGTGCCCGCCTTTGCCAGGTCGCTCTCGCCCCTGGGCCAGGGAGAGGTCAGCTATGCTCCTACCATGTCCTGCGTCCCTCTGGCCCAAAGTTTTGTCCGAGTGGCACTCAGCCAACATCATAGCATCCCCAGCGTCACCGAGCCTCACGTAGCCAAAACCCTGCAGCGGGCTGTGAGGGTGTTTGCAGGATACTGCAGAGAGCACCCATGGTGGGGGCAGCTCCTGGGAAAGCCTGGCCACATGCTGGACCCTGGGACCTCACCAAAAAAACATTGCCCTACATTTGAGAATAGAGTAGGGGCTCCCCGTCCTGGGGTCGGAGTGGGCAGTTCCTGAAGGGTGGGCTAGGGGATGGGGACAGCACCCCTGCCCTGTGCCCCTGCCTGTCTCTCCAGCACAAGCCCAAGCCCCTGCCCCACTGTGAAGACTGGGAGACACCGCAGGAGGAGTTCACGCTCTGCAGGAAGCTGGGGTCTGGGTACTTTGGGGAGGTCTTCAAAGGCCTCTGGAAAGACTGCATCCGAGTGGCTGTTAGGGTGATTGCTCGAGGTGAGTGGGGCCCGGGCCAGGGACCCAACAGGGACTCCTGGCCTCGCTCGTGGGGTGGTGGTCCCGTGAGCTACACGCTGGCTCAGTGTGCAGCGTGCGGCGTCTACAACAGCATTCAGAGGGCATTTTCCTTTCGATGTCTATGTTTTCAGCTAAATGCATTTATTTAAGAAGGGAATTTTAAATCCTTAATGTAAATGGAAATCCATTAAAATAAATAGATCACTAGAAATTTTTAAAGATTTATCTAAAATTTCCTATAAACCCACTAGGGGTTTGGACGCCCCACTCCAGGAATCGGGGGCTCACGGGAACACACTTGGGAGATGTTCTGCTTCGCTTCGGGCTTGGGCAGGCGTTGGCAATCGTGATGCTTGGTGTGGGGCAAGAGCAGGTGGTGGGCACAGCGTCCCCTTCCTGTGGCCCGTGGCCCTGGTGCCGTGGCATCCCGGGGGAGGGTGCCCGCACATCCTGAGCAGCTGCTGCGTGCAGGTGGGTGGGGAAGCCGGGACTGGGGCCGCACCCACCGAAGCTGCCTGCCCCCCGCAGATGACCTCCTGCACCAGCACACGTTCCAGTCGGAGATCCAGGCCATGAAGAAGCTGCAACACAAGCATGTCCTGGGGCTGCACGCCGTGGCATCCATGGGGCACCCCGCGTACATCGTCACAGAGCTCATGCCCAAGGGGAGCCTGCTGGAGCTGCTGTGGGGTGAGCCGGCCTGGGGGCCGCACTCGGGGTTCCTTGCCCAGGGATCCAAGTGACCCGTGCTTGCGGGAGGGCGTGGGAAACTTGCACGAAGAAAGAGAAAACCCACGTCGCCCCCGTACCAGGCACAGGCCACCAGGGAGCTTTGATGCCTTTGTCGGCCGGGCCCTGCTTGAGAAAGGATTTAAAACATCTTGTGGTAAATGTCCCATCTATTCATTGTAGGACTGGAGAAAACACAGAGAAGTACAAATAAGACGAGAAGGGCTATAATGCCTACATGCACAGTTAACCAAGGCCATTTTATTCCAATGCCAGGTGAGGCCCACCCACCCCCCAGCTTCCGGAACATGCAGGCCTGGCTCTGCTTCTCTCTCTGGAAGGCGCTGGCCCTTCTTGCGGTGTCTGGATGTGCATGAACACTTCCACCTGCGTGCACACCCCCTCCTACACGCACACTAAACACACACGATGGGTCTCGCGGACTCACAGACCCCATCACCTGTCCCAGGGCCTAGCATTTCATGTAACACCCAAACCAAGCACAATCAGGGCTAGCTGGCCGAGGTGCCGTGGCGCGGACGCAGCCCCATGTCACAGGGGCTCAAGTGGCGCCGAGTGGGTGCTGCAGGAACACGACATCCAGGGTACGTGTGCCGGGCAGATTTTTACATGGCGACATTGGAACACCGAACACAGCCTCTTTCACGGCGAGTCTGATCACTGCGGCCAGGTCCCCTCATCAGAGGTTCTTCCGGACAGCGCACCAGCGCGGACCACGTCCACAAGCTGTGCCTGTTCAGCCAGTTACCTGGTGTTGAACCTGAGGTTTTCGACTGTGTAGATGTTCCTCTCGCTTTAGTGCAGAGGGGGGCAAAGGTGCGTATGAGCTGCACTTCGGCTCTAACCCGTGACCGCCTCCCAGAAGGGCCGTGGCGGGCCCACTGGGCCAATGCGAGTCAGGCGGCTGCCCCAGCCCTGTCCCTGAGCCCGGCGGGACGCAGAGCTCCTCTGGCCGCGGCTCCCCGGCCCCGCAGACTCCGACGAGACATCCCTGCCCATCTCGGAGCTGGTAGACTTCGCATCACAGGTGGCTGAGGGCATGTGCTACCTGCAGTCACAGAATTACATCCACCGGGACCTGGCTGCCAGGAACATCCTCGTGGGGGCCAACAACATCTGCAAAGTGGGGGACTTTGGGCTAGCCAGGCTCATCAAGGTAGGGCCCAGGGCATGAGGGAGGAGCAGGGCATCCTCTGCACCTGGGGCGGGGGGTCCTGGGGGGCTTGCGCGCCCTCGGCCTTGCCCTTCCCCTTGCCCTCGCCCTCGGGGAGACCAGTTGAGCAGGGACAGGAAGCTGGAGGGCAAGATGCAGGGCTGTGGAGCCGTACCCCGATGGGGGGCAGAGGCTTCCCAGAGGGCTCTGAGGCTGGAAGGGGGGGTGGTCAGCACTTGCAGGGGCTGCGGGAGGAAAGGGAGGCTGCATGGGGGCCGGGGCGGGGGGAGGAGAGCGCCCTGTGCTCACTCATTCATGGCAGCTTGCCTTGGGTATGCAGTGAGGGCAGAGGCCGGGGGCGTTTCCTGAGCTCAGGGCAAACATCCCCCCCAGCCGCCCCCCACACAGGAGACAGAGTGGATGGAATGGTGTCCTGAGCCCCTTGCCCCCATCGGCCCCTACAAGCCCCCCAGCCTTCTTCCATGCAGTTAGACCCGAGTCCCCATGCGCCCACTTCAGGATCTCTATACAAGGACCCCAAATAAAAACAGCCACAATCACGCTTTCGACACTTAACGGGGATGCCTTACAGTCATCACGTGCCCCCCAGAGTTGTTTCCAAGTTCTTGAAAACCATGATGTCACTGGTCTGCTCCTGGAGCGGACCCGGGCCACAATGACTTGACTGCTTCTTCCGGCTGTTCTCACCCTCTGGGGCCCGCACCCTCCGCTCGGGTGCATGGGGCACTGGGCGCTGCATCCAGGGCGCTTCGCCTCCGGGCGGCTGTCCTGATGCTGCAGTTCCTTCCTCATCATAAGCTGGATATTTCTCGAGAGGCGTTTCCCTCATCCACTCGGGCCAGCTGCGGGGCAGGCCAAGCGTGACTCTTCCAGCCCTTCCAAGCATGTCCGGGGGAGCTGGGCAGCTCTGCGAGCCTGTGGCGTGAGCAGACCTGCAGGCTGCTCCGCAGCAGCCACACCGTGCGCGTGCTCACGCCGGCCCACCTGCGCGATTCTGACACCACCAGGGCGGGGGCCTCGCTTACCCTGGCCCTGACCTGCCAGCTCGGCCCACCTGCCCCCGCCCCGCCCCGAATCGGAGGGAAAGCTGCACCTCCCTCTAGCGGCGGTCATCAGTGCCCGCTGCACTGGCCCACGAGAACCCCAGGCCCTGTCCGTGCGGCTGGGGTGGGAGGGGTGAGGGCAGCCGCCGAGGCCCACCCGCACGTGTCCGCTTGCAGGAGGACGTCTACCTTTCCCACGACCACAACATCCCCTACAAGCAGACCGCCCCCGAGGCCCTCTCCCGAGGGCTTTACTCCATCAAATCTGATGTCTGGTCCTTTGGGATTCTTCTCCATGAGATTTTCAGCAGGGGTCAGGTGCCCTATCCAGGTACCGGGCCCCCGACAGCGTCCCCAGTGGCGGGCGGGGCAGGAGGGTGCCATCACCTGGACTTGGGACTTGCCCCAGCCGGCCTCCCAGGGGCAGCCCTCCAGGGGCGTCAGGAGCGTGTGCAGGGGTGAGGCAGGCAGGAGCTCGGCCCAGGGCTTCCTGGGAGGGCAGCAGATGGCAGTGTGGCTTCCTAGGGGCAAGGGGAGGCTAGGTGGGCACCAGCTTCCAGCCCCTGCAGCTCCTCTGGCCGCCCCACCACAGGCACGTCCAACCACGAGGCCTTCCTGAGGGTGAACTCAGGCTACCGCATGCCCTGCCCCCCGGAGTGCCCGCCCGCCGCACACAGGCTGATGCTCTCGTGCTGGTACAGGGACCCCAAGCACAGGCCCTGCTTCAAAGCCCTGCGGGAGAAGCTCTCCAGTATCAGCAGGTACGAGAACCCGCTCTGAGTGTGACACCCTCTCGCTGCGGCCACGGAGGCCACCAGGCCAGGTCCTGTGAAGACGGGCCTGGGTGCCGTCCTGGACGTCCCATCAGGACGGGCAGACTGAAAGTGCGGACAGCTCCCAGAACCAGGCTGGGGACACCTGGGGGATAGCGCTCGTCCAGCCGTGGGCCGGCCCTGTCCTGGGGCAGGGGAAGCGTGCCCTCTGCAGCCTGGGGGTGGGGCCTACCCGTCCTCCCGTCTGCCCCTTCTAAGACACCAGCTCCTGCCAAGTGCCAGGGCCCACCACAGCCAACTCCAACTCTGGAACCCTCCAGGAGCCTGGCCACCCCCCTTCTAAAGGGAGATCCCTGCTGCTGGTCCTGACCCAAAGCCCCCAACTCAGTCAGGACCAGGGCTCAGCTTCCCCAGGTGGGGCAGGGGAGGGACCCGGGCTTTGGCTGGGCTCACCCTATGCCACCTGGCCCGTGCCTGTCTCCTGACTTGGGGGGAACATGGACTTCCTAGGACTCCGTGAAGATGGGCTGTTTGCTGGTAGGGCCCTGCTCTCTCCTACCGGGGGCGAGGGACTATCCCTGTCTTCCTGCCACGGCATCAGCAGCTGCCCACAGGAGCCCTGGGGGACTCATCTGGACACTGGGTAGGCTGGGTAGTGCTCAGGCTATCCTCTGGGGCACCTCCCCCCACTCTGGGTCCCTCTGGAGGTGGGAAGAGCCTTCTGCCTGGACACAACCGGGGCGCACAGGACGATGGCTGCAACCCTCGGGGGCCACAGGCTCGTGAAGCCTTGGATTGGACGTGTGCAGCTATTTACAGCCCACCACGGAGGGAAGGGCAGGAGCCGGGACCGGGCCCCCCTAACCTCACACTAAGCCCCCGTCCACCCCTCACTAAGCTGCCCTCCTGACCAGCGGACCTGGGTCAACCCCTGCTGAGCGGTAAGAGAGTGTGGGCACTACCAGCCCCCCGTTATGCCTGCCCCAGGAGCCCGGTAAAGGGTGGCACAGCCACACCCTCCCCAGGTCCCTGGTTGGATGTGTCCAAAGCCGGGTTACCTGGGGTGGGAAGGCCCCTCTGGAACGCCCCCATACCCCTTACCACTCAGCGTTAATTTTGGGTCCCTGTGCCCAGAATGTGTCCTACAATGGGCTACAAGAGGCAGCGTGGTTCTAGGAAGGCACCTGGAGACAGCGTGGCCCAGGGAACTGCTCCACACAAGCTGGGACAGCCTTGGTCCTCTTCCCTCCCTGCCCTCCCTGGTGTGGTCAAACGGGCGGCCGGGGCGGGGGGCGACTCCTGAACCCACAGGCAGAGGCCCAGCTTTCCCCAGCGGCCAGGGGCCAAGTCTGAGGACTCAAACCTCAGTGGCTGCCCAGGAGGCTTCTTGTCCAACTCCAGAACTGCTTGCTCTCCCAGGCTCCCAAAACGGCAAGGCACCCCACCCCTTCTCAGGTGCCAAGGCCCCATATACTCCCTGAGGTTGCTGCCCGCGTGAACCTGGGCCAGACCTCTGAGAGGTGGCTCCCCAGTGAGGGGCCCCAGGAAGGCCCAGGGGGCAAGGTCAACTCCCCACCCCCGCCAGGAAATGAGGTTGAGAAGGATTTGGTGACTTTGACCACAGGCCCGGGGGCATGCAGGCCCGGGGGGCACACAGCTCACGTACACCATTGGGGCTACTGGCTGCTTGGAGTTTATTTTCCACTTGGTGCAAGGCACATGGTTCCAGGGTGTGAGGAAGGCTTGCATGTGGCTTGGAGAGTAAAGAGTAGGATCCTCTCAACTTCCTTTTGGGTGTTTTGCTATTTTGATATAAAAGAACCCAATTGCTTCTGCTTGCGGCAGCCTGCCTAGTCTATGGGGAGGGGAGGGAAGGGGAGGGAGGGGCTCTGAAGAGCCTAGCGCCTCCTGAAGCCTTGCGGTGGCCACTCAGGATGGCGGCTCGGTGTTGGTTTTGCCAGGCTGGCCACCAGGCTGCTTCCTCATGGCTTCCAGAGCCAAGTCGCAGGTGATGGTGCCCGGGGAGGCCTGGGGAGCTTCCGAGCTGGGGGAGAGCTTGTGGTCAGAGGTGGCTTCCACCTGCCCCCATTTCCCGTGCTGGCCCCCAGGAATGTGTCCTCACCGTTCTGGGGACTCCAACACTGTAGCCATGAACGGGAGAGTGGACTTCCCGAAGAAGAAGCTTGCCCACCAGTGACCCGGGTCGGCCTTGGGGAGACCTGAGAGGAACAAAGTGGGGTCGTGGTGCTGCTGCCCGCCCCTGGGGGGATGCCCCGATGGTGCCCCGCACCAAAGGGGAGTGGACCTGCACTCACCCGGGTGGTGAGGGATGGCTTCCCCGCCATACTCCGCACTTCCGCAGGAGCTGTTACTGGAAGTGGAGCCCAGGCGGCCTGGAGAAGAGAGGCCTGGTCAGCTCCGCAGGGCACCGAGCGTCCTGCCCTGTCCACCGGGCCAAGCGCCGGCTAGGCAGAGCCACGGGTCCTTGGCAGCCCTCCCCCCTCCCGGAGAAGACCTGCAGGGCAGGGCCGAGGGGCTTACTCACGCCGGTAATAGTCGTGGGTGGCCACGAGCGAGCCGCTGGAGGGGATGGCTGCCATGCCGTCGCTTGCGGGCTGGCGGAGACCTGCGCACGCCGGGGCCGGGGTGCCCCTCGGGTCACCAACGCCGCTCGGGAAGGGCGTTCCCCACTCGGGCTGTCCCGCCCCCATCCAGACGCCGGGGTCAGGGCCGCCGGGTTCATTTACCCGGGGGGGGCGGAGTCCCGGCCGGCCGGGGCGGTCTCGCAGGTCGCGGGCGGCGCCAACCGGCCCGAACCGGCGGCGCGGGCGCGACAAAGGCCTTTGTGCGCCGGGCCGCGGACCTGGGGCTCCGGGAGCCCGCCGGGCCGGCCCGCCCGGCCCGCTCCCACCCCGCGCCCCGGCCGTCCGGCCTTCCGTCCGCCAGTCGGTCGGTCCCCCCAGCCGCGGCGAGCCCCCTCGGGCCCCTCGACTCGACTCCCGCGCCGCCCGGGTCCTCACCTCGGCGACGACCCCTCGCGGGCCTCGGCGCGCGATCACAGGTGGCGGGGACGGGGACGGGGACGCTAGACCACGGAGCCCATTTGCAGAAGAGACCGCCGCAGGCCGCTCCGCGACCGAAGCGCACGCGGGGTGCGCACGCGCGGACGCGCCCGCTTGGATTCCGCCCCCCTCCCCTCCCCCCCTCCCCCCCCCCCACCAGGCCCCGTCCCCCAGCCCGGCCCTGACCGGCTTGAGCAAGACCGTGCCCCCCCACCCCCCGCCTCTCGCCTCCGCGAGGCCCCGCCCCCGACTGGTTCTCGCAGGCCGGCCCTGGCGGAAGGCCAGCCCCACGGTGTCGTCCAATCTGGGGCGGCCTCGGCCTTCTACGTCCTGGAGCAGGGCCTGTCCGCCACCTCCCCTGGCCTAAAGGAAGCCTCTCTCCCGTCCCGGAGCAAGGCCTGTCCACCTTTCCGGGACCCGAGGTGGTCCACCCTGTCTCCACCTCTCCAGCCGTTTGGAGGCGGTGGGGGCCGGTAGGTCCAGGGCCGCCAGGGGAGCTGGCGGTGGCCCGGTAGGTCCAGCCTCTGCAGTGTCCCTCTCTCTGGCCTCCTCCACTGGAATGGAGCCTGTCCCACTCTCATCCAGGACAGATTGGGGCCTCTACTCTGCGGACCCCCAGCAGCACACCCTCCCAGCAGCGGTGGGCACTGGGTTGTAGCCAGAAGCTACTGTGTGCGTGGAGCCCTGCAGCCCTTCTGGACTTCAAAGCAGGTGTCCCCCACCCAGTTCTGGTGGCTCTGGAACCCACATCGTAGCCTCCAGCTTCGGCCTCCCTGCAGCCAGCTGCCTGCCAGGCCCAGGTTGCAGGAGAGGGGGGGAGTGGAAGGGCAGCAGGGGCAGAGAGGGAGGCTTATTGGAGCGGGTGGAGGTCAAGAGCTGTTATTTGGGGTGTCTCCAGCAGCTGGAAACACGCCCCCTTTTGGGGCAACCCCAGAATGTTCCCCTGAAGAGTCTGGGGCCTTGCCACACCCTGGTTTGCCAATCAGGAGGACGACTTCCTTCTGTGTTGTGGAAATCAGCCCTCACCCCTTCTCACAGGCCCCAAGCCCCAACCTCCCTCTTTGTTCTCTAGGCCCTGGCTGGGTGGTCTCTTCCCTGATGATTGGGAGGGTCTTGAGAAGTCTGTGGGGGCTTCAGGGAGAAGCCACGTGGAAGATCTCATAACCCTTTCCAGAAGATCTCATAACCCTTTCCGCCGGGCCTTCCCCATCTTCAAACCCCCTCAAGCACCCCTCCAGGATTCCTGGACCTCAGCCCAGCTTCTCACTTAGCAGACAGGAAGTCAAGGCCTCAGGAGGGGAGGGCCTGGCAAGCCCTGGACAGGACCCTTTGGCTGGCTAGGTGAGGGTCAGGGCTGTCAGACTTTCTGACCATGACCTGGCTTGGGCAGCAGTGTGGCCTAGGGCACCCTCAGGGGAGCTGCAGGCTGGGTCATGCTCACTCCTTCTGCACCTCCTTCATCCCTCCCCCAGGGCCAGTCCCCTGCTCTAGGGTCTCTCACGCAGGGTCAGCAGGATCGCACACATGAAGGGGACAACATGACTGCGCAGGAGGGGCGTGTGTACCTGCCGCCTCGCTCACATTCTGCTGCATCCCCAAAGCCTGCTTCACGGCTGGTGACCGTCCCCTCTCATTGACTCTCAGTGTCTCCAGGCTCGCTTCCTGTCCCTGTTCAGGGGGCTAGTTCTGGATCATAAGCTAGGTGTGACTTCAGTGCAAATCAAGTTTAATTCTTGAGGGACACTTGCCACCCCCCGCCTCGCCCTCGCACTCACCAAACCCAGAGTCTGGTAGTGGGCCAAATGCACCGAAGCCACACCATTGGGTTACGGGCTCTCTGGGGCCCATGCTGGGTGCTGCCATCAGCTCTGTTCGGGGCCCTGTGGAGCTGCTTCTCTCCTCTGGTCTCAGCCCTGGAGCCAGGCCCTGACCACATGCTAGCCTGGAGTCCGTGGCAGAGCGCCCCTGCCCAGCAGGCCAGCACGCACCCACCTAACTTGCCGGGTGCCCATGTCCCTGCCTGACTCACCTTCCCCTGAGGAGCATGACTGTGTGCTGGTAACCTCTGGGCCCCATCCCGAGCTAGGGGCAGCTCCCGGTGGGCTTAGAGCGTGATTGGGTTTGGCGTTTTGGTTCCCAAAGCTGGCTGGGGAGGCTGAGTGCCAGCTGTATGCTGGGTGCTGTGGGGGAAACTGAGGCCAACAGCACCTGCCTTCACTGCCCAGTAAGGACACAGAGAGCCAGGCAGGGATGCTGGGGAGGGGTGTCTGAGTGAGATGTGGGAAGGGGGTTCTCGGGCCCTAACTCAGACCTTGCACTGTTCTGGTGCTCAGTACGTGGATCTGTTGAGTATGTACTGTGAGCAAATGGCTCAGCCAGGCAGACCGGAGCTCCTTGCAGTGGAAGGGCCAGTCCAGAGAGCAGGGGGACCCCACTTGGTGAGGCAAGACAGCGGGGTCTGAGGAAGGTGGCGATGGGGGGAGGGACCAGCAGGGAAGCTCGTAGAGCCTGGGATGGGGCGGGGCAGTGGTAGGACCTGAGACTGGGGAGGTAGCCAGGCCTGCTGGGGCCCCCGAGGGTCACTGAGCAGGCAGATTGGTCAGTGCAGTTGATACCAGGAGGGAGGCACATTCTGGTAAGACCCAGGCTTGTCCCTCTCTGAAGGATCCTCAGCCATAGGGCTCTGCCCCTTCCCTAGACTCCCTTGTCCCCGTGGTCCGTGGCTGAATCGTGGTGTGTCTCACTCACGCCTCCAACAGGACTGTAGTTTCAGGGCCCGAAGCTTGAGAGGCCAGCTGGAGGGACCGGCCCAGGACCTTGGACAGCTCACCGGGCCAGGAAGTGGGTTTAGGGTTTGGGGCCAGGCCACAGTCTTGGAAGCAGTGAGGTACCTCTTCTGAATCCTGGCATGGTGGTTATTCATCAGGGGCACAGCTTGGGGGGTGGGCAGTGAGGGCTGATGTCATCCCTGGGGGCCTGAGTACTCCCTGGGGGTGGGGAGAGCAGCAGTGGGAGCAAGAGGTCAGCCAGGACCCCTGGGGCAGACCCATCCCGTGGGGTCTGAGCAGAGAGAGCTGGGACTTGGGGGCTGCCCAGAAGGATGGGGCCAGTTTAGGGCTCCCAGGGATTCTGCGGGACGAGGCTGGGGGCTGGAGGCTGGTCTGGCCTTGCTGTCGGGCCTCCTGGCTGAGACCCGTCTATCTGTTCATCCGGAGCTCATCGGAAGCCCACTGTGTGCCAGGCAGTGCCAGGCCTGTGTGTGTAGAGGTGGGTGAGTGGACGCTCTGCCCACCCCAGGCTCAGTCCCCAGAGGTTGAGAAGCTGCTATGGCAGCACCCGGAGCCCTGGCCCCTGGAGCCTTGGCACGCTGGGCTCTAGGTGTGGGGGGGTTGAAGCTCTGTCCGGCCTCCTGGGGGGGAGCAGTGGGCGAGATGTACCAGTGGCTCCCCAGACTGGGCACACCTAGCATGGTACTCCCTCCACGTGGCCCTGCAGCTTGGGCTGGCCTGCCCCGGGGGCCTCAGAGCTCCTCCTTGCTATGGGCTCGCAAATAGTGCCAGCCCGTGGGAGAACTCTGCCATAGCAGCAGATCCAGGCCCCAGGCCTCTTGGGGGCTCCTCAGCCTGGGCGTAGGCCTGGGCCCCTGGGGGCAGAGGGTTCTGGGAGAAGTGGAGAGGGGCCTGGCCCTCCTTCTCCAGAACCCCATCCTGGGCAGAGCCGCCCCCATCAGATGGGCAGACGCTTTGGACGCTCAGAGCAGAGATCTGGAGGAACTCTCAGGCCGGACCTCTCTCTAGTTGGGAGCTGTGACTTCCTGAGATTTTCTCCCTGTTGCACGATTGAGAGTCTATCCCACAACCGCGTGGTAACGATCCACTCCGTGCTCTGCAATTCGATTTGATGGGATTCAGTTCCGTTCACAGCGGCGCTCCAGCCCTCCTGCACCTGTTTAGGCCACAGGATACCTCCCCGGTGGGTGCAGACACGTGCTGGCTGTGGGACATTGGGCAGAGCCCCTGAGCCCATCCCCAGGGCCGAGGGCCAGGCCAGCCATGCCAAGGGTCACCCTGTGGTAGGCCATGTCTGGCAGCCTGGGCAGGCAGGGCACTTGGCCTCAACCTGGCCATGGCCACCTCCCTTCTGGGGTTCCCTCTTGTAGAAGTGTCACAGGCCAGGGTCTCGGGAGCAGACACTGGATTGGAGACTGAGATGCAGGGTGCGTGTTGTGGGGGAGGTGAGGGGGCAGGGGCGGCGGGGCCAGTGGGGAGCCTTAGAGTGAGAAGGCACCATTAGGGGTGACCCACGTCAGGCTCAGTTGGCAGGGCCTCCTCCCTACCCCCACACCGAGTCAGAGCTGCCCGGGGGAGGGAGTCCCAAGGCAAGGGGGCTCTGTGGCCAAGTCCAACCCTGAAGGAGCTGATAGTGAGGTGCTGACCACCCCCAGCCGGGCAGCGAGGCCTTCCCTGGAGGAGTGTGTCTCCTGTCTCTGCAGCCGGCTGGGCCAGCCTGACACAATCCACCACATCCTCAACCTCACCAGCGTCTTCAAGAACAGAGAATCAGAAAGGAGGTGTTTTTTTCTGCACAGTGTAAACATAAAAGCTGCATTGACCAAGCTAAGAGGTCCGGGCATGCCAGTCCCTCCCCTGAGCGTCAGGGACCCAGGAAGGGGGGCGTCCATCCCCAGCCTGTGCGTGGACTTCATGGGATGGCCCCACGTGGGCTGCGGACCCATCTGTGTCCTCCGAAGCACCGAGAGCAGAGTCAGGGTCGTCGTCCTGCTGGAGGCCCCCAGGTATGGCTCCAACGCAGGGGGCACCTCAGCTCTGGGGTTGTGAGCCCTGGGGGGGATCGGCCTCCACCTGGGGGGTATCGGCCTCTGCCGGCTGTGAGGCCTCGGGGGGGATCGGCCTCCATGGGGGGGGATTGGCCTCCACCTGGGGGGGTATCGGCCTCTGCCGGCTGTGAGGCCTCGGGGGGGATCGGCCTCCATGGGGGGGGATCGGCCTCCACCTGCTGCTGGCTGTGGGACCTCACCAGCCGGCCGCTGCCCTTTAGACTGGGCAGTAACAACAGGTCAGCCCTTCCCTTCCACTGTCCCTGAGGGGACGGTGGCCCCTGTGCGTGGAGGGCTGTCAGGGGCTCAGGGTGGGCAGGGCTGGGTTCTGTGTCGGGAAGCAGCCCCTGAGCCTCCAGCCACTGGGAAAATGGTGGCAGAAAGATCATCCGGTGGGCCAGCCGCGTGCATGCTGCACCAGTCTGGTCACACCCACGTGGGTGGGACGCCTCTGCTGGAGGCCGAGTGGCTGGACACACGGCTGATGGCCACAGGCTCCCGCAGGGTGGCCCTGGAGTCGCTGGAATCGGGGCTCTATTCCCAATAGTGCGGCAGCCATGTGACATCCTGGAATCCTGGAGCCTCCGCTCCCTTCTGGGGAGAATGGGAGCGGTCACGGTGCCTTCTTAACAGCTGTGCTGGGAGGGGCAGGGCTCACAGTGGTCCTTGGTGACCGGGCACTGTTGCTGTTGGAGGGCCTGGATTGTTACTGTGGCTGCAGGTGTTTGGGGTGAAGCAAGGCCAGGGCTGGGGCTCCCAGGGCTCAGCTTACTCCTGGAGAAGGAGTCTCCCCACTGAGACCACAGCAGCCCAACGTTGCCCCCCAGCTTCGGGTCAGAAGTCTCCTTCCCCAGGGCAGCTACTGCCGGATTCCCTAGCACGAGCACGAGCCTCTGTGGGTGATGTCACCATTTGCAGAAAAAAATAAAGCTCCTGACTAATATTTGGTGAATGCTTACTACGTGGGGGCACTTCGTGTGGCCAGGTGATGTCCTGGGAGCAGCAACTCAGCCGGCGTTCCTGTCGTCTTACCTGTGAAATGGAAAGAGCCTGATTCACGTGCTATTTTGAGGTTAAGATGCTTCGCGTAAATGCTTAGACAGTACCGAGCACATAGCAGGTGCTCAGCAAAAGTTAGACATGATCTTTATTAATAGTGCTTTTCACTGCTGGAAATACCTAATTTGTTTGCTAGTTTGTTAAGCACAATCTACGGGAATAGAGATTGTATCTCTTGTGTTCCCAATGGCTAAGAAAGAATCTGTCAT
Source organism: Mirounga angustirostris (assembly GCF_029215605.1). Classification (NCBI taxonomy): domain Eukaryota; kingdom Metazoa; phylum Chordata; class Mammalia; order Carnivora; family Phocidae; genus Mirounga; species Mirounga angustirostris. Next base: position 137,975,137 of record NW_026991718.1, on the reverse strand, counting down.
GCGGTAGACATTTAATAAATATATTTGATGAAAGCGTGAATTGAGTAATAAAAGATATTACGGATTTCCAGCATGAAGGGGTGAGGAGGTCAACAAACCTTCTCCCCAAAACGCAACTATAAAGCTGGAAAGAACTATCAGAAACAACCATTTTAGTGCTCTGAAACTCAACCCAAGGCACACAACAAACCGAAAAGAGTTCATTCATTAAAAATACTGAACTTCAGGATAAAATCCAAAATTGCTCGGCATAAAAGCACCAGGAAAACTCAACACAGTGGAGACAATGCAGCAAACACAGCGCTGAGAAGCCCAGATGCTGGCCGGTCTGACAAAGAGGCTTTAAAGCCGCTGTTGTAAAAATGCGCCCACAAGTGATTGTGAGTACTCGCATCAGATGACGGGGAAGGAGCACTGGCAAAACCCAACATCCATTCATGGTAACGACTCAGCAAGTGAGAAATAGAGAAGAAGGTCTTCAATCTAACACAGAGCATTGATGGAGAACTGACAGCAAGCACGTCCAGCATTGTGCACGATGGAGAAAGACCACGTCTTTCCTCCAGGACCGGGGACAAGGCGGGGATGTCCACTCTTGCTGAAATTACTCAACACCTGCTGGGCGTCTTAGGACAATAAGGCAAGAAAAAGAAACAAAAGGCATACGGATTGACAATGAGAAATAAATCCATCCCTGTCCACAGACAGCACAATGGTCTGTCATCAAGGAGCCCACAAACAAGCTGATTGAATAAACGCGGTGAGCAAGATGCACGGTCAGTCAGTCGTCTGTCTATATGCTAGCAATTTACAGCTGGAAACAGACATTTCAAAAAATACCGTTTATAATAGATACCCTCTGTCCATGAAACACTTAGGTATAAGCCTAGCAAAATGTTTATGTATGTCAAAAATAAAATGCTAATGAAAGAGACCAAAGAAGATTAAGTAAACAGAGACTCAACACAGTAAAGACGTCCATTCCCTGCAAATCGATGTCTAGACCTAATGCATGCCGATAACAACTCCAGCAAGATTTCTGAAGATCTAGACGAGCAGATCCCCAAATCAGTGTGAGAAGACAAATGAGCTGTAATAACTGAGACATTTTTGGAAAATAAGAATATGGCGAAATTGCAATACCCAAGTCCCTTCATTGAGGGTAAAGTTCCCATGCCAATAATTTAGCACATTCACAGCGTTGCGCCACCATCCCCCGCTCCTCTCCCTTCGCGCCCCCTCAGCCCCCCTTAGCCCCCCCACCCCCCGCCCCGCGACCACTAACCTGCCTTCGGTCTCCGTGGAATCAGACAGCGTGTGGTCTCCTGTGTCTGGCCTCTTTCCCTCGGCCTGGTCTTGTCAAGCTTCATCCACACTGTACCATGGCTCAGTACTTTCTCTTTCTCATAAAAATTTCTACTGTGGGAAAATACACGGAACGTCAACCATTTTTCATCGTGTGGTTCCGTGGCATTACTTGCGCTCCCAACGTTGTGCGGCCCTCCCTGCCACCTGCCTCCATGCACGCTCATCCTGCGGAACTGAGACTCTGTCCCCGTTAACACTAACACACCCCCGACCCTGTTTCCCCTCGTCCCCCTGACTTAGGTCTCAGTACCTCCTGCGGGTGGGGCCGCGTGTTAGTGGTCTGGCTGTGGATGGAGCACTCACTGGGCAGGGCGCCCTCGCACTCCCTCCGTCTTTATCTCCTTTCCTGCCTCCGGCTTAGGATTTAGCTTGTGCTTGTCTTTCTAGTTTCTTAAGTCTGAACGTTACCATGTTGACAGGAGACCTTTCTTGTGCTTTCACCTGTGTTTATCGCCATAAATAACCTCCTCGGCACTATTTTTGCTGCATCTCGTAAGTTCCGGTAGGTTCTGTTTTCCTTTTCTCTCATCTCCAAGTGTCTTCTGAGAGTCCTGTGGCTTCCCCTTTAAGAGCGTGTTGTCTAATTTCTACAAACTTGAAAATTTCCCAGTGTTACCTCCGCTACTGGTTTCTAACTTCATCCTATTGTGGCTCAAGATCCTTCGTGGAAATATCTTTTAAAATCCACTGCGACTTAATTTGTGGCCTGACATCCGGTCTCTGCTGGGGACCGTCCCGGGCGTCCGCAGGTGCCGCTGGGTGGCGTGTTCCGTGTGCGTCTCCGACCTGCTTGGCTTGTGGTGTGAAGTCCTCTGTTTCCTTACTTACCTTCGTCTGCTTGTCCCACTCATTATGGCAGGTGGCAGACTGATGTCTCCAGCTGCTGCTGTGGAAATGTTTGCTTCTCCCTTCAGTTCTGTCGGTTTTGCTTCCTACATTTTGCTGATCCGTTATTAGGTGCGTAGTGAGTAATTGCATTGAACATCGTTTCATGCGCCTATGGACCGTTTGCGGATCTACTTTGGATAAAAGTTTATTCAGATCCTTTGCCCATTTTCAAATTGAGTTGTGTGCCTCTTTGTTACTGAATTGTGAGAGTTCCTTATATTTGCCGGATACTAGGCCCTTTTCCAGTGTGATTTGTAAATATTTTCTCCCATTCTGTAGCTTGTGTTTTCACTTTCTTGTGTCCTTTTTTGTACAAAAGTCAAAATTCTGATGAAGTCCAGTTTACCTATTTTTTCTTTTGCTGCCCATGTGTTTAGTGCCACATCTATGAAAAATCCAAGGTCTTGGAGACATACATCCATGTTTTCTTCTAACAGTTTTAGAGTTTTATTGGGCCTTTGATCCATTTTGAATTGATTTTCATATTTGGCATGAAGTAGGGGTCTAGATTCACTCTCTCTCATGTGTTTCCCAGTTACCACCCGGTCTCTCCACCATTGTTGGAGAGACCGTTCTTCCCACACACTGTGTTTAGCAATTGTTATAAAACTACAACAATAAGGTCAGAGTGGTCTTGGTAAAGAGATGGGCACATAAATCAAGGTGACAGAACCGTGTCCAGAAACAGCCCTCCCACGCACATGTCCAGCTGTGTTTTGAGAAGATGCAAAAGCAATTCAACAGAGAAAGTATCATCTTTCCGATAAGTGGTGCTGGGAGAATTGGGCATCCTTATGGAAGAATAATAAAACTTGACCTAAATCTCATATCTTACACAAAAATTAACTCAAAATGGGTAAAGTATCTAAATGTGAAATGTAGGGACACCTGGGTGGCTCAGCTGGTTAAGCATCTGCCTTTGGCTCAGGTCGTGATCCTAGGGTCTTGGGATCACGTCATTACACGTCAGGGGAGCCTGCTTCTCCCTCTCCCTCTGCTCCTCCCCTGACTTTCTCTCTCAAACAAATAAATAAAATAAATAAAATCTTCAAACAAATGTGAAATGCAGAACTATACAACTTTAGAGGAAAATATGGGAGGAAAGTTTTGTGAGTTGGGGTTATCCAATGAGAAAAGCATGAAAAGCATGATCCATATAAGAAAAATATGGATGCACTGGATTTCATCAAAATTGAAAATTTTTGTTCTGTGGAATGACACCGTTAAGAGAATAAAAGACAAGCACAGACAGGGAGAAAATATTTGCGAATTGAATATCTAACCAAGAGTTTTTATCCAGAATACATGAAGAACTCTCAAAACTCAACACTGAGAATATACAACCCAATTAAAAATTGGGCTAAGAATCTGAATAGACATTTCTCTGAAGAAGATACATATATGGCCAATAAACACATGAAAGCGTGCCCGACATCATTGGTCTTAGGGAAATGCAAATCAAACTCACAATGAGATGTCATTTTATGCTCCTAGAATAACTGTAATCAAAGAGACAGACGGGGGCGCCTGGGTGGCTCAGTCGGTTAAGCGACCGACTTTGTTTTGGCTCAGGTCCTGATCTCAAGGTTGTGGGATCGAGCCCCACACTGGGCTCCGCGCTCAGCGGGGAGTCTGCTTGAGATTTTTCTCCCTCTGCCCCTCCCCTCAAATAAATCAGTAAGTCTTTTTTTTTTTAAAGATTTTATTTATTTATTTGAGAGAGAGAGAATGAGAGACAGAGAGCATGAGAGGGAGGAGGGTCAGAGGGAGAAGCAGACTCCCTGCCGAGCAGGGAGCCCGATGCGGGACTCGATCCTGGGACTCCAGGATCATGACCTGAGCCGAAGGCAGTCGCTTAACCAACTGAGCCACCCAGGCGCCCTAAATCAGTAAATCTTAAAAAAAAAAAAAAAAAAAGACTGACAGTAACCAGTACTGGTGAGGATGAGGAGACACCAGAACCCTCTGGTGTTGCTTCGGGAAGCAAGATGGTGCAGCTGCTTTTGAAGACAGTCTGGCTGTTCCTTGAAAGGTTGGGAATGCTCGCCTGGCAGTTTTACTCCTAGACACCGACCCTGGATGAATGAAAACACGTCCACAAAGCAAACTCGGACACGAGTGTTCACAGCAGCATCCAAATGTCCATCATGGGGTGAAAGATGAACAAAATGTGGTATAACTAATCAACAAGGTATCATCTGGCAATTAAAACAGGGAAGGAGGTCCAGATACACACTGCAGCTTGGGAGGGCCTTGAACACGTGCAAGGGAGCTGGCCGTGAATGACCACACGTCACGTGACTCCCTCTATATGGAATGTCCAGCATGGGCAAATCCATGGTGGGCTTGGTTTAAGATAGGGGAGGGATGGGAGTGGTCACCACACGCTACAGGTTTTCTTGTGGGGTGATGAAAATGTCCTAAAACTGGTTTGTGGTGATGGTTGCACGACTCCAAATACACCAAAAGCCACCGAATTATACATTTTAAATAGATGTACTTGTGGTATGTAGATATCTTGATAAAGTTTTTTTTTTTTTTTTAAGAGATAAAGACCTGGACAGAACTTCACGAAAGAGGACACGCCCATCAGCGGATGGGAAGCTCTTCGATGTCATCAGCCATCAGAGAAATGCAAGCTAAACCCTCAACGAGATGGCATTACACGCCCACAAGAATAGCTGAAAGGACCATCCAATCAGCAGTTCCAAGGGCTACTGAGGATACGGAGCACCTGGGACTCATACACCCTGCTGTGGGCATGCAGGACGGGACCGTGGTCTGGAGACAGGCTTGGCAGTTTCTGGAAAGGTTAAACATTCACCTGCCGCACGACCCAGCAGCCCCACTCCTGCCATTTGTCCCAGAGAAACCCAAACATGTTCATACAAAAACTTGTGTACAAAGGCCGATGGCAGCTTTATTCCTAACTGCCCAAACTGGAAACCACCCAAATGTCATTCAGGGGAGGAGCGGAGAAGTAAACAGAGGTCCATCCACACCTGGAATCTTACTGACAAAAAGGGATGAATGGTCGACACACAACCACCCAGATGAATCTCAGATGTTATGCAGAGTGCAGAAAGCCCCGCCCAGAACATAGCATACGTTTCAGTCTCCGTGTTGGCCTGGCAGAGGACAGATCAGCTGTGAGAGGTCTGAGTATAGCCGGAGAGCGAGAAGGAGGGTTTTGGGGGATGGATCACTCTGTGTCCTGGTCGATGTAGCTATAGGAATCTGGACATGTGCTAACATTCATATAACTGTATATTTCCCAAGGAGTCAGTTTTCTGGATAATAATTTAAAAAGACAAAAAATTTTTTTTAAAGATTTTATTTATTTATTTGATAGAGAGAGACACAGTGAGAGTGGGAACACAAGCAGGGGGAGTGGGAGAGGGAGAAGCAGGCTTCCCATAGAGCAGGCAGCCCGATGAGGGACTCGATCCCAGGACCCTGAGATCATGACCTGAGCCGAAAGCAGACGCTTAACGACTGAGCCACCCAGGCGCCCCTAAAAAAGATAAAAATTAAAAAATAATTTTTTTTTAAGATTTTATTTATTTGACAGAGAGAGAGACAGCAAGAGAGGGAACACAAGCAGGGGGAGTGGGAGAGGGAGAAGCAGGCTCCCAGCGGAGCAGGGAGCCCGATGCGGGGCTTGATCCCAGGACCCTGGGATCATGACCTGAGCCAAAGGCAGACGCTTAATGACTGAACCACCCAGGCGCCCCAAGAAATAATTTATTATTATTTTTGAAGATTTTATTTATTTATTTGACAGCACGAGCAGGGAGGTTGGGGAGAGGGAGAAGCAGGCTCCCTGCTGAACCAGGAGCCTGATGTGGGGCTCTATCCCAGGACCCTGGGATCATGACCTGAGCCGAAGGCAGACGTGTAACCGACTGAGCCACCCAGGTGCCCCTAAAAAAATAATTTAAAAAGCAGAACCATCATAGCGAAAATTGATTCGGGTAAGAGTCATCAGTGAGTGCTAGGCTGAGAGAGGGATTTTGAAGAGGAACAGGATATTTATAGAACCCAAGGTACATCCCTATTAATTAGCTAATAATTACAAAGGGAAAATATAAGTTTACTATAGAAAAAGCTAGTGGCCACCCCCTTCCCTGGGTGACGCAGGATAACATCAGCACAAATGAGCAGACTGATGTCAGTCAGCTTCCCTTCGGATGCGCTGGGAGGAATCCATGTTGCTCTGCTGGAATTCTGTGCAGAAAAATAAAACTTGAATTACTTGGTGCAGGAATATCAGAAAAGCCAAGAGAAGGCCATCTTCAAGACACCTGGCCTGAGCTCTTAAAACACATCAGTGTCACAAAAGACACACGTGGCAGAGGGGCTGCTTCCGATGAAAGGGGACGTGCGTGTGAAGCCAGCGTGTGGTCCTGGAGGGGAAAACAGAGCTGCGGGCCGCACCACCGGCAGAGGGGGCACCACTGGGACCGGGAATGAGGACTGAAGTGTGTAGGAAATACAGACTCGGCTGCTGAGGAACAAAGGCAGTGACTTAGGCAACCTCTTCCCAGGTGGTTCAGAAAAAAGAGTATGTATAGACCCAGAGAGAAAGAGAGAGAGAGAGAATGACCACATAGGTCCGTGGACATCGACGATCGGCGGGTGTGGACGAAGACAACGCTTGGGACACCTACTCTGGCAACTTTTCTCTAACTCTGAAATTGTTTCAGCATAAAAAATGGACACGTGTTACTTCTGCTTCCGCTTCCGACCACAGAGCAGTGGCAGGTAGCCAGCCAGCCCGCCTCCACGAGCAGCTGTGGACCCAGACGGCAGGCCCACGGGCGGGTCACCGCTCCAGGCATAGGGCGGAGGCAAGTGGGCTCAGAGGCAGGTGCGCAGGCCCGCTGGCGTGTGGGGAGCTGCTCGGCATATGGAAGTGCATGGGCTGTGGCTCGAGGCCGTGGCTCAGGCTGGGGGAGGCCACTGGAGGCTTCCCAGACGGCGGATTCTGTGGTCTCCATACTAGTATCTATTGCTGCATAACAAATTACCACAGATTCAGGGACTTTATAAAACATGCGTTTATTACACATATCCGGCTCTGGGGTTGGGAGTCCAGGCATGGCTTACCTGGGGCCTCTGCTCAGGGTTTCGAAAGGGTTCAGTCAGGCTGTCGGGGTCCTTCTGAGGCTCTTCTAAGGTCACATGGCTGTAGGATTCAGGTCCCCACTTTTTTTTTTTTAAGATTTTATTTATTTATTTGAGAGAGAATGAGAGAGAGCACATGAGAGGGGGGAGGGTCAGAGGGAGAAGCAGACTCCCCACGGAGCAGGGAGCCCGATGCGGGACTCGATCGAGGGACTCCAGGATCATGACCTGAGCCGAAGGCAGCCACCTAACCAACTGAGCCACCCAGGCGTCCCCACTTTCTTTTGACGGACAGCTGGAGGCCACTCTCAGCTCTCAGGGGCTGCCCACAGTCTCCTGACATGTGGCCCCTACTGGCCTTTCCACATCCTGGTAGCTCACTTCTTCAAGGCTGGTAGGAGAGTCCCTCGCTCTGGTCTATCTGCCAAGATAGAGTCTTAAATAACGGAGGCCAATCAAGGGAGTCAGGGCTCACCACCTTTGTCATATTCCATTGGCTAGATGCAAGCCACAGCTTCCTTCTGCACTCACGGGGAAGAAATTATTCCAGGGCATGGATCCTGGGGGGACAATTAGGTTGTGTCTATCATTGGCTGAGATCGGAACCAAAATACCTGAAGACAAGCCATGCTGGGCAGCACTGGGGTTTGGACTCAGCTAGGGTGGAGAGACTTTTGGATTTATGTTTTTAAGAGAAAAGACTACAGGGGCGCCTGGCTGGCTCAGTCATGGAGCATGTGATTCTTGATTCCAGGGTCTTGAGTTCAAGCCCCACGTTGGGTGCAGAGATAACTTAAATAAATAAAAACTTAAAAAAGAGAGAGAGAGAAAAGACTACAACCTACAGTAATGTCTAGTCTAAGACCATCTAAGAAACGTTAAAGCTGAGCCCCACGGAGAGCTGGGGACCAAGATTAAAAGTTGAATCTTACCTACCTGAGGGGCTTGGAAGACCTGCAGGGTGTTCTGCAGACCAGCATGAAAGCATGAAAACAAGCCCCACAAGTCCAGTGATCGAATGGCTGCTAAAACAAGAACCAAGGGTCCTCAGAGGAAGAGAACGGGATCCAGAGTCTTCAGACTTCAGCCAAAAATTACTGGATGTGCAAAGAAAGGAAAATTTCCTTATAGTCAAAGAAAAAAAAAGCCAGGTATCAATTTTCTCTCAGCTATAAGTTCATCCTTCATTGCCTGCCCTACAAAATGCATCTGCTCCCCATAAAGTAGAAATGCTCAACGTTGTCCCTCAGCACAGGGCAGGGATTGAGCCTAGAGGCGGTAAGCGAATGACTGGAGGAACACACACAGCCAGTGGCTCAGAGCTCCGCCCCTGGGGTATACTCGCGCAAGTGCATCCACAGGGGGACAGACGGCTTTGTGGCAGTTCGAACTTGGAAATGGAACGCTACTGAGCAGTGAAGACGAACGGCACGGAGGAATGTCTGAAACCCGGGGGCCTGCGAGAGAAGCCGGACACAAGGATCCAAACTGCACAGACCATGCCTATGAAGTTTGCAGGCAGACGACGTGATCTGTGGTCTAGGAAGTCAGGACAGCGGTCACCTTGGAGGGCATGAGGGGGTGTTTATTTCTTATCTGGGTGGTCAGGTACATTGGTCATTCGTGCACTTTTCTCTAAGTATTCCCAAGGACAGTCCCCCCGGCCTCCTCCCCAGACAAGGGCCAGACTCCTTGGTCTGGCCAGTGTGTGTTTCCTGGGGAAGGGGAAGCTCTGGGCTTCCACCACTGATGGGGAGAAGGATGCCACCTACAGCCTCCTGTGCTGTCACCCCTAGGACACCCACGAGGCCTCCTGCTCTGAGGGCAGGTTATTCCCAATCGCCCAGTGCAGGGATGCTCTATCTACTAGGTGAGAACATAGGGTCCAGAGTTGCTAAGGAGCTTCAGGCTCCCCAGGACAGTCCCACCTGGAGACACTCCTCCTTGAGCGGAGCACCGTGGCCTCTGCCTCCACCACCTGAGGAGAGGGCAGTGGGCCTGCAGACCCTCCCCAGCTTCTCCCTCTGTCTCTCTGTCCCACCATAGAGAGGCTGACCCCTCTCCTGGGCTCTCCAGGGGCCCCGTAGCCTGCAGTGGACCTCTTGGCAGGGCCTGGCCACTCCCTCCTCATGCTGCCAGGCTGGAGCCCGGGGCTCTCCGGGAGCTCAGAGGGCAAAGCCCGCCAGACCCCTTCCCCAGAAGCAGGTGGGCGCTGGGCAGGGGTGGAGCCCTGGAGTTGGTGCTCTGTCACCATGGCAACAGGTCCTGCTGCGCTGGGCAGGTACCCACGGGGCCACAGACAGCTCCTGTGGCCCAAGTGCTGGCGGTGGAGAGGGCAGGCCGGGCTGACCTCTCCCTTCTCTGAGGGGCTCCGTCCCCTTCCCTGGGCTTCCCTGGCACACTGAGGTCGGCCTCATACCCTCCCAGACTCCCTGGGTTTCCTAGGGTGGCCTGGTGGGGGCCTGGATTGTCTAGGAAGTCACTTGACCCAGGCACCGAGCACTGGGCTGGCCGTTTGGTGGGGCCCTTGCCTAACCTTGGGGTCTAGCTGGGGTGCAAGCCGCGCGCCCGCCGCCCCCTCTCCAGCCCCCTCTCCAGCCCCGGCCCCGCCCCCGGGCCGCGCAGCGCCGCCAGGGCTCGGCCCCGCCCAGCACCCCCGGAGGCGGGGGTGGGGGGAGGGCAAGGACTTCTCTGATTTGGGGCCGTGATCTTACTTTTCTGAGGGAAGCTCAACAGCCAAGAGCGCCTCCTCGCCATGGAGAACACTTGATTTGCGGCCTCACGGGCAGCTCAGTTCCCTGGCAGCTCAGTTCCCTGGCGGGGAGCTGGGGGCGGGAGGAACTTGTCCCCAAGGCCGCCGTCCTGGGTCGTGCTGCCCAGGTAGGCTGGGAGATGAGATGAGACTGACCCCACACGGGAGGGTGAGCACGGAAGTCCTGGGGTCAGAGGGAAGCCTGGAACCCCAGGCCAGGAGTTGAGGTCATTCTGAGACCCCCGCAAGGCTGGAGGGTGCTCTCAGCCCTGACCCCACCCTGCCCCCAAGCCACTACCTGGGCAGCAGCTACCAGGATGACCACTGGCCTTGGCCCCCACAGGAAGGCACATGCGCAGGTGGTCAGTTATGCATTCACAGGTTATTATTAACCAAGCAGTGACATCACCGGCAGCCAATAGGAGCAGGGTTTATTTCCAGGCTGACAGCTTGATAACGGTTAATTTTAGCTGGATCTTCTTTCCCCAGGCTCATGAAACCTCAGCCAGCCAAAGAGGGGGCTGCCTGTGTCTCCCCAAACAGCTCATGGCTGGGGGCACCTGGGGGCATCGGGAGGGGACTAAGGGGGCCCGCCTGTACCCCTTCCCCCTGCCCTACTCCCCAAAAGGTGGGCTGTGAGGCTGCACCAGGCTGATGGGCCTCTTTTTGCTCATCCCACCTCCCCAACACACACACCCATACCCCTTGTTGCTATGGGGGCCATTGTGACAGGTGGCTTAGATTTGGGAGAAGGAGGGCAAGGGGGAGGGGGAGGGGAGGAGCACAGGTGGGACCCATTTGGCTTCTGTCCAGAAGTAACACGGGCCTGGCTCAGGCCTTCCGAGCTGACTGTAAGTTCTGCCCTCCTTGGCTGTGACCTTGGGCGCCGTGGTTTGCCTGTCTGTGTCCAGTGGACTCTTGGTCAATGGGTGCTCGGCGGCCTGGTAGCCCCGCCCAGCGCTTGGTGAACTCGCAGGGCTTGGTGACTGGGATTCTGTAGTATTTAGTATTCAGCACTAGTCAATGACCAGTAGTTACTAAGTACTATGCAGTAGGTGGTACTTGTTAGTTTTCAGGGCGACGCAGTGATTAGGGCTTCTTTAGCACTGTTGGTGTGTTATTATTCAGCATTCATTATACCTTATTTACTCTCCTGTCCAAGTGAGCTCGAGTATCTCTGGGCGGTGGCGGCCGAGGGGCCAGGCCCCTAGGGCCCTGCAGGCAGCCCACCTGCGGGTGGATGGGGCCCATCCTGGGGACACAGAGGCACTTTGGAGAAACCACCTGAGACCCCCGCCGGGGGGCCGGCACGCTGGACCTTCAGGGAGGATGCTGCACTCCACCAGCAGTGGCCACAGCCCTGGGCAGCATGGCCTCCTGGCACAGCCTAGCTCCAGGGTGACTTGGTTCCCACAGGGCTGACAGCAGCGCGTGAGCCAGGAGCCGCTGGGTGCAGCTCAGACCTGCTTGGGGGCTGGTCTGCAGGCAGCCCAGGGTCCTGGGTGCTGCTGGCCTCTCTGGGGAAGTTGGGGTGGACGTCCCCAGGGACCTGGGCCTCCTGCAGTGGTTTGGCCCATCCCAGCTTCATCCCATCCCAGTGTCTCCCAAATCCCTGCTAACCTTCAGGCAGGAGGGACGCATCAAATATAGAGGGCAGCTGGGTGGGGGTGGGGTGGGTCTCCATTGCTTGCCAGTTTATTTTTAATCCTGGCTCCTGTTTGATAGGATCAGCAGCACTTGGAAGTGCCCGGAGTCATCTGTGAGCCCCTCCCTGCCCAAAACGGTTAGGAGTGCCTCTGTCTTGTAGGGGCAGACCACCCCCCCCCCCCGCCCCGCCCATGACAGCCCAGTGGGAGAGCCTGGGCTGGGGAGACCGGCTTGGCCCATGACCACTGCCCTGGGCCCCTTTACCTGCTGGCCTGCTGGGGGTCACATCTCTGAGGGCTCTCTCAGGCATTGCCCCAGTGGAAGGTGCTGGACACTGGGCCTCTGCTCTCACCCACCCACCTTGCTTGACCTTCTCCCAGACCTTGCAATGACAAAGATGAATCAGACAGGAGTGGTTGGTTGATGGGAGATGTGGCCATGGGGAGAGATGCTAGTGGGTCAAGAGGCCTGTACACTTGGTTTTCACATAACACAGGACTGCCCATTGCTCTCCTTAAAACCCATGTTGGCCATTACCCTGGTCTGCCCAGGACCCTCCAAGATCCCCCCACCCCCACTTTCTACAGAACCGGCCCTCCTGGTGGCTCAGCACTCTGATCACACTGGGGCCAGGAGCCAGGGGAACTCTGCTTCGTGGGAACCCCTTCCCACTCATGCCCACCAGGGCAGCCTGGGAAGGTATCAGTGGGCCCTGGGAACAGACTTGAAATATTCCCTGCATGGAGAGAGGCCCAGGGTGGACAAGAGTCCTTTCCAGGAGCCTCAGAGGGCGGGTGGTTGAGGTGAGCTGCTAAAGAGCCTCAGGCCACTTGGCCAAGCTGAGGGGACCCTGGAGACACGGTTTTCAGGCCATACTATGGGGCCTGGTTGGGGGCATGCCAGGGTGAGCCCATGTGGCAGACACACGGGGACAGGGGGCCTGAAAGCAAGCCAATTTCAGGGTCCCAAAGGAGGAAGGACCTGCAGGTCCTGGGCCACGCTGGGGAGACAGAACAAGTTCATTTGTTCATTAGGAACCAACCACATGCAGGGCTGGGTCTGGCCCTTGGGAGAAGCGGGCCAGGGCCATGGCCCAGACCCTAGCCTCAGCCCCTGCCCCTCCTGGTTGAGGCCTGCCCTGCCCTTTCCTGTCCCTGGGGCTGGCCCCATCCCCAAAGACCTCTTTTTATGTTTGGAGTGCCTTTCCACCTCTTCTCTCCAGCAGTGCCTGAGCCTGGCGACTTGGCCTCTGCTTCATCCGTCCTCCATCTCTTGCTGTTTCTCTCCCGTTGCCTCTCTCCATCTCTGCCCCTCCCTCCTTTCCGTCTCCCTCCCCCTGCCCCGCGCTCCCCGCGCCTCAGGCCGGCTGTGGTCTCCCTGCTCGCAGTCCCTCCGGGTGCGGGCGCGTCTGGAGTCCGCGCCTTTGCAGCTCGATCCCTCGCCGCATCTTCCTCTCGCGTCCCTGTCGCGCCCGCGCGCGTCCGCGGGTCCCCGTATCCCTGCATCCCTCGCGTCCCCGCCGCGGCCCCGCCCGCCCCGCCCCCCCGCCCGCCGGTACCGCATTGCTGTACTGCAGGGGCGCAGTGCATTGCGCCCGCTCCGTCAATAGGTGGACCCCCTCCTGGAGAGATAAAACCGCGGGCGCCGGCGCCGCCAGTCCCTCTGGCTGAGACCTCGGCTCTGGGTAAGGACGCTCGGCCTCCGGGGCTCCGCCTCCGCCCCCAGCCTTCCGCAGAGGGTTTTCTCTCCGGGGACCGGACTTGGGGCCGAGAGGGGCCAGGCTGGCGCCTGGCGAGGCTGCGCTGCTCGCTCCGGGCTTCGTTCGGCCAGCCACCCCACGCGCCCGGACCCGGCACCAGGGGTCGGTCCCCGCGGGCGACCAGGGGTGGGGTGGGTAGGTGGGGGCACCGCGGTGGTTCTTGTTTATGCGGTGGTGGCGTCTGGGGACCGGTCTTCTGGGCGCGGCGATCGTGTTGCAGCCATGACCTTGGGACCGGCTGGGGCCCTGCGGGATTGGGGCAGGGTCGTCAGTGCTGGGGGCTGCTGAGGATGCCTTGCAGAGGAGGAGGCAGGGAGACCTGGGGGGCATTCGCCACCCGGCCCCCCCCCGGGCGGGCCCAGGAAGTGTCTGGTGTCTGCACCCTAGGGTGCGCCGTTGATGCCTGTTTTCCCTTGCCCGGCCCTCTGTCCTCTCCTGGGCTGCCTAGGTTTCTCCACTGACCTCCAGGATGGGGCAGGGGCTGTGACCCTGGGTGCTGACCAGAGGGAGAGGGGGAGGGGTGCCCCCCTGCCCCCACCAGGCTGCAGGCATCTCTGTCTGGCACTTGCTGAGCTTGGCTGCTGGGGCCAGATTCTTCCCTGCTCTGAAGAGCAGGGACCCCACTTCCCTGCCCCCCAGTCTGCCCCCTGCCCAGGTCCAGGAGGGCCCAAGCTATTCTAGGCCCCTGATCTGGGCACCACCGCCCTGTGGGAGCCCTGGCCCAGCCTGTCTCCCCTGGTGCCAGCCTGCCTGGCAGGGATGAGGGGAAGATGGCGCCCTCCCTGCTTGAGGGGAGTGGGGAGCATTGACCATTTCTCCATCATGGCAGCGCTGCCGGTGGGGGTGGGGTGCAGCATAGGGCCCAGGACTCCTGGTGGGGAGCAAGCATTGGGGGACAGAGCATTGAAGAGTGGGGCAGGGTGACTCATCACCGGGCTCCTGACTGGTCATGGGGTTCGCCCAGCCTGGTGTTTCTCCGTCTCTTGGGGGGGGTTTAACCTCCTCCATGGGGGGTGCTCTGTGGGCATGACACCCAGATATTTAGAGCGGATTGGACCGTTGGGGCTTGCCACCTGACCCAAATGGGCCAGGCACAGGCTGGGGGGAGGGGTCTTCCTGCCCCACCAAATGTGGGAACATAGCCCCAGTGTAAGGACCAGATCTGGGGGCAGGGATATGCTTGCAACCTGTGCAGGGCGGTGTCTTCGCTGGCTTCCCCCTGAGGCTCTCCATCACCTGTGCCTCCACCCCAACTCACAGAATCACTGCTCAGCAGCCCCCCCACCCTGAGCCACAGCGCTCCAGGCCGTTCCAGCCCCTCCCCACACCCTGGGCAGAATGGGCAAGGAGAAGACCCACATCAACATAGTGGTCATTGGCCACGTGGACTCTGGCAAGTCCACCACGACGGGCCACCTCATCTACAAGTGCGGAGGCATCGACAAGAGGACCATTGAGAAGTTTGAGAAGGAGGCCGCCGAGGTGAGCCTGCCCCCCCTCCCCCATCCACTGGAGGACAGGTTCCCACGTGGTGGCTGGGCTGGCGCTTCCCTGACTCTGGGGCACGTGGCTCAGCTGATCTCCTCCAGGGCAAGAAGGCATGAGCCCTAAAGGGACCTGCATGGGGGACAGGTATCTGAGAGAGCTCAGCTGGAGTGGCACAGGGGAGGTGGGGGCAGCCTCTCTCTGAGGATGTGCTTGGTGTGGGCGAGGGATGGCCAGCTGGATCTGCCCCCTGGGGTGGGGGAGGGGACCTGGAGGCCGCATTTCTGCCCCACAGGGGTCCACATCAGGTTCTGGAACTCTCTGCCACATTGGACTTGAGAACCCTGCACCCAGGGTGGGGTTCCTGTGTCCCCAGGGCTGAGGTCTGGGGCTGGAGGTGGTGTTGCCCTTACTTGTCCCAGGGCTGGGCCAGGACTCAGGGTGGCTATTAATAGCTGACTGATGGGCAGCCAGCCCATCAGCTCCATTTTCTCATGCTGGGCTGGGGAGGGCTGCTTGTCCATGGTGGCGCTCTTTGGGGAGGGGGTTCCTGGTTGCCTGGTGAGGATGCAAAGGGCCCCGTTGACTGACCTCCTTTCTCTTAAGTGGCTGAGACCCATGGGTGGGAAGTGGCCACAGAGTGGGGCAGGGGGAGTCTGCTCTTTGCAACCTCTACCCCCACCCTGGGCTCCGGGAGAAGCCCCTGTCTGGGTGACTGAGGGTTCCGTCCTGGATGACAGAGGGGTCAGGGTCAGGGCCCAGGAGGAGTCAGTTGCTGGCCTGTGCTGACCCTGCTCAGAGTGTGTGTGTGTGGGGGGGTGTTGCGGGTTGCGCTGGGCTGTCTCCCTCTGCGCCTGAGCCCAAAAGCTGCGTCACTCCCTCCTTCCCTGCGGGGTGGCGCTGGGGGGAGGCTGTGGGTGTTTGCAGGATGTCTGGTTCAGGTCTAGCTGGGTCCCATCTGGGGCCTGTCTGGGTGGCCCTCCTGGCTGGGCAGCCTCCCTGGAGGGCAGAGCGCTGTCCAAGCACAGCCCCGCAGGGGGATCTGCCCAGCTGGGCAGCAACCTCGGCCGCCACTCTAAGGGCAGCTCTGGCCCAGGGCACGGGGTCTCGCTGGGTGGGGCACAGGTATTTGCAGGTGGAGCACAGATGGGGGGAGGAGCCTCGGAGCTGTTTGGAAGCCTTGGCTGTCTGTAGAAAGGGATGGAAAGCTAGGCCGTTCCGTGCAACCTCATCTAATTTCCTTAAAAAAAATCAGAGGGTTATTTTTTTGGCTGGACACCTTGACAGTGGTGTTGTAGGCCTCTGGCTGATGCAGGGTCTGTGGGCGTTGGGGTGGCCAGCTTCAGATAAAGGGGAGCCCTCAGCCAGGGGAGGGGTTTCAGTCGGCTGGTGGCTTCTCTCCACGCCTGACTCCCAGGCCCTTGCGCCACCTACTGGCCGACGTTCAAACGGCAACCATCTAGGTGGCAGGAGGCGGGACCTGGGGACACAGGGTGGCCGGGCCTGGGCAGGGCAGGGTGAGGTCTGGGTGTCCCTCAGAGGTGCTCGCATGTGGCTCCCTCATCCCAGAGATGGGCTCAGGGTCCTAGGGTCCTACGGGGGCCTCTCTGCTGTGACCTGCTCCCATGGCCCTGGGGGACCTGCTGGCCAGCTGGCTGAGTCCCGGGTCCCTCCAGATGGGGAAGGGCTCCTTCAAGTACGCCTGGGTGCTGGACAAACTGAAGGCCGAGCGGGAGCGCGGCATCACCATCGACATCTCCCTCTGGAAGTTTGAGACCACCAAGTACTACATCACCATCATTGATGCCCCCGGCCACCGCGACTTCATCAAGAACATGATCACCGGCACCTCCCAGGTGGGCGGAGCTGCAGGCGGCCGCAGGGGGGCCCCCGGGGTCCCTGAGGGGCAGTCGGGTTCCCTCCACTTCCTGGCCAGGGCATGATGCCCTCACGTTTGCTACCCCTCGCCCCACCTGGTACGGAGTCCCCCAGAGAACTGATTGGGTGCCCCAACATCTCAGCCAGGCAGGGGTGCCCATGAGGGCCACGGTTGCAGACAGACAGACAGACCCAGACAGTCAGACATCGCCAGGCTGCTCACACAGACGGAGGAGCCCATGCCCGGGCAGCTGCCTGGGGCGGGGGGTTCCTGGGGCCCACTGTGACAGACCTACCGGACACGGGGTGCCTGGGGCCCACTGTGACAGACCTGCCGGACATGGGGTGCCTGGGGCCCACTGTGACGGACCTGCCGGACAGGGGGTGCCTGGGGCCCACTGTGACGGACCTGCCGGACAGGGGGTGCCTGGGGCCCACTGTGACGGACCTGCCGGACACGGGGTGCCTGGGGCCCACTGTGACGGACCTGCCGGACACGGGGTGCCTGGGGCCCACTGTGACGGACCTGCCGGACAGGGGGTGCCTGGGCCTGGGGCCCACTGTGACGGACCTGCCGGACATGGGGTGCCTGGGGCCCACTGTGACGGACCTGCCGGACATGGGGTGCCTGGGGCCCACTGTGACGGACCTGCCGGACAGGGGGTGCCTGGGGCCCACTGTGACGGACCTGCCGGACACGGGGTGCCTGGGGCTCACTGTGACGGACCTGCCGGACACGGGGTGCCTGGGGCTCACTGTGACGGACCTGCCGGACACGGGGTGCCTGGGGCCCACTGTGACGGACCTGCCGGACAGGGGGTGCCTGGGCCTGGGGCCCACTGTGACGGACCTGCCGGACAGGGGGTGCCTGGGCCTGGGGCCCACTGTGACGGACCTGCCGGACAGGGGGTGCCTGGGGCCCACTGTGACGGACCTGCCGGACACGGGGTGCCTGGGGCTCACTGTGATGGACCTGCTGGACAGGCGGACTGTGCAGTCCTGATCGTGGCGGCTGGAGTGGGCGAGTTTGAGGCGGGCATCTCCAAGAACGGGCAGACCCGCGAGCACGCGCTGCTGGCCTACACGCTGGGTGTGAAGCAGCTCATCGTGGGGGTCAACAAGATGGACTCCACAGAGCCCGCCTACAGTGAGAAGCGCTACGACGAGATCGTCAAGGAGGTCAGCGCCTACATCAAGAAGATCGGCTACAACCCAGCCACTGTGCCCTTTGTGCCCATCTCAGGCTGGCACGGGGACAACATGCTGGAGCCTTCGCCCAACGTGAGTGCCCAAGGACGGCGGGGGGGCTGCTGGGCCCCTCCCTGAGGACCCAGGACACTGGGGTGTGCATGGGTCAGGCTAGGTCAGGGCAGAGCACAGGGCCAGAGGGCCCACGTTCCCTTCAGCTGTAGGAGCAGGGTCACCTGCCCTGTGGGTGTCAGCCTGGAGAGGAGCCCGACTGTGTGAACCGTGCCCCCCAGCTCAGCCTCCCCATGAGGCCCGCGGAGGCCCCTTCTCTGGCCAGCGACACTCCCTCAGGTGGGCAATGCAGGAGCAGTGGCCGCCGGGTCCTAGGCCCAAGGGCTTTGTCTCTGGAGGGTTACTTTTCGTCCCCCCAGGAGCCTCCCGGGGGCTCGGAGCAGGTTCGGCTCTGGGAAGGGCCGGAGCTGGCTCTCCACGGGTCGGTGGGGCCGCCTGTGTCTCAGGGACTCTGACTCAGCAGGACGAGATGAGTCCGAGCCTGAGGTGGAGTTTTTAGAACCTGAGACCAAGCGCCTAGATGCAGTGAAGCCAGAGGCCACCCGGCCCAGGAGGGTGGCCATCTGCTCTGGCCAGTGCCGCCGCCACCACACTGAGGGTCCTCTGCCCTGGAGCCCTGTGGTCAGGGGATGAGGCTGGGAACCCTGCCCCCATCTTGCTGGGCTGCATGTTTGCATGTTGTAGGTCCCACACGGGATGTCACGTAGCAGTGGGTGAGCTGACTGCACTCTCCACCCTCCCGGGGAGGCTGACAAAGCACCGTCCCCCTGAAGTCCCGTTCCTGACCTGCTGCTCAGGGAGCTCTTGGCTGATCTGGGCTGTCTAGAGGACACAGTCTCTGGGAGTGGACTGGGCCATGCTGCTGGCCCCTTCCCCTTCTCCCGGCCTGTGGCCAGCAGGCCAGGGGGCCCCGTGCCAGGAGGGTACTGGGTCTGCTGTCAGGAGAAGCCCTAGGCAGGGAAGGGCCAGCCGTGCCTGGAGACAGTTGGCCGTCGGGGGCCGAGGCTGGACTCTCTGCCTCTAGCGTGGCCACTGGCCAGACTCTGGGCCCTCCCCGTCTGGTGCCAGCCCTGCCCAGGGATCTGAGGGAGCAGGAAAGGGGGCGCTGAGCTGCGCTGAGCTCTGCTTCTTTTCCCAGACCTCCTTTCCCAAGGCTTCTGTGATGTTGGGAGTGTGAACTAGGGGGTGGGGAAGGTGAGGGGTCAGCTGTGCAGCTCTTCCCTGATGCTGCTGGATGGACATGAACTGGCTTAGGGTAAACAGTGGGCCATTAGGCAGTGGAGTGGCAGGTCTGTGCTCCCTTGCTCCCCAGAGCCCTCAGGTCAGATACCTCCATCAGGGATCCTGGAGAGTCCTGGCAAGGCCGTGGGGCTGGGGTGTAGGGCAGGTGGGTGTAAGTGGTCTCGACCTCCAATGGATACCTTCTTCTTCCTGTCCAGATGCCGTGGTTCAAGGGCTGGAAAGTGGAGCGTAAGGAGGGGAACGCCAGTGGAGTGTCCCTGCTGGAGGCTCTGGACACGATCCTGCCCCCGACACGCCCCACAGACAAGCCCCTGCGCCTACCGCTGCAGGATGTGTACAAGATTGGTGGTGAGTGAGGGCTCAGTGTCCCACACTTGCTGTGGGCACCTGGCCAGCCCACCCTGGCGAATTCTGCCCCTCACTCCCCACTCCTGAGACCAGGGCCCTTGACAAGGGGCTCTTGAGGCTAAATTATCTGCCCCTCCCCCAGTGCCGTACACTTGCTGGGGGACCATCCATCCATCTGTCCATCCCCCATCCATGCTCCATCCATCCATGCATCCATCCACCCACCCACCCACCCATCCCTCCATCCAGACAACTGTTTACCCCCACACATCCATCTGTCCATTCATCCATCCTTTCATCTACCTATCCATCCATTTATCCATCCATCCAAACAGCCATCCATCTGTCCATTCACACAACTGTCTACCTCACACATCCATCTGTCCATCCAGCCATCCGCCCACCCACTCACCCACCTGCCTATCTGTCCATCCACACATCCGTCCATCCCTACCTATCCACCTGTCCATTCATCTGCCCATCCATCCATCCATCTCTCCACCCACCTACCCACTCCTACCTATACATCCATCTGTCCAGGGTCTTCCTCCCTTCAAATAAGCACTCAGCCCTATGCCAGGAGCTGGTGGTACAAGGGTAACTCCCACATCCCCTTCCCTCCACGACAGTCCCAGTCTCATGGGAGACACACTCTACTCCAGGCATGAGAAACGTTCTTCATAAGATGACAGGGAAACCATAACCAAGCACGAGGCCCACGAGGGGCACACTCCCAGTCCGGGGGCCACGTGCAGGGCAAGGGTGTCACACTCACCCAGCACAGAGAACAGCCACCAGCCACTGGCTCTGTCATGCCACAGCCGGGGAATCACGCTAGGGTAGGCCAGACACCCACCGAGCAGCCACGCAGCATGAGCTAGTCCGTTGTGCCCCTTTGGGGATAGCCCTGGCACCAGCAACATCCAAGCCGGGCCAGGTGATCCAGGTGGGCTGGTCCTCGACCTCCCTGATGCTGCTGCCGCACCAGGAGGGGCCTCAGACAAGGGAGGGGTCCCTACAGTGCTCCCCCCGGGGGACAGCGGCCACCTGGGGCGGGGACAGGCCTCCAGGTCCAGAAGGACCTCTTTTTGCCATGTTCCCCTGACTTTGCTCCTGCCCAGGCATTCCTGGGAAATCTCTCTCGTTCAGTCCCTTCTTTGCCTGACAGGGTCAGGGGAGCCTCTGCTTCTGTAGGAACCTCAGTGTCTGCCTTGTCTGGGGTCTCCCCGCGCCCCTCACTCCATCCCACCTGCTCCTCACAGCCCCTTCCTCACCACCCAGGCATTGGCACTGTGCCCGTGGGCCGAGTGGAGACGGGCATCCTTCGGCCGGGCATGGTGGTGACCTTCGCACCTGTGAACATCACCACGGAGGTGAAGTCAGTGGAGATGCACCACGAGGCTCTGAGTGAGGCCCTGCCCGGTGACAATGTTGGCTTCAATGTGAAGAACGTGTCGGTCAAGGACATCCGTCGAGGCAACGTGTGTGGGGACAGCAAGTCCGACCCACCCCAGGAGGCTGCCCAGTTCACCTCCCAGGTGGGCGGCTGGTCACCCAAGGGCAGGAACAGGGCCTTCCTTGGCATTAGCAGAGTACTTGACCCCCTCTGAGCCTGGCTCTTGGAAGAGCCGGACCCTTGCTTTACAAAGGAAGCCATCAAGGCCTGGAGGGCTCGGGTCAGGGTTGGGGCCACTCGCAGGAAGAGCAGATGCTGGGGCGGGCCCAGGCCTTGTTGCTCCGAGCCTCAGTGAGGTCCCACCTGGGTCCTGAAAATGTTTTTATTTCTTGCTGGAGACATCTCTGTAGTATTTTATTCCCTACATTTTCACTGCACCCTCTTTGATCACCTCTTCACGTGACGGCAGTTTTAAAAATTGGCTCCCGTGAGGTATAACTGTAGTACTTGAGGTCCAGTTTCTCATCCTGCCTCAGCTCTGGCCAGTGCAGACAGCATAAGTCCTGCCCACTGGCCCTTCCCACGGCGCACCTGTCGGTTGTTTATCTCTTGTGGTCTGCCAAATGCTTCATGAGGACTCTGGGGTCCATGCAAGGGTGTGGGTCCCCTGTAGCCTGACCTTCCTTCATGGCCAGCACCCAGGCCCAGGGGATTCAAGCCTCCCTCGGCTCTGATGCCCTCCTTGCCCACCTGGGCATGTCTGACAACCTTGTGCACATCTTCGCCCAGGTCATCATCCTGAACCACCCAGGGCAGATCAGCGCCGGGTACTCACCTGTCATTGACTGCCACACGGCGCACATCGCCTGCAAGTTTGCCGAGCTGAAGGAGAAGATTGACCGGCGCTCGGGCAAGAAGCTGGAGGACAACCCCAAAGCCCTGAAGTCTGGTGATGCAGCCATAGTAGAGATGGTCCCTGGGAAGCCCATGTGTGTGGAGAGCTTCTCTCAGTACCCACCTCTTGGTGAGCTGGGCAGGTGGTGGAGGGAGGTGCAGCCTGGATGGGGCTGGTCCTGGCTGCGGCCACGGGGGTGGGGCGGGGAGGTGTCCCTCACTTTGCTGTGACCTCCAGCCTCCATCTCTCCACGTCATGGAGCATAGGTGGCCCTGCTGGTCAGCTCTGGGAGGAAGGCCCCAGGCCCACAGCTAGTCCCGCAGCAGAACTAGGACTGACTGCTGGACGTCAGCGGGCCACAGATATCCCTAGGATGACCCACAGGCCTATACAAGAGAGCTGCCTTGTGCAGGTTGCGGGCCCTCGCAGTATCAACTGAAAGGGTCTACTCCTGGCCAGGCGTGTCATTGGACCCCCACAACGTCTGGGGGGGCGGTCGTTCCTGCCGCCAGAGGAGGAGACCAGAGCCTTAGAGACATTCTCGCTCTAGCGTCTCACACTCCTCGGGCTGCGGACCCCACCACCCGCCCCCGGAAACGGGCCCGGGAGGGAGGATGCTGTGAGCTGGAGTGCGCCTGCGCTCGGCATCCCGGCCGGGGGAGGGCGGGGCTGGGAGGGGCGGGGTCAGGGGCGGGGCCCGCTCGCCCCTGACGCCCCCTCCCCGCAGGCCGCTTCGCGGTGCGCGACATGCGGCAGACGGTGGCTGTGGGCGTCATCAAGAACGTGGAGAAGAAGAGCGGCGGCGCCGGCAAGGTCACCAAGTCGGCGCAGAAGGCGCAGAAGGCGGGCAAGTGAAGCGCGGGCGCCCGCGGCGCGACCCTCCCCGGCGGCGCCGCGCCCCGCCCCCGGCCCCGCCCCCGGCCCCGCCCCCGGCCCGGCGCCCCGCCCCCCCGCCAGGCGCATGTCTGCACCTCCGCTTGTAAGAGGCTCTCGGTCAGCGACTGGATGCTCGCCATCAAGGTCCAGTGGAAGTTCTTTAAGAGGAAAAGCGCCCCCGCCGCCCCCGCTTCCGCGCCCAGCCTTCGCCGCGCTCAGTGCCCGTTTTACCAATAAACTGAGCGACCCCAGACCCGTGTGCGCCTGCTTCTGGGGGGGCGGGGCGGGGTGGGGGCCGTCCGCCCCGCGCTCTCTTCAAGCCGCTTCCCGTCCAGGTGGCCCACCTGCTCCCCATCACCGCTGTCGGTGGCCTGGCCGGCGTCCTCCCGCGCTGCCCAGGGTGGGTGGTGGGGCGGGGGCCCCACACCCTGTGGCCCCGCACTGGAGGCCTGATCCCAAGTCCAGCTGGTCTGGTCTGCAGTGGGGGTGGGGGGCTTTGGAAATGCCCTCCTGGGGGGCATCCAGCACAAAGAATCCACAGAAGGGGGCTGAGTGTTTTGAAGGTCTCTCTGAGCACCGGAGGACAGCTGAGGGCTCCGCCCCCCTGATTGTCACACACGGTTCTTCCCTGGGTTCCTGGCTTCTATGGTCTCAGTCCCCTCCCAGCCAGGCACGTGTGGATGGAGAGGAGCACCCCATGCATCCTGCTCTTCAGCTAGGCCCTGGGCACACCCAGGAGCTCCAGTCCCCAAAACCCTAGAGAGAGCCCTGACTTCGGTCAGCAAGGACAGGAGTGGGGGATGGCAGGACCGCTCCCCGCCCAGCCATCCCTGCTCCAGGAAAGCAGCGCCCTGCTGTGCCAGGGGGTTGCTGCAGAAGGAGCCTATCCCGGTGTGGGGCAAGGGGGTGGGCAGATTCCCCAACCATGCTCACAGTAGGGGACTGGGCTGGGGGCTCCCCTCCAGGGTGAGCAGCCGCCAATCACCTGAGTCTCTAGGGTTGCTGCAACACAAGACCTCAAACTGGCTTAAAACGACAGAAGTGTCCTCTCTCCCCCGCCGCTGAAGTCACCACGACTGGGACAAAATTCAGGCGTTGGTAGGGCCGTGGGCCCCCAGAGGCTCTAAGGAGGGTCCATTCCTTGCCTCTGGCAGCTTCTGGTGGCTGCCGAAGTTCCTGGGCTTGCGGCTGCCCCACTCCAGGCCCTGCCCCACGGTCACGTGGCTTCTCCTCTGTGTGTCCAATCTCCATCGGCTTCCCTTTATAAGGATGCATGTGACCGGCCCACGTGATAACCCAGCGTAGTCTCATCTTGAGACCCACAAAGGAGTTGCTTCTGCAAGCCCTTCCCACCACACAGGCCACATCACAGTTTTGGGGGCTGGGGCCTGAAATCTGCGGGGGCATATCCAGGCCAGTACACAGGGGGAGGCTGCTGGCTGGAGAGATGGGCGCACATGGTTCAGAGGTGTCTCCCCACCTGTCCCAAAGTGGGCCTGGGTCTCAGGAAGTTGCATGCACAGTGGGACAAGAAGGAAGAGCCAAATAGCCAGGCAGAATGCGATTTCTGGTCTGCTTCCCAGGCAGGGGTGCAAACCCACATGGGAATGGGGTCTGGATTGACCCACAGAGGCCTCCAAGAAGGGGGGCCCAAGTAGGCAAATACAGACACAGGGAGCCCAGGCAAATTTGTTTCAGATAAACAGTGAATAATTTTTTTAAATTTATTTTTAAAGATTTTATTTATTCATTTGAGAGAGAGAGAGACAGAGACAGAGTACAAGCAGGGGAGATGCAGAGGGAGAGGGAGAAGCAGACTCCCCGCTGAGCAGGGATCCCGATGTGGGACTCGATCCCAGGACTCTGGGATCATGACCTGAGCCGAAGGCAGACACTTAACCATCTGAGCCCCCCAGGCGCCTTGTGAATAATTTCTTAATATAAATATATCACATACAGTATTCACACAGAAAAAGTATTTGTTCTTTATCGGGATTTGAACCTGACTGTGTATTTTGTCTGCAACTCTACCTTAGGAAACCAGGTGTTTCCTGCTGCTCTCCTGGCCCCCCACACAGACTACTGTTGCTGGGGCGGGGGGGGGGGACCTGGTGACCTGCAATCTGCCCCAGGAAGCTGTCCTTACAAGCTTGGCCCGGTTAGGATTGGGGTCAAATCGAAGAAAACTGTCAGCCTGGGACAGAGTAGGAGTGAACAGCAGCCCCACTGGGGTGGAAGGACTGTGTGGTCCATAATGGGCCCCTCACGCTCCCATCCAGCCGCTGTTGGCTACTCCGGCTTGCTCTGGGTACCCCAGTCACTCAGATACCACAGGTGGGGCGATATCAGGGTGTACTACCCACCAGAGGTTTGTGCTTGGGGCCCCTGTGCTGGCTCCCCAGGTGGGTGCGTTTCTGGGATGGGGTCACGAATGCTTCCAGGTTCAGGCACTCCTGGGAGGGTGTGGAGACAGAGGTAGGAGCACTTCCTCATTCCCACCAGAGTCTGAGACAGATGTGGGTCCTGGCCGTGGTTTCTGGGGAGGGTCTCAGCACTTTGGGGCCCGTTCTGGGGCGAGGTGATGAAGGCAGGGCCGGGAAGTTCTACGCACCTGGATCTGAAGTCTGGCAGGGTTCTGGGCCTCGCTGCACCCTGGTGCCAGGCTCAGAGTGGGGCCCACGGGCGGCCAGGGGACCTGGGGCCTCAGCCTGGTGGGGTGCAGAATCTCCTGGCACCCACAGGGGGCAGCACCCCTCCCCAAGCGTTTCCCCCTGCCGTCCAGCCCTGGGGGGCTCCCCTGTCCAGCACTTTCCAGCTGGGGGGGGGTAGGCCCCGGGTTTCCCTGCAGATGCCCACACTCAGAGGGCAGGGCTGCTGGGGGCCAGTGGGCCGGCCACACCTCGGGCTTGGACGCTGGGTGGGGGGTGCTGCCCGGCACAAGGGGGGGCCGGGGGGGCACCTGCACAACCACCTGTGTGACACTCGGGCCATCGGTTCTCGTAGGTGCACACGGCGTCATCACGCGTCTCGGGGCCCCCGGAAAGCCCCACGTAAGAGACAGAGCCGTCGTGACAGACAAGGCCTTGGTGTTGCCGTGCACACCGTTTTGACCTCTAGGGCCTTCTAGAAGGTTCTTCGGTGCCCGGACTGACCTTTGAGAGCTGCGGACGTCAGCAGCAGTGCTGGTGGCAAAGCACCAGGGACGGGGCAGGTGGCTCACCGAGCCGCAGCAAATCTGCGCTCCCAGGTGTGGCCCGCTGCCTCCCCTGCCATCTCCGTGGCTGTCAGCCCCGCGTGCTCCCTGGAGCTGGGGCATGGCTGCAGGGGTGAGGCGGAGGGCAAGCTTGGGGCACGGAGGGAGCTGGGGGGCCCTCCTTCGGTCCAGCAGTGGGTGGGCCCTTTCCCACGGCAGGCGGGGGCAGCCGAGCTGGGTAGGGGGCAGAGTGTCAGCTTGGGGAGCCCTGAGGGCAGCTGGACGGGGCCGTGGGTGTGGGGGTCTCGACAGCCTGAGGGCTGGGGGCCCCAGCTGGGACACAGGTCGGCACTCACGGAGGGTTTGCATGCTTGGGCTACGGAGGAGAATGTGGAGGCCCAGGGAGGTGCCCTGCCTGCCAGCCACCGTGCTGGCTTGGGCCCAGGCTCCATGCGGAAGCACCTGAAGCCAAGGCCTTGGGGCCAGGGGCTACCACTCTGCTGGGCTCTGAATAATTTTTTTTAAAGATTTTATTTATTTATTTGTCAGAGAGAGAGGGAACACAAGCAGGGGAGGGGCAGAGGGCTGAGCAGGGAGAAGCAGGCTTCCCGCCAAGCAGGGAGCCCGATGTGGGACTCGATCCCGGGACCCTGGGATCATGACCTGAGCCGAAGGCAGACGCTCAAGGCGCCCCCCCAGGCGCCCCTGGGCTGTGAATAATTTATTTTTATTTTTATTTATTTATTTATTTATTTATTTTAAAGATTTATTTATTCATTTGAGAGAGCGAGAATGAGAGAGAGTACATGAGAGGGGGGAGGGTCAGAGGGAGAAGCAGACTCCCTGCCGAGCAGGGAGCCCGATGCGGGGCTCGATCCTGGGACTCCAGGATCATGACCTGAGCCGAAGGCAGTTGCTTAACCAACTGAGCCACCCAGGCGCCCTGGGCTGTGAATAATTTAAAGCAGGAGCCACCAGGACCCAGTTGGCACCTTCACTCTTCACTTTGGGTGCCTCTGAAAAATTCATGAGTCCTCGAGCCTGCGGGGTCCTGCTGAGCTGGCCAAATTGGATCTGTCTCCTGCCCTTATCTGCCCAGGGCTCCTGGCGCCCTCCCCTCGAAGCAGAGAACATCTTCTCGTTCCCCGCCCCACCACCACCAGGGTCCAGGGTGGCCCTGGCAGGGACAGTTCTGTGTCTGAACAGTAGTTTCAGAGCCCAGCAATGGGGTTTTGGGGTTTCTCACAAGGGAGTGACTGTCCTTGTGGGCAGCAGTTGGTGCATCTCCGAGTGGGACCCTGGGTACGCCAGATCACATCTGTGCATCTTGGGTGTGTACCCAGTGTAGACTGTGTGTACCTGTGTGAGCGTGATCTGGATGTGGAACTCTGCACGTCTCTGTGGGGTGTGGGGAGAGCTTGGTGGGGAGTCCTGGCGCTCTTGGGAGCTGGTGCAGTGAATGAATGTATGCATATGTATACAAGTGGTCATAGGCGTGTGTGCACTTGCCATACGTGTGCATGTGTGTGCGTGTCCACTTGGATGCATGTTTGTGCATGCTCAAGAGAGAGCACACGCACATGCATATATGTGCGTGAGTGCGTGCACGCACACTTGATTGCACGTCTCAGCCCTCCCTGCCCTGCCGGCTGGCTGTCTAGCACCAGAGCTGAGCCCTGAGAAGCATCTGAGATAGGCTGGATCCAGGCTGTGCTGGGCACTTTCTCTAGCCTGTGGACTCGCAGGCAGAAGCTGGCTGGGGCAGCTGGACTGTCAGGGGTATCATCTCCGCTGGGGTGAGTCGGTGGGGGTTGGAGAATGGTGTCAGTAAGAGACGCAGGGTGCTGTCTCTTTCCTGGCTTTACTTGCTGCCCCTGGTGTCTCACTGTGGGGTCATCTGGGGAGGACGTGGAAGTGGGGGCAGCCTTGAATCAAGAACAGCTCAGACACAGGCTCAGGGCCGGGGGTCCGGCCTCTGTGACTGCCAACACAGAGGCCCAATCAGCCTCATCACACCAGGGTCTGGGCCTGGACGGTGGGCTGAGTGGGGGCCCCAGGCAAGGGTGGGGCAGGTGAGAGAGCATCCAGGTTCTGCTTATCCTGTGTCCACCTTGGGCAGAGTGGGGGGACCTGGAGAGGTCAGTGGGGCAAGGGCCATATCACTCCCTGGGCTGTCTCTCTGAAGACACTTGGTGGAGTGGATGCTGCCAGCTCTGGGTAGGAAGGGAGCTTTGCACCCGCAGGCTCCATGGAAGGGGCGTGGGGGGCTGTGGGCTGGGCTTGTGCCAGCCCCACGTGCCTGATGGGCCCGGTGGGATGCCTGGGGTCTGGTGACTGCCAGCCGCCCTTTGAAGCCTTGCCAGTCAAGCAGGCTGGGGCCCCTGGGTTCCAGCGCTCAGCCGCCTGGAAAGTGGAGGGCAACGCTGAACCAAACGGGGGGCCGGAGGACACACAGAGGGATGGAAGAGGTGGAGAAGAGGAGCCATGGCCCTGAATCCCCTGGTGGGCAGTGGTAACATTTCCTTTCATCTCCTGGTCTGTGAGCAAAGCTGATGCTCCCCAGAGTGGGCGGGGCCTGGATGGCAGCTCTGCGCACCTGCAGGGCTGAGGCTCTCTTGGAGGGGTGCTCCCGGGACATGGGCTGCCTTTGGCGCTCTCTCCTCCCTGTGTTACTCTGCACATCTCCCAACACCCAGGCTCTTCATCTTGGTTGAGGAAGGCAGTGCATGTTGGAAATGCAATGCACTCAGAGCCAACCCTGGAACGGATTCATTTATTTTTACTTTAATGCTTATATAATGCTTGTTCATGCTAGGCATTGTCTAACTGCTTTACAAACCTTAACTCATTGCACTGTCGTAACAACCCTGTGATGTATGTACTATTATTTCCCCCCATTTACAGGCTAAGAAGCCGTGGTACAGAGAGGTTCAACAACCTGCCCAAAGCCACGCGTGTGAATTAAGGCTATAAACCGTGAAGCACAGCAAAGACTCCATTGTTCTGTGATGGGGTAAAAGTAGTGTTTTGTCGGCAAGCTAGAACATGATGACCTGGAAGGTGCAGGGCTACTGTGTTGAGCTCTGAGGATGAGCTGGTGATGAGCCTGACTTGCTGCGCCTTGGTGATCGTGGACCTTCGCCCAGATACTTGCCAACCCAAAGCCCTTTGGGGCGGGGGTTCGCCCTCCTTCCCAATATTCCAGATTTCTGCCTCCTTTCCCATGAAAATTCCCATCCCTTGGCTTGGGTATTGTTAGGAGCTTTAGGGAGAAAAATCCATGTATTTGGACTAGTTCACACTAAGGTGTGGATGGCTAACTTACCAGAACAATTTGCATTTTAAGAGAAGACCTTGTCAACCTAGATCATGGTGTCCTCAGCACCACTGACATGTGGGGGTAGAGAATCCTCTGCCGTGGGGGTGGGAGGGCTTTCTGGTGCACTGCAGCAGGCCTCCACCCACTAAATGCCGGAAGCACCTGCCCTAGTCACGACAACCAAAGATAGCTCTGGACATTACCTGATGTCGCCGGGGAACAAGGCTGCCCCTAGGGGAGAGCCCCTGGCCTACATGGATCCCCTCTCTGTGGGTGGGACGCCAGGAAGGGAAGGGCTCAGCATGTGTGAGCTGGGGGGATGGACAGATTCTTCTCTTCAACTGCAACCTGTGTGTGGGGGTCTGTAGGACGTGAAGGAAGAGGGCTAAGCGGCGGGCTGGGATTGCTGGGGCACCTTCCTGACCCCCCCTGGACACCATTCCGAGCTGGATGTTGCTCGGGACGTTTTGCAGCTCTACTCTGTTCAGTGCCCCGGCAGCCCCAGAGGTGGGAGCTTTTTCTCTGCACTTGACCAGTGAGGAGCCCGGGGCTCTGCTCAAGGTCTCAGAGCTCAGATGAGCTTGCGGGTCGTCTCAGGGTTGCGCTCTGCGGCAGCAACACCCTGCCTTCAGCGAGGCTGTGGGATGGAGCCTGGTGTTTGCTGGCAGGGTGGTTCATCAGGGGCCATCCCGGAGAGCCCTCGTGTTGGCTGAGGACTCCAGCTCTGTCTGGGCTGATGTGCCCCTGGTCTGCTGGCCAGAGAGTCCAGCCTTTCTGTCCCATCCCCTTAGCTTAGCATGTGGTGACCTTGTCCTGGGTGGGTGAGGGGGTGGCTGGGGGACTCTG
Source organism: Mirounga angustirostris (assembly GCF_029215605.1). Lineage (NCBI taxonomy): Eukaryota > Metazoa > Chordata > Mammalia > Carnivora > Phocidae > Mirounga > Mirounga angustirostris. The sequence goes on along the minus strand of NW_026991718.1, from coordinate 137,944,858 downwards.
ACAGCCCATGGGCCCTGCCCCAGGTTGGACATCTCTGTCCAAACCCTACTGGACATCTGGCCAAGCAAGCAAGGCACTCAAATGAGCCTGGGCCAGCAGTGGGCGGGCAGCCAGGACCCAGATGCTGACAGCCTGTGTGTGGGCAGGGAGCTGACCGCTCTGCTGGCGGGGAGCAGGTGTCCATGGCACTGAGTTCCAGCTGCCCATGTCCTCCCAAGGACTGCCCCTGCAACCCCTGAGCCCCACAAGCCCCAGGCCGGTCATCAAGGGCACATCCTGGTGGAGACTCCAAGCGACGTCTAGTCCTAGAACAAAGTGACTGTCCTTCAAGGAATGTTGAAGAGCAGCTCTGTGGGCTGGGCTGGGCCTGTGAGTGTGTGCACGGGGCTGAGGGTGTGTGCACGAGGGTGTGAGTGTGTGCCCGGGGCTGTGAGTGTGTGCACGGGGCTGAGGGTGTGTGCATGATAGTGTGAGTGTGTGCACGGGGCTGAGAGTGTGTGTATGGGGCTATGAGTGTGTGCATGAGGGTGTGAGTGTGTGCACGGGGCTGTGAGTCTGTGCATGGGGCTGAGAGTGTGTGCATGGGGCTGTGAATGTGTGCCCGGGGCTGTGAGTCTGTGCATGGGGCTGAGAGTGTGTACACAGGGCTGAGAGTGTGTGCACGAGGGTGTGAGTGTGTGCACGAGGGTGTGAGTGTGTGCTCGGGGCTGAGAGTGTGTGCACGGGGCTGAGGGTGTGTGCACGAGGGTGTGAGTGTGTGCCCGGGGCTGTGAGTCTCTGCATGGGGCTGAGAGTGTGTGCATGGGGCTGTGAGTGTGTGCACGAGGGTGTGAGTGTGTGCCCGGGGCTGTGAGTCTGTGCATGGGGCTGTGAGTCTGTGCATGGGCCTGTGAGTGTGTGCACGGGGCTGTGAGTGTGTGCACAGGACTGAGAGTGTGTGCACGGGGCTGAGAGTGTGTGCCCGGGGCTGTGAGTCTGTGCACGGGGCTGAGAATGTGTGCACGAGGGTGTGAGTGTGTGCACGGGCTGTGAATGTGTGCCCGGGGCTGTGAGTGTGTGCACGGGGCTGAGGGTGTGTGCATGGGGCTGTGAGTCTGTGCATGGGGCTGAGAGTGTGTACATGGGGCTGAGAGTGTGTACATGGGGCTGTGAAAGTGTGCCCGGGGCTGTGAGTCTGTGCATGGGGCTGAGAGTGTGTGCACGAGGGTGTGAGTGTGTGCACGGGGCTGAGAGTGTGTGCATGGGGCTGATAGTGTGTGCACGAGGGTGTGAGTGTGTGCCCGGGGTTGCGAGTCTGTGCATGGGGCTGAGAGTGTGTGCATGGGGCTGTGAGTGTGTGCACAGGACTGAGAGTGTGTGCACGAGGGTGTGAGTGTGTGCACGGGGCTGAGAGTGTGTGCATGGGCTGAGAGTGTGTGCACGAGGGTGTGAGTGTGTGCCCGGGGCTGCGAGTCTGTGCATGGGGCTGAGAGTGTGTGCACGGGGCTGAGAGTGTGTGCACAGGGCTGAGAGTGTGTGCACGAGGGTGTGAGTGTGTGCACGGGGCTGAGAGTGTGTGCATGGGGCTGAGAGTGTGTGCCTGGGGCTGAGGGTGTGTGCATGGGGCTGTGAGTCTGTGCATGGGGCTGAGAGTGTGTGCACGAGGGTGTGAGTGTGTGCACGGGGCTGAGAGTGTGTGCATGGGGCTGTGAGTCTGTGCATGGGGCTGAGAGTGTGTGCATGGGGCTGTGAATGTGTGCCCGGGGCTGTGAGTCTGTGCATGGGGCTGAGAGTGTGTGCACAGGGCTGAGAGTGTGTGCACGAGGGTGTGAGTGTGTGCACGGGGCTGAGAGTGTGTGCATGGGGCTATGAATGTGTGCCCGGGGCTGTGAGTCTGTGCATGGGGCTGAGAGTGTGTACATGGGGCTGTGAATGTGTGCCCGGGGCTGTGAGTCTGTGCATGGGGCTGAGAGTGTGTGCATGGGGCTATGAGTGTGTGCATGAAGGTGTGAGTGTGTGCATGAGATTGTGAGTGTGTGCACGGGGCTGAGTGTCTGCACCACCTGTCCAGTGGAGGGATGAACAGGAGGCAAGCAAACACACAACAGTTTCAGAACTCACTGTGGAACCAGGACTGAGAAGGGGGGCAGGCATCCACTTCAGGGAAGACCCATAAGCCTGGCCTCTCTGAGAAGACACACAGACCATGTGCTAGTGGAGGGAACAGAATTCCTGGCACAGGAAACAGTACACACAGAGAATCCTTCGCTGGCTTGAGGGTCCCTGGGGCTGTCATGTGCCTGGGGTGGCGGATGGGAGGCGAGGGGTGGGAGGAGTTGGGGCGGAGCAGTGGGGGTGCGCAGGTGGGGTGGCCTGAGAGCTGCAGGGCTGGATTACAGAGGTGAAGAAAGCATTGGGATATTGTCAAAGTGCCATGGGAGTGTTGACGGTACAGACCCTCGGAGGGGCCTGGGTCACACCTGCCATCACAGTGCATGAACGTGGACCTGTCTGTCCCTCGCATTTTATCTGCCACAGAACAGGGGCGGTTGTCATAGGTTTTTCTTTTGCCCAGAGGTGTGGAGAGGGGAGTCCGGGGTGCCTTCTAAAGGCACAACCTCCCAAACACCACCCTTGTGTGTTCTTAGAGGCTGGACAGTGGGGTGCAGGGGACGTGGGCAGCGGTGGCAGAGGCCGGGCAGGGGGCTCCCTCCAAGGCCCAGAATGTACATGTTGGCTTCCGCCCTCCCAGATGCGTCCAGGACCACCTGCTCTCTGCAGCCCATCTCCATGTCATGGGCAGCCCTGGACTCCCAGTGCCAAGGTATTATCTGCGGCTGATAAATACCCATCAGTTCCCTTATGTGATCGGTTGGTTTGCCGGGGGCTGGGGAAGCTTGTTGAGAGCTCTAATCCTTGAAAAAAAACTATAAATTAAATTTTTATTGACTTTAGTATAAGATGTTTAAAAAAAACACGATGCTTTCATATTAAATCTTTTCCTTACGGCCTTGCTCCCCCATGAACTGAATAAATTCAGTCCTTCCTCCTCCTAATAACAGAAAATTCCCTGGAGGGGAGGGCTAGGACTTTCTGTCTGGGTAGGCACTTCCTGTTGTCCAAATTACAAAATTAAGACAACAGCCCTGACCCAGGTTAGGGGATTGAGAGCTTGTCTCTTCTCATTTCCCCAAATGAAGTCTTGTTTCTCCGGCTGGCGGGATGTCCCCTCTGGCCTCCCCCAGGGTCATCTGTTTTCCTGAGGCCATCATGATTGGGGAAGGAGCTTGCTCTTTTTCTGCAGGGAGGAGGTGGGTGCTGGTGAAACAGGAAGGTTTGGTTTTCAGTGTCACCCCCCAGTGTCCCCATGGTCACTGGCCCAGGGAACTCGAGTGTGGCTGAACACCTGGACGTCAATAACTTCTATGTGACCGCGGGATGTCCACACAGCATCCGGCCAGGGCTGCATGAGGCAGGCTCCGCGAGCAGGTGTCAGAGCTGCCCCCACCCCTGCAGGGAATGGCCAGGGCAGTGTCACTGCTGGTGTCCCTTGGCCAGCCCGTTTCTTCTGGGCTCACTTGCCCTGCACCCTGATATCTTCCCTGTGGGACCCACTGTCCTATGTTGTCTGTGAGACTAGAGTCATGACCCCCCAGGGCTGCATCCCAGGAAAGGCCCAGCCCACTCTCGGCCCTGTACCTCTGCGGGAAGAGGGAAAAATCCAGATGTGCTGCAATTTGCAATCCACCACCAGCAGCTGTGGTATCTTCTGACCACACATTGTGGATTGTGTGCCAGGCACCGGGGGACACGACAGTGGGCAGGAGGGCCAGGCTGGGCAGTGGGGTCCTAGCCCTGTGTGGTGAGTTCCCTGATGGGAAGGGAACATGCAGGAGCACTTTCGGGGCAGGGGGGCTCTGTGAGAGCTCTGAGTTGGCCTTGCATGAGACAGCAGCAGTGGCTGGGCTAGTTTCTCAGCTCAGTAGTCCGATCTCGGCTGCTTAGTGCAGCCAGTGATGTGGGGGTAGGAGGAGGAACCAGGAGAAGAGGCCAGGAGTGGCGTGCTGGGCCTAGAGGCTCTGGGGAGAGTGGCCAGTGCTGGAGGTGCTGAAAGGACAGCACCCAGCCTGGCTGGCCAGCCCCATGTCCAGGGGAAATGGTCTCCCCAGACTGGAGCGGGGTGCTGTGTGCATCTGGATTTTTCCACTCCTCTTTTCTGGATCCCATCAGTTCAGTCTTGGCAAAGATGGCTTGAGCCTGAAAGCTTTCCCATCTATTTTTAAATAAATGAAATTCCTGTCTCTTGCATGGAATTCACCCCAAATGAGCATTTTCAATGAACTGCTTCCCTGGGTTGCAGGGGTGGGGGGCACTGTTGACCAGGTTGCTGACAACAGGACAATGGTGTGCGTGGCACAAAATTGAAATCATACACGTTCAGTGAGCCAGCGCACTGAAAGGACATCCTAAACAGAGGAAACCAAGATTTTCAAGCCTTGATATGGGAGTCATCTGCCAGAACCTCTGGGAGATGCGTCAGACCTTTCTGGGGTCTGCTGTTTGAGACAAGAGAACGGAGGGCTTGGGGATGCAAAGCTGTGCCTGCATCCCTGGCAGGCTCCCCTCCTACCTGGCCGGCGGTGTTCCCACTGGAGGGCCCTCCCCCAGGAGACCGAAGGCAACCGGTCTCTCCTTGATGTCTCGGAATGCCAGAGAGCCTGGACGTTGCTCCCATCTCAGGGCTCATATGTTTGCAAAAATGATACCTGGGAATTGCTCCTCCTTCCTCTGTGAACCAACCCTACCCACAGGCCCACTTCACTCTCACATCAAGCCCTGAGAAGGGGCTTCCCCAGGAGGGGCCATGCCCAGCTTTGGTGGCACCCCATAGTCTGGGGCTCCCTTTAACAGGACGAGGGATCACGAGGGCTCCTCAGAGGCTGATGAGTGGAGGGAGCCAGCGTGGGCAGCCTCTCTCTTTTTGTGATGTAGGCGGTCATGCCCCTCCCCTTGAACTGACCAGGTGGGCTGCCCCTTCCTCGGCTTGGGCTCAGTGAGGGTGCCCACACTCGAGAAAACTGCAGCCCTTTGGGGGCACACTGGCTGAATTCTGGGGATGGTAGCTAAGGACCAGGCACTGAGGCAGGGCGGTGGGAGTCACGAGCGTGGCCCCTGCACCGTACCTGTGTGCACAGGTGTATGGGGGGCACACCTGGCACTCCATCCCCAACATTCTAGATGACTTTCAAATTAGACCATTCTGTTCTCTGCTGAATATGGAAGAAAAGGCCACATGGCCTCCAGCTTGGTAACTGAAAGGGCAAACCACACAGCTGATCGGTGCCACGGACAGCGCTGTCTTATGGGCCAAGTTACTGGTGAGGACAGTGCCAGCTACTAAACAGGGCCTACCTTAGTGGACCCCACAGTACTGGGCAAAGGCGGGAAGAGGCTGGATATGGTCAGGAGAGGCACCTGCAGCCAGCACCACCCAAGGTGTGCAGAGGGAGGCTTCAGCGAGTAAGTGCATGGTGGAGTGTCAAGGTGGAGTGCACAGGGGCCTCTCAGCGGTTGGGGGATGGGTCCTTTGGCTTCCCAGAAGAAGGTTCCAGAAGGACACCCCCCCAACCATGGATTCCTGGCTAGGGGAGGCAACCTCTGCCTACTCCCCCTGCCATCTCTGTCCAGAACCTGCCCTCCTTTGTCCTGGACTATGGCACCAGTGTCCCCCCTGGCCTCAGGCCTCTGTCTTGCCCTGGGGCCCACCCTCCCAGGTCCTTTCGGGGGTCTGCAGAAGAAAGTCCAGGCCCCTTGGGGTGACTCTCTCCGGTCTCACCTCTCTGGCCACCTCTGCCCCTTTCCCTGCTGCAGAGGCCTCTGCAAACCCTCCCTTTCTCCTGCTCCTCCCTTCCAGGACTCCTCCCAGGTCCAGCTCAGGCCACCTCTTAGGAAGTCTCCCCAGATGCCTCCCTCTACACTCAGGGGACCAGTGTCTAGGAGGTCCTCATACCTGGCCCACTTAGAGGCCAAGTGCATAAGGTCCTAGTGGGCTGAGCCTTAGCGGAAGGTCTAGCAAGGGCCGGTGCCCATCCCTCCGTCCTGCTTCTAGGTGTCCAGTCCAGAGGTCCAGCTGGTAGGAATCCAACTGGGGCCAGGCGCTGGCAGGGCTTTGGGATCCAAGGGAGAGCCGGGGACCGCTCAGCTGGTGCTCTTGTCTCACCAGGGGATGACCAAGCGGCCAGATGCCCTGGTCAGGGCACATGGGGCCGCGGGGAGCGGGACTCGCCCGGCCCGGGTGGCCGGACGCCCGGAACAGCCAGTCGGGTCCTCATCTGCCGTCTCCTGCGTCCCCTCCCCTCCCCTCCCGCGGCCCGCGCGGCGTCGTCGCAGGGGTTAACGGGGGCGGGGCGAGGCGGCGGGCGGAGCCAGGTGGCCGCAGCGTCCCCGCGCGCGGCCCGGGCCGGCAGGAGCGCGGAGCCGCCGCCGCTGCCGCCTCGGCCATGCGGCTCCCGGGCCGGGGGCCTGGGCTCGGGCCCGCGCCGCCCCCTGCGCGCTTCCCCCGCTGAGCCCGCGCCCGCCGGGGCGCCGCCCGGCGCCATGGTGCAGAAGTCGCGCAACGGCGGCGTGTACCCCGGCCCGAGCGGGGAGAAGAAGCTCAAGGTGGGCTTCGTGGGGTTGGACCCCGGAGCGCCCGACTCCACCCGGGACGGCGCTCTGCTCATCGCCGGCTCCGAGGCCCCCAAGCGCGGCAGCATCCTGAGCAAACCGCGCGCGGGAGGCGCGGGCTCCGGGAAGCCCCCCAAGCGCAACGCCTTCTACCGCAAGCTGCAGAATTTCCTGTACAACGTGCTGGAGCGGCCGCGCGGCTGGGCGTTCATCTACCACGCCTACGTGTGAGTGCCCACCGCCGGCGGCCGCGCGGGGGGCGCGGGGGGCGCGGGGGGCGCGGGGGCTGCGGGGCACGGCCGGGGCAGTCGGCGCTCGCGGCCCCCGGCGCGCGGCTGCGGGCGGCGGGGGGGCCCGGTGCGCCCGAGAGCCCGCGTCGGTCAGGCTGGCGCCCGGGTCTGAGCCCGGCGGACGGCGTTCCCTGGCTAAAGCGAAGGGCGGAGATGCGCGTGCGGATCGAAGGAGGTCTGGGGTCCGGGCGTCCGGGCCGCGGTGGGGGCGCCATTCCCCTACCAGCAGCGGCCTGGTCTGGTTGCATCAGCCCCTCCCCCGCAGGATGGGGGGATGTGCGGCGCCCCAGCCTCCCCTCCTCGGCCTGAGGCCCCTCCCCACGGGCGCTGCGCTGAACAAAGGGCCAGCCGGGAGGGAGGGTGGCGCTGCCAGTCCTGCTACTGCATCTGGACCCCTCGAGGCCCCCTCTGGGCTGGGCTCCCCCCAGGAAGGGGGCAAGGGGCGGGGGCAGGGGGCTGGCTTACCCGGCCGCAACCCCCAAGCCGCTCACTCTCCACCGAGGGCGAGCTCTGGGTTGCTGAAATGCGGGTGGGGGGGGGTGTTCTCCTAGTATTACTTCCCTCCCCCAGCCCAGGGCTCGGGCTTGTTGCCTGTCTTGCCCCACCTGCCGGCGCTCGTCCCCGGCCCAGCCTGCATCCCCCAGTCTCCCCTCCACCCAGCCCAGCCCTGACCCCTCTGTGCTGTGCCAGCCAGAGCGGCAGGGATATGCCTCAGGCACTGTGCACGTCCTGGGCTCTGGGCCCCCTCCTTGCTGGAGGGATGCCCAGGAGGAGGGGTCCTGAGCCGGCCAGCCCTGGCCCTGTGCAGGGAGCTCCTGGCCCCCCGGGGGCAGCTGCAGTGGCCTCAGGCCGGCATTGTGTGCACATGAGTGTTGGTGGGTGCCGTGTTGGGGCAGGAGTTGCCCTCGTGCGGCCTCTATGTGGCAGGCACTCTCCCTCCCATCCCAGCTAGACTGGGGCCGGGACTCGGCCATTTTGTATGAAAGAGGCATTTTGGGATGGGAGTGAGGAATGGATTCTGGGAAACCATCTCCAACCCTGTGCCCCCCTGGGATGAGGGGGTGTGTGCCCATGGACTTGTGAGTGTGTGCTCTGGACAGACCCTCCATGGGATGGGGGAGAAGACCCCAGAGGGGAAATGCCCAGCTGCTGGAGGGGAGGGTGTCCTGGGGGAGACCACAGCCCTGGCAGGTGACTTGGGCACTGTCCCCAGCCCCAAAGCTGAGCCACCGTGGGAGGCAGGGGCTTCCCTGGCACCATGAGCGTCCCTCCCCCCCCTCCTGCTGGGACCAGCTCTGGTCATCCAGGTCCTGCCCTGACCTCCGGTATGTGGTCAGAACCCATCCCACACCCCACAGCAGCCAGGTGCCCCTCTCTGGCCTGGGTATGGCTGCTGGAGGGTCTGCTGTGCTTTGGCCCCACACGTCCCAGGCCGGCAGGACATCCTGGGCCCCGCCGTGTGGCCCCATCTCCAGCCCTGAGTGGCTCCTCCTGCCCGGGCCTGAAGTGGCCAGCCCCTCTGTGCCTCCCGCCTCCCCGGAGCTGCAGCATCCGGAAAGGGGCGCAGCTCGGGAGGGAAGGCTGGGTCAGGGTGCTGCTCCCGTGCATGTGCGTGTGTGTGTCCGTGTGTCCGTGAGCCAGGACAGGCAGGCCTGTAGCAGGTGGGGGCCCTCCTGCCTGCTCAGCCCCTTCCCGGCTTCCCCACTGAGGACACGGACTGCCTTGAGCTCCCTTGCCCTGACTCACTGGCAGGGAGACCCTTCCTGGGGAGTGGGGGAGGCCAGAGGGCAGCTGTTGGGTTAGGCAGTGAAGTCTAGTCCCAGAATCTGCAGGCCCCAGTCTTCGCTCAGGAGAGTGGGCACGGCTGCTCCTTGCCCCCAGGCCTTGTGGAGATGGGCCGTATGGGGTAGCCGCTCTCCCAGGGCGGGCCCACTGGACTCCCACCGAACAGTGACACGTCTGCTGCCGTTGTTGCTCAGCACCCATCCCCCAGGCATGGAGTTCTCCACTGTCCCGATGCCCCACCCCCAATCAGGACACCTTCACTGCCCTGCTGCTGGTCTCCCGCCCGAGGGTGTGGCAATCCTAGGATCCCTTTGCCCAGCGTGGACTGGCCCGTGTCTGTGCATCGTCTGGTTTGCTGGATTCATTAACTAAACCAAGTTCAAGGCCGTCTTCCCTCCTGGCACTGAGCTGGGCCTGAGGAAGCCCGTGGGGGGCAGGGACCAGGCCTCCTCCATCTGCCCTGGCTGGAAGGGGGTCCTCAGGGCTGGGGCAGCACTGAGCCCTCCTGGGCCACCGTTCTGCTGCTTTTGCCACCAAAGCCTGGCTTCTGGAAGATGGAGGTGTGCCAGCCCCTCTGGGTGCCCCAGTGGATCCTGGGGGGCAGTGGCCCTCAGGCAGGGAGGGAGGCGGCTGCCCTGTGGTTCCCCGTCCACCCTCCAGAAGGGGCTTTCTCCGAACACCTACCTCTGGGAGTGGAACGGCTGTCACTCCTTCCTGGTGTGAGCATCTGGAGACAGGAGCCTTCCCTGAGTCAGGAGGGATCCCACGCCTGCCGAAGTGTGGGCCTGCCTGGGCAGAAACAGCTTGGACCCGCCCCTCCCAGCGCTGAGGCCCCTGGAGGGTCCCTTCCTCTGCCTGGGTGGACAGAACTTACCCCGGGTGATGGTTCACCCCAATTTGGGTGGGCAGCCCAGGCTGCACATGGATCCAGGGGGCGGTTGCTGGGGCCCTGGGTGGGAGGACTCCCACACACGTTGTCAGCACTGCGTGGGGCCCTGCATTGAGGAGCTGGGCCGTGTGGGGTGGGGAAGGGGTCCAACTCAGCTCTAGGCAGCCCTGCAGACCCTCCTCCCCACTGCCTGCCCCTCACACCTCAGGCCAGAGTCTCAGGCTTGAGGGTCTGTGCACCCTGAGAGTGGGGGTGTCTGTGTGTAGGAGGATTTTCTGGTATAAGTTCTGGAGTTTTCGTGAGTTTCTCAGAGGGGATGTGGTCTCGGCAGGTGGGGCTTGCGGGCCTGCTCTGGGCAAGTCCACGGAGGATCCTCTGGGAGCCTGGATTGGGTGTGACCCCCGCGCTTGAGGGGAGCCGGGCAGTTACTCCTTCGAGGAGATCCCTCCGCGTGGTTTCTCTATGGCTGAAGGGGGAATGTGCCTGTCGTGTGCTGGTCTCAGATGTATCTCCAGGAGCCTAAGAGAGGCCTGTTTTCACTGGTGGGGAAGCTGAGGCCAGGCGAGGTTGAGTCAGCTCCAGAGCTGTCCCACTCAAGCTGAAAGAGGTCTCTGCCTTGGAGACGAGAGTTTTGGGGTGCAGATTGCTTGACCTTTCCAACATCTGAAAGCCACTTTGAGTTGTCAGGATGAAACTGGGTTTAAAATGGGCCGGGTGGCAAATGCCGGGGACGGCTGAGCTTGTGAGTTTGGGCTCAACGTGCGGCTCACTTTTTGTGAGTGTCTTCTCTTGGGCTGGGCCACCAAGCCCTCTCTGTCCTCAGATGGCACCTGCTCCGGGGTCTGCTGGGGGCTGCTGGGCCCGGCGTGGTCTCGTGCTACACCGCAGCAGGCTGGGTCCAGGGCCTCGGGGCCTGCCACGGTCCCCTGCATGGCCTTGGCTAACCCAAGTGGGGTCACACTCTTGGCCTGCACAGGCCACCTGCTGTCCCCTCTTGCTTGTCTGCCGCCGGTGGGCCTCCCGGGGGGCAGGTGGAGCCTCTGCCCTCAGCCTTGGCCCTGAGTGTCTGTCGCTCTGTTCCTTGGTCTGACCGCATTTGATGGTCGAGCGTGGCCCGGGGAGGCGGTTGGGGTCCTTCTGCTGACGGAACATTCTGTTTCCAGAAGGAGGCTGGAGTCTGCGTGGCTGTGTTCTCAACTGCTTTCAAGTCGCAGACCTCTCTCCATCCTTGGGGAGGGAGTACCCACCGAGAGTCGGAGAACCTTATGGAAATTTCCCCAAAGGTGGGACCGCCAGGAGAGTTGTGGTTTCCAGGGAAACCGGGGCTGACCAGACCATCCTCGCTGGCCTGGAGACCTCAGCCTCCTTGCAGGATTTCTTACCCTCACCAAGTAGTTTAAAGCGAGGTCAGACCCTGACAATACAGTCCCGTCTAACGTCCACTGTGTCCACTGTTGCGCTGTGGAGTCCCCCACACCCCTGTGTCTGCAGGCCGGTAGGGTCGGCGGGAAGCTCAGTGCTCGACAGCTTCCCAGGTCGGAGTGGAAGGAATCTCGGTTTTATCAGACGTCTGTACAAGTCAAATTTTCCAATTCCAAAGACTCGGGAGGAGTTGGCCAGCGACGTGGACGCTGCTGTGCATCAGGGACCCTCGGACCCCAGATGCCACCATGATGTGGTGGGAGGCCGAGCTCCGTGTCTGACAAGACTTAAGGCCCAGCAGGTCTTCGAAGGAGCGCGTTACGTCCAGTCATGGATGGAGTGCGTCTCGAGGGTGTTTCACAGCTTGTTTAGTTTATACGTTAACCCACAGGCCTTGGTCAGTCTCTGCTCCCGCCTGTCTGGGATGCAGGCCCCGTGCCTCTGTGGTGGCCATCACTCAGCAGATACCCTGGGTCCCTGCCGGGGAGAGCCATGGGGCTAGCCTTGAGGAGTGGGCTCTCTAGCTGTCCCGTGGAAGGAACAGGGTCCAGAGGACTGAGCCCCTTGGGGCATTTCCTGGAAGAAACCAGCGGCAGGGTCTTGGGTTTGGAAAGGGCAGGCCCCTCAGGGTAGAACCTCTGTACAGGACTGGGGGGAGGGCATGCGTCACGTGTTCTGTGGCCTCTGAGAATCCACGGGAGGTTGGACAGGGCAGGTGGGGCCAGGGTCCAGGCCTGGGGTCCAGGCCCTGTCCTGTTCAAAGGCTCAGGACCGTGGGTGGGCCCTGGGCTGGACGCCTTGGAGAGGCGAAGCTCAGGAGGGACGTTGGTGCCTGACTCTGGTTGTTGGAGACCGTGCCGGGATACCCCGAATGTGCCTCCTGTTAAATATTCTCGGGTACAAACGTAGGCTCGTTCCTGGACGGACATTGCCGGGTACGTGTGTTAGGAACAGACATCCCCACGTTACCCCCACGGGGGTCACCCTGTCTCCATTTCCACTGCTTGTTAGGCGTGTCACTTAAGTGGCTCCCTATTTGTGGCGCGATGTTATCTGGTGGTTTGGAGGGCGTGTTCGGGTGAAGGACGGGGAGTGGTGTGGACCCCTGGCTCTGGGCTAGCCTGACTGGGCTCCTGCCTCTACCGACACCCCCAGACCCTGGACCCCAAGTTTCCTTGTCTGTAATGTGGGCTAATAATTCTGTGTTTACTTTCTGCGAGTCATCGACCGGATGCTCAGTGTGTGTGACGCTCCCAGAGCTCGCGGCTGTTGCTCTTAGGTCTCCATGGCTGTGGTTTAGCAGAACGAAAAGCCCTGCCCCACAGAGAGACTGGACAGCCAGGCGGATGGAGGTTGGCCTGTCTGGACAGCTCCCGCGGCCGCCCTCCCGCCGCTCCGCCCAGCCGTGGCGAGCCCGCAGTCCCATCGGCCAGTGGCTGGGCCTGGATCAAGAGGTTTGTGGCTGCTGGTAATGAGGCCGCACACTTAGACGTGGGGCCCCATCTGACGCTTCAGATGCTTGCTTGTGTGTTTGTCCCGGGGGACTGGCCATTTTCCTGAAGGAATTTGCTTGCTCTGCAGCTGCCTGGGTATCAGGACACGTCTTCTGTTCACGGCTGAAAGGCGCACATTCCCAGCATCCTGAGCCTCCAAACACCGAGGCAGGAGCGTTTTTGGCTTGACAAGCAGCTCTGTGGGCAGGTTGTACTGATGGGGTCCCCGAGGACCGCTGGCCTCTGCCTGGGCGTCCTGACCAGCCCCCACTGTCCTCGGTCCACACAGGCCTCCAGGCGGAGCCCACCCCCGGCTGCCCTGTCCGCAGAGCATGGGAGCCGCCTCCGGGCACGCTGCTTTCTCCTGCAAGGGCTGGAGCTCGGCTGTGCTTTCCGACGGCTGGCGGCTTCAGCCGCCTCTTACCACGGCGCCGGGTTTGTGGCGACGCGCTGGCCACCGTGGGCGGAGGAAGCGTGTCTTCCACTGGGGCTGCGTGGCACCTTTCCACCTGCCCAGCAAAGCCGGAGCCGCTCAGTTGACCCCGAGCTGGAAAGAAGAGGGTCGTGCAGACCTGAGGTTGACCCCAGAGAACAGCGTCTTCCGTGCTGGGGGAGGGTTTTGAACAAAGCACTTGTTCTGGAAATGACTCAGTTTTGCGCCTTGCCCCCGGGCCCCACACTCCGCAGGGGTCATGCATCCCACTGACCACCCCCGCGGTGGAACAGCAGTGGACCCCGAAATGAGCTTGCTGTCCCTGATTAGTTCCCGCGGAGGTGGGTGCGTGTAGGAGAGGGTCAGTGGCAGACGTGACTTTCCCTAAAGCCTATCTCTTCCTTATGCGAATTTAAAAAGCTGTGGCGAGGGGCGCCTGGGTGGCTCAGTCAGTCAACGTCTGGCTCTTGGTCTCAGCTCAGGTCTCGATCTCAGTCATGAGTTCAAGCCGCACATTGGGCTCCACGCTGGGTGTGAGGTCTACTTAAAAAAGAAAAGTTCATGGCCAGAGTCGGAGGGGAGGTGGTTCTGGGGTTGTTCAGCAAGTGGACTGGTCTGGAGTTGGGCAGAGGGAGGGCTAGAGTTTCTGTTGTTGGAAGCCGGTCTAGATCATGCTTTTAATTCATCCAGAAGGACAGGGCTGAAGAGCCTGGGATGACAGTGGTCCGGATTGGGAGCACTCTGGCTGAGCTGGGACCTGCATTCCAAAGGCTCTGCCAGATCAGGGCCCTCCGGGGGCACCTGGAAGGTCAACATTTCCAGAAGAATAAGGTGCTTCTAAAATGATTTGCTCTAAATACGTTTGCATGGCTTTCTCTGCAGGAGTCTGGCTGAGCGTGCCAGGATGGGTCCTTGTTGGGAGCCCATGGGGATGAGGCTGGGGACTCATTGTGGGAACGGAGGGCCCGGCACGGTCACCGACAGGCACCCTCTGCAGGTCTGAGTGCTGATTAAGGAACCACTTGTCAGCCCTGCTGTGCACCCAGCCTCACCCTTTCCTGGTGGAGGGTGGGGAAGTTGGTCCCCGTGGGGCAGGGATGCAGGTCCCTGTGTGGGTTGAAGCCAACGTTTCCTCCTCCTTCCTGGGCCTTGGTTAGTGCGGGTCTTGCTCATGGGGGTGGTCAGGTCTTGGAAAGGGGGTCTTCTAACCCTTCCTCGAGTCTCGGACGATAGAGACAGGATTGTCCTCAGATGCTTCACACACTGGCTGTCAGTCAGCCCCCAGATGCTGAGGTCAGGGTCCGTAATGGACCGAAGGCCACTTGACACATGGGGCAGCCGGGATTCAAGCCTAGCAGATACTTCTCCAGCAGTCCCCATATATGGCATGGAGACTCCTGCTCCTGGGCAGGGGGGGGGGCGACCTGCCCATGGAGGGGTCTGGCTCCTCCCCAACCACCAGCTGCCCATAGCCTTAATCCCACTAGTTAGCATCTGGGGTTGGCTGAGGGGAGGAGATGCTGGGGAGGGCAGAACTCTGCCCTCTGGCAGCTCTGTGCAGAGGCCGTGAGGGTTGGGGCCACGGCTGCTTCTCTTGGGGGAACTGGGGATGGGTGTGTTCCAGACCCGCCCAGAGTCTGACCTCATCTGCAGGATGTGCTCCAGAGCTGAGTGTTATTAGCTTCTACCCGTTCCCCGGCTTGAATAGAATTAGGTTTCTAATTATTTTGGATTACTTGGAATAATTTTGTAACTGTACAAAAAGTCCTAATGGGAGTCATCAGGAACAGCGTCCCCGGATATCCCTCCATCATCCGTGGGGGCGGCAGGTTGGCAGCTCGCAGTGAACCTGGCCGCAGAGTGTCCTCCTAGATTGCTCCTGGCCATGTGCGGAGTGCCGCTGTCCCCCACCCAGCCGCTCCCTCCCCTAGGTCTCATCTGGTTTGCTTTGTCGTTCCACGGACCTCAAGAGTTTAGAACGGCTGAGTTTGCTTTTTCATTCAGGCTTGAAAAAAATATTTGAAGGGTTCATAGGAGGAAAAGGCCAATTTCTCCTGGGACCCCAGGCTGGTGGGGGGGGGAGGTGGTGAAAAGCTTTGGGAAACACAGAGAGAAGCCGGTTCAGCTGAAGCAGGTGTGGAAGTGGGAGGAGCCGTCTCTGGCCTGCAGGCCTGGCTGGGTCCATGGGAGTTTAGAAGTGTGTTCAGCCACAGAGACAGAGCCTCAGTGAGCCTCCCGCAGGAGGGCAGGGCCTGACCCAGCTGTTTTTCATGTGCAGAAGGGCAGAGCAGGGAAGTGGGAGCATTTTGGAGCTTAGGTCCCAGGTGGGCCTGGGAGGCCCCGGCAGGTGAGGCGGGAGAGGGTGCTGGCCGTGGTGCTGAATGTGAGCCCGCGGGCCTGGCTCCTCAGGGACACTGGTGAGGCCCTTGGAGTTGGCTGGCGCTGGGGAAGGGGCTGGGTGGCCAGCACAGGTAACACAGCCCCTCCCCTGGACCGCTCGCTTCCGTCTCCAGATTTAGCCGCTGGTGCTCCCGGGGTTCTTTCCTCCCAGTTAGCATTCTTGCTGGCGTATCCAAGAGGGTCCTCTCTGACGTGCGTTGTTCGATTAGCTGAAAGCCGAATCAATATGGCATGGCCCGAAATCAGGTGCTTCATTGAGGGCAGCCCTATCTGAGCCCAGACAGTGCTGCCGATCTGAGCGAGGGGCGTCAGCAGCTTCTGAAAGAAACACTTGGGGATGGTGCGTTATCTTCTCTGATGACAAAAATAATACACACCCATTGTAGGAAGTTGTGAAGATGCTGACAAACACAGGAAGAACATTTGTCTCCCTGATTTATTTTCAAGCATCTGTGCCCATCTAGGCATTTTTTAAACAAGATAGGATGCAGACTTCTATCATCCTTTTCTGTGTTAAAGATGTACTGTGGAATTTCCCCATGGAATTAGATGTGTGTGTTTGGTGAGTTGTTGGGCTTTGTCTCTGAGAAGAGCTCCTTGGGGGGGAGGTGACGAGGGTCCCGTCCTGACTCCCCTCACCTTGTGCCCTTGGTGGCTTGGGAGGAGACAGTGGCTGTGGGCTCTGGCCTGGAGAGTGGACCCCAAGCCCATGCCTGGTGGCCATCCAGGGGGGAGGACGAGGACTGGCCCAGGAGGGGCCGTGTTAAAAAGATGTCCACCTGGGGGTGAGCTCTGTGTCGCTGGCTGGAAGCGTGTGAGTGGAGTCCAGGAAAACGCCCACTGAGATGTTTTTAGGGGACCATGTGCCAGAGCTATGAGCCCTGGGAGCATGGGGACAGGGCCAGCCCAGGAGCTGGTTAGAGGGTCTTCAGGAAGAGTCTGGGGGAGACTGACACTGGGGGCATCAGGCCTGGCTGTCCCATCAATCTCAGGGGGCAGCAGGGTGGGGAGGCCGGGGTGCAAGGGGCCCTTGATCAGGGGCACCGTGTTGGGGTGGCCTGAGCACCTGAATGGGTTCCTGGGCTCGTGAAGGGAACGTGGGATGCTGTTCTGTGGGGTGTGGTCCTCCTGACCCCCCTGTTGAGCACTTGGCCCCCAAGGGCTAATGTCTCCTCGGCAGATGACAGGTTCTGCTAATTGTGTCCGGACCCCGGAGCTCACAGCATAGCAGTGCCGCCTCAGGGGACCCCTCCTCACCCCGCTCCTGCACCAGGCTTCCCTGTGATTGTGCGGACGCACTGTCTTTCCCCAGTCCTCTGCTGTTCCTTGTGTGTGGGGCATGGCCTTGTGTTTCGTGAGCTGCATCGGCCCCATTGTGAGTTCACGTGTGGCCAGGGTCCCCAGAGAGGGCCATGCCCCTCCTGGTCTCAGGACCCTCATGCTCTGCCTTTGGAAGCCCTCTGGGTCCCTCTGGGACACAGGCCTCCTGTCCATGGGCCCCTTCTTGACCCCTTGCTCCTGTCCTTTTCAGCGGTGTTTGGAGACAGTGCGGCATGCACCATTGAGCCTTGTCTGAGTGGGGCTGTGGGCTGCTCTCCAGCCGGATCGACCTCAGGGGGGCTGTCTTGGTCGTCATGTGTCAGGGTGCCTGCCCCACCCCTGTGTGTGGGTTCTGGCTGTGTAGTTGGGGGCCAGCTGAGCAGGGGAGGAGCTGAATGGACCCCTGCTTGGAGAGTACCAGCATAGCAGGGCTGGGCAGCCTGTCAGAAACCTGGGGACAAGGAGGAGGCAGCCCTATGACGGATGTGCAAGCAGAAAAGAGCTTCAGGCAGTAAGAACAGTGTGTGCAAAGGCCCTGGGGCCAGAAAGCTGGCTTGGGGAGGCTGAGAAATGGACAGGAGGGGAGCGAAGTGCACTTCCTATGGTCTTGGTGGGGGGCTGGGGGGTCCTTGAGAACTTGGGGCTTCTGATGGGTGAATGGCTAGGGAGACATGCAGGACTCCTGACCTGCATAGCTCCCTGTCCTGAGAGAGCCCATGGCCAAGGCCTCAGAGGGACACTGGCCATCCTGGGGTCACTGGCCAGTGGGGGGCATCAAGGGGTCCCTGAGAGCACCTCCCTGCCCTGGGTGTTAGAAGAAGGGGTGTTAGTGTGAAAGGCCTGGCTGAGGAGTGGCCCTGGGGGCCGGTTGTGGGAGGGGCTGGAGTGGGGTGGGGGTGGGGTACAGGCAGGCCAAGGCGGGGGCCTTGGTGCCGAGCCAGAGGCTGGACCTTCTGAGGAGCTGGGGCCTTCTGGGCTGTGGCTTGCCAGGCACGAGGCATGTATTGAGCACTTGCTGTGTGCGAGGCACAGCCCCAAGTGTTCACCTGGCACCTCCCCACGGCCTTCGGCTGAGGTGGGTGCTCCCGAGAAGCTTCCATCCTCGGATTAGCAGGCTCAGGTGGGAGGCCGGGCTGGCCAAGGGGGTCGGGGGGGGCGCACCCATGGGTGAGCCTTGGCTCCAGAAGAGGGTCTCGGGAGGGTGGCCTCCTCTGTCCAACCCTGGCGGGATCTCACAGTGATCCTTCACGTCTGGTTTAGGGCTGGAGCGGCTGTCAGCAGTCCGGTTCTCCGTCACTCCTGGGGATTGGAAGTGGCAGTGGGCCTGGGAGGCAGAGCAGTTTATTAGGGGCGAAATTAGATTCCGGGTCCTAATGGACGAGGCGGGCAGGAGGCTCCTGGGGGCCAGGCGGCAAGTCTGGACTGGAGGGCCTGCTGTGGCCTCACGCTGGCTGATGCTTGCTCAGCCTGGGCCCCGCTGGGCTTCTGGGCCACCCAGCCCCCAGGGAGGCACAGACGTCCTGTAGTTTCTGCAGGGGAGAGGGTGCTTAGGCTCTGCGCCAAGGGCCTCCATTCTCCCATCTGTAAGATGGGTGAGAGCGTGTTCTGCTTTTAGTCATGCGCCTGGCACATAGTAGCCTTGCTGTGAATGCTAGCCGGTGGGCAGGGTGGGGGGGGCTTGCTGTCAGAGACCCTTCCCCACCTTCCAGAGAGCAGCCGGTCAGGGCTGGGGGCAGTGGTGTGCCTTCTCCCATCCCTACTGTGAACTCTTAAATGTTTATTTCATTACATATGGAAATGAGATTAATAGCCCCAGCCATCCCCTGCCTTAGTCTTTGGGGGCAGCGAAGGCGTCCAGGGTGTGGGCCCGGCCGCAGGGGCTTTTGTCCTGCCTCTGCTGAGCACCCTCCCTGTTGACCCCAGGAACGAGGTGGCGGAGGCTCTGCCCTATTTTTCCGGAAAGTAAATATTCCATGCTGTCAGATGGGGCGAGGGTGTGGGAGGGGAGACGGAAGCAGAGGAGTGTCTCCGTGGAGGTGGGGGCCGCCCCCCCTCAAGTGCAGGGGCAGGCAGAACACACACGTGCACACCGGGCACACACCTGCTCGGTGCTCCCCACGACCGGCCGACCTGCGCGTCTCCACCGCCCTCCGTCCCTCGTCCCTCCCGTCAGCTCCTGTCTGCTCTGGGCCCGGCCCTGCGCCGGCGCCCCATGCCTCAGAATCCCAGCACTCAGACTCCTGCCCGGCCTCTCTGCTCGGAGCTCAGGCTGTGGTTTGGGTCCCTCCTGACGTCTGGCTGAGGTCTCTCCTGCTGCTGGGTGAACACAGTCCGCTTGCCGTGGGCCCCAGGCGGCGCTGGCAGGCACCCAGGCTGGGTGCGCGTCAGACGAGGGGCTTGTCCCAGGCGGCGCTCCCTCTCTGGGTGGCCCCTTTCCTCACTGTTGAGGTGAGCGCCGGCTGAGGCCCTTCTCACCTCCCCCCCCACCTCGTGCCTCCCATCCTGGCCCCCGGAACCTGGGGCTGGCGACTGGCTGCTGGAGACACTTGTCTCCTTGGCAACCGCTGCTGGGGGGATTCACAGTGATGAGCCTTCTCGGGCTGTGGGTGAACCACCCCGTCCTGGCCCTGGGGATGCCTCCGTTCTTTCCCCGCATCCCGGACAGTCCCCAGGCTGAGAAGGCCCTGCAGAGAGCAGGCTCGGGGGAGCCTTGCAGCTAAGGGAGGGGGCTCCCAGCCTCGGGGCGGGTAGAGCTGCTCACCTGTCCCTGTCGGGTGGAAGCTGACCAGCATCCTGGGCCCGCAGAGCAAAGATTTCTATCTGAGTTTCTGCTCACGAGTGCATGGGGGGGGTCCTCCGTGGCCTGGAGGGGTCAGCACTCTGAGCACAGGGCGTGCTTCGAGGGGACCCACGAGGGTGCTGGTGGTGGTCCCTGCATGCCACCTCTCCCCACACTTCTCCCAGGGGCCAGGAGTGGGAAGAAGCGTCCCTTCCTGCCATAGTCGTCAGGAGCAGAGACTGAGGGAAAGGCCTGCGCCAGAGAAGGCAGAAAGAACATGGCCACTTTCAGATCCCTGAGCGTCAGCGGCAGGAAGCTACAGGTCTGCCCAGGGCCCCACACCTGCAGCCAGGTGACCCCCACGGGCTTCGGTGATTCTCCCCTATTGCCCTGCAGGAGGGTAGCACCTGTGTCCAAGCTAGCCCTTCCCCCAGGCTCCCCAGGGCTGGACCCACTCAGGTGTCTGTGTCACCGAGGACACTGCTCGGGCCCCCTACTGGCTTCCCGAGCCTCAGTTTCCCCATGTCTAAGATGGGCATGAGTGTGGATGTCACCAGAGGGTTGGCGGGGGGCTGCGGTCCCCAAGGCGCCTGCAGACAGGAAGGTGCCTGGAAATAAACCTTCTCCGTTGTTCAGCTCCGTGCAGCTGGGGGTGGGGGACGTAATCGCCGTTTGGAGGCCTTCCTCTCTGGATCTGGGGGGACCTAGTCCTGGGCCTGGAGGTTCAGCTCAGTGGGCGGAGCCCTCTCTCCCTGGGGATCTGCTCGTCTTCGCTGCGGCCTCACGCCCTGCCTGCCCCCTTCCCCCGCCTCTTCCGGAGCGTGCACCCCCAGCCCACCTGCCGTCTGTGGCTGTCTGTTCTAAAACCTCCGAAGCAGGGCATCTCGGGGTCGGCTCCGCTCACCTGGCCGAGCGGGAGCGTTCCCATTGTCCGGCTTTGGGCTTTTCTTCTCCGGAGCTGTTCTGTGGCTGCTGGGAAGGGCAGCCCATCCACAGAGCACAGCCAGGCCATTCCGGAATGTTCCAAGATGCCGGTCAGAGCCGCCCACGGGAAGTAGGGCTGACGGGGCCTGGTCGCCTTGGGACTTGGGCTTTCTCTTTTTCACTTCGGGGGAACGTTTTCTTACAGCGTGAGTCTGAGCGTGGAGTCCGACCTCCCCCTGCCCCATTCTCTCGTCTGGTCAGACTTGCCCTCTGCTGAGTCCCGGAACACGCGTCTTCCCTGTTTCTGGGCGCCCCCTTGTGCTCTTCCCTTGTCCCCTCTTGGCCCCACCCACTCCTCTTCACCTTCATGGACACCTCCTCAGGGAAGCCTGCCAGATTGCACATCTCCCCTTGGCTCCCTGCATCTCTGCACTGAGCCAGGCTGGGTTGGGTGCCCTTCCTCCCGTGGGTGATACGTCCAGCCCCTGCCATCACCCAGGACTCTAGGGTCCTGACCCAGGACCTGGAGCCTCTGCGTCCTCTGTGCCGGGCAGATCCACCCTGCATGTGTGCAACGTCCCCACTGACTGAGTTGAGAGAAAATACCACCAGGCAGAGAATTACAAATATATACATAAAGCACATGGGATGTCTGGATGTCTCACTTAATTGAATAAATTGTCTAATGAAAGGAAATTAATTGTGGTTTTGAAATGTGACTGCTTCTTTGCTCACGTCCTGTCTGCGCGGGGGCTCTGGCTTCTCCTTCTTGATCTGTCAGTGCCTCTCTGCGGGAGCTGGGTGTGCGCCGGGCCCCCTCCCCAGACGCGCTCCCAGGGAGGGTCTTCGGGGCGCACGGGGCAGGGCTGCCCGAGGTGCGCCAGGACCCGGCTGAGGCTCAGAGCTGCTGGCGCAGCTCGGCTGGTGCCCCAGCAGGACCCCAGCGGATGGGTGGGGCTGGGCCTGCGTCAGCACCCGAGTGGCTGGGCTCCGGCCGGACCGTGCAGCAGCCGCCGCCTGCCACCTGGGAGCCTGGTGGTCTCCACTCCTGGGTGGCAGTAACACCCAGGAGGGGAGTGGTGTGCGGGCCCCTCTCTAGCTCCCCACACCACGTGCTTCGTGCCCCTCAGGAGCCCTGGCCCTGGCCCTTGGCCTCAGGCACTCTGCTCCCCGAGACCCCAGCCTCACACTGTCCCCCTCGGCCGGACCCCCTGGCTGCTGCGTCGGATGGGGCCTGGCATCTGCGTTAGCTGCACGGTGCCTCCTGGCTCCCCTTTTCGGGGACTGACGGGCCTTCTGTGCACCCACCGGGCAGGACCCAGAGCTGGCGGCCAGGGCCCTGGGTGGGCATTCGTGAAGGACCGTGCTAATTGGAAGACAGGCCTGTTCTGTTCCTGAGCCTAGAAAGGGACGACTGTATGCAAGGAAGAGGACACAGACCTAATGAGGGACGTCCTCGGGGCAGCAGGCGTTCCCTCTCCGAGTTCTGGGGACCTTCCCAAAGCCCGAGGCTGCTGAGACGGGTGTGGCGGGCAGGGTGGCGTGCAGCCCTGGGGGGCGCTGCAGGCGTGGGTGCGGGGCTCGGCCCCCCTGTACCCCTCTGTGCCGCCGCTGACCGCCCTCTGCCTCGGCCCCAGGTTCCTGCTGGTCTTCTCCTGCCTCGTGCTGTCGGTCTTCTCCACCATCAAGGAGTACGAGAAGAGTTCGGAGGGAGCGCTCTACATCTTGGTGAGCCCCTGGTGGGACGCGCGGCCGCGGAGACGGTGGTCGGCGGTCTGTCCCCCAGCCCCTTGCTGCGGAGCCTCTGACCCCCAGACCTGCTCCTGCATGAGCCTTGCCTCCCCTGCAGAGGCCCCCGTCCCCTCCCATCCATGGCCCCTGCTCTCCCGGCTCCAGCCTGGTGGAGCCAGGCCCGTCCAGCCTCCCCTGCTGACATTAGCGAGCGACCTTGAAGTGTCCACCGGCCTGACGGTCACAGTGCCCCCACCTGCTTCTCCCCTAACACCCAGTCCGCCCTGCCGCCCCTCCCTGTGTCCCCGCAGCGTCTGACAGCCCACCCCAACCCCATCCCGTTCCCACCTGCTCACTAGAGCCTGAGGGCCCAGGAGGCCCCCTCCCCGGGAGGTGTGGGGAGGTGTGGGGTGTTCCCCGAGGACGTGGGCGCGGGGCGGGGGCTGAGAAGCTGACAGCAAATGACAGGCAGGGGCGGGCGCCATGGCAACCACAGTGTAATGTCTTTGTTGCTGTTGGTGAGGGAGGGGCTGCAGGAGGAGGCCGATCTTGTGTAGAGGGAGCCGCAGAGCGCGCTCCCCTGCCGGCCCTGCGCTCTGGCTTGGGGTGTTTGGGCCTCAGGGAGGCCACACCCCCTTGCAGTTACCTGGGACCCTTCCTCAGCTTTGACCTCTGTGCCCCCCCAGCTCACCCTGGACAGACCCCCCCACACTAACACCTGCTCACACTGGACGGACCCCCCACTAACACCTGCTCACACTGGACGGACCCCCCCCACAGTAACACCTGCTCACACTGGACGGACCCCCCCCACACTAACACCTGCTCACACTGGACGGACCCCCCACTAACACCTGCTCACACTGGACGGACCCCCCCCACTAACACCTGCTCACACTGGACGGACCCCCCCCCACTAACACCTGCTCACACTGGACGGACCCCCCACTAACACCTGCTCACACTGGACGGACCCCCCCACTAACACCTGCTCACACTGGAGAGACCCCCCCACAGTAACACCTGCTCACACTGGACGGACCCCCCCCACACTAACACCTGCTCACACTGGATGGACCCCCCACTAACACCTGCTCACACTGGACGGACCCCCCCCACTAACACCTGCTCACACTGGACGGACCCCCCACTAACACCTGCTCACCCTGGAGAGACCCCCCCACAGTAACACCTGCTCACACTGGACGGACCCCCCCCACACTAACACCTGCTCACACTGGACGGACCCCCCACTAACACCTGCTCACACTGGACGGACCCCCCCCACAGTAACACCTGCTCACACTGGACGGACCCCCCCCACACTAACACCTGCTCACACTGGACGGACCCCCCACTAACACCTGCTCACACTGGACGGACCCCCCCCACAGTAACACCTGCTCACACTGGACGGACCCCCCCCACACTAACACCTGCTCACACTGGACGGACCCCCCACTAACACCTGCTCACACTGGACGGACCCCCCCCACTAACACCTGCTCACACTGGACGGACCCCCCCCCCACTAACACCTGCTCACACTGGACGGACCCCCCACTAACACCTGCTCACACTGGACGGACCCCCCACTAACACCTGCTCACACTGGACGGACCCCCCCCCACTAACACCTGCTCACACTGGACGGACCCCCCCCCACTAACACCTGCTCACCCTGGAGAGACCCCCCCACAGTAACACCTGCTCACACTGGACGGACCCCCCACTAACACCTGCTCACACTGGACGGACCCCCCCACTAACACCGGCCCCCCCGGACGGGCCACCCCCCCTTCCCCCAGCAGCGGCTCGGTCCCTGCCCTGCCCCGGCCGGCACGTGGCTCAGTGCGGCCCCTCCTGCAGGAAATCGTGACCATCGTGGTGTTCGGCGTGGAGTACTTCGTGCGGATCTGGGCAGCGGGCTGCTGCTGTCGGTACCGCGGCTGGCGGGGGCGGCTCAAGTTTGCCCGGAAGCCCTTCTGTGTGATAGGTGAGGCCGGAGTGGGTGCAGGCCGGCTGCCAGCCCCACAGAAGCCGAGTGTGCATGCTGGCCCGGAGGCAGGCCGAGACTGCGGACTGGCTGCTTCCGGAAGTTTCTTCCACCTGCCCTCTTGGCGTCCGCGCCTGTGGTGAACACCGCCTGAGCGGCGGGAGGCGGGGAGGGGGGCGGGACAGCTGCTGCCCAGGGCAGGGCTGGGGGGGGGACAGTAGTGCTGGCCCCTTGCTGGCCCTTTGCATGTGCCTCCCGTCTGTCTGTCCATCATCCTGGGGGCCCCGTCGCCTGCAGCCAGAAATGGAGGTGCAGGGGGCCAGCCCTGCCTCGAGCCCCGCCGTCTCCCGCAGACATCATGGTGCTCATTGCCTCCATCGCCGTGCTGGCCGCTGGCTCCCAGGGCAACGTCTTCGCCACGTCGGCGCTCCGGAGCCTGCGGTTCCTGCAGATCCTGCGCATGATCCGCATGGACCGGCGTGGTGGCACCTGGAAGCTGCTGGGCTCCGTGGTCTACGCCCACAGCAAGGTGAGCGGTGCCGCGTGGGTCCCAGGCCCTGCTGGATGGGGTCCAGGTCAGGGCACACAGGAGCCAGCCCAGCCCCGCTTTCCCGGCGTCTTCCCGTGAGCTGTGCGTCCCGCTCGGCTCTGTCCGGAGCAGCCGCTCCGCAGCATGCTCTGCGGTCGGTGGGTGTGCGGGGTCGGTACCTCCAGACACCGGCCCCTGGAGGCTGGGCTCGAGGTGGCCGCGTGAGGGGCCTGCAGCCCTGCACCCCAACAGGAACTCGGCGATCCTCGGTGTCTGAGCCCTGAGCTGGGGGCTTGGTTGGTGGACAGGGCGGGTGTCGGTCCCCAAAGTGCTGAGATGCTGGCCCCCCAACCCCTCCAGGAGCCTCCTCCACGCTCAGGGAGATTGTCTCAAGTGCAGCCTGAATGCTTGTTGATTGCTGGGGGACCGCTCCAAGCCTGGGGGACGGGGTGTGCTGGGCTTCCGCGTGGGGGGCGCCCAGGTCCAGGGACCACCCAGCGCTGGGACTAGAAAACCAAGCGCCCGCCCCCCGCCCTGTGCCCAGGGCCACATAGCCCAGCAGGTGCTGGCCTGGGTGGCTGGGGGCTCTGTGGGGACACAGCCCTGCAGACGCTGAGCCCATAGCATGCCTGCCCAGGGTGGTGGGCCCTCAGCACTGCCAGGGATGGGTTGGGCAGGACGCTGCCTGCTGGGGCCGGGCGGCTGTGACGTGAGCCTTTCTTCTAGGAGCTGGTGACTGCCTGGTACATCGGTTTCCTGTGCCTCATCCTGGCCTCCTTTCTGGTGTATTTGGCTGAGAAGGGGGAGAATGATCACTTTGACACTTATGCTGACGCCCTCTGGTGGGGCCTGGTGAGTCTTGGCCGCTGGGGTCATCGTCCTTCCCTGGGGGTCCTGTCCTGCCCACCGTCTGCACCGCGCCCCGCCCCCCCAGGATGTGCCCTCTGCCCCCCGGGCATGGACCCCAGGAGGGCTCTCTCCGGCTGGAGGTGTCTCTCTGGGGCCACCTGTTGGCCAGTCGTAAGCAGGATGCCCAGGCTGGCAACGGTGGGGGTGCATGGCGGGCGTGCAGGTGGACAGAGGCCCAGCTCCCAGGGAGCCTGTGCCTGGCTCTGGCTGGTCATCGACCTTCCTTCCTTATTGGCCACCTGTGTGTGAGACCTCTGTGCTGGAGGGGAGGAGGGGGTGGGAGGGACAGGACAGTTTGAAAAAGGGACACCGGAGCCCCTGGCTCTCCTGGGCTCCACCTTCCAGGCTGCCCCACCCAGGGGAGGTCTGGAGCCTTTGGACCCACAGCCCCTGCTCACGGCCGCCCAACTCCCAGGCTCCTGGACGGCCCCTCTCCTGTCACCTGCCTCTTCCTGGGCCACCCTGAGTGGGGACGGCCCCGTGTCTGTGGAGTGTGCCTTGTGGGGACCAGGCTGAGCCCTGAGGGCTTCACCCCCAGTAGCTGGACGGAGCTTGGCCCAGCTTCTCCTGGCCTGTGCCCACAGATGTCCCCAGGCAGGGCGCTGGAGGGTCCCTCCTTTGTGGGGCTCTTCCTGAGGGAGCTGAGCACTTGGCCTGGGGGTGCATGGAGGGTCGTACGGGGCCACTGCCTCCTGGGACTCTAGACCCCCTTCCACAGAAGCTGGCTGTGTGGCCTTCGGCAGATACTTCACATCTAACGGGGAGAAAGAATGTGTAGCTTTTCCCCGCATTTAAGTGAGAATGCAATTTATTTGTAATTATTGTATTGATTGCCGGGAGGCCTGGAATCTGTCCTCTGATCCAGCTGTGCGGGAAGCAGCGGGGGCGGGCCCTGGGCCAGTGGCTGGTGACGCGGCCTGTCCCGCCTCTGGCCTTATGCACGGACCAGTCCTCCCATCTTTGAGAACTGAATCGAAACTCTTTTTTGAGTGTTTGACCGAAGTAGTGCTTGCATAGATGTAAACAGGACGAATAAACAGTGGGCAGGGAACAGTGAACGTGCAACCCCTTCCTGCCTGTGGGGAGGCTTTTGTTGGGGGTTTACCTCCATATTCCCAAATTACATGCTTATGCTGCTGTTCCCCGATTGAAGCGTTAGACCTTAATTATCCACTTGGTGCTGTGATAGAGTGAGGTTCGGCTCCTCCGCTGTCCTCGTCATTCTAGATAGACGTCCTGCCTGAGCCCCTTTCCCTCTGCTCTGCAGGCCTGCACAGCTATGGGGGGCCCTGGCCGGTGTTGGGGGGTCCCCGCCCTGGGTCCCTCCCAAGCCCGCCCCAGTCTGCCCTCACTTTGGAGGAGCAGGCCGATGGCTCTGAGACCTGAGTGTCTGTGGAAGTCCCACTTCCCTGCACCCCAGCTGCCGGGGGCCACTGAGGGTGCGTGGCCGTTCCCTGCGGGCACTTCGGGGACCCACTCCCATGCGCTTCTGGAACGGGGACCTCAGGGAGGCATCCTCCTGTGCACGTGCTTTTGCCACCTGGACCCCCGAGCCAGTCCGTCCCCCTCCCTCCAGGCCCGACAACACCAGCATGGACCTCAGGACCTTGGGACGTGTCCTCTGGTTCCTCTCAATTTCCTCATGTGTTTGTCCAGCTCCTAGGAGACCTCCCCAACCTTACGTCTCAGCCAGTTTGATTTTCATTTCATTTTCAAAATTCCTTTGTTTTATGGATAAGATTTTTTCTTTCTGTGGGAGGATCTTGGTGTCTTTGAGAAGATCTGCCCCCTGGAGGGCTTTCTGCAGAGCTTGGGTCCACCCGCACTGTTGCCCTTCTCATGTGGTCTGTCCCCTGGCCTGTCCCACCCCTGCCGGTGTGTCCCCCTACCTGCCCGTCACCCTGCCGGCCCGTCCCCCTGCCGGTCTGTCCCCCTGCCTGCCCGTCCGTCCCCCTCCGGTCTGTCCCTCACTCCTGCCCTGGAGTGGAGGAGGGGCTCGCTGGGGCTGGGGTCTGGAGGCGCCTCCCTTCGGCTGGGGTCTCTCACCCAGACTCCCGTCCCGCGAACTCTGGGTTTCTTCCCACCTCCTGGCCCTGAGCCCCGTCCTCCAGGTCCTACTCCTGCCCTTGGGGCTCCTTTCCACAACCTCAGCTGTTACCCAGCAGAGTTTTTGGAGGGAGTGGTGATTTGAAGTGTCTTTTGTCATTTTTTAAAATACACTTATACTGAAAACCTTGGTAATCGCACTTGGTGAAGTTCTGACCAGGGGATTTTGTGGTGAGGAGTGGATCCCCTTCTGGCCCACGCCCACTCCCGGCTGCCTTTCCTCATTACTGGTGCCTTTCCAGAACCTTCTGCGCAGGCCCGAATGGGGACGGTGCCCTGTTTCTCACTCTGTGCACACAGGCCCAGAAGTCCCTGCCGTGATTTATCCAGTGTTGTTTCCCAGACTCCACGGTGGGGGTTAGGTGGGCTCTGTGCACTGGAGTGTGGGGGTGGCCCCCAGGGGTGCTGGCAGATGCCCGCCCCCATTGGCAGGTCTGGTGGGAGCCACCTGGGGCTCGCCCCGTGGGCAGCGGGCCCTCCTGTGTGCCTGAGGCCCCTGTGCATGGGCATTGGCCTCCCCGCTGTGCACCAGGGAGGCCCGTCCTGCTCCCCACATTGCGCTGGGGCACCTGATGCTCCAGCCGCACCTGGGGGAGGGCCCGTCCCGCACTTCTGGCCTCCGCTTCTAAGTCACCCTCCTAAGGCCCCCATCCTGTCTCCGTCTTCTGTCCCCCGGCCTGTGGTTCCTGCTCAGCCCCATCCCTGCCCAGCTGCTGGTTCTTTCTGGGCTTCCTGGCTGCTGCCCGACCTTGAGCCCAGAGCGGCCGCCCGCCCCCTCCGTGGGAGGCTCTGACGGGTGTGGAGTGGGAAGAGAGGCTCCCGGTGACCCCACACCCCGCCCTGGAATGTGGGGCAAGAGGAGGGATCCGGAGAGTTTGGGGATGGTTGTTGCAGGGATGAAGGACGGGGATGCGGGCCCTGGCCTCACTGGGCCTCGTGTGGGTGGCGTGGGAGGGCTGGCCTCTGTGCCTGTCCAGCCTGTCCTGAGGGCAGCTCTTTGTGGAAGACCCCTGGGCGCTAGGAAGTGTCCAGGTCAGGGTCATGGCCCCCACGGTGGTCGCTGCCAGGCCTTGCTGAGTGACCGGCCTTGCTGTCCCACAGATCACCCTGACGACCATTGGTTACGGGGACAAGTACCCCCAGACCTGGAATGGGAGGCTCCTGGCTGCAACGTTCACCCTCATTGGCGTCTCCTTCTTTGCTCTTCCCGCGGTAAGTCCTGCTGCCCCTTCTTGCCCTTGGTGGGGGCCACGTGCAGCCCCAGGCACCTGCCCACTTGGGTCCATGGGACAGGAGCACTGCTTCCAGCAGGGTCCCCAGCACCCCAGGAGCTCGAGGTGGCAGGTCTGGTGCAAAGAGGCGCCCTTTCAGGGCTGCCCTGGCTGGGGGCTGGTGGCTTCCGTGACGCACCGTGGGAGCACTCTGACCGTCCTCAAGCTGTGGCATCTGTCGATCACTCTTGGGCCTCCCAGCCCTATGGGACTGGCCAGTAGGGTCCTTGTGGCCAAGAGCAGTGCTTTGCGGTGACACGGATCCCTCGTCAGGTCTCTAGGGGACCCTCACAGAAGGGGCAGGGCAGAGCGGTGGCTGTTGGGGGGACACTGCTCTCCCACGTGGCTGCTCACCAAGAACCTGGGCCTGCACCTGCTTCAGTGCGGACAGTCAAGAAGGAGGATGATCTCTGGGTCCGGGCATGTTCCGGGTGGGCGCTGCCATGCTCCTGCAAGCCAGAGGTTTCCTTTACCCTGAATCCAAGTGTTCTCCCCCAGCTAGATCCCCACGTGATTAGGGACTGAGGAGGTGGGGAGGCAGAGCCCATGAGGCCCTCAGCATGTACAGGCCAGGGTGGGAGTGGGGGCTGTGGCTCCCGGCACATGGTCTGACTCTGATGACTTGCAGGGCATTTTGGGGTCTGGCTTTGCTCTGAAAGTTCAAGAGCAACATCGGCAGAAGCACTTTGAGAAGAGACGGAACCCCGCGGCGGGCCTGATCCAGGTGAGTCCAGGTGGGCCCCCCCGGGACCAGGGGAGTTCCCGGCGGGCTCCTGCCCCGTCTGGGAGCGGAGCCCTGGTGTCTCCCCTGTGTGGACGGGCCACAGCCCTTTGCAGGAGCACGGTGGGCGGGGACGTCAGGGCAGTGTGTTGGGAACCAGCACAGAGGCCTGAGGCCTGCAGTTGTGACAGCGCGGGCTGTGGCCATTGTCCCGTGTGGGCTGGTGTGCTGGCTCAGCCATGCTCCGTGGAGACCCCACTCAGGGAGCCACGCAGCCCATCCCACTGCCTGGGGCTCAGAGGCCCCTCGGGGTCCAGCTGTACTTCCTGAGCTGGGGCGCCCGAGCAGCAGGCTGCCCGAGGGCCCCTCTCCAGAGCTGGGGAGCCGGTGGACACAGCCCCGCCCTCCCACATCTTTCCTTTTTAAAGATGGGGTCGTCCTCGGGGGCATCCTACTTCTCAGTTCTCAGGAACTGAATCAAAATCTTACATCAGCCAGGGGCGTGCGCCTGAGAGCTGCCGCCCAGCTGGGAGCGTGTGGGTCTAAATGCCCCTGCCGGCCCCCCCCCCAGCCTTGCCCCTCCCCCCGCCCCCAGCCCTGCCCCCCGCCATCTGCCCCCCGCCCTGGGGCACTCCTGGCGTGGCTGCTGGTGTCCGGGGAGGCAGAAGTGCGCCTCGTTCTGGGAGTGTGGTGGTTTGCTTTGACCTCTGACAGTCCCCAGAGGGTCAGCTCAGGGCTTTACCTGGAAACTGTCTCAGGGCTGGAGTGGCCGCCGGGCATGCAGACGGTAAAAGGTCACCGGTGGACAAATATCAAAGGAGTAGCAGCATGTTTTTGAAAAACTCTTCTCTTGTTTCTTTATGTGATTTAAAGGATGAATGCACGAGGCAGCATTCACAGAGCCCCATTTCTGGCTCCCGGCGAATCAGCCGTGATTGCTAGCGGTCACAGCACGGAGTGGGGGGCGGATGGGGGCGGGGAGCAGAGCTTGTGAGCTGTTGAGGAGAGGCGGGCGCGCATTCAGACTAGACTCCTGTGGGTGTGAGACGCCAGTCGTCATCCACAGGTGACATGCAGAAAACAGCTTTTAAAACTTCAGGAAAGGGCAAGGGAAAACCTGACCCCCCAGGAAGGCAGTGGGGGGGGCACTCAGAAGCACACGCAGCAGGAGGCCTGTCCGTAACCAGGTTACACGGACATGGATTGAACTCTCCCAATCGAAAGGCAGAGGGGGAAGAACAGATTTAAAATCTACCCGGCCGTATGCTGTCTGTGGGAGACTCACCCCAGGCCCCAGGACAGTGAAAGGCTGAAAGTACAAGAAAGGAGAGAGATGTTCCCCGGGAACCGTGGCCTCCGAGGGCCATGGTCTAGACTGCATCCGACCCTGTGACGGGAGACAAAGAGGGTCAGGACACGTTGACAGAAGAGTCGGTCCACAAGGAACAGTGACAACCACGTACACACTAACGCAGGACCCCAAAGTATATGCAGCAAAAACTGACAGAATTATGGGGTGAAACAGACGTTTGTACGATAAGAGCTGGAGACGTGGACGCCCCACTCGCATCCTGGATGGAAGAGCCCAGGAAGCAGAAGACCCGGTCCAGGAGCCAGCCGCACCTGTAGACATCCCCGGGACAGCCCAGCGCGTCTTGCCCAGAGCACAGGGAACATTCCCCAGGATGGGCCATATTTGGGGCCACAAAACAAGTCTCAAACCACGGTGTTGCAAACATCCAACGGGAAAGAATAGTCTCTTCCACAAATGGTCTTGGGACGACCAAATATCCAATTTTAAAAGAATAACGTTAGACTCTTAAACAGAATTAACTCGGGCGCCTGGGTGGCTCAGTTGGTTAAGCGACTGCCTTCGGCTCAGGTCATGATCCTGGAGTCCCGGGATCGAGTCCCACATCGGGCTCCCTGCTTGGCGGGGAGTCTGCTTCTCCCTCTGACCCTCCCCCCTCTCATGCTCTCTCTCTCTCATTCTCTCTCTCAAATAAATAAATAAATAAAATCTTAAAAAAAAAAAAACAGAATTAACTCAAAATGGGTCAAAAACCTAAATATAAGAGCCAAACTCTAAGGTTCTTAGAAGAAACCAGGTGTAAATTTCCATGGCATTGGTTTCTCAGATAGGAAACCTAAAGCATAAGCAAAAGAGAAAAAAATAAATACATGGGACTTTATCAAAATTAAAACGTTTTTGGGGCACCTGGGTGGCTCAGATGGTTAAGCGTCTGCCTTCGGCTCAGGTCACGATCCTGGGGTCCTGGGATCCAGACCCACATTTCTCCCTCTCCCTCTGCCTGCCGCTCCCCCTGCTTGTAGTCTCTCTAATAAAAAATAAAAAAATATTTAAAAAATAAAATACAAAACTTTTGTGCTTCACGGGACACTGTGAAGAAAGTGAAAAGCTAACCCACGGAATGGGAGAAAATATTTGCACATCATATTTCTGGTAAGAATCTAGTATCCAGAACACATAAGGGACTCCCACAACTCAGGAGCAAAAAGACCAATTTAGAAATGAATTTGAGCAGACATTTCTCCAAAGGAGACCTACAGATGGCTAATAAGCACGTGAGATAAATGCTCCCCATCATTTGTCATCAGGGAAATGCAAGTCAGAACCATAACGAGGTGTCCTCACACCCCCTGGGGCGACTGAAGTGAGAAATGTAGGAAAGAACTGGAGGGGATGCGGAGAAGTTGGAGCCCTGGTGCCTGGTCGCGGGGTGCAAGCGGCGCAGAGAACGGTGGGGTGGTCCCTCGGGGGTCTGCGTTACCTGAGGACCCGGCAGCCCCCGCCCCCTGTGCAGACCCCAAAGAACTGAAAACCGATGTTCAACCAAAACCTTTTCCACGATGTTTGCAGCGGCGCTATTTCCGGTGGGGGGAGGCAGAAAGCAGCCGCGCGTCCTGTGCGTGAACAAAATACGGTGTTTGGTACAATTGAACATTATTCGATCATGAAAAAGAGCCAAGGGGTCTTGCAAAGGTCTTGATACCGGTCACCACAGGCCGGGCGTTGTGTGGTCGCGCGGAGCGGGGACGTCCAGCGCAGAGGGCGGGGCGCAGGTGGGCGCAGGTGGGCGCAGGTGGGCGCCGCGGGCTGGCGGGGGCGGGGCTCCTGCAGACCAGCTGTGAGGGTGGCTGCTCAGCAGCGGAAGCTCACCTGTGCGCGGAGTCGCCCGCTGAGGACGGTCCGGGAGCCCAGCAGCCGGCGCTGAGCTCAGGCTCCCTCCCTCACTGAGCACCCCGCCACTGCCTGGGGGGAGGAGCGAGGCGCCCCGGGGAGCTGGGGGGGGAGCTGGGGGGGGGAGCTGGGGAGGAGCTGGGGAGGAGCGTGGCGCCTGGGGAGCTGGGTAGGAGCGCTGCGCATCCCTGGCTCTGCCCCCTGGCCTCGGTTCCGGGGGTCACCCGTGTATATACCCAGTGTGACCTACCCCTGAGGGTTGGGGGAGCAGGCGCGACCACCAGGACAGGTCACAACCACTGGTGGCGGGGAAGGCAGGTCAGGCTGGCTGCAGTGGCGTGTGTCCGGCCTACAAAGGGTGACCTGAGGCTGGCGGGGGCTGGGCCTGGGGGGCATGTGCAGGGGCGGGGAGCGCAGGGAGGCGTCTGACCCTCGCTGCTTCCCCTCTGCAGTCGGCCTGGAGGTTCTACGCCACCAATCTGTCCCGCACGGACCTGCACTCCACGTGGCAGTATTACGAGCGCACTGTGACCATGCCCATGTACAGGTACCCGCCGCGGCTGCCTGCGTGCGCTGCCTCGCCGGGGTTTCATTTTGTTTGTTCTGAAACCCCATTTTTGTTACTCATGATTCCCATCGATTTTTCTTTTTTTTTAAAACAACGTATGTACTTTTCAAGGAGTTCTGTGTGTGATTTATTTCGCAGTATTAATTTTGTTCTTTGTTTTATAGCTCGTGGCTCTTATTTCTCATCTCCATCCACCCCTTTGCTTAGCTTCCTTGCTGTCGGTCGCATTGTTTGTGAGCATTGCGAAGACAGGCCCTCCTCCCCAGAGCTCCTGGAGGTAAATGCCGGCTGCCTCTGGCGGTGGCCCACAGTGTGGAGCCCTGCCCGGCAGGGCCGGCCCCAGAGTGTTGGAAGTGGAAGGGTAACCTTGACCCTGTCCTTCGGCGAGGACAGTGTGGGGGAAGGGCCATGTCAAGGCTCCAGGGCCAGGAGACCCCTGCCCGGGGCTGCAGGCCCCCCCACCCCCGCACAGAGCACACAGACAACACACAGGTGCCCTGCGGTGGGAGGAGAGGGCCGGAAGCCCTCGATGGGGGCCGCTGGTGGAGGCCGAGCCAGTGGCCCCGGAGGCCGCGGGGTTGCCAGCAGGCAGCTTCCCACCTTTTCTTGAGGGCGGGTGGCAGCCCAGAGCGAGCGTGTGGCCACCCCCAGGGTATGTCTGTGCCAGGCTCTGGCTTAGAACAAGGTCTGAGGTGAGAGGGGCTGGGGACCCTTGGGGTGAACACCACCCTGCTGGCCTGCCCTCGCCTGGGGGGTGAAGCTGAGCCCTGGGGCTTCCCAGCCCAAGGAAGTCCCTTACCTGCCCTAGAGGTTTCCACCCTAGGCTGGGCAGCTGGCGTGGGGCAAGGTTCTAGGCTGGGCCAGCGTCCCCGTGAGGATCCCCAAGTCCGTGGTGGCCAGGCAGGGGATGCGGCCCCACCCCTCCTTCAGCACCCATCCCACTGGGCACTTTCTGGAACACTCCACTTAGGGGCACACACCTTCCCTGGGAATGCTGAAGGCTCTTGCTTTCCCAGCCCCATGCCCCAGCCCTCGGGCCTGAGCAGGGCGGACCCTCGTGCTAATTTTCTTTGTTCTGTTGTTTCCCCCACTTTCCTTGACCATTTGGTTCATTTTCTTTTTCTTATCCCGTTCTTTTAAAATTTCCGTTCTTTTCCCTTTGTGTGTGTGTGAAAACACTTGAAAGCTCGCAAACTCAAACCTACGGGGCCTCCAGGTAGGAGATGCATGGGACGGACAGCGTGTGTGGTGTGATTGTTCTCTGTCTGGGGCTGGTACAGGGCTGCCCCGGAACCCCCCCCGGACCGCCCCCCCCGGTCTGCAGAGCAGGGCTGCTGGCCAGCACCCCTGCACCCGTGCCCAGCCTGTGTTCCCCACGCCGGGCACAGGCACCGCCCTGCTCTCCCCATGGCCCCTGCCTGGAGCCCGGCTCCCTCTCTGACCGTCCCCGCCCCCGTCAGCTGCTTTCTCAGGCTGGGTCCGTCTGTCCTACTTTGTCTTCTGTTCCTTGTCCTGCTTCCTGCCTTGTCTCAGTCCCCGTGTCCCTCCCCTGCACCTCTTCCCCTGCCCGCAGGGCACAGAGCTGGTGGAGATGGGCCTTCCTCCATCCCAGCTGGGGGAGGGCACCCCGTTCCCAGCAGGCAGCTGGCCTCTGGTGCTGTTTGGGTTTTCCCTCTCTGGACCTGGGAGCACCGAGGGCCTGTGGTCCTTGTGTGCTGTCCGGGATCACTGTGTCTGCACGGGGCAGGGGAGGGGGGCGTGGAGCTCTCACTCCTGCTGCAGGGAGGAAAGGGGGTCACTTGCCCAGAGTGGGGGTGCTGAGCTGCAACAGGAAATCCTACCCCACGCACAGAGCAGCTCCTCTGTAGGCCCTTCCCTGAGGGAGGGGTGCGGGTGGTGCTGTGTGAGGGCATCCACACACAGGCCTGCAGAGCGAGGGTCCACCCTCTCCCCGTGTACACCGAGCCAGGGTTTCCTGGGCAGAAGCTCTTGGCCTGTGGCGCCCTGCCTGGGAACTGTGTTAGACCGCTAACCCTCTGTTCTCAGAAAGGAGAAGGGTGCTGAGCCCCACGGGCATCTCCACCCCAGCATCTGCCTTTTACTGGCTGCATACCCCAGAGGCCTCGCTCAGAGGAGAAGGTGGGCGGGGGGCAGCGTCCTCCCCTGTGAGCTGGCCCTGGGCTCCTGGGGCTCCAGGCTGCCCAGCAGTTGGGGGGTACCCTGCTTGAGGCTCCTCCTACCCTCCCTTGGTCCATCTTCTTCAGCCAGTCCCAGGCCCTCCCCACCTCGGCCTGGGTGACTGGACTCTGAGCTGGTCCCCTCGGAGCCGGCTGACCCCTGACCAGCCGCTGCTCTGTCCTGTGGGATGCCCCCGACACGTCCCCTACTCCCGTCGGCACACTGCACTCTCGTCCTCCATGACCACCCCCGAAGGGATGGGGGCCATGTGTGTGGCCCTCACGTGTGGTGCCGTGGCCCTGCCCATCCGTGTTCCGTGCCTTGCTGCTGTGTGTCCAAGGCATGACATCCTATCTGCGTGTCCCTAATCTTGGACCTGTGTGTGTGTGGGGGGGCTGTCCAGGGTCTCTGCTGCAGGCCCATGGGTGGGTGGTTGAGAGGCAGTGGGGAGGCAAGTGTTGTCCCCTTGTCCAGCCCTGGGGCCTCTCCTGTGCACGTGGTGTGAGCCAACCTGACTGCCCACACCTCCTGCTTAGTCTTGGCCCCTAGGACTGGGCGGGCCCTGGAGGAGGAGGGGGGGCAGGGGGAGGGAAGAGCGAGCAGGAGGGAGAGGAGAGAGCGCTCTCCAGAGGGAGCTGAGCTGGACCAAACAGCAGGACCCACGGTGGGGGGCGGTGGGGGGCAGCACTGGTGTCAGGAAGCAGGACGGGGAGGGGGGGCACGGAGCAAAGCCAGAGACTAGGAGGCTGGCTGTCAGTGCCATGGCTTCCGGGGGGGCAGCGATCCTTCGACTCTGGGGCTCTGGGGAGCCACTGAGTGACCCGCGAAGGCAGGGTGGGCTCCGGCCAGGTCTGCGGGCGGAGGGAGAGGAGGAGGCGGGGACCTGCTAGCAGGTGAGGCTGAGCTGTGCAGGGAAGTAGTGCTGCCCCCTTGCGCACCAAGTAGAGGCTCAGACACTGATGCTTGACTGGGGCCCACGGGCCTGGGCGGGTCAGGGGTCCCCAGGGTCAAGAAGGATAGAGGACAGGGCTGGGGGCTGAGGCTGGGTGGGGGTCTTTGAGCGTGGCTTTAAAGGAGTGCGTGGGATTCCAAAGCTGAGGGTTTGAGTGGGGGGTCCTAGAGAGGAGTTGGGGTCACAGAATAGATGAGAGTGTCAGAGCAAGGTGAAGGGGTCGCAGCGGGGTGAGAGTGTCACCGAGTGGGATGGGGGATCACAGTGGGGTCGGGATGACAGGGTGAGGGGGTCAGAGCGTGATGGGGGTGTCATCCGGGTGGGGGCTGCATCGAGAAGGAGCAACCAGGGCCTGGGGTCGAGTAGGACAAGGGGCGTTTGCTCAACATGAGATGAGAAGTGTCTGAGGGCAGAAAGTAGTGAGATCCTGAGTCAGGCAGAGGCTGGGTGAGGGATAGAGCTTGCTCCAGATGTTGGGACGGACTGGAGTCCCCCGTGAGGCCCTGGTCCTGTGGCTGGAGGTGGGGGCTGCTGGGGGTCTCCCAGGAACCTCCCAGGGTTTATAGGTCCCCTGCCTTGGTGTCAAGGTGAGGACTCGATTACCCTCTCGGTTTCCATGAAAGTTCTGGCTGGAGCTGCCCAGGGGCCACCGTGGGTGGATGCCCAGCCTGCAGGCAGGGGGCTGGACATGAGCTTGTCCTTGGTGGGTGTGACCTGGTCTGGGAGGAGGGGGCATGGAGCAGAGCCGGGCCAGCTTGCCAAAGATCCAGGGGCTTTTCCTCCAGCTGCCCAGGCAGCTCATCACACCCAGAGTGGGCTTCTCTCTGCCCAGCAAAGCCCTTTTCTAGGACCCTGGCCCCTGCCCTGACTTTGGCAGAGGGCGTAGCTTTGCAGAGAGGGGTACTCTTTGCAACTGTACTGCCCCTTGGGGGTGTTAGGGGTGTTCAGGGATTGGAGAGGGAGAAGGGAGGGTGGAAGGCCCCCCCACCTGTCTTCCGGTACCTTCTGGACCCAGTCCGTGCCCTCCATGACAGCCTGGGGGCATTCCTGCCCCTCTGCCGTGCATGCTGGTCATGCCCACTGCCAGGGCCACGGCCCCTATGAAAGGCGCAGCCCAGAGGGTGCAGAGGGCCCCCAGGGCCACGGTTGCCGGGGAGCTCCCCCCTCCCTCTGCCTGGGACAGGCCACACCCAAGCCCCCAGCATGACCACTGCAGGCACTGTGTGTGAAGTGGATGCTGGTGGGAGCTGGGCTGCGGGCCACCCAGGCTCCGGCGGGCAGGAGCTCACTGCGTCTCTTCTTGCCGCAGACTGATCCCACCCCTGAACCAGCTGGAGCTGCTGCGGAACCTCAAGAGTAAATCTGGGCTCACCTTCAGGTCAGCAGAGGGGCTCCTGGGGGGTCCCCGGGAGGGGCAGGCAGCTACAGGATGCCCCGGGGTCTGGTGATCTTGGTGGTTTTCCACTTCTGCTGACTCGGTGGAGGCTTGCATCCCCAGAGGGTGGCTGGTTTGGGGGGTGGATACGGGGGTGGAGCGCCAGCCCCACATCTCCCCGGAGCATTGGGTGGATGCACCCACTATGGTGCTTGCTGGTTCTCTTGTAATCCCAAAATCTGTGACTCTGGAGCGTGGGGGGCACAGAGCCAGGTGTGCAGGGGAGGAGGGCTCACCTGACAGGAGGGTGGACAGAGGGACGGCCGCCTGGGCCCCCATGCCCAGGGCAGCCCCCAGCGGTTTGCCGCCTCTGAAGAGCTGTCCGTGGGGTGGAGCCGCCGTGGGGGGTGAGTGGTGGCCCTGGCCTCTCCCCCTGAGATTTGTCCATGCCCTGGAACCTGCGAACAAAACCTTATTTGGAAAGTCTTTGCAGATGTTATTAAGGATCTCCACATGAGATCATTCTGGATTAGCATGGGCCCTGAGTCCAATGATAAGTGTCTGTGTAAGAGACAGCAAAGATGGCCACACGAAGGGAGGCAGAGATGGGGGCATGTGGCCACAAGCACGCTGAGGCCTGGGTCCCGGGGCCCCTGGGGGTGACTGGGTCGTTTGTCACCAAGTGGGGTTTCCCCTGGGCCTGACTTTGGGTACTGGTGACCTTTATTCCTCCCACTTCTCCCTGTTCAGATGGTGTGTCTGTCCTGTTGTGTTTTGGGGGCAGATCACTGGTTTTCTAGAGGTGACAGGTCCCCAGCTGGGGAGGACTTTTACCCCAGGAAGGATCACCCCCAGAGTCTCACTCACACCCAGTTCAGATGACCGGGATGCTGGGATTCTGGACTCTCTGAGTCGCTGAGCTTTTGTTGAGATTTGGACATAGGGCTGATGCTGTCATGGGTTGAGACTTTGGGGTGTTGGGGTGTAAGGGGCATAGAACGTAGTGAGTTGAATGGTGGCCCCCAAAAGATATGTCCATGTGCTGGAACCATGAATGGGACCTAATTTGGGGAAAGGGAAGGTTTGCAGATGTAGTTAAGGATCTTGAGATGCGGTCACCCTGGATTAGGGCGGCCCTAGACCCGGTGACACCGTCCTGAAAAGACAGACACAGAAGAGAGGCCGTGTGACAAGGAAGCAGAGACCAGAGGGACTTGGCCACAAGCTCAGGGGCGCCCGGGGCCCCAGGGGCTGGGAGAGGCAGGGGGACCCCCCCAGCCCTGGGGGCGGGGAGGGGGTTGCTGCTGAGCGACACCTGCATTTCTGACTTCTGGCCTCCGGACTGAGAGGGAAATTCCTGTTGTTTGGAACCACTGGATCTGTGGTCCCAGGGACACACACGGATGCGCGGCAAGCAGCCCCTGGCGGCTGAGGTCAGGGCGGCTGTGGGATGGGGCAGCACAGGGCTGGGGCTCCCACGGAAGCCTTTGCACACCGTGTCCCTGGACCGCATGGCAAGGGGAGCCCAGGAGGTTGGGGCCGGTCCTCAGGGACCCCAGCCCCAAGCAGGACGTCTGGGCACGCCCTCCTGCCGCCTCAGTTACAGGTGTTCGGC
This sequence comes from Mirounga angustirostris, assembly GCF_029215605.1. Lineage (NCBI taxonomy): Eukaryota > Metazoa > Chordata > Mammalia > Carnivora > Phocidae > Mirounga > Mirounga angustirostris. The sequence goes on along the minus strand of NW_026991718.1, from coordinate 137,905,325 downwards.
CAGTGGATCAATACACCAGGTGCTCTGCAAAGGTTTCGGGGGTGCCCCGAAGAGCGCACTCGGGCTCCCCTGCAGTCGTCCTGGGGATCCGCCGAGTGCAGTCCCAGCCTCCATCCTTCTATTCCTGCTCGTGATGAACGTTGCCAGGAGGCGTCATCAAGCCACGGGCAGGGTGGGCTGAGCACGGTCCCAGGGCCTTGGCCATTCGCTCTTGGTGGGAGAACCACGCGGAGGAGAGTGATCCCGTGAAGCCCAGTGGAAAGAACCAGAGCAGCTGTCTGTCCCGAACACGGATTGTGGAACCGGACTCTGTTAGCATTTCCGTCTGCACTCACTTCCTCCGTGAAACTTAGTTAATGTTGGTGATTCTCATTAAAACCTGGGGCCATAACCACTTCCAGAATTCCCTCTCTCCTGCAGGCCTGCCTCCTCAGGCCCTCCAGGGGCTCTTGGGGTGCATGGGCCTCAGGTGGGCGCCAGGTGGGGCGGACCGTGGTGGGTGCCTGGCGGGCCTGCTGCTAACTGCTTTGTCGCTTCTGTTTAAAGGAAGGAGCCTCAGCCGGAGCCCTCTCCAAGGTCAGTGCCTGCTTGCCCCCTGCTGCCCGGGCACGTTGCCATGAGCCGTGCTGGTCCCTCCGTGTCTGTGTGTGCTCACGTGTGAAACTGTGTGTCTGGACCCCGCCGGCCGCGCTGTGGGCCCTTAAATCACTTTGCCTGTGCTCAGCAAACTTGTCCCACTGCTCCAGCGTGGGGCAGCCGAAGGGCAGGTCCCTCTGCCCGCCCGCCCGCCCAGCCTGGGGCCCTAAGGCAGCAGATCTGTGAACACCCCCACTCCGGATCAGGGCCAGACTCTCAAGCCCTGCGTCCCGCCTCTTTGGTGGAGACGGACCCCCCCAGTTCTGTGTCTGCCTGCCCAGCCTCTGCAGGTGGGTTAGCTGTCAGGCTAGTTAGAGACCGGGGCCGTATCTGCAGGCAGAGAAGGGCGGACAGCCATCTGCTGTTTCCCTGTATTCAAGGGAAAATCCCGGCTATTTCATGACTCTCAAGTCTGGTGGACCCCAGCCTGCATGTGTGTCACTGTGCTGAGTCCTCTGAGCCCGGTGTCCCCTAGCACCCAGTCCCCTGACCCCGGGCCAGAGTCCGGTTGCCCTCCGTGAGTGCCCTTCTGGACCGTAGGCGACTCAGCTGTCCACTCAGTTTGTGGAGCTGGAGTTAGGCTGAGCCCTGCCCTCCTCCGTCCCCCGAGTGCCCCAAAGGGGACTGACAGCCTATGTCTGGAATCAAAAAGAGTGACCCTGGAGCCAGAGGAGCAAAGGGGACGAACCCTTCACAGAGGCTCAGAAAGCTGCCAGGGGGCCAAGCTGCTTTACCCGGCATGGAGAGCTCTGTGCTCGTCATCAGGGAGGAGTGGGAAATGCGTGCCGGGCTCCGCCTGGCGTGTGGGGGACCAGGGGGCTGCCTCCACTTCCTCAGGCCCCCGGGCGCTTCCGCGTGCCGCACCCTGAGCCCGGGGGAGGCGGGCCCGCGGCTCTGCCCCGTCCACCTGAGGCCCCCCGGCCTGATGCGGCTTCTCGTTGCCCTCCCCACGACCCTCGTCTCAGCCTCTCTCTCTCTCTCTCTCTCCTGCCCTCCCCCCAATTTGGACACTCTTGCCTGCCCCCCCAAGTGCCTTTAATCTTGTCACTGCCCTTCTTGGGCCCCTTTCACGTCCGTCTGTCTTTGGGGAGGAGGTGGCTGACCCTGAAAGCAGGACTCAAGGTGAGGACACACGGGAGCCCTCCCCCGGGCTCTCCGGTACGTTCCGTGGCTCCCCTCTCCCTGCTTTCCGCACACCACTCCTCTGTCTCCTCCCCGTGTGTTGTGTGTCCCTGCCTGCCCGTGACCCAGTGGCTTCCCCGAGGACCAGCCTGGCCCAGCCCTCCTCCTGGCGGACCCTGGGCTGAGGCCCTGGGATGCACACTTACCAGCTGGGTGCGGGAGGGCGGCATTTCTGTCCCATCCCCCGGGGCAGCCGCAGACCCTCTCTCCGGCAGCCGGTGCATAGTAGGGATGCAGGAAATTGTTCTGCCACTGGGGCCCACGAGGGGGTGGGTCTGTCCCAGGGCTGCTGGGCAAGGGGACCCTGCTCTGGGAAGTGCTCATGGGGGTGTGCTCCCCCCGGCCCCCTGCCCCCGCCCCATGGTGGGCGGGCGGTAGTGGCCAGGCCACTGCCTGCCACCTGTACCCCAGGGTCCTGCTGGCGCTGACGGTCTGGGCAGGTGGATGGGGTGGGCACAGGGACCCTCACTCCGCCGCCGAGAGGCCCCCTCCCGGTCCGGGCTCACGGTGGGCATGCGCCCCGGCGGTGTGGGGGTCCTTTGGCTGGGCAGGACCCACTGCGGCTGTGCTGGCGTCAGGCCAAGGCCGTCCGGGTCAGGGTCAGGGTGTGGGGGGCCAGGCCTCGGGTCTCGGGCTGTGCTGCTCTGGGTGTGTCTCCGGCCTGCCCTCTGCCCCACCCGGTTCTCACTGCCCCTCCCCCTGTGCCTGGAGGAGACCCCCGTTCTCCAGCTGCTTTGCCCCCGTGTCCGTGTGGGTCCCTCTGTTGAAGGTAGCAGTGTGCTGTGTCCGAGTGCCTGTCTGTTCAGTCTGGTCTTGGGGAGTGTCTGTGGGCGCCCTTCCACCCACGTGGTCCCCAGGCCCCCTGGGCTGGCCTGCCCGCCCCTCTCGGGGCCCTGCCGTCGGCTTCTGTGGGCAGGAAAAGCCCCTGAGCTGGGTGGGGGTCCTTGCCCCCTCGAGCCCGTGGGGCCGTGCTCAGGGAGGCTGTGGGCGCCGGCAGCCCAGCTCCCTCCAGCTCTGGTCGGGCTCTCTGGGTACACTGCCCCGTCCAGGGGCCACTGGCCACGTGGGACTGTGTCAGTTTTCGCTGAGTACAGTTAGCCGTGCCTCAGGCTCTGACACTCGGGGGGCAGGAATATTTCCCCAGGACATTGGGCGTTGGGGGGCCCTGGGTCGTGCTTCTAGGCCCCGTGTCTGCGCTGGGAGAGACAGCAAGGCTGGTTGGGGGGTTGCTCAGAGCTGGAGCCCTTCCAAGGTGTTGGAGGCAGAGACCATCCCCCCGTCGTCCTCTTTCCCTGGACAGAGCCTCCAGGTGGTGTGGGGGGGGCCGTGTGCAGGCCTGCGGAGCCCTGGGAGGGGGAGCACGAGGGTCCCCGTCTTCAGCTGTGGTGGGGCTGTGGCTGACGTGAGGGTGTGCCTTGGGAAAGAGCATTTGCCCCAAATTTGAGGGGCTTCTGTGAGCAGCCAGAGCTGCTGGGTGTTGGGGGGTCGGGTCCTGGGGATACTGAGTGACAGGGACGCTCACCCCCACGTGAGAGTGCTTGCTGATACAGCTGGACCCCAGGTCCCTCCCCGGGAGGACCCTGCAGGGAGGAAGCCCCCTGGAGGGAATGGTGGCTCGTGGGGGGGCGTGGCCCTCACAGCCCCCCGGGCCACACAGAGCTCTCTCAGAGGAGCCTGACCTGCTCACCCTGTGGGACTAGCAGAGCGTGTCCTTTCTAGTGGCTGCTGAGGTCCTGTTGGGGTGCTGGCAGGTGCCACAGCGTTTACCTGTGTGGGCGCTGGGCACGGAGGCCTGGAGCTGGTTTCCGCGGGGGGGGCGGGGGGGCGTCGGTGCGTCTGGTTCCTCGGACCCACGGTGTGAGGGCGGCTATCTCGGCAACAGCTGTGGAGGTGGAGGGCGGGAGGGAGGCTCCAGGAAAACGAAAGGCTCTTGTGTGTTTAGTTTTGCTCAGAAATGTGCACGTGCTGGTGCAGAGACAGATCGCGGGCCTCCAGGGCAGGTTCTCGGGGAGTGTGGACCCCTGGTGGGGCTTTCCTAAGGAGCTGCCGGCAGGTGCGGCCCGCCGGCCCAGGGCTTCAGCACCGAGCCCCAGGGGAACCGACGTCCACAGTCCCCTTAGATCCACGCACCCCCAAGGCCGCTTTCCTGAGCTTCCCTCCAGGGTAAACTGAGGCCACTTCCGAGGGCAGCTGGTGGGGCCTGGCGGAGCCTTGGTGACTGGTTTGTGACACCAGACTGCACGTTTTTCCTCCCTAAAATGTGTGCTTTCCGGAATCCTGCCCATCTACAACCAGCCTTTTGCAAAGTCTTGCCCATGTATTATTTTTTTGTTGGCATGAATATAGCAAAAAATAATACATCTTTAAAAAGACATGGCCCAAAACTCTGACTCTGGAAGGAAAAGGTATTTTTGGAGGAAAAAAAAACCCGGGATTTTTTTTTTTTTTTTCTCCAAAAATAGGGCACTGTTTTCTTTTCCAGGCCGGCGGGAGACTTTATGTGCAGCCCTCTCAGTGTCGTTGCTCAGATCCAAGTGCTGCTGGTGGACCCTGAGCCCAGAGCCGCCCTGCGGGTGGGCCCGTGCGTCCTGTCCGCCCGTGTGCCAGGACTAACTGTGCTCTCCTCATTTCCAGTAAAGGCAGACCGTGCAGAGAGTCCCTGTGTGGATGCTGCCCTGGACACTCTAGGTACCGCGGGCGTGTCGCACGCGCCGACCTGCTGCACGGCTCCCCACCTCCCCTCCCGCGCCAAACACTCTGCTTACTAGAGGTTCTAGATGAGCGAGGGCGAGGCTGGCGCCCCCTCCCCCGGCCCCCCAGGCCCCAATTCTGATTGGCAGCGCGACCTCCCCCGTGATTCCAAACGGCCTCCGGCTGACCGTGGCGCGGCAGCACCAACATGCTTTTCTCCCCAAGCCAAACGATGCCCTGCTCCAAGCAGGAGGGGGGCCGGCCAGGGGCTCGGAAGCCCAGAACGGGCGCTGGGGGCTTCTGGGGTCCTCGTCGCTCTCTGGGGAGCCCTTTCTGCGGGGCTCGCCAGTCTAGCACCTCTACTACGCACCTGAGGACGGCCCCCCGGCCCGGCGCCTCGCCCGCGGGAGGCAGCTCCGTCCTGTGTGTGCCAGGCTCCCCACGGTCCTGACACACCAGACACGCCACGGAGCCAGAGGCCCTCGGCTCCCCCTTCCCACTGCAGGCCTGGTTTAGGGCGGACTGGAAACGGGACGGTAGAAGAGCCACCCCCCCCAGCCCTCTGCACCGTGGGCTCCTTGTCCGCACCTCCACTTCTCTGTCCACGTCTGCTGTCGGGTGTGTGGAAGCGTCTGTCCTCTTGCTTGCTCTGGGCCCCCCACCCCCGTCTCCCTCCCGCCTGCCTCCCTCCCTGACCAGTGCAGTGTGCAGCCCTGCCGCGTGTGGGCAGCTGTGTCCGCCTGTCCTGTGCATGCGGTCGGCGCCGGCCCCGGAAGCAATGGTGTCGAGCGGCGGGCGTGGGGAGGGGCTCTGCGGCAGGACCAGGGCCCCCGGGCGGCAGCATGCTTGTCCGTCTGCATCTGTGCATGCTCTGAGTCCTCTCCCGGAGAGGGGCTTGGAGGCCTGCCTCCCCCAACCTGTCCACGTTGCCTGTGTGTTCCCGGAGGTAGGCGCTTGGGGGAGACTTGCAGCTGCAGGAGCGGAGACTTGGGGCCCCAGCAAAAGCTGTCCTGCTTGTGCAGAGCTTGTGGGGCTGCAGGCTGGTCCCTTGGGTCAGGGGCTGTGGTCAGGCTGCTTGGGGACCAGAAGGGCCTGAGGCGCCCACGGCCAGGCCAGGAGGCCGGGCCAAGCTCAGCCTTGCTGTGTGTAAGTCCCACGAATGTCACTCCGTCCTTTGCACTTGCCCTGGGCATCCGTGGTCCAGTGTGGGCAGGGCCGTTCTCCCAGAGGACGCTGGGTCCCTCACCGCTGAGCCGGGCCCCGGCTGTGCAGACCCAGGTGTGGTCGATGGCAGGCGGGGCCTCCCACTTGCCCCGTCCCTGTACAGCCGGCCCCGGGTGTTTGGAGTTTCGCTGTAGGGTGGCAGGTGGGGGAGGGAAGGCTGGGGCTTGGCTTTCTCCCCCAGGCCCTCCTGGACTTGCTCCCCGGTCCCGTGTGAACGCCAAAGTGCAGATGGCAGGGAAGTGCCCCTTTCACACACATGGTGGTCTTGTCGAGGGCTCTTTCCCCTGCAGCAGGTGGCCAGAGCCCCATCCTTCGTGTTTGTTTGCTTCTGTCCTTGGCCTGTGAGGTTAGGGCAGCCCTCCCCGGACACCTGTGGGAGCAGGAGCTGCGTAGGCACCTGGCCATGGGGCTGGTCTGGGTGGCCGGGGCCGGGCGTCTGCAGGCTGAGCGGAGCTAGCTCAGGCATCCACACGGTGACCTCCTCCGGCACAGCGCCCCTGCCCGGTCTGGGCCTTCCAGGGGCTGGGACAGCAAGGCCTTCCTGTGGCTCCGTCCTCGAGGCAGCTGCGTGGGGCCCAGCGCCTGGGGGCTTGGGAGGGCCATGGCTTCCGTGGTCTCCCTGGACCAGGTGTTGGTCTCCATTGGGAAGGAGAAGGTCATCTGTGCCGAGGGCCCCACGGCACACCTGGATTTGGGCGGCCCTCAGCTCCCATCTGCCCATTCTTGGCCTTGTGCTGTTATGGGCCTGGGGCCAGTGTCCCGAGCAAGCAGACGTCTGCCCCACTCCCGAGTGGGATCCTCACTTGAGGCCAACTTCCAGCTCTTGGGGGCTCCTTTCTTCCCTTTTTCCCTGTCCCACGAGACCTTCGATCTAGCAGAGGGACCATCTCCGCTGCCTGGGGGGAGGGACAGGGCGCTGGCTGGGACTGCAATGTCCAGGCGGGATAGACCAGGCCCCTGGCCACTTCTTCTCCGTGGCCAGTCATGTCTGCGCCGTCCGAGGGACCTGTCTCGGCTGTGGGTCCTGGTTGGGGTCGATGGAGGTGGTGACTCAGGGGAGCCACACGGGGGTCTGGCGACGTCTGAGGGGTCAGCAGGTGATGGCGGCCTCCCAGTGACAGCAGAGACCCCGCTGGGCCTCCGGGCAGGCTTGTCGCACAGCCTAGGGCAGCACGAGGCCTGGCTCGGAGGCTGTTCCAGGAAGTTCTGTGGCTCCTGCCTGTGGCTGGGTGTGAGCAGGTGTGCAGGTCACAAGAGCCTTGCTCTGAGACAGTGGACACTGTCCGGGGGAGGAAGCGAGTGGCTGCTGGGTCCCCAGGCCTGAGCTGCGCCCGGACCATCACGACCCACTCGTGCCTCCCGGTTGCTGCCCAGAGGGTTCCAGACCCATCTTCACAGCTTCCAAGAGACACGGGGCCGGGGGCGGGGGCCCGAGGACGCCTGCAGGGCCGTGGCCGGCAGGGCTGCCCCCTCCCAGTGGCCTCGGGCCAGCAAGGCCTATTCCAGCGAGGTGGCCGGCAGGGGAGGTGCGTCCACTCCGTCCCTCTGGCAGCGTGGGCCTTCAGTCCCACACCCGGTCACATCCTGTGTGTGGGTGTGGAGGCTGTGCCGGCCCTGGGTGTGGGGGAACTGGACGGAGCCCACAGGGGGCCCTCACCCCCTCCGTGACGCTCCTGCTCTTGCTCCCGACCCAACCCTTCCTCCAGGGGGCTCCCGGGGCTTGGCAGAGGCCAGTGGTCAGCTGCAGACCTCACCCCTCCAGCCCCTGGGGCAGGCAGCAGGGGGAGGGGGCTGCCGCGGGGGCAGGTGTGCGGTGTGGTGGGACGGGCAGGGGGACCTGCAGGGCGTTTGGGGGCCCTCACGTCACCTTGGAGAGGGAGGCCTGACAGGACTCTGACACCTTTCCGTGGCACCGAGAGTGATTTAAGTGTCCACTGACCACCTCCCCAGCCAGGCTGAGCCCCTGAGTGGCCCTCGGAGCGCCCACCCGCCTGCGCTCCTTGTCTCCCTGCCCCCACCCCCACGTGTAGGCGTCAGCTGTGAGCGGACGGTGGGGTGTGAGCGTTCTTTGCAGAGTGATTTCTCTTGCTGTCTTTCTGTGTGTGTCCGCCCTCCTGTCGGTCCTCGTGGGAGCAGTCAGAAGGTCAGTTTGAAAGACCGTGTCTTCTCCAGCCCCCGAGGCGTGGCTGCCAAGGGGAAGGGGTCCCCGCAGGCCCAGACCGTCCGGCGGTCACCCAGTGCCGACCAGAGTCTGGAGGACAGTCCGAGCAAGGTGCCGAAGAGCTGGAGCTTCGGGGACCGCAGCCGGGCGCGGCAGGCCTTCCGGATTAAGGGTGCCGCGTCCCGACAGAACTCAGAAGGTGGGTCAGGCCGCTGCCCCCCCGCGGTCCAGCTGCCCCTCGGGCACCACTGGGAGCCCTGCAGCCCCCTTGAGCAGCGGCTCCCCCTTTTCCTTTTCTTTTTGAGGTGAAGTCACGTGACACAAAACCAGCCACTTTCAGGCGAACAACTCCGTGCAGTGAGCACATTCACAGTGTTGAGCAGAGACCCCCTGTCTCGTTCCAGAGCATTCCATGCCCCGGAGGAGACCCGTGCCTGTTAGTGGTCCTTCCCAGCCCCTGGCCACCACCAGTCTGTGCTGGATATTTCACACACGTGGAACCACACGCCGTGTGTGCCTGTTTCCAGATGATTCCACACTGGGTCGCCAATCAGGCTTCACGCCTGTTTATGGCGGGCTGATGTTCTGCTTTTCCTATGGCTGTAGCACACTGGGTCTGCCCTTCGTCCACTTTTCAGCCATCGCGTGGGCCTCTCCTCGCGGCCTTGGCGGGACAGAGGGCAGGTTTCCAGGGCGCCGGAAGGCTTCCCTGACGCTGTCCCCGACGAGCGTGTGCTGTGGCCCCCTCGGTCCCCGGCCGTGTCTCCGCCCCTGACGGGCCGTGTCTCCTTCCACCTAGAAGCAAGTCTCCCTGGGGAGGACATCGCAGAAGACAACAAGAGTTGTAACTGCGAGTTTGTGACCGAAGATCTGACCCCGGGCCTCAAAGTCAGCATCCGGGCCGTGTGGTGAGGCACTCAGTGTCCAGGGCAAGGGGCCTCCCCACAGAGTCCAGGAGGGTGCTGTCCGCTGTCCCTGGGGTGCGGGTCCTTTGGGGGCTGGTGATGGCGCCGGGGCCCCCTCCCGTCATGGCTGTCCTCTGCCCCTCCTGGGTCCTGCAGGGGTCCTGAGTGGACGAGGGTCTGTCTGCACCCCAGGCCCAGGAGTGGCCTGTGTATGTGGCAGGTGGGTGGCTGGGCCACATCACTGTGACGAGTCCTCCAGTGGATGCTCTGGGAGATGCTGGGGGGGCCCAGGCAGGGGCCAGCCCAGGGCTCACAGTTGTGCTCCCCCAGCGTGATGCGATTCCTGGTGTCCAAGCGCAAGTTCAAAGAGAGCCTGCGGCCATACGACGTGATGGATGTGATTGAGCAATACTCGGCTGGTCACCTGGACATGCTGTCCCGCATCAAAAACCTGCAGTCCAGGCAAGAGCCCCCCCGCCCCCCCGCCTGCCCAGCCCCAGGGCATGGAGGCGGGGTCCTTCTGGGCCAGTGTGGCCCCAGTGTGGTGGTGTCCCTCAGGGGCCAGCACAGGGGTGGGGTGCAGCGTGGGGGTCCACATGCTGCCCCCCCAGAGGGGGGATGGTGGACAAGGCTGTGGGGACACGGTGGTCGGCCCTAGCTGCTGCCCCCTCCGGGCTGTTCCTCTCTGGCCCCACACCAGCCCTACGTGGGCGTCCTGCTGTGTCCTCATGTGGTCTGTTTGTTCGAATACTTCTGTTGTCTCTCCTTTCTCACCCCCCTGCCCCCGCTACAGTGGGCAAGCGTGTATGTGTGTGTGCACTCACATGCATGCACGGGCACACGTGTGCTGTGTGAATGCACACGTGTGTGCACGTGTTCGGGTATCTGTGGTTACACGCATGGGTGCATGTGTGTGTGCCGGGTGCACGCACGTGCATACACATGTTATGCATGTGTGTGGGGTGTGCATGTGCCTCTGTGTGCTGTGCCACGTATGCATGTATGTGTGAGCCGTGCACACTTGTGTGCGTGTGTGTTGGGGATGGGGTTGTTCTCAGGAGATGAGGCTGCGGGTTCGTGACCCCCATCAGGAAGCAGTGACACTACACGGGAACAGAGAGGCTTGTCCACGTCCCTGCCTCATGGGGGGCTCCCCACTCCCCCAGCAGGAAGTGGGGCTGGGACGCACGTCTGAGGCCCGATGATGGCTGGGCACACACCGCTCTGCTTGTGTGCAGCCGTGTGTGTGTGGGGACAGGCTTGTTCACTCCGGGACTTAGCTGCACACGCAGGCACAGACCCATGGACACATGGACACACATGCACATATAGCTACACCCAGCCTCATGCCCACATACAAGCATTCTCTACCTCCATGACACACATGTACCACAAATACACACGTGCTCAGAAGTGTGTACCCTCTGCCACATCCAAAAAAGTATGTGCGTGCACGTGTGTTTGTGGGGTCTGTGAGGAGCCCACAGGGCTGTTGTTATGGGTCTCTCCTGAAGTGGGTCCCGTGGTTCTGCCAGTCAATGCTCCCTCCCCTGCCCAGGGTCCCTCAAACTGGGCCGCTGCAGGCTGTCTGCCCCAGAAGCCTGGGCCCTGGCTGGGAGAAGGTCTGGACGGTCAGGGGACAATCCTGGGGGTCAGCCCAGCTCCTGGGTAGTGTAGTCCTCATTCTGGGGAAGCCAGTGTGCGCCTGCCTTGGGGGGTGCTTCCCCAGCCCTGCAGTGGGACGCCCAGGAGGGGTCCCTCTGGGCCTGAAGCTGCTCCCGTGGGGCGGGGAGCTGGGGGCGGTGACCCCTTCCTCCACACGGGCTGAGGCTAGGAAGCCAGTCGCTCACTGTCCTCCCCAGAGCATCGGCTAGACCTGCGCCGTGCGTGAGAGCAGATGTGTGCGATCTGTGCGAGTGTGTGAGTGGGTATGTGTGCCACTGTGCACATACAAGCAAATGTGTGTGAGTGTGCTCACGTGTGAGCGTGCACACGCCCAGGTGTGTGTGTGAGAGAGCAGTGCGGTGTCTCGGCTGCTGGGCCTGCTCCCACATCTCTCTCACGGAGGCAGATTTTGTTCACCAGGCTCTTCTGTCCTAAACGTTCCCTCTCCCCGCTTTCTGTCTGGAAAAACAACAGAAATGGGCCACCCCAAGGAGCCGGGGTGCTCTGCCCCTCCCTGGCAGAGCCTCACGGCTGTCCTCTGCAGCGGCTCCCGTGCACACACCTGCTCGCCCGGGCAGCCCTGGGCCCGGCCGCGAGGCGGCAGCTCCCCGGTCCCGCGCTCGCCCGCACACGGGACAGATGGGGCGCCGCCCCAGCCAGGCGGGTGTGGCGGCCACTGCGCTCCGCGTGCAGTGTCCCTCAGCCGACTCCCCTTCCGTGCTCTTCACGATGCGTTTGCTGGTGTCTCTTTTCTTGTTCACTCGCCAGGATAGATATGATTGTGGGCCCCCCACCCCCTTCAACTCCCCGGCACAAGAAGTACCCCACCAAAGGACCCACGGCCCCTCCGAGAGAGTCACCCCAGTATTCACCTAGGTCAGGATGCCAACCCTCTCCTGCCTTGTCTCTGTGGAATGGCCAGCCCCCTTCGCCCCAGGCCACATGACGGCAACACCTGCCCTGCATCTCCCCACAGAGCAGCAGCGGGGGGAAGGCTGTGCCCCGTGGGCCCTGGGTAGGCGGTGTCAGGGTGGCCTTGAGCTGCTCCTCTTTGCAGGGTCTGGGGAAGCTTGCCATGGGGGGCTCCTTTCCGTGGACATCCCGAGTGACGTCTGCCCGGGGGGTGCTTCCTGGGCAGAAGCAGAGGGGCGCCACTGGGAGGATCAGATGTGTTCAGAGCCGCGGGGCTCCATGGCTGGCGGAGTCCTTCCCTCCCCAGCCCCTCCGGGGCTCTCCCCCGACGCCCTCCCCTCAGTGGGGCTGACCTGGGCGGCTCCATGGATCTGAGCAGGTCCTGTTCCTTCTCTTACCTTTGAACTGTCGTGAAGAATAAATAGGAAAGTCCCTGCCAGGCGCCCAGCAATGGGCGAGGCTCCCAGGGAATGCCCGAGAATTTTGGAGCTTTATTTCCGGCCATCAGAATTAGCATCACTGGAGCTGGTCCCGGCTGACCGGCAGAGAGAAAGGCGAGAGCACGGTTAGGCGGTGAGTTAGCAGAAGTAGCTTCTGTAGTGACGAATTCAAGCTTCAGGGCCTTCCTGCCTTCCTGGGGAGATTCAGATGACTTTTGTGACCTGTGCCCCTTGGACAGGTCTGGTCAGCTGGGGGAGAGCAGAGCCCCTGGGGCAGGGAGGAGGGCGAGGGCAGAGGGGCCCAAGAGCATCCCAGAGGCCAGCAGGGATGCTGGCAACTGGGTCCAAGCTGGCTGGTGGAGGGACTGGTGTGTTTGACCCATCCTCCCTGTGTGCCAGGATTTCTGCATGTGAGGCTGAGGGTCAGCACACTGGACATCTCAACCTGGTGGCTCTTCCATGAGAAAGGAGTCCCTGGGGGAGCAGCCCTGACCCAGGGCAGCCTCAGACAGTGTTTGCTGGTTCGTGTTCTCCACCCTTCTGGGCTCTGCTGCAGGGGGTGGCAGTTGGGTCCTCAGAGCCATGAGCTGGGAAGGTCCTGCAGCCCTCAGGGCCTCCCAGGCCTCTGGACCGCCGTAGCCAGAGGACGCACTTAGTCACACAGAAGGGGCCGGAAGGACAGTGTGGGCACATGGGGGTTAAACCTGACTCCTCCGCCTGAGGCCTTGGGGAGGGATGGCCCAGGCCCCTTGGAGGGCCCTTTCCCAACCCCCTGCCCGTGGCAGCTCCAGGCTCCCAGGGGGACCAGCCAGGCAGGTGGCCCGTCATGTGGCAGGGGTGAAGGCGCTGAGCACTTATGCCTGGACTGTGTGGACACTTGGAAACACCAGAGAACCCTTCTCCCTCTCCATTCTCCACTGGTGTCTGCTTGGAGCCCGAGGGTCCCCCCGCTGTCCCCCATCGCTCCTGTCCTTGGTGCATGAGGCAAGCATGCAGCTCTGTAGAGCATGAGGCTGCACCATGGCTGATGCAAGTCCCAACCCCTCTTCTGCTTCATGCAACAGAAAGAAAAAGCCACCCCGAGCCCCACTCCCCACCAGAGGCAAACAGGGCGGCCTGTGGGTAAGGAAGGACGCCGAGACCTGGCCCCGGCCAACTCACAGGGCGCCTGCCAGCGTGTGGGAGCCGTGCCCTCCTGCGCTCCGAAACTTGAGGAGGGCCTTGTGCTTGAGCCTCCCGGCCAGAGACAGGCGGGGGCTACCTTGCCTCAGCTGGGGGGGGAGTGCTGTGCGCCCAGCAGGTGCGGAGTGGCTGACCCAGCGGCTTGTGGACAGCCAGGGTCTTTGTGTCTGAGCTCCCACGTAACGTGCGGGTCTCTGGCGCGGAGCGTTAGGAGCCCACACCGCAGCGGTGGCCCTTCCTGCTGCGCAGGACACAGCTGTGGTCCCCCTCCCACATAGAAACCTCCTTTGCCTCTTACCCACGGCCTCTTTGAGACGAGCTCAGCAGCGTTCCGCATCCTGCACCTGCGTTCACACAGCACACGTGTGCACACGTGCTCACACGCAGCAAGCACACATAGCTCATGTACACGTGCAGCAAGCACACAGCTCATGTACACACGCACACACGTGCACACGTGCAGCAAGCACACAACTCATGTACACGTGCAGGAAGCACACATAACTCATGTACACGTGCAGCAAGCACACATAACTCATGTACACGTGCAGCAAGCACACATAGCTTGTACACATGCACATGCACAGCAAACACACACAGCTCATGTACACACGTGCTCATGTGCACATACACAGCAAGCACACAGCTCATGTACACGTGCAGCAAGCACACAGCTCATGTACACATGCGCACACGTGCAGCAAGCACATAGCTCACATGCACACACGTGCACACGTGCAGCAAGCACACAGCTCATGTACACACGCAGCAAGCACACAGCTCATGCACACGTGCAGCAAGCACACAGCTCATGTACACATGCACACACGCGCAGCAAGCACATAGCTCACACGCACATGCACACGTGCAGCAAGCACACACAGCTCATGTACACGTGCAGCAAGCATACATAGCTCGTACACATGCACAGCAAACAGCTCATGTACACACGTGCTCATGTGCACATGCACAGCAAGCACACAGCTCACACACGTGCAGCAAGCACACAGCTCAGGCATACTCACGTGCATAAGCACAGCAAGCACGCATAGCTCACGTGCACACATGCGTTCACACAAATGCACAGCAAGCACACAGCTCACGTGCACACATGCACATGCATGCAAGCACACAGCTCACGCGCAGCAAGCACATATGCTCACGCGCAGCAAGCACACACAGCTCACATGCACACGCGCAGCAAGCACACAGCTCGTGCACACACGTAGCAAGCACACACACGCTCACGCGCACATGCACAGCAAGCACACAGCTCACGTGCACACACAGCAAGCACACAGCTCACGTGCACACGCGCAGCAAGCACACACAGCTCATGTGCACACATGCAGCAAGCACAGCTCATGCGCAGCAAGCACACAGCTCACATGCACACACGCAGGAAGCACATACATGCTCATGTGTACATGCACAGCAAGCACACAGCTCACGCACACATGCACACACGCAAGCACACATGGCTCATGCGCAGCAAGCACACAGCTCACGTGCACACGCGCAGCAAGCACACACAGCTCACACGCGCAGCAAGCACACACAGCTCACATGCACACACAGCTCATGTGCACACGTGCAGCAAGCACACCTCACGTGCAACAAGCACACACAGCTCACGTGCACACATGCAACAAGCACACACACGCTCACGCGCACATGCACAGCAAGCACACAGCTCACGTGCACACACAGCAAGCACACACAGCTCACGTGCACATGTGCAGCAAGCACACGGCTCGTGCACACGTGCAGCAAGCACACACAGCTCAGGCACACTCGTGCACATGCACACTAAGCACGCACAGCTCACGTGCACACATGCGCTCACGCGCAGCAAGCACACACACTCACGCGCACACGTGGAGCAAGCACACACGCTCATGCGCACACACACAGCAAGCACACAGCTCATGCGCACACATACAGCAAGCACACAGCTCACATGCACACGCGCAACAAGCACACACACGCTCATGCGCACATGCACAGCAAGCACACAGCTCACGTGCACACAGCAAGCACACACAGCTCACGTGCACACACACGCTCATGCACACATGCACAGCAAGCACACAGCTCACATGCACACACAGCAAGCACACACAGCTCACGCGCACACGTGCAGCAAGCACACACAGACTCCCCCTGGTTGGCAGTGGCTCTATCTGCCCCCTCCATGGTGCGTTGGCGGTTTCCTGTGTTGGTCCGTGCCCCTCCCCCATCTGGTGTGCATGGAGGTGTGGCTCTGGTCATCTGCTTCTGTTCCTGCCACACACGTGGCACTCTGCCCTCCCCAGACCCCTGTTGGGCTGAGGACCACGTGGCACATTGTGTAGGAGTAAAGCTCAGAGGTGAGGGCAGGGCATGGGGGAGGGGAGCTGAGGGGCACGTGGTCCCAATCCCTCCACTTTACTCCTTGCTAATGTGCCAGCCCACTGGAACGGAATGGGAGCCCCTCAGGTTCAGAGAGCAGGGTGAGACCAGGTGCCCCACGTCCACCTGTCCTGGCACCCTGCTGCCCCCCCGGTCGGCTCTGGGCTCAGCCTGGAGCCTGGATCTGGGGGGCCGTGGCCTGGCCCAGGAGGAGAGGGCCACGGGCCCCACCGTGCCCACCCGAGCTCATGCTGGGGGGTGGGG
The DNA here is from genome assembly GCF_029215605.1 of Mirounga angustirostris. Classification (NCBI taxonomy): domain Eukaryota; kingdom Metazoa; phylum Chordata; class Mammalia; order Carnivora; family Phocidae; genus Mirounga; species Mirounga angustirostris. Next base: position 137,889,672 of record NW_026991718.1, on the reverse strand, counting down.
TCTCTTCCCGGCAGAGTGGACCAGATCGTGGGGCGGGGCCCGGCGATCACCGATAAGGACCGCACCAAGGGCCCAGCTGAGGCAGAGCTGCCTGAAGACCCCAGCATGATGGGCCGGCTGGGGAAGGTGGAGAAGCAGGTAGGAGGGGCTGAGATGTACCCTGCAGGCAGGTCCTGGAGCTCCAGGGTGGGCCCCTGCCCTCTCCTGGGAGCTGGTCCTCAGGGGCCATGCATAAGACCTTGCACTCGGGGTCTGCTTCTGGGAGGCAACGAAAGGAGCTGTGGGGTTTATCTGAAGGGGCCACACACGCTGATGGGTGGGGTCAGAGGCTCAGCTCCTGCTGCGTTTGCTTCCCACTTCTTCCGTACCTCTGTGGGGGGCAACCTGGAGTCCTTGTACCTCCAGGGAACAGCCCAGGGTCCCCCCACCTCCCGGGAGCAGCCTGGGGTCCCCACCTCTGGCGAGCGCCAGGCCTGGTCCAGTAGCTCCCCTTGCAGGTCTTGTCCATGGAGAAGAAGCTGGATTTCCTGGTGAACATCTATATGCAGCGCATGGGCATCCCCCCGACGGAGACGGAGGCCTACTTTGGGGCCAAGGAGCCAGAACCAGCGCCGCCCTACCACAGCCCCGAGGACAGCCGGGAGCACGGGGACAGGAATGGCTGCATCATCAAGCTCATCCGCTCTGCCAGTTCCGGGGGCCAGAAGAACTTTTCGGCGCCTCTGGCCGGGCCCCCAGCCCAGTGCCCACCCTCCACCTCGTGGCAACAGCAATGCCACACACGCCAGGGCCACGGCACCTCCCCTGTGGGGGACCACGGCTCTCTGGTGAGGATCCCGCCCCCGCCTGCCCACGAGCGGTCGCTGTCTGCCTACAGTGGGGGCAACAGGGCCAGCACGGAGTTCCTGAGGCACGAGGGCGCCCTGCGGGACAGCGACACGTCCATCTCCATCCCGTCTGTGGACCACGAGGAGCTGGAGCGCTCCTTCAGCGGCTTCAGCATCTCCCAGTCCAAGGAGAACCTGGACGCGCTCAACAGCTGCTACGCGGCCGTGGCGCCCTGCGCCAAAGTCAGACCCTACATCGCGGAGGGCGAGTCGGACACAGACTCGGACCTCTGCACCCCGTGCGGGCCCCCGCCGCGCTCCGCCACTGGGGAGGGCCCTTTCGGCGATGTGGGCTGGGCCGGGCCCCGGAAATGAGGCTGCCCGCCGGCCTCTCCCTGACTCTTGGCCTTCCAGGTTTGCAGATGGGACTCTCCGGGGCCCTTTCCTTAGAGCGACATGGGTGGGGGGTTTGTGCGAGGCGACAGGCAGGCGGGGGGCTCCTTGGTCTCACGCATTGCAGGCCGACAAAAGTTCTTTTTTAACAAGGGGCAGCCAGGCCGGCTGTGCCCACTCTGAGACCGTTGGCCCGGGTGTGAGCGGGGCTGATGGCTGAGGACAGACCCCTGCTGGTAGGGGGGAGGCGTGAGGCCGAGGAGCAGGGCCCGGGTGAGGGTGGCAGCTAGGGGGCAGAATGGGTGGCCTCGAGGCCTGGTGGGGAGGGAGCCTGGGCCTGTGGCTATGGCGGCAGGGGGTACGCTGGCCCCTGGGGCGTGGCTTGTCCTTGTCTCTCCGTCCCTGCCCCCGCTAGTCCACGCAGGGCAGGCAGGCATGATGGGTGACTTCCAGAGAGCTGCTGGTCAGCGCCATCTCCCCCCGACCCCGGGTTCTGAGCCAATCCCAAGTCCAGGATGCTGGCTTGGAGAGGAGACGGTGGGGCCTCAGGACCTCCCAGCGTTGGCTCCTGAGGGGAGGGGCTGCTCCACAGTCTTCTGGAGGAGGGTCCTTGGAGGCTCCCCTAGCCACAGGAGATCTGGGGATGGGCATCCCTGTGTTCTCTCTCTTCTGCTCTGGCTGGGCTCCGGCCACCAGGCCACGGCCAGCACTGAAATGAAGACCCGTGTGCAGGGAGCGTGCTGGGGGCATCCCCTGGGCTGGGATCCCGTTTCCGGGTCCCAGGGCCAGGCGGGTTGTGGTGGTCCCTCACTGGTGCCTCGGCAGGACCCAGGGCTGGGTGATGATGCTCTAACTCCTGGGAAAAGCCTTCAAAGCCCCTCAGGGGTTGGTGAGATTCCCTCCTTCCGTGGAGCTGAAGCAGCTCTATCCTGTAGGAAGCCTAATTGTCCCCACTAGGGCTGACCATCTGCCCCCCTGCTCTCCACTGACCTGTCCCTTGGCTGTGACCTTGGGAGTCAGGGATGCCCATCTCCACCCTGGGCCTCAGGGAGCAGGGACCCCATCTCTCCTGTGGTAGGCACCTCAACCCCAGGGACACCAGCTTTGGGATCTCCTTTCTGGGCCCTCAGCAGTCGGTGTGGGGGGGCATCTGGCATTGGGAACCATAAGTCTGGGTGCCTGACACTCTCTCTGAGGCAGTGACCTCTGGTGCACTAGGGCTGGGCGCAGCGAGGCCCGCTACGGAACGACTTCCCCAGAAAACTAGCTTCTGGGACAGCCCTGTTGTGACTTGGACCAGAAGTAGTCAGTTAGAGAGTCGGTCCTGTCCTCTGGGAAGGGTGTGGAGAGCTGTATCTGAGGGTCCTGGGCTCTGGGCATGGGGTCCTGGTGCTTAGAGAGCTTTGGGGAGTGATGTCTGTTGGCCAGGCAGGGGCCACGGCTGTAGGCCCTGCCCCCTCCCCTTGCCAGAACACCCCGGGTCCTGCCGTGGGCACCTCCTTGCCTGACGGGCAGCCAGAGGCTGGGCCGGCCTGTCCTTGCCCAGAGTGGGAAGCCATAGGCTCAGAGTTGGGAACCGCTGCTCACATCAGGGCCCCAGCATGAAGATGTCCCCCTTCCCAGCCTCCGGGAGAGGCAGGCGTGGAAGTAAGTGGCCCCATGGCCTGGAAGGGAGGCCACACTGGCTTTCCCTCGCACTGATGAACCTTGTTCCTGAGGGCAGTGTTTCTCTGGCTTTGGGCCTCACAGTGATGAGAAAAGTCCCTGCCTGTGCGGATAACGTGGGTACCTGGTGTGGCCTGTGTGTCGTGGTCCTCCCATCACTGCCTCCCTCTGGGCTCAGCCCCCTTCACCCTCCCACCATGGGGGACTCGGGCTGCAGGCCCCCGGGCAGGGCATGAGCCATGGGGTGACACGACCACATCCGTCCCCAGCTCTGGCCAGCCTTTCTCGAGGCCCTGGGAGAGTTAGAGCCGTGGTGCCAGCAACAGGGACCTCTCCCCTGTCGGGGGCTTCAGGCCCTGGGGAGAGGGGCCCTTCATCCCCACAGAAAGACTGCTGTCCCACACACTCCCTGTGCCGTGCGCCCCGGAGGCTGAGGAGCTGGCCTTGGATGGGCGGGGGGGTCTCCCAGGCTGCAGCCGGGGGGACGGGCTAGCCCGCTGGCAGGTCCTGCATCCACGGGAGGGTGTGAGGTCTCCTGCGTGGAGTCTCTGATCCCTTGGAAGGGAGGCTGGTCTAGGGGCACAGTCTGGGGAGATGGTGTTGTCGGGACGCCTTCTTGGGACGCGCAGACCCAGGTCTGAGCAGTGTGCGTCCCTGCCCTGGGGCCCCCCCTTCGGAGAAGAGCAGCAGAAGGAGGCTGGTGCTTCCACGGAACGTGTATGGGGCGTGTGTGACGCGGGTGTGGCTCAGGGCAGTTGTCACCCCTTGGCAGGTGCAGCAGAGGTTTCCTAAGACAAGGGTTGGGCTGGAGTCTGCGCCCCCCGCAAGCCCACACTCCTGTGCTCACACTCAGCTCACACGTGTGCGCACATGGCGTTCCTGATGGCGGTGGCCCTCCGTCTGATCTCTGCTTGGGTCTGCCCACTTTAAGCTCCAAGGAATGAGCAACTTCGAGGGACAGGTGGCCCTTGGCTGGGGTTCTGCTGGCCCAGCAGCTGTCCAGAGCCTCTGGTCAGCTGGATGCCACGACATAGCTTGGGCCAGGGGGGTCTGGGTGTCCAGTTGTGACCCTGGGGCCCTGGCTGGCTCCCTCTGCCCTCCTTGGCCACTGGGTGTTGTCCCCTCCCTCCCTGGCATGTTGTGGCCCCACATCTCCCCCTCGTCCACGTAAACTCATGGGCCGTGGCCTCACTAGGTTCCCTGGAGGACGGAGGGGCCCTGGCCACATGGCAGAGGCTCCCCCTGGCCTGCCCCTGCTTCCCCTCCCTATGGGAGGCCAGTCGTCCCCTCCTCTGCGGGCACTGGCCTCAAGCCCCTGTTTGGAGGCTCCGGGACCCCACACTGCAGGGGCTGCTCTGTAGAAGCCTAGCGGAGGTGTTGGGACGTGCCCCGCGGCCAGCCCTAGTTCCCCAGCCCAGACCGCACGTGCCAGCCAGGCAGGGTCGGCGTCTTTAACACGGTGGTTTAGTTTAACTGACCTTCTCCCCTCGTACTAGGCTGGAGTCCCCTGGTGGTCACGGATTCAACACATTAACGCAGGAGAGAAGGGGGCGGCATCCTCTCTTCTGCCGGCCCCCACATTCGGGGGGCACTCCGTACAGCAGGTGCCCCCCGCCTATGCTGTTTGTGGATGGAATTGGCCCTGAGACGTTTCTAGATGCTTCTTGAAGCCCAGAGGTGTGGACGGCCCCTGGGAGGCCTTTGTAGAAATGCTGATGTTTGTATCTATTTCGTATTCCCCAAATTGTAAATAATGTACAGAGCGGCGGGCGCTTGTCCCTGATGTCACACTGCAAGACCAGAGTGACGACACGGCGTCCCACCCTCTGATGTCACGAGCCCTTGAAATAAACACGGTGTGCAGAGGGACGGTCTGACAGCCCATGGAGGGTTTGGGGGCAACCCAGCAGGGTGGCTGAGTCCCTAGCAGCCGGTGGGGCTCCGTGCCCCTGGTGCCCCCCAGTGCTCACTGGCTCAGAATCAGACATGCCCTTCCCTGACCGACACTGTCCTGAGTGGTCCTCTGCTGCCTTCCGTGACCCCGGAGCGGATCTTCAGGCCACCTGCTTGGATGGACTGATGCTGGGTGAGGGGCAGGAGGGCCGGGTGGGGCCCAGAAGTGATGGGCTGCCTGCTTCTAGCACCCAGGGCAGGCTGTGTGCTGTCTCAGGCCAGCTGCCCTCCCGTGTTCCTGCCCCCAGGGGCAGGCTCCGCTGGGCCCCTGCCAAGCACTAAGTAGGAGGGACAACCAGGGAAGGCTTCCTGAAGGAGGCAGTGTGGTTGAGACCGGGGGCTTGCTCCTCTCTTCTATCCAAGAGACCCAGGAAAGCCAGCTGTCCAGGCCAGGACACTGGGTAGCCCCTGGAGCGTGTGCGAGTGGGGGCCACGGTTCTCTGGATATGCCATCTTGGGGGGGGGGGGCTGACAGCAGACCCCAGGAGGAGACATTGGAGGGGGAGTGGCTTTAGCAAACAGGGTAGAGAGAGTGAGGAAGACACGCTCCCTGGCAGGTGAGGCCCTCCGTCAACCGCTCAGAGGCATCCGGGGGATTGGAGGAGCTGGGTGGGCTCTTGGACAGATGCGTGCATGTCCCTGGCTGGTGGAGGACGCCAGGGAGACCCTGGGGATCGCCCAGGTCGGGTGCAGGGGGAGGGGGCCCTGAGGGGGTGGCCTCAACCCCGGGCCCCCCACACCACACGCCCAACTCTGGCCGGGCTTCGTAACGTCTTGCCTTAACGCACGTTGACGGAAATTCACCGAAACCGCCCCAGGCCCCTGGCGTCTCCCGGCCCCACACCGGACCCTGCCTCCTCCTGGTCCGCGGGACCAGCGCCACGGACGGATGCAGAGCGGGCAGGGACCTGGACCCGGCCTCGCGTCCGCCGGGGCTCCAGGCGGGGCTCCAGGCGGTGCGTCCACCGGGCCCCTTCGCACCCGTCCTGCGCCCACCCTTGCCGTTCGCCGCCCCGCGGCCCCCATCTGCGCTGTTGCCTTGGTCGTCTGCACTTTGTTCATGCTCCAAAGAATTCTTCATGATGCCTTCCGTACTGATGTACACTTCCAACCACGTGTATGCATCCTGCACCGTAGCCGCCGGGCCTTTCTGTTTTCGTGAATGTGTCACCCCGCACACTCGACCCTCGACTCGCGCATTGTCCGTTTTCTAGGGATAGACGCCCAGGGAATGAACTCTAGTTTTGTACGGACCAGCCGAGACGCTAACTTGCTCAACTCACTGTCCGGTTCACACTTGTCCCCAAGAACAGGGCCCAGCCCGGGTTTGCCCAGCGACTTCAGGGGTGGAATCTGGCAGCAGGGACGCATGTGAAAAGTTCCGGAAATTTCTACTGCCACGGGGACCTGTTTGGGAGCCCAGTGGACCTGTGCACTTAGTAAAACACAGTGATTCAACCTGCACGGTGTGTGGCCTCTTTCGTCTTGCACGCCGTCCCTGGGGCCTGGGGCTCTGTCTCGGGGGGCGCGCTCCCAGGGCAGGGACGCGTGCTGTCCAGGGTCAAGGCCTGGGGCTCTGTCGGTGTCCTTTGCTGCCAGACGAAGGACCACACACTGGTGGCGGCAACAGTAGAAACTTGGGCTCGCTCACCCTGTGCCCTGGCCCGAGTCTGCCGGGGCTCCTGCAGGGCCCTTCCCTCTGCTCTCAGGAGTAGCTGGCATCCGGGGAAGAGAGCCACTGGCCAGGCTGGCGAGCCCTCTGGTCCGGCGTGCAGGCCCAGTTCCTGGGCATGAGCCCCACGCACGGGGGTCCCGTGCAGACGCAGACCGTGCTGCTGGCGCTCGGCTTGGGGCTCTGCTGTCCTTGGTGCTGTCCGCCCACCACACCTCCTCCCGCCCCGGCCGCTGCACAGGCCCCGCTGGCTGAGGTGCTGGAGGTTGGGGTGGACATGGCCGTCCTATCTCCCGCCCTGCAGTGGCCTGGGTGAGGGCCCGGCTGCAGTCAGGTCTGAGATGCTATGAATGTTTCCAGCCATGCTGCCCCCTGCCCTCTGGAATTTTCTACCCTGCTGGATCCTCCCTGGGGGTCAGCTGAGCAGGAAGAGCAGTAAGCAGGGGCCTGAGACGCAGCGCCCTGTCCTGGGTGGGTGCCCAGACTTGCTGACCTCAGTGGGGCTCAAGGCTCGCAGTCCCCTTGGCCCTCTGGCAGGCCTGGCCACCAACCAGAGGCCTTCGTGCTGCAAGACTTCCAGAAAGTTCTGGGCTGGGCTGCCTGGGTTTTGGGGAGAACTGCCCCAGGCTCCAGGTACAGCCGGGCTCCTACCTGCAGGCCTGGGGTTGGCTGCTGAGGTCATCTCTGTGCCCCTCAGCACTGACCTGGCTCCTGCCGTGTCCCCTGCTGGTACCAAGAGGCCATGGGCCCCGGAGCCATCCCGGGAAGCCCGAAGCCTGAGCTGCATGGCCCTGGGGCGCCTGGGCCAGCACAATCCACCCTGCCCAGATTTCTCTGCAGCTCTGGGGGTGCTGGTGAGTAAGCCCAGCCCCGGGGTGCTCAAGGGGGGCCTGGCACTGTCCTCTGCACTCTGTGGAGGAGGCCGTACAGGGAGGCAGCAACCCGCCTCTCCCCCTCCACGGCCACAAGAGAAGGTCGTCCTCTGCTTGCATTCCGTGGTCCTGGAGTGGTCGCCTTATTTCTCTGTGCCGAGAAATTTGTCTCCGTTTCTCTAGAATTGTCACCTAGGATTAGGTTTAGGCTTGGCTGTGATTAACAGAGAAGCCCTAAATAACCATGGGTTCAACAGAATAGACTCATATTTGTCTCTGATGACCTACACGGCCAGAGGGAAGCTATCTGGACTAGTGTGGCTGGTGGACCTACAGGGCTAGGGACCCAGGACCCTCCCATTTTTTTTCTGTTCTACATGACTTTCTCCTCAGGTTCACCTCATGGACCAAAGTGGCTGCTAGAGTCCAGCCATTAAATCTTCATTCCAGCTAGCAAAATGGGGTGGGGGGTGTGGGAAGGGCACCCTGTCCCTTTAGAGACCAGTCTCTGAAGTCACACACACACGCACATGCACGTGCACGTGCACGCAAGGCTTCTTTCTCCTTCCATCGGCTAAAACCCAGTCACAATCTGTATGAAAGATGAGAAAATGTAGTCTTCCTAACATGTGCCCAGCTACACCAGGGTTCTGTGCGGGGCCATCCAGCAGCCTGTGCCCAGCAATCTCCCCAGCCCTGGCTGGACACGGCTGCCAGACCACAGGATGAGCAGCGTGGGGAAGCGTGGGGCAGAGTGTGACCCCATGGTCCCCGCTGCTTCCTTCCCACATGGCCACACACCCTGTGTATTAGGCCACGCACACACCCCCGTGACTTGGCATTACCATCACCACATTGCCCAGGGGAGGAAACCACAGTGGGAGAGCTTGGGGCACCCCGGCTAGAGGTAAGTAGGGGACAGTATGTGGCCCCAGAGCCCACCTGGGAAAGTGGCCAGAGTCACAGTGGAACCTGCCCCCGGCTGCGCTGCCCTCTGGGGTCCCCGCAGTGGGTACCCTGGTGTCTGAGAAGGTCTGCGTGCTCCTTGCCGCCGTCCAGGTAGGCGAGGCGCAGAGTTGCATCCTGCTGTCTCCTGGGCCCATGGGCCACGATGGCCCGGCCTGGGGACTGGGGCCGTTCTGTAGGGAAGGTGGGGAAGGCTGCAGGTGGTTGGACTGGATCTGGGCAGCCTGGGAGGCGAGGGGAAGGGATGAGGGCAGGGGGCTTCCCGACTGGCCTCCAGGGCTGTGGGATGGACACAGGGGGATGCCTGTGGAACAGAGGGTGGGGGCTGGGGCGGAGGGCCACTGCAGACTCCTGGGGGGCAGAGCTGTCCCTCCTGGGGTGCTGACTGAGGGGTGCCAGTGGTCAGCTGCTCACACGCTGCCGGCCCCGTCCTGCCCCCTTGCTCTCCCCCACTCCTGCCCTGGACAAGATCATGGGGATGGAAGACGATTTTGGAGTGACATCAGCATTCCCAAGTGGCTGGTGAGATTTTGAGGATGTTTGTTACCCCCACAAACGCGCTGTCCCTGCTTGTGGTGACCTCACTCTCCACTGGGGTTCCTACCACGTGGGGGCATGTTGCAGGCGTCTCTGAGGGTCCAAAGGTGTCGTGGGGCCACCCGAGGGTGTGTACGATGCCTGGAACACGGTCAGCGGGGCTGTGGTCGGCAGAGGGACAGGACATGGTGCAGATGGACACAGTGGGCAGGCGTGGGCTCGAGGGAAGCTCGACTCCCATGTGTGCCAGGCCACTGCCCCCTGGACGTGGCCCCCTGCCCACAGCCCCCAGGATGCGGCCCCCTGGACACAGCCCTCTGGACATGGCCCCCTGGACACAGTTCCCTGGACGCGGCCCCCTGCCCACAGCCCCCTGGACGCGGCTCCCTGTCCATGGCCCCCTGCCCACAGCCCCCTGGATGCGGCCCCCTGGACACAGCCCCTTGGACGTGGCCCACTGAATGTGGCCCCCTGCCCGCATCCCCCTGGACACAGTCCCCTGGACGCGACCCTCTGCCCACAGCCCCCTGGATGTGGCCCCCTGGATGCGGCCCCCTGAATGTGGCCCCCTGCCCACAGCCCCCTGGACACAGCCCCCTGGACGCGGCCCCCTGGACCCCCCCCCCCCCTCACCCTTCCTGGGCCTGGAGCCGCTGCATCCAGGACACCACTAGGCGGCAGCGCTCACTGGACAGAAGGCCTCCCGCGGAGCCAGACCCAGGCTGAGGCCGCTCACGGGGGACCCTCCAGCTTCCCGCCTGGGATTCTTCACCCTGGGTGAGCGAGGTTAGAGGTCAGACCCAATCCCCAAATAAGGTCTGCTCTGACCTCCTGCCAGGAGAACTCCTCGTCCAGAGGGTCTTCAGGCCCCGTCCCCCTGGCCGAGGGGTTACTGCCACCTCTCCTGCTCTGTGCGTGCGTGTGCACTTTTGTGCTCATGTATGTGCATGCGAGTGCTCGTGTATGTGCACTGCATGTGTATGTGCGTGTGCTCATGTGTGAGTGCGTGTGTGCTCATGTATGTGCATGCGCGTGTGAGTGCTCGTGTATGTGTGCGTGTGCTCGTGTGTGCGTGCATGTGCATGTGTGTGCGAGTGCCCATGTATGTGTTGCGTGTGCTCGTGTAAGTGCATGTGTGTGCACATATGCTCATGTACGTGCGTGCGAGTGCTCGTGTATGTGCACTGCATGTGTATGTGTGTGCTCATGTGTGAGTGCACGTGTGCGCTCATGTATGTGCACGCGTGTGCGTGTGCTCGTGTGTGTGAGTGCATGCGTGTGCTCGTGTGTGTGTGCGACAGGAAGCAGGGCCCAGGAACATCCGTGAAGCAACCAACAGGAGGTAGGGGCCCTGGGGAGGCCGGGGCCGGGGGGGTGGTCACAGGCTGGCCCGACCGGCCTGTGGGGCCAGCCCAACCCTGGGTCAGTGGTTCTGGGGGGCTCGTGGTGAGCCTGGACCCTCCCTGCCCAGTGCCGGGAGCCCCTCGGGGACCTGAGACCCAGGGAGGGAGCGACGGGCAGGAGGCTGGCCCGGTTCGGGGCCACCGTGTCCATCTTCACCTGGACCCAGAGCCTAGGGCACAAGAGGGGGCACCCACCAAGGCCTGTCTCCCGACCTCTGAGGCCGACTTGCCCAGAGCAAACCCGTGGTTACAGTGTTTCTGGAAGCTCATGGAACAAATCTCCCTGACCTTCTAGCGCGCTGCAGTTCCGTCCCGAGCCAGGTCAATGAGGCAGGAGCGCCGAGCTTGTTTGCCAACCTTTATTACACTCGCCAGGCCCGCCTGCCCTTCAGGCTCATCTCCACTCTGGCAGGGCCCCGGGGGAGGAAGGAGGCCAGCGCCCCAAGCTCCCAACCCCTCTCCTCTGAAAGCCCAGCTATGGGGAGTGCAGCTGGAGTGTGGTGGGGGTCCTCAGGGAGGGCCGAGGGCGCTGCAGCAGGGGGGCTGCGCCCTCTTCCCTCCCTCCCACTCTGCCTGGACTGGCCCTGTACCTGCTCACAACGTCATCCGGCCCCTGTCTCCTGGACAGAATGTCCCTAGATGCGTCCTGTGTTATAGAAACAAGCCCCCCCCCCACCTGTCCTGGGTGGGTGTGAGTATTGGGAGCAGAATGCCTTGGGTTTGGGGGCTCCCCCAGTGCACTGGGCCACACAGTCTAGGAATGGTCTGGTGGCCCCTCCTCGGTGACCTCATCCAGTGCCCTGGCCCTGGATACTGTCCGGAGTCCACCCTCTCCCCACCGTGCAGATTCTCCTGCAGCCCCTGCACTCCGTGCCCACTCCAGGCTCCCCATCACCCCTGTCTGCGGCCAGATTCCCCCTCTCCCCCTGTGACCCGCCGGGAAATCCACCCTGCCCTCTGAACACGCCCACCTCCTCCTGGGCTTTCTCCCTCCAGCACCGGTGCAGGAATGAGACTGGGGCTGGACCTCAGGATGGGCTAAGGAAGGGCACAAAGCACCCAGCTGCTCTGCGACTTGGAAACTGAGGCCGGAGGCTGGAGGGACTGGCCAGGCAAGTGACCAGACAGGGCTGGAACCCAGAGCCAGCGGGGACGCCTGCCCCTGGCTGTTCAACCGGGCAAGTCGGGGCCCCTCTCTGCAGTTTGGAGCTTTCACAGGGAGGAGAGAGGGTTAACTATGGAGGGACCCCAGCGTGAGCCCCGGAAAAGGCACACTCGTGCTTTACCCAGCACCGGGGAGGCTGGAAGTTTCTTCCATGTGTGCAACTGTGCACCTTCCTCACCGAGTCCTGTGAAGCTTTCCATTAACCCCTCCACCTGGCTGGCCCTCTCCTCCTCTCTTCCCATCCCCAGTCTCCTCCTTCAAGGCTTCTGCTCCTTTGGCCAGGGCACTCCCTGCTCTGAAGGCTTCCATGGCTCCCTAGTGCCTGTAGGGAAAAGTCCCAACTTTCTTGTCACATCTGGAGCTTCTGGGGGCCATTGGGGAGGGGTCTGCTGCCTCTCTGTCCAGCACACCAGATTCGCTCCTCTCTCTGTGCTGCCCCCTCCCCACCTTCCCTGCCTTCTGCCCTCTTCCCAAATCCTCCTAGGCCTGCCAGGCCCACCTCCCCTCCTGCCTCCTCCTTGGGGCCCCCACGCTGCCCTGCACCGGGGTCCCTCCCTCGTCTGGACCTGCATCCTGTGGGTGACATGTGGCCCCTCCATTCTTCTCAGAGGGGCTCCTCCTGAGTCTCCTCCCTCCAGCCAGGCCCTGCTCCCTTCGCTTGTCCCTGGCCTGGGCACCCGAGTCCTTGGGCACATGCTGGGTCCTCAGGGTTCCCCACCTGCTTGTAGCCATCATCTGGTTTTATAAGATGCAAAAAAGTAATTTCTTTTTCAATTTAAAAATGAAACGGTTTAGCTCAAGCCTTTTACTTCTGCATCCGCAGAGGGAGGTCTGATGCTGGTGCATGGCTTGTTCTCAACACTGCCACGTGCAGATGGCCTGAGTCAGCCCAGGGACCCGCGCAGGTCTGCAAACGGCCAGTGGACGGAGAGGGCAGCGGCTGCACACACCTTGTGCCCAGCATCGTGGGAGGCTCAGGAGCCGGCTGAGCTTGTGGTCGGGGGAGCTCGAGGCAGCTCTTCGTCACCTTGACCTTCTCTGACTCCGTGCACGGTCAGCCCAGCAGCCACGTGACCGCTGGCCACTCGGCCTCCATTGCCCTGGACTATCCACCACCCTCAGGCGGGTTTTCACGCCCACCATGGCTGCATCATGGCAATTCAGTCACCCAGATGCTCCTCAGCATGGAGTCCATGGCCACAACCAGGCCCCCACGGCTCCCTCCCTGGCAAAGGCCAATGGCCTTATCCCCTCCTGCATTCCAGATAGGAGATCTCTTGTGATGCAGGCCAATTGTGTCCTGGGCGGCTTGTGGTCCACTAATACCTTCAGTCTTTTTCTCGTGACCCAACTTCAGCCTAGGGCAGTGAATTCAGGTCTCAGTTTGGCAACTCTGGATCAGATAGCACTTTGTACCTGTTAGCTTTTGTCTTCCGTGTGGACTCAGCAGACCCTGACACTGTCATCTGCAGCCCCGGTCTCAGAGGGAGGGCTCTTGGAAACACTGCTCCTGGCGGCCAGATTTCCCTGGATGGGGCCCTTCCTCCCCACCAGAGGCAACACGTCCAGAGATTGTCTCCCTTGGGGCTTCACAGAAGGGTGGGAGGCCGGTCTGTGCCTGGCGGGGGCCCTCAGCCCAGGAGCTAGAGGGACACCCCAGCCACGTCCACTCCACCAGCCAGAGCCACGCAGCTGGGGCTGGGACTCTCCTTGACATTCAGAGCTGCTGATGTTTCGTTGCATGGTTGGTTTGACATTCGCATTGGAGTTGGTTTGTGTTAACTTCCTGCAGCTTCCACAGAGCCTAGATCCTCCTAGCTGCTCTGGCATTGAGAATTTGAGGGGGCCGCCCCGCCCACGGCCTGCCCTGTGCAGGGGAGGCTCTGGGACCCCGACCACCCAGGCGCAGACCCAGAGCTGGGGGGCCACCTCCACTGAGACCTTGCACGTGGCTGTCCATCCTGCCCAGGCAACCAGGCACCTACCTTGGGGGCAGAGACCACGGTCCCCGCTGTGTCCTGCTCAGAGTCCTGATCTACAGACACTGCGAGAAGTCACCCACGGTGGCCACTGTTTCCAGCCACGAGGTTCTGGGATCCCTTGTCGTGCAGCAACAGATACACAAATGTGAAATGTCGGGATTTACGGGAAAGGAGGCCTTGGCGCGTTATGAGGGTGCGGCCCCAGGGCACAGACCGGGAGGAGCACGCCGGCGTGCTCTGGGGAGCCTGGTTGGGGGAAGGCAGGTGGAGAGCCAGGCTGCTCCTAGTTCGCTGAAAGCTCTTACCATCAGTGGATGTTTGCCGACGCTTTGTTGGCATCCATGGCGCTGGTCAGTCATACGGCTTTCCTTCTTTACTCTGTTAATATGCTGGATGACAGCGAACACTTTCTGAATGTCGACCCAGCCTTGTGCCCGGGGATGAGCCTGAAGGCGTCATGGTGTGTGGCCCTTTCATGTTTGCAGAATCCTGTGCGCTCACTCGTGCTCTGGTCTGAGCTCATCAGGGCACTGAGTTGGGAAGCGTGTCCTCCCTGAAAGAGAGTGTGTAAATCGCACTATTCCTGCCTTGTCTGTGTGTCAGGATTTCCCAACGAAACCACACGGGCCTGAGTTCTTTGTCAGAAGGCTCGTGACTACACACTTAATTTCTGTTATGGTACGGGATTGCCCTGCGTCTGCTTCTGGCGGGGGTTTCAGCGGTTCGCGTCTGCTGGGGATGCCGGGGACGCGGTCTGTCTGGTCTAAGGCGCTGAGCGTCTGCGGCTTCCCTCGTTCTCCCGCGGCAGGGCCGGGCTGTCTAGAGCGAGGCCCTTCTTCCCTCCTGGGGTCAGTCTGTCTAATAGTTTTTATTGTTAGTTTCAAGGCCTCAGCGTTTGGTTGTTCTACCTTCAGCCTCTTTGACCTTGGTTTGTCTCTTTTCCTTCTGCTTTCCTTAGGCCCTACCTGCCTTTTGCAGGTTCATAGGTGGGAGCTCAGGTCCCTTCATGGAAACCTCTCTTCTCTAACAGAAGCATCGGACTGTAACATCCCCCGAGCACGGCTCTGCCTGCCTCCCACAGAGTTTGAGAGTTTTTTTTCATTTTCATTTTAGTTCAAAATATTTCCAAATTTCCCTCGAGACTTCCTCTTTCCTGGATTATTTTGGAGTGTGGGAATATTTGGGGGAGGGTTTCAACATATCATTCTGTCCCTGACTTCTCCTTCAATGCCCCCATGTTCTGAGACAGCATTTTCTATGGTTTGTATGATTGCTCTGCTTTTTGGTTTGCTGGGGTTTGTGCTACGACCCAGATACGGTGAGTCTCCGCGGACGCCCAGAATACAGTGTGTCTCGTGTCCACATGCTGCTGCTGGTCCAGAAGCGTCATCGGATCAGGTCAGTTGATGGTGTTGTGCAGGCCATCCGGGCCGTCTTGCGGTCACCGTGGGCGGGCCGTGGGGGCAGACAGAGGATGCTCAACAAGCTACTGGGTGGTGGGCAGCCTCCTCACTGTGTCCAACAGCACCGAACACCCGGCAGGTGCTCATGCACTTACCACAAACCCTGGGCCTGGCTTCCAGTAAAGATGGCGGCAGCAGGATGCCGACACACAGGCCAGCCTGGGGCCCCTGCGTCCCCTGGTCCAGCACCTCTGGGGACAGGCCTCCCCTCACGGTTCCTCCTGCAACTTGGCACCTGTGAGTTCTGGGGTGTACTTGGTGTTCCCGGCGCTGGGGTGGAGACGGGCTTCCAGACAGTTAAGGGCGGTCCCGGTGCTGGGTGAGGGACCCCCAGACTTGGATCTCCTTGACCCCAAAGTCAGACAAGAACGCACGCCTCAGAGCCTGGTCCACAAACGGGCTCAGAGCCACAGGAAAGATTCAAAGTCACCACTGCTACCTCTGGCAAGTTCCCCACCTCCCAGGGGAGGAGAAGTGTGCAGGCTGCAGCCTGGCCTGTGTGGGCTTGTCCCTTCTGTGCCTCTCGGCTGCAGTCCCTGCCTGGGGCGTCTCACGAGATCATGGCCCCCCACATGTGTGTGGGGAGCTGGGCTGTCGTAGGGAGACGGGCTTCCCCAGCCCTAGGCTGGAAGGAGGCTGATGAGGCCTTCCCTGAGGGCAGGTGAGGGCTAGACTGTGCCCAGGGCTTTCCCAGGGCTGCACCAGCAGAAGCGAGGCAGGCTGAGTGGGGACGCCGCTTGCCCAGGCAAGCAGCAGGGGCCGGGGGCCCCATGCTCCCTGCACTTGGCACCCCTAGCTCTGCACTCCCAGCCACGGGAGACTGGGGGTGCAGGCAGGCTCGCCCGCCAGGAGCAGACGGTGGGACGCGGGCGGCAGGAGCAGTTGGAGAGAATTTCCAACCCCACTGCTCTGTGGAAATGGTCACAGGCACGGAACGCAGGTTTTGTAATTTAAAAACACCAAACAAATCTTCAGTCATTTCACCACTGAGGAAACAGAATGGAAGAACAAGGCAGTCAAGGCTGGGCCCCCAACCAGGCAAGTGTCCCCCGGGGGGGTGGCCAGACAGGCCCCCCGCAGGCCTCAGTCCTCACTGGCTGGCTGGCCATCACCTCCCCGAGTGGGAGGGGCCGCGGCCGCTGAGGATGTGACTCCGTTATATTCTTCAGGCAGCAAGAAGTGATCTGGTAAATATTTTATGTCCCTTTTAAGAAAATTGGGCTGAGAGAGCCCTCCGTCTGTCCCACAGCCTACAGGCAGCGGCAAGGCCAGTGATGTAGACGCCTCCAGGGGGATGGTGCCTGGCCATCCTGGGCGGCTTGGGCCGGAGAGAGGTGCCATTGGCTGCAGGACCCCTCATTTGAAAGGAGAGGGTTAGGTCAAGGGCGGACAGGACTGCCCCTTCGGGAGAGGCCCAGCACAGGTGACAGGTCCACACAGTGATCGCGGGCAGGGGTCCAGCTGCAGAACGCACAAGCAGATGGGGGATTCTTGGTTCTGCCCAGCCCATCTGCCCCCAGTGCCACCCAGGGCCAGCAGGGCCATGCTGCCCTCCCCTGTGGGCAGGGCCTGAGCTAGGTGAGAGCCCCAGTCCCAGGATGGCAGCCCTTCTGTCTTGATAAGGCCAAGGGGGTCCCCACTCTCCAGTTTATTCATCTTGCCTCCCAACAGTCCTACCGCCTCTGTCCAACACGCTCTTCAGCCCAAAGGCACAGCCCTCGACAGCGGTGAGCAGTCAGGCTCCATAACCAGCCAGCAGCGAGTCCAGGGTCCTGTGGTGACCAGGGCCCCGGACTGCTGCCTGGCTCCAAGCTCCCCCTCCCAGGGGTGCTGCGAGGTCACGGGCCCTAAGAGCCACGTGGGGGCCTGGAGCCAGTGGTGGGGGGCGGGGGGCTGGCGTCTGCTGAGTCAGGATCTCCCACCAGCAGCCTGGGGTGGGACCTCGGTGCTTCTCCAGAGTGAACCATCTGCATCTGCCTTGTCCAGCAGGGAGGCCAAGTATTAAGGGCCTAGAGGGATAGCCCATCTTGAACTGAAACTGGCTTGAACTGGCTTCTACTTAAAAATGTCCAATTTGAGCCAAATCAGCAACTGAGGAAGCAGACGACACAGGGCCTCCCCTTGGAGGGAGATTTCCAGGTCAGCCTGCCCCTCCTGAAGCCCCCTCCACACTCTGCTCCACCTAGGAAGAGCCCCGTCCCAACCTGGCCTCACAGAGGAAACAAGGGTCCCTTCCTTCCCAGCTCCCCAGATGCAAAAACAAAAAGGTAGGGTAGAGGCTGTAAGAGGAGGGAAGCTGGTGTCTGAGCAGATGCCCCTGGAGTCGAGCAGGAGGCAAAGCTGGGGGCTGGGAGGATCCGGAGGTGGGCAATGGAGCCCACAGCTTGCTTGCCATTTCTCTGAGTTGAACATTATGTGGAGGCCAGGTAAAACCAGACGTTCCGACTCCTGGGTTCACAAATATACGTATAGTTTTTCCTTCTTTCTCTGATAAATGTCGAAGACCACTGGGGAAATGAGGCTGACCCCAAGACTCAAATGAGTTTGAACTTTAGCTCAGGGTGACCCAAGAATATGGCATTTCACATCCAGCTGACCACCGATCCATCTGTTCCCATGTGCTCTTGTTTTAACCTCCCTTCAGGTGGACTGCCGAACGCTCACGACAGAACCCTACTCGAACCTCACTGCCACCCTCCCCAGGGGTACCCCTGTGCATATCCCAGCTGCCCCCTTATGACTGTGGGGCTGAGTAAACTGGTCTAGAGTGAGTGGGCTGGTCTGGAGTGAGTAGGCTGGCCTGGAGGTCAGTGGACTGGTCAGGAGGTGAGCGGACTGGTCAGGAGGTCTGAGTGGGCTGGTCTGGAGCTGAGTGGGCTGGCCTGGATTGAGTGGACTGGTCAGGAGGTGAGTGGACTGGTCTGGAACTGAGTGGACTGGTCAGGAGGTCAGTGGACGGGTCAGGAAGTGAACGGACTGGTCAGGAGGTCTGAGTGGGCTGGTCTGGAGCTGAGTGGGCTGGCCTGGATTGAGTGGACTGGTCAGGAGGTGAGTGGACTGGTCTGGAACTGAGTGGACTGGTCAGGAGGTCAGTGGACGGGTCAGGAAGTGAACGGACTGGTCAGGAGGTCTGAGTGGACTGGTCAGGAGCTGAGTGGGCTGGGGAAAGGCGGACATTGTCTGTGTGTGGTTATGGGCCTCTCAGAGTGCCACAGGGAGCACAGGTGGGCCTGGCCCCCCTAGGAGGCTTCCCCTACGGGGCTGACCCCTGGTGCTTTCCTGCTCCCCCCTACCTGGCCTTCACTGTCAGGCACCCTGTCCTGGTTACAGGTCAGCCTCACGTTCCCTTCTCCCTCCCTGGGTGAGCAGATGGGGTCAGCACCGAGGACAGCGCCACCACACCTTGGGCGGGGAGCTCCAGGCTTTCAGGCCCGCGCCCTCCCTCCCAGCCTAAAGTTCCTTCTCCAAGCCAGGAGACCCAAGTCAGAGCCCCGTGCCCCACAGCCCAAGATGTCTTCGGAGCACCAGGATGCCCCACGTGTCCCCACACACTTTGCCCTGTGCTGTCTGGAAGGTGGACGGGGGCAGGAGCGAGGGCGTGGCGAAGGAGGGAAGAATGAGGGGGTTGGAACGGCCCTGGGGTCATGGAAGGACAGATGGCTCCCATTTTTGTTCAGCCAAATTCCAGCAGTGTCTGCAGGCTGAGAAATTTGCCTCAGAAATAATGACTTTACGATCAGAAAGAGAAACGTAGGCCGTGTGTGTCTGAAATACTAGGTATGCCTTGCCCCAGGGAAAGAACCTCCAGGAGCCGACAGGAGCCTTTTCCGCTTGCTCAGCGTGGGGAAGCCCACGGGCTGGAGCAGGGCTGTGCCCGCCACCCCCTGGGCTGGGCCTTGCGGCCATCCGCTCCCCGGCACGGAGTCGGCCCCTCCCCACAATGCCCCGGATAGTTCCAAGGTAGACGCGGGGATGCCAGAGAGCCTTGCTTTGAGAGGGACGCCCAGCACACAGGAAAGCAGCTGCTGCGGAAATGTCTGACGCAGGGTGACGCTGCCGCCCAGCCCGAGCAGAGAAGTCCGCCCCACCGAGGGCGCTCTGGGTGTGGAGGCAAGGGGAGAGCAAGGCCTGCCCCCCGCCCCCACTCAGAGGGCCTGTCGCTGGCCGGCCTGTCCCAGGGACACTTCCATTTTCCTAGGAGAGGGTGTGGATGTTGCTGGGCCGCACCGTCTCCTCGTATGGCTGCTGTATGGGAAGTCCCCCTCCGTGCCTCAGTTTCCCTGTTTTCAGGCTGTTCTCTGGAACGAATGAGGTCATGGGCACGCGGCTCAGCGCCCAAGCTCCCCGGCCCCCCACCCCACTGTGTGATCCAGGTGGGGCCCTGCCTTCAAAGAGCCCATACTGGGAGGCACGTGCAGGTTGCCACGGAAACATGCAGAGCCTGTGGGCTGGAGGGTGGGCCCCAGAGGGTCTCGGGTGAGGTCTGGAAAAATGAAGGAGTTTCTGAGGAGAGCAGGTCGCGGAGGAGGGGGGGTGGGGACACGTGACCTTCTGGGACACCAGAGGCAACCTCACACACTCCGTTGATGAACCCAGGTCCACACGAGGCTCCCAGTGACTGCTCGGTTAAACCTGCTGAGCAGAACTGGCCTTGGGGCTCCAGCCAGAGTGTCCTCACATGTAACCTCTACCCGCCAGGCCTGGTCACTTAGGTCAGGGGTAGCTCTGGCCTGGAGAGGTGGGGGCGCCCCGTGGTCAGCCAGGCCAAGCCCCCAATCCTGAGCGCTTCTCGCCCCTCCCCCCCCACCAGGGACTGCTTGGCACTCAGCCTCCCTGGGCCCCCGAGGTCACCGTGCCGGGGCCTGCTGGGTGGGCCTGTGGGCTGGGCACACGAGGTCCCTGCTCTGCGCCTGCTCTCACAGGGCTGACTTCCTGCCACGCGGCTCTGGCCAGCTCATCCCAGATTGCTGTGGGGAGGGGTCCTTCCCAGGCACAGCTCGGTGGCGTGTCCGAGCGTGGCCCTTGGCACATGTGTGGGGAGCAGATGGCCATCCTGCTGGGGCTGTGGGAGATTCTGTGAGGGGAAGCATCTCGCCTCGGGCCTGACGTCAGGGTCCCTCCAGGGGCCCAGGCCCGTCCTGAGGGTTACTCTCTGTCTCTGCTCCCTGGGTGAGGTTTGTTCAAAGGCCATTGATCAAGACCAAGGAGTGTTCTCTTGTCCCCACAAAAGCCCTGACTCTGACCTTCACATATTTCCTTTCCCTCTGCCCTGACACATCATCTTTTAAGTCATTGGATTTCTCAGGAGGCCTGAGTGGGCAAGGTTGCCCAGGGCACCTCCTCTTGGCAGGACGCAGGCAGCTGGGGCCTCACTGTCTGTGGCTGGCTTGGCGGCTCTTGCCCGAGGTCCTGGGTGTCAGGAGGGTTGGGGTGATCTGCAAAGGGAGCCGTGGAAGCCGGGCTGAAATGGGCCAGCTCGGCTCCCAGGCCCTCACCACCTCCCCTGCTAGCTTCTCCCTGTCACCTACCCTTCCAGAGCACACAGGGAAGCTGGTTGGGCAAAACACGGAGTCCCACTGCACCAAATTTCACTCTCTGAGGGTAGCTTCTCCTAGGAAGAAAGGAAGGCCTGGAGCGGGTGGCTGAGAGCACAATGCGGGGGCTGATGGGAAGTGAGCTGGCACCATGGGTCCGGACCGCATCTTAGGCCTCTGGCCTCCAGGTCCCCCTGGAGCCTACAATGCATCTCCTGGGCCCCAGAGCAGAGCCAGACCCCACTGTCCATCACAACCTTGGGGTCTGGCCTTTCCCAGAAGGCACCCTGAGAGGCCTCCAGACGGCTCTGCATTCGTATCAACATGGTCAGTGAGGTCCCCCGGACCACCCCTCCCCACCTCCAAGGAACTACAGGAGTATTAGCATTGTGCCGGCTTTGAGAAGTCCGGCGGCAAAAAGGGGCTGAGTAATCAGTTTTCTTTAACCGGGATCCACAAACGTATTTGATCAGAGGTCACTTGTCCCGAGTGGTCCCTCTAAGTACCACATGTCCTTGGCTCATGTGGTGGGAAGAGCACCAGGACCAGCTCAGACGCAGGACCACTGCCGAGACCCCACATGGGATGGCACGGGGAGGGGTCCCATCACCTTCAGTCTCATGGTGACCAGAGACAAGTATGCCTTTCAGGGGCCAATGAGGACACAGAGCCTGGGGCTGGGTCACTGTCCACCCCGGGACAGTCCGGCCGTGGTACCACCATTCCTCCCACAGGACCACTCTGGGCATTATCTTTACATCTAGATCTCCAGGGCTCCTCCTCTGGCCCATGAGTGGTCTGTGGGGTGAGGCTCAGGAGCGGGCCTTTCCCTCCCGTCTGTCTGAGCTGGGCTGGGCAGTGAGTGGGGACTGTGCCTGGTCAATCTATTCCTGAGACGCCAGGAAGGATGAGGCTACAGCTGGGGTGACCTGGATGGACGCCAGGTGTGTCTAGGCCCTGGTGAGGGGTATGCTCTGCCCAGACTCTGGCTGTGTCCTGAGGCCAGGGGCAGCCGTGACCCTATGCCCTTGCCTGGGCACCAGCTCCGGGCCAGCAGGGAGGTGACCGGGGGGCACGGCCCTGCCTGGGGACATGTGCCTCCTCCTGGGAGGCCTCATCCAGCAAGGACAGCCGCGGGCATAGAAATCCCATTAAAATCTCTGCTCCATGGGTCGGTAATCTCTTGCACAGAACGCTTCGCCTGCCCAGTTGGTGAGTGGAGTGTCTCCCGGATCCTGAGCTGGGAGATAAGGATCCACACGCCCTAGCTGCTTGAGCTCAGCCTCGGGCGTCTCTGGATAGGGCGGGAGAGAGCTCCCTGTGAGCAGAGGGGGTGTCGCAGCTAGTCAGCCAGGAAGGTGAAGAGTGGGGACCTCCATTAGCAGCAGTTCCCCTTACCTGTGGGCGCCTCGCCCGAGTTTCTGGGAGGTGCGGGTTGGTACAAGTGTGGTTTGGATGAGGACGTGCGTTGGAGGCAGGAGAGCCTCCTGGCAGCCTGGCCCCAAACCCCCTCCTGGGGAGCCGGGTCGGGCCCCTTCTTTCCTACTTGAGGTCTGCTCCTGGGACACTGGGGGCAGTCAGTTTCCCTTCGGGTGTGCAGCCCTGGAATTTAGCACCCCCAAATCCAGGGAAAGCAGAAAACAGGCCCTTGGAGGGCCCCTCCGCTGGACCTAGATTTTAAAAGTTTATCTGTCCACTACTTGGGGTGCTGAGTTTTTCTAGAATCTGGAGTCCACGCCCCTGCTGGTGGCCGGCAGCCTGAGATGGCGCCCCGACTGGGAGCTAACAGGACTGGCCTGGAAGTGGGGAGGGCAGGCCTGGGGCCACTCTCCCTGATCCCAGTGCCTTGGGGTGGCCTCTCCCTGGCTCTCCCTGGCTGGGCCTCCCGTGGTGTCCCCTACTCCCCTGGCCCATCCCCCTTGGCTGGTGTCTGCCGGCGCGGGGCCTGGGGTCGCTCTCAGGCCTTGGTCCTGAAGACGGGCTCTTTTCAATAGTGCACCTGCCAGGCAGGGCATGACAGTCCCGGATGGGTCCACCAAACGGGGTAGCCGCAGGAGGGGTCTTTGTGGGGACCTGCAAGAGCAGGAGCCGGCGGCCACGCGCCTCCAGGCAGGCCCTCGCAGGCCTGGTCAGCGGCTGCAGTGAGCCCGGCGGGTCCTCTGGCAGAACGGATGAGACAGGAGGCAGCTCTGTGGGCAGCAGCTCCGCCTCAGCCCGCAGGAGAGGCTTTGGGGGAAGGACTCGGGGGAAGCCTCCCCAGGCTGCTAGAGCTGCCCACGCAGGGAGAGTGGCCGGGTGTGGGGCGGAAAGAGGCTGCAGGGGTGTCTGTGCTCTGGGGCTCCCGGACCCTGGGCTGATTCTGGGGAGGCCAGCTTGCCCATGTCTTCCAAGGCAGGCATGCCCCTCTCAGCCCAGCAGGTCTGCCGAGATAGCCAGGCAGCAGGGCGCAGCAGGGGGGCTGTGGGGGGAGCTGGAGGAGAGACCATCTGGCCAGTGGGGCCAGAGCCCCCCGGGCTCGCGTCACCACGGGTCTCACTCTCCTGGTCACTTTGTGAAGGTGACCATCCAGGAAGAGGACAAACTTGTCACACGGGGAAGCGAAGGGTTGCCGGGTCCCAGAATCAAGGTGAAGGGGCTGGAGGCCGCCCCCGGGCCCTGATTGATGGCGGCTGTCTGACCACCCCCTCCTGGGACGGAAGAGTCCAGGCCCAAGGCAACCCTCTGTGACCGGGGCTTCGAGGAGCCCCATTCCCCTGCAGCCCAGGCCACCCCTGCCCGCTGAGGCTCTGGCCCCTCCATCCTTGGGCACCACCTGAGCCTTCATACAGACATCAGGCACCCGAGGCCCTGGGCCGCCCGGGGGTTCCGCCTGCCCTGTGTGTGCTCAGAGGGGGCCTGAGGCGCCAGCAGCCTATAGGGTCAGTGAGGACCAGAGCGGCATGGGGGGCGGCTGTGCCCGGCCGCGCGTCCCTCCCCACACAGCGCCAGCCCTCCTGATACCCTGCAGGTCTCCTCCTGGGGGCTTTGCTACAAAGGGCAGCTGTTCCAGGAGCTGCGGCTGCTCAGCTCACCACCCCCGTCCTCCCCGCGGCCGCACGTCCACCCCCAGCACAGCCCGGAGCCCCTCAGGTGAGATCCAAGCCGTGGACACTCTTGGGACACCCACACAATGGTGGGGAGTGCCCGGGCTGCGACAAGCCTGGCTTCTCAGCTCCCACCCTCCTGTCTGCCTGGATCCCAGGCCCCCATCCCGTGGCAGAGTGGGCGGCCAGGCTCCTTGTGGAAGTGCAGGAACAGCCCCCTTCTCGGGTCAGCACAGGCCACGTGGGGGTGTCTGGGCCCTGGGCAGGGCATGACGCCCCCCAACCAGGAGGTTCTGGGAACAAGGCGCCACCGCGTGTGTGTCTGCACTGAGCTCCGTGCTGGTTGCCTGATGGAGAGACACCCGGCCCCTCAGTGGCGGAAGCGCCATCCCAGATGAGATGAGCCAAGGAAGGGACTCACGCCGCCCTCCACAGCTCCCATAGCCAGATTTGTCGCCAGTGCCGAGAAAACTCTGCAAATGGACGTCAGGGTAATTTTCTCCTCCCAGGACTGGGACAAGGGCCAGGGTCTCCTTGAGAACAGGCCAGGGATGTGTCAAGTGCTTTGGAGAGAGACTGTGGGCTGGAGCAGGGTGCTGGCACGGGGACACCCCGGCACAGAGAGGGAGGGCCCTGTCTGCCACCACCCCGGCCACCCGAAGGAGGTGAGAGGCTGGGGAGGGACTGAGGGTCAGAGGGATTGGAGCCTGCACAGAAGCTCAGCTGGCTTAATTCTCGCTCATTAAGAAGGTACCATGAATATTCATGAGCCGGTAGCCTTGCCCAGGTAGCTGAGGTGGGGCTGGCATTGGGGCCGCTGCCGGCTCCCTTCTCTTGGGATTTTGAACCACGAGGAGCTATTTGCAGACACGTCTTTGTCAACAGGATGCAGAGCTGGACCTACGAGCTCTCCTGAGCAGTCAGCTCTGGGCCCAGCTCAAGGGAGGATGGTGGGGAGGGGGCCCCGGTCTGGGAAGCTTCTGGCATCGGGTCACTGTGATGCTGGAGGTGGCCAGGTGACCTCAGCTCTTCATCACGGGAGCAACAGGACAGTCACGTGTTCCCAGATGCCGGGACAAATGTTAGAACGTGCTGGAAATCAAGAGTACTCCATGCTGCAGATGAGCACCCCTTACTTTTCCTCTCCCGCTCCCCAAGTGTTACCAATGAGCTCCGAAACGCAAAGGGAGGTGCAGTGGGACTCCTGGCCGCTTGGCAGAGCGACAGGTACCCGTGCTTGGTTCGGGATGTGGCCAGCTGGGTCCCAATCAATACACTAATTGGTAAGGACTGATCAATAGCTCCATTTCCTCCCATGGGCGTCTTCAGCAGTCCTGGCTCCTGGCTCCCTGTGTGGACGCAGTACCTCCGGCATCTCTTCCAGAAAGGCACTGAGGCCTCAGCAGGGAGGGCTGGGCCTTGGGGTCCCACGGGCCCCAGGACCTGGTCTGAGGACACAGCAACCACCAGAGTGCGTTTTGTTTTTGTTTTTGTTTTACATTTTATTATTATGTTTCTAGTTTTACTGAGCTAGAATTCACGTGTAACATTGTGTCAGTCTAAGGTGTACAACGTATTGATTTGATACAACTTTTTTTTCAAATGTAAGCCCTATGCCCAACATGGGGCTTGAACTCACCATCCTGAGCCAGCCAGGTGTCCCTCGGAGCTCTCCTCTTGCTCTCTGGGGCTTCCGCCTCCAGGCTGCCCTCAGCAGCCCTGCCCACCTCGACCTGAGCCCGGGGTTCCTCACCAAAGCACCTGGGGACCCAGAGGTGGCAGGTCTCACTTCACCCACCTGCCCCGCCACAGAGCTCCAGCCCTGGAGCCCCTGTCAGAGGTGTGTCCATCCAGGGAGTCCCACAGAGGGTGGGATCAGCAGCCTCCACTGGGGCAGGGGGGCCAGCGTCCTGGTTTGCTGCCAGTTCCTGAGCTGTCTCAGACATCCTGGGTACCCAGTGCTGCTTGGAGGACAAGGACAGGATGCAGAGGATGGGGCCCTACCCCCTGCCCTTCCTGCACTTCCAGAGGAATGTGCTGATTTGAAAATCCAATCACCTGGCCAAGGAGCCTCTGCTTGGTTAAGACATCCCCAGTCTCAAAGCCTGGGAAGTGAGGGGCAGCATCCTATTTTATGGGTGGGAGGCCGAGCTGGGGAAAGAGATTGCCTAAGTTCCACTGTCTGGAGGGGGCAGGATCAGGCCTGGGCCTAGGTCTCCTGACTTGGGGTCCCAAGGCTCACACGTGCCTCTCCAAAAGCGGGGTCTCAGGGCATGTGCCCAGGGGGGAAGTGACAAGCTGGGGAGGGGCCTTAGCTCTGCCCCAGATCTGCAGGGAGCAGAGCCCTCCTCCCATGTCCATGGGCCAACGGGAGTGTGAACTAGGCCTCCTCTCTCTTCCCCTGGCAGACAGGGCCAGTTTTTGAGGATCACGTCCCAGTTTTCAACTTTAGGAGGTGCTTCTCCGTCCCTTGGAGGTCCCTGGGCCTGCCCAGTGGGGCTTTGTGGGCAGTGACCAAGCCTGGTCCAGGCAGGATGCACCTATGGCTTGCCCGGCCCCTCCTCTAGGATGGGCTGGCAGCCACCCACCTCGAGGGTCTCAGGGTCTGGTGGGGAAGAGGGATACCCACAACCAGCAATTTTGGGCCCCTTGTTGATCAGCAGGGTTGGGC
Source organism: Mirounga angustirostris (assembly GCF_029215605.1). NCBI lineage: Eukaryota > Metazoa > Chordata > Mammalia > Carnivora > Phocidae > Mirounga > Mirounga angustirostris. The sequence goes on along the minus strand of NW_026991718.1, from coordinate 137,863,486 downwards.
TAGTCCTGGATCCGCAGAGTTGGGCTAGCCTCGGAACTCGCACACTGCTGTGCTCTCAGCAAGGAAGTACCACAAGTGGCCTGGGGACATCGGATTGTTGGCTCAGGCTCGGGGCCTCTCCTTGTCCTGATGTGGTGCTTCCGTCAGCCCAGAAGGGGAGAGGCCTTGGGGGTCTCATGGCCCCAGGCAGAGCTCGTTCTGGAACCACAGAAGTCTCTTCTCTGCCCTGTGCCAGGTTTGGGGGCCGAGAGAGGGCAAGCTGACTCAGAAGTGAGGGAGAGAGAAGAGGCTTTGAGGAGAGGATTAAACATTCTCTCTGAAGGGTCATGGAATCTCCCACTGGGCCTGTTCTCCCTCCACACAAAGAGCCATCCAACCTGTGGCCCACCCACTTGCCCCTCCCCTGGAGCCCCCTCCTCCCAGGAGCACTGCCTGGATCCATCCTGAAGGCTCAGGCTAGGAATCAGCAAGCGGCCAGCTGGCTGGGACAAAGGGCTTTTTTTGTGCCAACAGCCATCAGGATGCAATTCTTCACACAGAGCTGGACTTATTCCTTCTCCTAAAGTGTGCTCAGGGGCCTCTGCCAGAGGGCTCGATGCATCTGCCAGCTCAAGGGGCGGGCATGCGTCCAGAGGCCCGCCGTCTGGGTCCTGGGTTAGGCCACCTGGACAGAGCCCCATGTGGGGGTCCTTGGCCCCTGAGTTGAGCACGAAGCTGTTGGGTTGTTCTGCAGCCCCTGGGGCAGGTGGCAGGGCCCCCAGAGTTAAGGTGCAGGCTCTGGTTCTGTGCCACCCTTGGCCCAGCCCATGAGCTCAATGCCTGGACTCGCAGGCACTTGAGTTGCGACCCCAAGTCTAGCCCCTTGGCTGTCAGCACAGGGACCCTTCCCTTGAGGAAGAAGAGCCATTTAGCAGTCATTTAGCAGCGGCGCAATTCGGCAGCTACCAGACCCTGAGCCAGGTCCCATGTGCCCGGCTGGCAGCCTCCCTCCATCCTCACAACGACCCCGTGAGTTGGGGACTGTTGCTGTCCCCACTTAGCAGTGGAGGAAATGGGCTCAGAGAGGCATCGGCCGGCAGGGCAGAGCCAGGGTCTGAGCCCACGTGTCACTGCCCTACCGCACAAGCCCCCAATCCCCTCGCTCAGGACAAAAGATCCCTCATGCTGCATTCTTTCACTTGGAGCTGGAGCCTCCTCTGGAATGTGTTTATAGATAATTAACTACTTACCAGAGAGCAGGCAGGACTGGTGGGGGCGGCGGTGGGCAGAGACACTCAGCTGTGAAATTGGAGTCTGGGCAGTCACGGATCAATATTCTGTCTAAAAAGATCCTGCAGAGTGCTGAGGGCAAGAGCCGGCTCACAGGACACCCAGCTCGCAGGGGTGCTCTTGAAGGTCGGGGAGCAGGGCCAGCCCCACTCAGGTTGGCTCTGCAAAGAGACCCAGCTATGGGACACCAAGGGTGTGGGGGGCCCAGGGAACCAGCTAGAGCAGCAGGCCCCAGTCCTGGAGCAGCATGGCTTGTCCACGACTCAGATCCAGAGCCGGGGTGAGCGTCTGTGTCTTGCAGAGGGGCCAGTCTTCCTTCCTCTGCTACTGCCCACTACTCTCCTCTGAGGAAAACATTTGGGGGTCTTTAAACTGCGATGCTTAGAAGAAATTAGGGCCTCCCAGCCACCTTCTCCCCTCTGTCCTGCCCATCAGCATTTGTGTGGCCGTCAGGGGACCTGCAACGGTGTCTCTATAAGGGGTCTGGTTGGAAACATCTGCGGTTGGGGACAGAGGAGGGCATTGCCCCTTTGGAGATGAGGGCTCCAGGGAAGCCGTCCTGCGAGAGGCCGGAGCAGGTGAGGGGCAGAGCTGTCCGTGGTTCTGAGAGCAGGGAGCTGGGCAGCAGAGCCCAGCCGGGAGGCAGGCCCATGGAACCCTCTGGCCCAGGAGGATTCTTGTCTCCATGTAGCGGTCAGCATGGCCTGGGGGTTGGACACAGCATTCCTTCAAGGCCCCACTGGTAGTGTGTGCTGGACCAGGGCTCCTGCTGGGGGGATTCAATCCCAAGGCCAGACCAGGTTCCTTCTAGTAGCCCCAGGGAAAAGGCAGCCTGGGCCAGCCCAGGGCTCTGGTGGGGCAGGGTCCACTGTGCATCAGGGGAGGGTCTCACGGTCAGGACTGACTGAGAGGAGTGCTTCAGGGGCAGCCAGGGGGCAGGCATAACCCCCGACCTGAGGGAGGGCAGGGTGGCCTTTCCAGGCCCCACGAAGTGAGAGCTACTAAATCCTGATTCACTCCTGATACACTCCTGATAGATGACAGAAAAATCAATGAGGTGAAAGGGGTGGCTCTGAACCCTCCCCAGTTCCCAATGTCCTTGCTCCTGTCTGATCATTTCTCCCTCCCAGGTATCACATGCCCAGAAGCCCAGGACCAACCCCAAACACCTGGATCCTCTCAGCCTGAGTGTACAGGGTCCAGGCTAGAGTGTGGTTGATGGGTGGTGCAACAGGGCCCCACTCTGGGCCTGGCTTCCCTTCTGCCCTTTGATAGGTATCCATGAGCCCATCCACCATTCACCTATCCACCACCACCCATCCATCCATCCACCCATCCACCATCCATCCATCCACCATTCATCCATCCATCCACCATCCATCCACCCATCCACCATCCATCCATCCACCATCCATCCATCCATCCATCCATCCACCAACCATCCACCATCCATCCATCCATCCATCCACCATTCATCCATCCATCCACCACCCATCCATCCATCCACCACCCATCCATCCACGATCCATCCATCCATCCACCCTCCATCCATTTACCATCCACCCATCTATCCATCCACCCATTCATTCACTCATCCATGCATTCAACATGTTTACCCAGCTCCTACTAAAAGCCAGACACTGTATACAAGACCTACAGCCCCCCCTCTGAACTTACTTTGTTGGCTGGCAGAGGTGCAGGGTGGGGTGAGACCCATGTACAAGGTACAATAAGCTTTCTGGTGGTGAGAAGTCCTAGGGAGAGAAACAAAGTCTGGCTTTGGGGTAGAGTGCGGGGGAGCACCCTGAAATTTTCCTTTCCAGTGGAGTACTGACCACACTTTTCATGTGCCCCCTTCCTCAGGGGTATTTGGGTTTTGAAGGGCCTGGTGTAGTTGATTCTAGAAAGAATGGAGGGACATCATGTGCAGTGTCGCCTGGGTGAGACAGGGGTGGGCAGGTCAGGGTGTGGCTAGTGAAATTTGGAGGTCCCCTAGGGTCGTGGGAGTACATGCAGGACCCCCACATCTAGACTGAGCTCGCCAGTGCTGCCCCCTCCTCACGGGGGCCCCTGGAGCCCCACTGGGTCCTGGTACTGATGGGCCCCTCCTGGCCCCCACTGCAGGTCCTTGCTGCCTCTTTCTCAGTGCTGATGGGACTGGAGACCCAGCTGAATCTCCCACCTTTAATTCAAATCCCTGTTTATGCCATCAACTGGTTACCATGGAAATGTCCTTGGGACAGGGTGGAGGGTGGAGAGGGCCACGGGAGGGAGGGAGACAGGCTGCTCCTGCAGAGATGACCTTCCACTTTTGCCAGCAGCAATCTTTATTGTTGGCGTGACACTGGCTGGGGGTGCGTCTGGGGAGGGGTCTTCGAAGAGCCTGTTCCTTCCTCCCCTTGGCCCCCACCAGGGATCACCCTCAGAAGACACAGCGTTCCTGCCACAAAGGCTGTGGGACTCGGGGCCATGGGGGCACCCCTCTTCCAGAGCTGGTCTCATTTGTTTGTGAATTGGGGCTTTTCCTTTCCACTGAGACAGCAGTCTGAGGAGCAGCGGAAGGAGGGGCCTGGAGGCCTGGAGTAAGAGTCTAATTCAGCAGCAGCTACGATGATGATTTCTAGGCTCCCGCAAGAGTGCTTTCCAGCCGGGTGCAGGTGGGGAGGGAGGGCCTTGCAAATTAATGAGTTAGACCCGATTAATCTTGCTGCGTTAGCAAATCTGCAGGGAAAGCCAAATGAGGTTGGACAGATGTGTATGAGCGTGCACACGCCAGCCACAGGGCTATGTCCGCCAGAGCCTGGCCCTAGGCACCGGGAGAAACAGGCCTGCTGGCCTCCGCTGGGCTCCCTGGTTGAATTTGCCCATGAGAATGGCCATCAAGGGCCACCATCTTGGCCACTCGAGCTGGCCAAAGTGAAGGGAAACAGAAGGTAGAGCTGACTTAGCCTATGAACTGCTGCAGGCTTCTGCCGAGAGCCAAGAGTCTCTTTCCCTGCACAGGTGCGTCACCCCCCCCACCCCCTGCCACAGCCGTTCCAGGACCTGCTGCAGGCCAGGACACCAGGCTGGATCCAAGCCCTTGCCGGGGGCTGGGGGCCTGGCTGGACCCTCCTCATGAGTCTTTGGGCCTATGTTCTTGTGTGCTCCTCCTTCCAGGAAGCCTTCACGGATTGGCCCAGCCCCCCATGCACCCCCTTCTCATCTGACCCCAGCCTGACAATCGTAGGAGCACCCAACTTTACCAAAGCCCAAGGAATGAACCTAAATGCAGAGGCATGAAGGATCCTTCTCAACCCCAAAGCTGTTGTGTTTGCCAAGGGGTGATGGGATGAGGCAAAGGACATTTCACCAGCTAGTGACAAATCTGTTTATGGCTCACCTTCCTAGATGGCCAAATGAGTGTAACGATGACCTCTGCTTCATAGGGATGCTGAGATAGCTGGAAGAGGCTTCCAGAAGGACCCAGAGCATGGCTGGCCTCTGTCACTAATAAAGGAGTATGGAATTGGCTCAAGATTGTCAAGCAAGGCGCTGTTCTATTTGTTCTGGGACAGCACCGAACAGGGGATTTCTCAAGACCGGAGGTAAAAACAGGGGACTACAGGCGGCTTCTCCAATCCGCTGGCACTCGTCACCCTCCCCGGTCCCCTCTCTGAGAGGGGAGGCTCCGGCAGGTTCTAAGCCTCCTGTGGCCTGTGTCCAGGTGAGGCGTGGGGTCAGCCGAGGTACCTTCCTCCCTCCTTTGTATCCAGCCAGGGGTAGGCCAGGCCTGTTCCCTGGCTCCTGGGTCAATCCAACTCTCTGATCAGGTTGGTGGGCCTTTTAGTGCTTAGCGCAGAGCTGGCTTGTGGAAGGGCTAATACCAGAGGAATCCAGGATCTGGCACTGCTGGGGGGAGGGGAGGCTGGTGGCTGTGAAAAGGACGGGGGAGGGGTGGGGGTCCTGCCTGCAGTTATAGGACACCAACCAAACCAGACAGGGCTCTGGGTCTGTGGGCGTGGCCGAAGGAGAGCCCTGTGCTGGGCTGGGCAGTCCAGATTTCCAGGGCAGGCTTCCCTCTGCTCCAGGAAATGACAGACCATGTGGTGCTACCAGGAGGCACACACTCTGCTCAAAGACTGAAGGTCTTGAAGCCAGTGGGGCTGGGTTGGAACCCCTCTACCAGCTGTGTGACCTTGGGCATTTGGCCTAACCTCTCTGTGCATCCACCTCCTCATCCAGATGCAGGGATAAGAAGAGCCCACCTGATAGGGGTGTTGTGGATGACAGCTCATCGCTGCTGAGACTGGCCACTGCTCAGGGCTGAGCATTTTGAAATCTCTGTTTGTAGGCACGTGTAGGAGAGCAGACAGAGGGCTCCTGTGAGAAAAGCCCCTGGAGGTCTCAAAGCAGGTGTGTGAGGTGCGAAGAGCTCAACCTGGAGCCAGAGTGCGGGTGGTCTGGGGAGAAGGGGCAGGAAAGGTGGGGGAGGGGAGACCAGCTGGAGGGGGCTCTAAGGAGATGGGGGCAGGGGCAGGAGAGATGGGGGAAAGGAGACCAGCTTGGAGGGCCTCTGGGGAGATAGGGAGGGGGTATGGGTTGAGAGAGATGGGGAGGGGTCGGGGCCCTTGGGACTGATGCCTGTCACCCAGGAGCATCCCCAGGGTCTGTGCGGGTGGGGAAAGAGGCAGGGGGCTCCTGACAGACATTCTGCCCCTTCAAGGGTGGGCTCTAAGCCAGGGAGCTCAGTGAAGTCTGCAGGCTCTTCTCCGCTCCCATCCCTGACCCGAAGTCTCCGTGTGGTTCTGGAAGCCCAGCGCGCAGGGATGGCCGTGGGTGTGTTTCTGAGCCGAGCACGCCCTCTCCTCACTGCAGACTGGGGTTGCCAGCACAAAGCGGCCACTCCCAACCCTCCTCAGAGCACCTGCTGCGGGGTCGGCAGCCACCTTGACCCACCTGGGGCAGAGGCCCTGCCAGGGCACTGAGCACGGTCGCGCCAGGCACCTCAGTTGTGGGGGACATTGTTCCAGACCAGTCCGCCGGGGCTGCTGGGCTGTTCTCCAGCCCCCCGGGCCGAGACCCTCAGCCGCCGCCCCACAGCCACTGTCCACAGAGCGTGCTCCAGGCGGGAGCTAGAGGCATCAGAGCGGCTGCGCTGGGGCGGGGGCTTTAGGGTTCTCCCCCAGGAGGGCCGGCCGCGGCGCCTGGGCTCCTCTACTGGACGCTTTCCGGTCCGCGGGGGACAGGCTGATAGGGGGTGGTCTCTCCTGAACGCCTCTCTGGGGAGGAAGACGAGGAGCTAGTGATTTCTGAACTGCGGAGCGGGGCGGGGGTGATGGAGTTAACCAGGCGCGTGCGGGCCGCCGGGGGCCCCTAGGTGCGCGGCCCCCATCCAGGCAGGCGGTGGGGCGCCAGGACTGGGGACGGGGGTGGAGGTCAGTGTGTCGTGGTCCAGAAACCAGCCCGGCGCCAGGATCCCCCAGTCGCACGCAGTGACTACGGGCCCCCACCCCTGGCTCGGGCACGTCCCCAGCCCCCGGGAGGACGAGGGAAACTTTACCCAGGCGTCAGCCGAGCGCAGCCTCTGCGCCCCCTCTCAGCTGCGGTCTGCCCCCCCCGCCCCCCCACCCTCCTCCCCTCACGTCCTCTCCCGCTTTCCCCCTCCTCTCCTCCCCCCTCCCCCTCTCCCTCCTCCGTCTCCTCCTCGCCGGCTGGAGGCGGGCAGGTCCGGGCGGGGCCGCGCCGCGGAGCCCACAGCCCCGAGCTCCCCTCCCGGCCGGGTCGCCGCCGCCGCGCCCCGCGGGAGGAGCGGCGGAACCAGGCCCAGTGGACGGAGCGGCCGGCGCGGCGCGGGGGCATGAAGTTGGGCGCGCGCGGGCCTGGGAGCGGGGGCGCGGCGGAGCCGGGAGCCGCCCGCGTCTAGAGCCCGCTCCGTGCGCCATGGAGCTCGGGGGCCCCGGGGCGCCGCCGCCGCCGCTGCTCCCGCCGCTGCTGATGCTGCTGGGGGCCGGCTTCCTACCCGGTAAGTTTCGGGGCGCCAGACGGCCCCCCTTCGTCCAGCTCAGGGCGGCCTTGGACCTCCAGAGCCAGAGGAGGGGAGGCTCCTGGCCGCGGGTGTGCGCAGCGGGGCGGCCGCCCAGGCTCCCCCACCCCCAGACGCAAAGGCTGTGCTGCGGTGCGGACTGAGCGGGGCAAGGAAGGAGTTAACTCTCCCGCGAATGCCGGAGAGGGGCTTGGGTGGGGGTGGGGGGCTGCTGTTTGGGGAGCTGGACCTAGAAGCTCCAACTTGGGTAGAGAGAGGCGGGGCCAGTCTCTCCGTCTTCATCCCTCCGGCCAAATTTCCCTGCAGACACCCCCCATGCCTGCTCCTGGTTTGGGGGAGCAGAGGGGTGGCTTCCGCCCTTGCCACGCCCCATCCACACCTTTTCTGCTCCCCTAAGCTCACTGGGACTGGGGAAGTCCTTGCCCCCTGTGCCCCCCGCCCCAGCCCCGGGCAGACCTTGCTATTCATAGTTTGGTGGAGGGAATTTCAGCCCCTCGGCCTCCCCAGTGAAGAGTGGGCTGTACCTTCCTGGTGCAAGGGACGAGGAAGAATAAGGCTGGGGGAGGGGGGCCTCTGGACTCAGAGTAAAGGGTCCCCGGGGGTCTAACACTGACCCTAGGGTGCTTGTGAATCCCCTCTTAACATCCGGTCTCCGACATACAGGTGAGCAGGACCGAGCTGAGTGCAGGCAGCTGGTACCCTGTTCCCCTCCGCAAATCCCCATATGATGCAGTGACCCCAGTGCAGGTGCCCAGGAGAGACAGAGAAACCCTCTGACAACAGACTGGTCAGTGGGGCTGGGCTGGATCAGAGTGGCCCCTCCTCAAGAAGCAGAGTGTGTATGTGGGGGGGTCACCCGTGACTCACAGAAGGCCATCTGTCCAGGAACCCAGGGTGCTGGAGTCGGCAGTGTCTGGTGAGAACTCAGGGCCACTGGCAGCCACAAGAAGCAGGCTGTCCGTCCCCCCATTTGGGCCTGTCCTGGAGTCCTGTGGTTACCTTCACCTTGTGCTTTGAGGCCGGGTTTTAGCTGAAGATCCAGCCCCTCCTTCCCAGTCAGCACTTACTGTTGTCTTTGTTTGGGGTGCCGTGCAGGGCACCTGAGGGGTCTGGGGAGGCTTCCCTGAGGAAGTTACACTTTTACCCAGAGGGTAGGAGAGAAACTGAGGCCAGGAGTGGGGCAGGATGTGCAAATGTCCTGAGGTGGATGGAGCTGGAGGAAGCCAGGGCCTGGTGGGAGGTCCGAGGGGCAGCCTGGATGACTGCCATCCTCTGCCGCCGAGCTGCACCACTTTCCTGTCCCCATAGTAAGCAGCCACGTGGAGACCCGGGCCCATGCGGAGGAACGGCTGCTGAAGAAACTCTTCTCTGGCTACAACAAGTGGTCCCGGCCCGTGGCCAACATCTCGGACGTGGTTCTTGTCCACTTTGGGCTGTCCATCGCACAGCTCATTGACGTGGTAGGTGCCAAGGGTGGGGAGCGGGGAGCTCTGAGCCTCGGCTCATCACACACAGCCGCAGAGGCTCGTGCTGAGGGAGCACCCCCATCTGAGGGGAGGCCGGCCTGGCGGTGGCCACGAGCCTGGAGGGGTGGGGCGGCCGCCATCGGCACTGCACGCAGGCTCTTTGTGTCGACCCTGCAGGACCCCGCAAATGTGCCCTCGTGGTGGAGCCCAGAGGACAGCCACATAGGAAAACCCAAATGCCAGATTTTCAGCAGTAGGTCAGGGCCATCTACTTCGGGAGCAAAGAGCAGAAAATGCCTCTGTGGGTGGGGGTGGGGGTGGGGGAGGTGCCCAAGCTGCAAGTGGCGGGAGGAGCTTCTGTGCGCTGTAGCAGTGAGTGGGGGAGGGGCTGGCCTTGGGCTGCCCTGGCAGACCTCACCTCGGAGAGCCCCCCCCCCCCCCCCCCCCCCCGCCCCATCCACCGGACTGGAATGTGTGTCCCAGCAAGGCCCAGACAGGTTTGGGTGTGTTTACCTTCCTGGTTAGGACCCGAGAAGGCTGCTGGGAGGGTGCTGGGGGTCCAGCCTCCAAGTGGCTCTGGAAGGGCTGAGGCATCTGCTGGGGGGGAACTACATAGTGGGTTCACTCAGGAGCCTGGGAGTACGGGCTGCAGCGTGTTGAGCAGGGGGCCTCCGGGAGCTCGGTTCGTGCACACGAGGAGGTCCCAGGCCTGCTGGGTTTGGAAGGGCCTGAGTTTCCCGCACTAGGAGGCAGCCCGCTCTGGTGGCAGGGAGGGCACTGGAGTTCATCCAACTGTGGGGGCCATGGATCTCCCCACATGCCCACCTCGCTCCCCTCCCAGGACCCCAGGCTATGTCAGCTTGTGGGGGGGGGGGGAAGCTGCCGGTGGAGGGGTGTGACCCACACAGTGACCTTGAGACGGAACCAGCTGGGTCTCCCGATTCTACCTCCCCTGCTCCAGCCCCTTACCTGTCCACCTTAGGGTCCTGGGACCCTGTTCCTAAAGGGGCAGTCTGTCCAGGGGCCAGCTTGGTGACCAAGTGGGACCTGTGCATACCGGGGTTGCCCACCTAGGAGCTGCAGATGGGCTGCCATGACCAGCCGGGAGGGCCGATGCAAGCTGGCGGGGGGCCTGCGCGGAGGCTCTCCTCCAGCAGCTTGGGAGCCCTCCGCACGTCCCACACATCTGACGTAGCTGGGGGCGGGCCGGGCACTGGCCACCCGCCATGTCATACAATCCTTGTCCCCACTCTCCTTCTGGAGAAGTTCAGGGGCCTCGTCCCCACCTCTCTAAGTCCCCTCAGGTTGACCGTCCTGGACTTGGTTGCCTCCAGGGCTGAGGTACTCATTCCTTTCTGGGGTCACCTGCTCCCCATGTTCATCTCAGGCCTGTCTTTGTGGGTGAGGAAACTCAGGGTCAAGAGAGAGAGCGAAGGACACACACACACACAGACACACACACACGTCTGTCCCCCAGAGGGTCACAGCCGCCATTGTCTTTTGTGTCCTAGGATGAGAAGAACCAGATGATGACAACCAATGTGTGGGTGAAGCAGGTGAGTGAGTGGGGGCCCCTCCAGCCCTCGTTCCTCCCCCCACCCCCTCCCCCCCTTCCCCCTCCTCGCCCCCCTCACCGGCTGTGCTTTCCTCCTCCCGCCCTGGCCCAGGAGTGGCATGACTATAAGCTGCGCTGGGACCCCGCTGACTATGAGAACGTCACCTCCATCCGCATTCCCTCTGAGCTCATCTGGCGGCCGGACATCGTCCTCTACAATAAGTGAGCCCTGGGGAAGTCAGCGGGCGGGGGCGGCAGGCACCTGTCTCCAGGTGTGAGTGACCCAGGGGATCCAGGCATGAGCAAGAGGTACTGACCTGTGTGTGCCCGCCCCCGGCAGCCTGTGCTGAAGCCTCTGGGAGGAAGTGGAAGGTGCCAAGGAGGAGGTGGAGGGTCTGGGGGGCGGGCTGCCGGTGAGCAAAGCAGGGGACAGGGGTCCTGGGTGTAGCGTGGGTCCAGCTAGCTCCGCTCAGGCATCAGTTCCTCTCCCCGCGGGGGCAAGGGGGCCCGTATTTTCCGGATCACCCCTGGCCGGGCGGTGGTCCTTCCATGCAGGAAGCCCCCAGACTCCCGCCCCACTCCAGCCCCATTTCTGCCCGCTGCTCCTGGCCTTTGGGTGCCTCTTCACCTGGGTGCTCGGCCCCTCCCCAGCCCTGAGCAAGCAGCCTGTGGGACAGGACGCCTCGCTGAATCTGCTCACGTACACCATCATTCTGTGCCGGAAACACAGAGGTGTTTGCCAGGCATGGCCGAGGCAGAGAGTGGGATCCAAACTGTCCTTTGACAGACCCTTGCTGGGGCTCCTGAGCCCGGGGCAGCCTGACGTCCGCTTGCGTCCCCAGGTCACTGCTGGGTCATAGCTGGGCGGCTGATGCCGTCTCAGGCTCAGGCCCGAGCCGCAGCTCCCACGGAGCCACAGACAAAGCAAATGGAAGCACTGAGCTCCCTGCGGACCCCTGCCCCCCAATGGGCTCTGGTACAAAGCTCCTTCCAGGGCCCCGGGCACTGGGCCTGACCTATAAAATGTTGTTATTTGATTAAGAACGATTGGGCTCTTCTTCCAACTTAATTGATTCCGCTAATGGCAGTGGGAAGAGCTTGATGGTTTTCGGGACGCATTAGGGGATCGGCTCCGTGGGCGGGAAGGTGGTAGTGCTGCTCTTCCCGCAGGCCAGGCTCCCTGCTCTCCACAGCCAGCCCCGCTGAACCACCAGCCCGGGGTTCTCCGGCCTCCCCGGCCTTCCTGGGGTCTGCACTCAGCTCCCCAAGGCCCCCGCCCCGGGTCTCAGGGGCCGTTTGACTCAGAGAACATGGTGTCCGCGTCCTGGGACCCAGGGGAGCATCGTGCTGTGGGGACAGCTCCGCCCTCCCCAGGCGGGAGCAGCTCTGGGGCCTGTGCAGACCCCCAGGACTGCGGCCGGGAGATGGGGCTGCCACTTCAAATTCCCTCCTCTCTCCTCTTCCAGGCCCCGGGGGAGGGGTGGGCCCCCAGCCTGTCTGTGGGGCTGTGGTCGGCATAGAGGCTCTTTCTGGACGGGGCCGCGGGGTGGCTGACGCCGGCCAGGCCCGTGTGCACTTGAGTGCAGCCAGGTGACCAGCCGGGGCTACTGGGCGAGGGGAGAGGTGGGGGGCACCTTTTCAGACGGCTTTGGGAAACCCCCTGCATGGGAGGCTCTGCTGTCCACTTGGGGGCTTCTCTGTGGTGGCCCTTTGGGGAGGAGGGTCTCGCAAGGCCTCTTTCACGCAACACCACACGGATGGGGGTTCGCGGGGCCTGGGCAGGAACCTGGACGGGCCAGGAAGCCTCCTCTGCTCTGCTGGGGCCGCAGCTCCACGCAGCGAGGCCAGAGCGTGCTCAAGATCTGACCGTTGGGTCCCAGCGTCCGGAGCCCTGTGGCTTCCTGGAGGCACAATGCTGCCGGGGGTGGGACGCGGGGCCGGAACCTGCTGGCGGGTGCTTCCTCTCCCCTGCACCGGCCCCTTCACAACTGGGGGCCTCGAAGCCAGCACGGGGAGGAAGTTGGACCCCACCCGGCTGCCTTCTGAGATCCTCTACCTCTTCGAGAAGCGGGCCGGTGGAAGTGAGATGCTGCACCACGGGAACCACGTCTGCCCGCAGGTCCAGACCCCACGTCCTGAGGGGGACGCCCTCCTGGGAGGGTCTCCGGGATCTGAGCCAGGTCTGCACTGGGCGAGGACACAGTAGGCCCCCAGGCTGGGGGCGTGGGGTGGAGGGGTGCACAGCCATGGGGGTCTGCGGGCTGTGCACCAGGAGGACTCGGATCTTGTCTGTGGGTACCAAGACCCCGAGGCCTGGGTGCACATTCCTAGTCCTGGGCTGCTTTCAGTGAACTTCTGGAACATTCCCTTCCTGGGGATCAGGGCTCCCCGGGCTCACGCCGCTGACTGGAGCCTCTAATCTCCCTGCAGAATGTTTGCTGAGCCATGTTTGTGCATTTGCTTTATGCCTCAGAGGTACAAGGCTTTGGGTTTCGGAGCGAGTTTGCTGAGGGAGGACAGTCCACCTCATCCCGCCCCAGAGAGAGCCTCAGTCCCACACTGGAGTCCAGGCTGTGTGTCCCGCATGCAAAGCCCCTGTCGCTCTTCCTGTGGATGCATCTGCGGGTCTCCACCGACCGCTGACCTAGACGTCAGCCCAGAAGGGTTCCTGGAGGTCATAGGATCGGATTGGCAGCAACTGAGACCGTCGGGGCGTCTGAGCTCGATGTCTGGGGGCTTTTAGGCCATGGTGGGTGTGGGCGGGCACGGACGGCCGAGCTCTGAGCCCTTGGTGGGGCACCTGACTCACGTCCACAGCCTGTGCTGGCAGGTTGTGCTGTGGCCCCCCCGCAGTGTCAAGGCAGCATGGCGCCCACGGGTGCTGTCCTGGGGGTCCATGGGGCCGTGGGGAGGTTCCCCGTCAGCGCTTCAGAGCCAAGCCACGGGGCCAGCCCCTGCCTCCATCTGTTCATGGTCAGAGTGGACAGCCCAGTCCGGGGGGAAACTGAGGCCAGGAGAGCGGTATGCACGCAGCTCAGGTTGCACCTGCTGGGGATCCTAACCTGTGTCCAGGGGCTTCCAGCTGAGGGGCAGAGCAGGGCCGAGTCCAGGAGCCGATGAGGGCTCGGGGTGGGGCCTGTTAGCAGCTGTCCCTGGCTCCTCACTCCACAAGGCACCAGGGTGGCACGCCAACTGTGCGTGTCCTTGTGGAGACACTGAGGCGGACATTGCTGTCTGCGAAGCCCAGGCCCAGGGACAGCAGTTCCCCGTCTGCCACCCACCCGGCCACGGACAGGCGCCAACACCCCTGAGGCTGAGGACAAGGCAGGAGGGCGGATGGCCAGGGGTGGGCCTGTCCCCTCCTGCTCAGGCAGCCCAGGGTCCTCACCTGTGCAAGAAAGGGGATCCTCACCTGTAAGTCGTGGGGATAATGGAGAGAAGGGTGCTCAGTGGTGTTGCATGCTCGGCCTGTGGCAGGAGACGGTGGCTAGGCAGGCCCCCACCCCAAGTTTGGCCCGTCCCCCAGGGTGACCTGCAGGGGACTCGGCTCTGTCCCAAGAGCCACTTTCATGTTCGTGTCCTCGTCCATAGGGCGCAGATGGCCAGGTGTGCAGTGATGGGTCCCAGGAGGGGCTGCTCGGCCCCCAACCCCCCTGGATGCAAATCTGCATGGGAGACGGGTGGGAGTTGAGACCTTCCATCCCCTCTGCCGTAGGCCCAGGGGCAGGAGAGCATGGGGCTCTGTTCTCCAGAGTCAGGCCCCACTTGCCCTTACACTGCGGACAGGAGCTCCCTGACCTCGGGCCCTTGCAGGGACATGACCCCCGCCCCCAGGCTGCCCGCTCGTTCCCAGCACAGACAGTTGGCAGCTCCAGGACAGAGACGGACCGGGTGCCACCTCACCCGGGTGCTAGCAGGTGTAGGACCCCAGTCCCTGCTCTACCCGCCAAGTGATCGCCACTGTCACCAACAAGCTTGTGTGTCAGGCATGACGGGGCCGCTTAGATGTCCTCCAAGCCACGTGTCCCCCCTAGGGTAGGGGCGATAAGCTGAGGCAAATGAGGGAAGTGCCCGGGGCCGCCAGCCTACACCTAGCCCGGTCCCTGACCGGGTCCCCTGTCTTTCTTCGCTCACCTGTAAAGCCAGACGTGTGAGAGCCAGGCTGCGGTTCTGGTGGGTCTCACGCCCCTCTCTTCCTGCACAGCGCGGACGGGGACTTTGCAGTCACCCACCTGACCAAGGCCCACCTCTTCCATGACGGGCGGGTCCAGTGGACACCCCCCGCCATCTACAAGAGCTCCTGCAGCATCGACGTCACCTTCTTCCCCTTCGACCAGCAGAACTGCACCATGAAGTTCGGGTCCTGGACGTACGACAAGGCCAAGATCGACCTGGTGAGCATGCACAGTCGTGTGGACCAGCTGGACCTGTGGGAGAGCGGCGAGTGGGTCATCGTGGACGCTGTGGGCACCTACAACACCCGCAAATACGAGTGCTGTGCCGAGGTCTACCCGGACATCACCTACGCCTTCGTCATCCGGCGCCTGCCCCTCTTCTACACCATCAACCTCATCATCCCCTGCCTGCTCATCTCCTGCCTCACGGTGCTGGTCTTCTACCTGCCGTCTGAGTGCGGCGAGAAGATCACGCTCTGCATCTCTGTGTTGCTCTCGCTCACCGTCTTCCTGCTACTCATCACGGAGATCATCCCCTCCACCTCCCTGGTCATCCCGCTCATCGGCGAGTACCTGCTCTTCACCATGATCTTCGTCACGCTGTCCATCGTCATCACGGTCTTCGTGCTCAATGTGCACCACCGCTCCCCGCGCACACACACCATGCCCGCCTGGGTGCGCCGGGTCTTCCTGGATGTGGTGCCCCGCTTGCTCTTCATGAAGCGGCCGTCTGTGGTCAAGGGCAACTGCAGGCGGCTCATCGAGTCCGTGCATAAGATGGCCAGCGCCCCCGGCTTCTGGCCCGAGCCTGAGGGGGAGCCCAGCTTCGTGGGCGGAGCCCAGAGCCGGGGCCCATCGCGCTCCCCGTCCTTCTGCAGCCCCCCGGACGAGCCAGCCAAGCCCCAGCCAGCCTGCGAGTCACCCTCGGACCAGGTCCCTGCGTTGCCGCCCTCAGAGGCTGAGAACGGGAGCCCCTGCCCCTCGCCTGACCCCCGCCACCCACCCGCCAGCACCCGGGCCCCAGGGCTCACCAAAGCCCGGTCTCTGAGCGTCCAGCACATGTCCAGCCCTGCCGAAGCCGTGGAAGACGGTGTTCGATGCCGGTCTCGGAGCATCCAGTACTGTGTTCCCCAAGATGATGCCGCCTCCCCGGCTGGGGGCCCCGTGGCCGGCTCCCCCGCCTTTCTGAAGGCCGGCTCCGCCGAGCCCCTGCCGCCAGACCAGCTCTCTCCGTGTAGATGCAGGTGCGAGAAGGAGCCGTCCCCAAATGCCGTGTTCAAACCCCGGGGCACCAAAGTGGCCCCCCCGCACCTGCCCCTGTCTCCAGCCCTGATGCGGGCGATCGAAGGTGTCCAGTACATCGCAGACCATCTGAAGGCCGAGGACACAGACTTCTCGGTGAGTTTCTGCCTGTGGCCGGACAGGCTCTGTCTGCTTCCCTTTCCTCTCTGGAGGAGGGTGTGGCCGGTGAAAAGTCCCCATACCCGGGCCCAGACCCGGGCTACTAAGTTCTGGGGTGCGTGCAGCCCAGCCCTCACCCTGTCCTGCTCTCTCTTCCCCGAGCGTCTGATTCTGGCAGGCGGTCCCTGGGGTGGCTAGTGAGAGTGTACTGTGGGGGTGTCCTCTGTGTCATCCAGGACACGGGGAGCCCGCAGGCTGCAGGGCGGCCTTGCCCGGGAAGTCTGGGCACTGTTGCTGGCCACCGGGAATGTCCCCTCAGGGGCCAGGAGTGGGTCTCTGGGGAGGGACGGGGGGTGGACAGGTAGCAAGAGGGGCTGAAAGGAGGCCTAATGGGGAGGGGTGGACGGGGGTCTGGGGCACAGTCCTGCCTCTCTGGCCAGCACCCTGTGTGTCAAGCTGGGGAGAAGGAGTTGTGGGTATAGGGGCAGTAACGCTGGCCCAGCCGCAGGGACCTGGGGACCCAGGGACCCAGGGAGCTGGTCCTCCTGTGGGGGCTCCTCACTCACCAGCAGGGATCAGAGGAGCCCAGACAGTGTCCCCAGTCCCTCTGCTGAGTGTCAGCCCCGAGGACGGAGACAGGACGCTCCTGTTGTTCCCAGGTCCTGGAGGAGAGGTGACCAGACGAGCCCAGGCCCCCAGCTGGTGGGCAGTGGGCCGGGGACTGGCCAGCTCTGCTGACCCCCCACCAGGAAGGGAACGTTCCTCTTTCCTTCTGCTGATATTTGTCCACTGGTCATGGGGTTGCGCCGGGGGCCAGGGGTCCCAGCCTTGGCTGACACTCAGGACCCCACAGAGCCGGGAGAGAGGGCGGGTGTCTACACGGGTCCAGACTGGTGGGGAGCCCTCAGGTCAGAGCACGGGCAGAAGTGAGGGGGCCGCCCACCCTGCTCAGTCCGCGGGGCCGTCACTTGGGGGCAGCCTGGGCACGGCAGCCCAGGGAGCGCAGGGTCACGGCCCCTGATTGTGTGTGGGACACACACGGGGACCACCTGCCCCACGGCTGAGCGAGCCCTGGACCCACGCAGCACACCCCTGGGAGTGGACACCCTGCGGAATCTCAAGAGGCTGTGAAGCCATTCTGGAGGTTTCCGGAATGTTCTGCCTGGGAGAACCTGCTTCTGGGGACCCCATTCTGCTGCCAGCTCTTGAAATAGCAGGCCGCCTCCTGACTCGACGTGCAGGCTGAGCGCCGCTGAGGAGTGACTAACGCCTGTAGAAGTGTGAGCAGAATCCTGAGGGGCTCCGGCGGCCGTGCGCACCTGTCCGGCCGGGGCCCAGCCCGGCATTTGTCTGCGTGGCACGACGGGCCGCCGTGACCTGGTTCCAGCTTCAGAGCGACGCCAGGCTCTGGGGAGTGAGGCTGCCTTGACGTGGATGGACCTCGGGTGCTCTGGGCAGCTTTGTCCACGAGGCCTTTCATCCTCAGGATGGGGGACGCGCCCAGCGGGGATCAAAGACAAAGTGGAGGATGAGGCCATGGGCTGTTTCTCAACCTTCCTGGAACAGAGGGTCCTGGAGGGACTTTTTATTTATAAGTGACCTTGTTTGCTGTCCAGTTTCGGTCTGGTTTAAAACCATCAGGGTGTCTCTGATTACTTGAGAAATCAGAGCAGAAAATGGCAGCGGAGAGCCCTCCGTACCCATGACACCCCCAAATGGGAGGGCTGAGCCTGCCCCCTGCCTCCGCCGTCCTGCCCTCAGTGCCTGGCTGGCCTGAGGCGGGGGCCGCCTCCTTTCCCGTCCCTCAGGCACCGATGGGCTGCCCACCCAGGACGTGCTTGTGGCCACGGCCTCCATCTGCCTTGTGGAGCCTCTGCCCTGGGGGAGGCTGAGGACTGGGATCGGGAGCCAGGACTGCGGAGCGGCCGGCCTGGGTTGGGATCTGGGATGCATGACCATGGCCGCCCCCAGCCACCCGGTGCCGCGGGTCCCCATCTGCACATGGACGGTTCCACCGCCTTTCTTCAGGTGGATGACCACAGGGGACGTGGCCCACCGCCCGCCCTCCGGCCGCGGCGTGCCGGACCCCTCCTCAAGCCAGGGCCTCTCCCTCACCCCCGCCGAGGGGCCCTGTTCTCCCGGGCAGTTCCGCCCCACTTGGAGCTAGCCCACAGTGCCCAGGTCTGTGTCTACCTTGAGGGGCTTCAGGGACAGAGCTAAGAGAGCCTGCTGACCCAGGAGGGCAGCTGACCCGTGAGCACTGTCCCTGGAGCAGGGTGGGTAGGTGCAGAGGGCAGCTGGGCTTCAACCGTCACTCTCTGGATGCCGACCACCGTGGGGCCCCCAGCAGGATGCTCCTGGCCCTGAATAGCCAAGGTGTGGGCGTCCCGTCTGAGCCTCACTGTCCCCATCTGCACAATGGGGGTGCACTGGATGGTGTCCATGGTGCTCTGCCAGTGAGAACAGATGTCCCCATGAAGCAGCCTAGACCCCCATATCTCCAAGGGCCCTCCCTGTCTCCCCCTCCCTGGCGCTTGGGCTCCCTGCCAGCCTCCCGTGGTTACCTTGGTGTCAAGGAGGGGACACAGAGAACCTGCCTCAGGAAGCATCAGGTTCTAGAAGGTATTTGTGGCCTGGAGGCCCGAGGGCGGCGGGCTGGGAGTGACCGTGTGTGTCTGTGTTTGCAGGTGAAGGAGGATTGGAAGTACGTGGCCATGGTCATCGACCGCATCTTCCTCTGGGTGTTCATCATCGTCTGCCTGCTGGGCACCGCGGGCCTCTTCCTCCCGCCCTGGCTGGCCGGCATGATCTAGCGGGAAGGGGCCAGGCACCTGCAGGACACCCGCGGCGTCTATGGGCCGCTCGCCGGGGCTCTGTGCCTGGCCGTCCAAGGGACTCCTGCTTTCTGTGGGGTCACGTCATTTGCTAAATCGTCCCCCCATTTTCTGTCGACTGCAAGACGGCCTTGGGAAAGACCACTGCCCCCGGGGGGGCCGGTGTGGCTCAGCCCTGCTGAGACCTGCCGGGGGGCGGCCGGGCTGGAAAGGACAGCGGGTAAACGCCTGTTCTTGTATGGAGGGCGGGGTCACTGCCCACATCTTATTAAAGTTTATCTGGAGCATGGTGACACATTGGCTTCCTGCCCCGGACGCGCGTCTGACCGCTCAGCATGCAGCCCAGCGTGTCCCCCTGTCTGAGGGCCACGACCTCGGCCCCCCAGCCGCACACGCCCCTCGTCCCTGGGAGATCCTGGAGGCATCCTCAGGCGGGCTCTCTTGGACCCCACAGAGGCCGGGCAGCAGACTCTCAGATCTCATTTGCCAGGGGTGGGTCCAAGCAGGGATTTTCTTGTTTCATTTTATTCTGGGTAAATTAGTGTCAGTGACGGTCTTGTGCCTGAGGGGCTTTGGGGAATGGTGTTGGGCCTGGGCCTGCTTGAAGGGGATGCATGCCCCACGGCGAGGGCACCCTTTGCCCCCAAGAGTCTGACGTCTGGCTTCCTGTGGTCCTGGGAAGTCCTGGGCAAGCATTTGCAGGGGCCTAGTGATGCGGCCAGAGTCCTGCTGGTCACCGGTAGTTTGTGAGGGCCCTGGAGCAGTGTCCAGACCAGGGGCTCCAGGCCCTTGTCCAGGCTCTCCCCGACCTGTGGGTCCCCCTCTATGCACAGCCCCTTGGGACACCTCTCTAAAGCACAGACGTGGTAGCCACGGTGAGGGGTCCCTGAGGACAGCTCAGCCAGGCTGACCCCGGGGCCCTCTGGAGTGTGGTCCCTGGGGCTGGGGCCCCTGAGAAATGGCATGGGGGGGGACCAGCACAGCCGAGGAGACCTGAGGGCGCCGGCCTGGGGTACCTGGTCATCCTCCGCAAGGCGGCCCCAACAGTATCCCTGTGCCCCTGGGGGTGGCATGGGGGCGGGCAGGTGCTGCCCCCGGGCTCTCCCTGATTCTTTGGAGTCCTTAGGCCCCGAGTGCCAGGGAAGGGGGGGTAAGGACGATATTCATAGAGGACAAGGCCCAGGAGGCTAAGGAATCTGGGCCCCCTATCGATGGCCAAAATCCCACCTGCCCTGACCCCCTTACTTCAGGGGTGCCGCACGGCAGGTGGGAGCTGGCCCTGGAGCCCACCTCCCTGCCTGCGAGGTGCCCGGGTCAGGAGAGGGGCGCGGATGGTGACCAAGCATCTGATGGGCCTTGTTGCTGCCAGGACCGACCGCTGGTCCCCCTCGGCAGCGACGCTGGGTGCACAAGAACCAGGGCGGCAGCCGCATCCTCGCCCTCCCCTGGGACATCTGTGACACTGGACCCCAACTGGGGCCCGGCCGGTCCTCGCATCCAGGAGAGGGATGCAGAGACCCCAGTGTCTAAGTCCGGGCATTCTCGCTGCTCCAGCCCCCAGGGCCCCGCTGTGACCTGCACCGGCCTCCCCGGGGGCCATCTGGGGCGGCCATCCCCACCTGGCGCGGGAGGCACCAGGCCCCCGCGGCGGGGCCGGACGCGGATTTCAGATGTAAGCGCCTCAGTCCTGACGTAAGCGGGTCCAGATGCACCGTGGCGGCGCGGAGGGTCCCTGGCGCTGGGCCGAGCGTGGATGTTCTTTTTTGGGTCGGGAGAGACCACGGGGCTATGGCGCGGAGATTCTCGCCTGTCCCTTTCTTGTTTTCAGTTTTTGTTGTGCTTTTTTAAGACTCAAACACCACGTCAGAAAATCCACACGCGAAAACTCAGCGCCGTGTTCCCATCACACCAGACGAGCCACCATCGCTGTCTTGTCGTATTTGCCTCAGGGTTTTGTTTTTTCCATCGAGGCAACGTTTCCTTGTGACAAAGTGCGTGATCGTCCGCACTTCAGTGAGTCTGATGGATGAGACACCAGGGACCCAGGACCCTGTTGCGCACAAGGGACGCTGTGGTCCCTGGAAAGCCCACCCGGCCCGTTCTGGCGGAAAGGGGGAGGCCTGCGGTGTGGGGCCCTCCCACCACCCTCCAGCCGGGGCGGCATCACCGAGACCCATCGTGGTCTTGGCTCCGCCCGTGAACTTGTAACAGTAGCTGCCGAGCGGCTTCATAAACGAGAGCAGGCTGGCTTCTGGGTCACCTTCCACAGTCTTTGCTCCCAGTCCCCGGGGCCCTGGCTCAGCGGCCGTGAGCGCTGTGCGGTCTTTGTGTGGAGCATATTCTCGTTTCCCGTTGTGTTAACCGTGTTTTTACGATCAGCATCTTGTGATGTCAGCACATCTTCGGGGCCTTACAGGCCTGGGGAGGGACAGCCCCCAGGGCAGCGGGGTCCCAAGAGTGACTGGCATCTGCCTAGAGTGCGCCAGGCGTGTGCCCCCGTCCCGCCTGTGGCCGGGCCCCACCACCTGCGTGCCCGGCTCTCCCGCTCCCCGAGCCACTATCCCCTGCCTCACTCACCCGCGGCCAGGTGCTGGGGCGGCCCCGCGCTCCCAACAGCCGGTCCTGAGCCATCTGCCCCACCCTGCCTTGGAAGTCCCAGTAAGGCCGTGGCCTGGGCCTTCCCCTCACCCTGCCTTGTGGCCCTGGGGGGCCCAGCGTGGAAATGAAGTCATAGATCCTCCTTTCAACGTCATGGGCCTCTCCATGGCCTCACCTCGTCACCTGTATGGGTGGAGATGGGCACGGAGGGCTGTCGTCATGCTGCTCGGTCACGGGAGCTGGCCAGCGCTCGGGTTCCCGAACTCACCGCGCACCTCTGCTTTCCCTCCACAAGTGTGTTCAGGTCCGGCTGTTCCCCACCCTCAGCAACCCCCAGGCCAGCAGGCCACGGCCCGCGGAGTTCTGCCTGCACGTGGCCACGCCGGCCACGGCCCACGGTGGCAGGCCTGGTGCTTCCATGGAGACCTCGTGGCCCACAAAGCAGGAGCTGCTTCCCGCCTGAGCCCTCACAGGACAGGTTCGTGATCCCGGTGTGCATTTCTACCGCAGTAACCGCTTACCTGGACGATGGTCCCGGGCTCCGGTCCTTCTAGTCTAGAGTTTTCCCTTTCAGTCCGAATAAAAACGCCAAGTTGGGGGGCACTGCACGACACCGGGATGATGGCGGGGGCCCCTCCTCGACATCCTGCTGGCGCGTCCGGACATCTGCCTGCCTCGTGGGCGCACCGACCAAGGCCATAGCTTGACCGGCTTTCCCTCAGACCGGCCGCGCCGCAGCCCCGCCCCCGGCCATCCGCCGGTCTCGCCCGCTCTTGGATTTCGCAGAGAGGGGAGCACACGCTGGTGCGAGCACCAGCCTTTCCTCAGCTGTGTCCACGCTCCGTCCATTTGCTACACGCAGCCCCGGGCAGTGGGCTCTGGCCGTTCCGCAGGATTCCGTGGCAGCCACAGCAGCCTTCATCGACCCACCCCCTGCCGCTGGGCGCCTGGGCTGTCTCCAGTTTGAGGCTGTTAGGCGTAATCCCGCTGTGAACATCTCGGGGCACGTTTTGGTGCATCTGTGCATTTCTGTCGGTCGTACTGCCAGCAGCGATTGCTCCGGGGTGGGACGTGCGTGCCCGCGCTGTATGAACTGCGGCCGACGGCTCGCGGTTGCGTCCCTTTGCTCCCCGCCCCCGCCGCACTGAGGCTTCTCGTCTGCGCCGGTCCCGCGAGGACACAGCCGCGTCTCACCCTCACTGAGCTGTCACCGGCACTTCTGCAGCTCGGTAGCGAGGCCGGGTTCTTACCATATGCTCCTCGCCTGCTGCGTACATCGTGCTCTTGTCCTTTAGCCAGCTTCCCAGGGCTCAGTGTGGGCTTCTGATTCAGTCCCACTGCAGACGGTTTGATTTTACATTCGTGACGCTTTGGGGCCCAGCGTGTGGTTGATCGCAGCCCACGTTCCACATACGCTTGACAGGGAGGTGCGGCTTGCCGTGGGGAATGTTCTAGAAATGCCGGCCAGGTCAGGTCAGGGGAGAGGTCTGGCTGGGCGCTGCAGACGGCTGGCCTGTCTACTTTCCGTCCCGATTCCTGAGCGGCTGTGGGTGTCACCGAGGACCACTGTGGCTTTGTCGGCTTCTGCTCTCTGTCATGTCTGGGGCCACTGTCCTCCTGCCGAATGGGCCCGTTTACCCTTACGTAACTCCCCCCTTTGTCTCGGGCGGTGTTCTGGGTTTCGAAGTCTACCTTTCCTGACAACTACATAGCCGTTCAGCTTCCTTTTGGGGGTGTTTCCACCTTTAACCACTAACCTGACTCATATCAGTGTTTACGACGTGGACGACATGTGGATACCACCCAGGTCAATAGACGGAGCATTTCCATCACCCCAGGTCACCCCTCTGCTCCCCAGGGAACCACCGCCCCAACGGCCACCGCTAGAGAGGCTTCACGTGCTCTAGAACCTCGTGGAAATGGAAGACACTCCTTTGCGGATGGCCGTTCCTCCACAGTTTGTACGAGATCGCTCGTGTCCACGAATGCACCGCCATGTCTTTATTCACTGACAGACATTGGGGACGTTCCTGGTTGGCGCTGTGATGGATGATGCTGCTTCACACACTCACACACGAGTCTCTGTGTGGACGTGTTTTCATTTCTTTGGGGCAAATACCTAGAATTTCGGGGCCGCAGGAGACTGGTGCTTCTGTCTTCGTAAGGAGCTGAGAAACTGCCCGGCCGTGCACCCCACACCCCTGCAGCCACCCTCAGCGACCCCTGGGTGTGGGTCACGCGGCAGCGGTGACGAGCCGTCCAGGGCAGCCCGCACTTCGGTTCACTTCCCTGAAGACCCGCGGCATTGAGCGCCATGCTGGGGGCTCCCTGGCCAACCGTGTGTCTCGCTCAGTGAAGTGTTGAAATATTTTCTCATTACATACCGCTTTCTTCCAACGAGTTGTTAGTATTTCTTCCCATCTGTGACTATGTTTTTCATTTTCTTAACGGTGTGTTGAAGAAAAGCTTTTAATTTCGATGAGGTGCGATTTATTACTGTTCCCTTCTATGGTTATTGCTTATGGATCCTTTCTAAGAGATCTGCTTATCCTGAGGTTGTATGTACGTATGTATTTCCTTCCAGAAAGTTTGGTTTTAGCTTTTATGTTTCAGTTTACTTTTTTAAAGATTTTATTTATTTGCGAGAGGGAGGGAGAGTGAGCATGAGAGAGAGAGAGCAAGAGAGAGAGACACAAGCATGAAGGAGAGGCAGAGGGAGAAGCAGGCTTCCCGTGGAGCAGGGAGCCCGAAGCGGGACTCGATCCTGGGACCTGAGATCATGACCTGAGCTGAAGGCAGACGCTTCACTGACTGAGCCCCCCAGGTGCCCCTATGTTTCAGTTTATAACATTTTTCAAATTAGTTTTTGTGCATGGTGTGAGATGAGGGTGGGGGTCAATGCCTTTGCCTCAAACCTCCAGTTGTCTCTGCACCATTTGTAGAAAACTCCATCCTTCCGCATCGAAATGCCGAGCACAGCTGCCTCTCACCTTCTCTTGGCCTTGGTGGTTCTTGGTCCAATCCTGGCTCCTCCGTCCCGGCTAGAAACAGAAAGCTGGGTCTTGCCTTTCCACGCAATTTGGAGAGCTCATCTTTTGACGAGTTAAACTCACTTATATTTACTGTAATTTCTGCTACATTGGGATATGTTTAAGCTGTTTCTCTTTTCTGTTTACATGTTCTGTCCCCTCCCATAAAAGAAAGCTTGACCTAGTTGGCTAATCTTAAAGGTTTTACGTTCTAATTTTTTCCTCCTGGTGGCTGCTCCCAACTTAAGACCAAGGTTTGCATGTTTTAAGAATTTAATAAATTGATATCATGCCGCCCACTGCCAAATAAAGCAAGCACTTTGGTTGCCTTCAGGAACCTGCCCTCCCACACACCAGCCACTGTGGAAGGATCTAGAATTGTAGTGATTTGTCCGTGTGGAGGGCTTCATTATTCAGTCAGTAGCAAATTTCATTGCCTTTCAGTGACTATAGGGTTTCCTGTGTATTGGGTCTAATTTCTGGTTATTCTCCCCTTTCTGCAGAAGCCCCCCAGCTGGATTGCCAAAGAGAATCTTGTTTCCCCTTCTGAGATTTGTGGACTCAGAATATGTTTTTACCACATTGACTTCAGTGATAATTCCACTGGATGTAAAATTTGAGTACTTTTTCTTCAACACTTCGGGTCATTATGCTCCTGTCTTCTAACACAGAGCTGACTCCTAAGGAATATTTCTATTATCTTTGTCGTATTTTGCATTAAAGAATCTAAGGGTGTATTTTTTTTTTTTTTTTTTTTTTTGAGAGGGGAGGGAAGGGTCAGAGGGAGAAGGAGAGGACCCTGCGATCCCAGGACTCTGGGATCATGACCTGAGCCGAAGGCAGACGCTTAATGACTGAGCCACCCAGGCGCCCTTTCTCTAATTTTAAAAACGAAGTATTTCAACACTCTGCAGTCCTCATTCACTCACCGCCCCTTTCCTCTTGGACCCCCGCCATGTGGATGTCGACACTCACATTCTCTCTTTTTCATCCCGTTTTGAGCCCCGGGGAGACGTCTTCCGGCTGGTCCTGTAACTGCCCCGCCTGCCTTACTCTTGCTTCTCCTTTTGTGTCCTCCACGCTGGGCTGCCGATGGTCTTTTCTTCATTCTTGTTAATCCTGGCTTCATGTCGTTGCTGTGCATCCTTCCCTCTCTGACGCTGTTGTGATTTTTAGGTCAGTGGCGGACGGGACATGCGTCCATGCTGGTCTTGTGGAGGCTGTCTGCCCAGGTCAGGCTCTGCTCCCCTGAAGCCTTGCTTTCCCGTTGCACTGTCTCCCAGACCGGTGGTGGCTGCCTGTGGACGCGGGTGCGGCGGGTGTACGTTCGGGCACACACGTGTGTACGTGTCTGCGAGTGTGTGCGTGGGGATGTGAGTGTGTGCAGAGGGTTTGGGTGCTGCTGTGGCCTCACGTGGACATGTGCCGTCAGCCACGGGCTGAGGTCGGGAGGGTGGGCGGCAGGCTTGCTATCTCTCCAGCCCGCCGAGCCGGGTCGGAGGTGGCAGGCGGGGCCGTGGCAGATTGGGGCGGGCAGGGCGGGGAGCCAATGCCCAGTCCTGCTGGGCTCTCATGCTGGATGGCAACTCCCTCCCCTGCCTCCCCAACTGAACCATCCAGGGCGGGCGCCTCCCGTCTGCCCCCGCCGACGGTGCCCCCCGGGCCGAGCCTGGCCTGCCTTCACACCCAGAGAACCAGCCCCGAGGCTTCCCCTCACTCTGAGACAGCGACCCCCACACTTCTGTCCCCGTGAGCCCCGGACTCGTCACCTCCTCTGCCCTTGGCTGCCAGGGGGCACCTGGAACCTGCTCGCCCACCCCAGACTGCTCACCCCAGGGCTCAGCCTCCACCAGCAGCCCGCCCCGAGCTCCACCTGCCCTCACCACCTCCGTCTCAGAGGACAACGGACGAGGTCCCTGAGGTCTTACCCACAGATCGTGCAAAGCAGACACCAGGTCCCATCAGTCCCCTGCTCAGAAGCCCCAGTGGCCTGCTCCTAAGTCCAAGTCCAGACCCCATACCCCCGTGCTGCCCGAGGTCTGGTGGGGCTGACCCTGCCCCTGGCCCTAGGCTCAGCTTTCTCTGTCCTCGCCGCTCCAGCTTCTGCAGCCTCCCGCCGTCTCTGGGCGGTGCCGTGGTCCTGGCCTCCCGCGAGCGGTGGCCCTGCTACAGCCTTCTCCTGCCTGCCACGCCCCTCTTTGTTTCTGTCTCTGCTCAAATGTCACCTCAGAAGGCTTTGTTGGCCTCCGCATCTAAAGGAGGCCCACCCCAAATTCCTCCTAGTCTGGAACATGATGTGGTGTCGACAGACCATAGCAGATGCGGCCCCAGACCCGCAGCTGGTGAGGTTTCTAGGTGAGTGAGTGTGGGGCACGGCCAGGGGCTGGTTACAGCACCAGCTGCGCTGTCCAGGCTGCTGGGCGGGAGCAGGGGGGGCCCTGGCAGTGACAAGGCAGGGGGCCGGCCAGTCAGGGTCCCCACAGGGCCCAAGCACGTGGGAGGGGAGCCGGACGTTATGACATTAGAGAGGGGGCTGCTACTAGGGAGGTGGGGAGCCCCCTGAGACTGGCCAAACCCAACGCCTGGCTGGGCCCAGGAGGTCAGTGTTTGAGGAGGTGCTGGGCACCGCGTTCAAAGCACCCCCCCCACCGGTAGCTCAGAGTGCAGCTGAGAAACCGCGTCCTGGGCACAGAGTCACGTGGTAACAGGGTGACGGCGGGGTGGGGGTCCTCGAAGCCATGGGAGGATGGTAGCTTCTCTCTGAGGGCCAGGGGTGGGGAGCCTTGGACTCCACTTGGCAGGGATGGACTCTGGGCCCTGGGGACACCCCTCCCTGTAGTGAGCAACCCCCTGCCTTGGTGAGCATGCTGCAGTTTATCCGAGCGTAGAAAACAGTACAAAAGAAAGGCTCCCCACCGCCCTCCTTCCACTCCCAGGTCCCTCCCGCACTCGCTCCTCCTGCCGGCACAGCCGGTCTCGGTGCCCAGAGTCCGGGGAGGGGTGCAGGGTCACTGTGGGCAGCACGGGAACCGTCCTGGCAGGAGAGAAGGGTGGGCAGGTCTGAGCCAGACCACAGCAGCCCAGCCTGCCTGGCACCATGGACCCGAGCCCCCCAGGTCTCAGTGTGTCCAGCAGAGCCATGAGCCTGCAGCAGGCTCTCCTCCTCAGGGCGCTGCTCCCACATGCCTCCTGCCCTGGTCCCTTTACCCGCCCGGGTCAGGTGCCCGCGGTGGTGTGCCCTGGTCTCCCCTCCTGACATGCTCGCCCCGGCCGGTGTCTCCCTGGGCTCTCCTGGCTTCCCCACATCTGCCCACAGGCTTGTGAGGTTCCCCCAAGGCCCATGAACCCCCCCATTCCTTCATCCCAACCAGCCAGGAGGCCCTGCTCTTCGGCGCCCGCACTCTCTGTCCATGCTGCACCCCCACTTCACAGCTGCCCCTCGGGGCTCCCCTCCCCACAGGTGGGGGCTCACCTATTCTTCCCGGGGGTCCCGGAGGCTCGCTTCCTTTAGGCTGAGGGCTGCCCATGTGACTGAGGGCTCTGGGCTCGCCTGAGCAGAAGGAGGACATGGTCAAACGAAGAGGTGCGGAAAGTGATGCTTTCCTTTCCCTTCTCAGGGACCCTGGTCTGACTGACGGGAAGGTGGATGCCCGAGCCCCAAACAGACACCAGCTGTTGGCTCCGCCGCCAAGTCGGGGAGGCTCGGTGGGGGGGTCCTCATGACAGCCTTGTCAAACCTCAAAGGCCATGTCTGGGGAACTGTGATGGGCCATGGTGGGCAGGGGTTCCCATGAGTGAGGCCCGCTCCCCTAACCCAATGCACAGCCCAGGGGTGAGGCAGGACCCCTCCCTGCCCACAGCACAGTGCCCCAGCCCCACCCCCTCCTTTCTCCCCAATCCAGGCCCATGAGCTCTGTCTCCCCTAATAGCCTCCCATCCATCTTACCACCTGAGCCGTGACCAGCACTGCAGCCCCAGTCAGATGGAGGGACCAGGACAAGGTCATCAGACCAAGCCTCCTGGGGCATCGGGCATGCGAACATGCGGGGAGGAGGATGGGGGAGGGGACGGCAGGACAGCAAAGGACCCTAATCTTGGGCATCCTGGGAGAGTGGGGAAGGGGCCCCTTTGAGGACCCCAGGAAGCCAGGCAGTGTCCAGTCCTGCCTAAGTGACCTCTGTGTGGGCTTGGGGGCCCGGGGAGGGTGGGGAGCCCAGTACCTGGAGAGGAGCTGCAGGGCCCCTAGACCCTCCCCACAGGGCCAGTACCTCTGTTCGCAGGGCGGGGGCCAACATCTCCCCCTTCTCCAGGGAGCCAGGCTTCACTGAGTGTGTCAGGGTGCCTGGGGGCCTCCCAGACGGGCCTGGGGGGCCTGGCGCTCTCACGGAGAAAGGAGTGGAACTTCAGCACATGACCTGGGGGTTGGGGTGGAGGGGGCATCAGCAGGGTGGGGCACGGGGCACAGGGGCCCCCACATGCCTTCCCCCCCTTACTCCATGGTGCATGGCCAAGGAGAATGGCCGGGCCAGGCTGGGACTGCTAGTGACGAGGGGCCCAGGCTGCTGTGAGCACAGAGGCTGCACGGGGGGCACGGGAGGCTCTGGGGTCCTCACGAGGAAGCTACACCACTCACTCTGGATGGCAGACTCGCAGGCCTGGCTCAGGAGCTGGTAGATGGTGGCCAGGGACTGTGGCTCGCCCTGCAAGGGAGGATGGGCCATGTGGCCACGTTCCATGACCAGCGGCACGAGGGCCAGTGCCTCCCCCATGCTCCCAAGGAAGTGACTGGACCCCAGACAGGGGCCTACTCACCTTCTCTCCTCGCTCCCCTTTGGGTCCTGGCAGCCCCTGCAGTGGAGGAAAAGGGGAAAAGCAGGTCAGGACAGAGAAGTAAACCGACAGCAGAGGAGACGTGCCTGGACCCCATCCTGGCTCCCTTCTGGGCGGAGTGAGTGCTGCATGCCAGGCCCGGGGTCAGCTCCCCTCTGGGCAGGTGAGGGCCACGTGCCAGGCCTGGGGTTGGGGTCGGCATCTCCTGACTCTGCTCCTGGTGGGGGTGGGGGTGGGGGTGGGGGTGGGGGCGGGGGTCCCACCCATCTGGCAGGAGGTAGATCAGGCAAGGCAGAGCCTGATCCTAGGGAGCTGGCTGCAGGGAGTCCCCAGTGGACAAAGGGTCTGCCACTAGCAAGCCAGCCAGCCGGGGAGGCAGAAGCCCGCCAGGCCTGTACGGAGTGCGTCCGCGCCCCTGGGCCTGCCTTCCTCCCCGTCCCCAGCTGGAGCCCCCTCCTTGGCTTGTCGGCCCAGGTCTGCCCCCACACCCTGGAGCCCACAGCCCCACCGTCTGTGCCCCACCTGTCCTGGGTCTGGGGTCTGGCAGGGGCAGCCCTGGGCTCCCTCTGCTCTGGTGAGCCCCAAACCCAAGCTCTTTACAGGCCTGGCTTTACAAAGTGGCCTGATCGGTCGGGAGGGAGGAATTTGCTCACATATGCTCCCTGCCTCCCTACTCCTGGGGAGCTGGTAGGTGCGAAGGGGACTTACCGTGGGCCCCACGGCCCCTGGGGGTCCTCTCTCCCCACCGGTGCCCCTGGCCCCCGCCGTGCCCTGGAAGCCCTGCAGAGGTGTGGAGGGGCGGTTGGCTGCAGGCCCTGGACAACGAGGCCCCTCCTCCCTCCCACCCTGGCTCCCTGTGGTCTGGGTCCCTGTGGCCTTGGACCCACACCAGATCCTTCACTCCTCCCAGCCTCCCGCAGGCTGCGCCTTATTGCCCACTTCGGGGCCGGTCCAGGCCCCGTATGCAGGGCAGAGCCCTGCCCGCCCCACCCCTCAGCTCTGATTCTTCACTAAAACATCCCCCACCCCCGGCTCTGTTCCAGCCATCCTGAGTGTGACCACGGTCCTCCCCCCAGCCCCCGCCCCCGGCCCCGGGCCCCTGGCGGCCTCTTGTGGGACAGGCACCTGGCCGAGGCCACCTTGGGTGCCCCCCAACTCAGAGCAGCATGGACCTGGTTGGATGGGGAGGGCAGGTGCTTCTGAGTGAGGCAGCCGAGAGGGAGAAGGGGGCCCAGGTCACGTCCTGTAGCCAGCCTCACCCCTCCACCCTCCCCGGGCAGGCCCGGCAGCCCGGGCACTTTGCCGCCACGTGGATCTCGCACAGGGGTGCCTGGGGCTGTCCAACCTGCCCAGGGGAGGCTGGAAAGACCCTCCCACAGTGTGTGACAAGCCTCTGGGCACAGGGCACTCGCACACGCAGCGGAGCTCTGCAGGGTTCCAGCCCAGGAGGAGAGGCCTCCCCGGGTCACCTCCTCTAGCTGTGGCCTGTGTTGTGTTCAGCCCTGAGTAGGTGGTGGGAGGAGCCTCGCAGGGCAGGTGGTACCTACCCTCGGGCCTGGAGGTCCAGGCAGGCCAGCGCTCCCCTCCAGGCCTCGCATTCCCTGAGGGCAAAGGAAGGGGCAAGCTGGGGTGGGGAGGGGGCCCGGCACCCCTACATGCCCTCCCGTGGATGCCCACGTAGCCGCCACGAGCAGAGAGGCAGTGACCCGTCCCTGCGAACCTGTGCGGCATTCTGAGAGCCCATGAAGCCAGCCCAGCTCAGGGCCCGCCTCCCCGCCCCGGGGAAGTGACAACCCCCCCCCCCCCCGCCACTGGCCAGGCCACCGCCCCCTCAGCCTCTGTCCAAGACCCTCCCGTGGCAGCCTTCTCTCCCACCTTTGGTCCCTGGAGGCCGACCTTCCCGGGGGCTCCCTGGTGACCGGGATGGCCCTAGAAGAGAACAGAGATGGCTGGCCAGGCTGAGGCCAAGGTCTGAAGCAGAGGAGACCCATGTCCCCAGCCCACGCCCTCCCTGCCCACGTGCCCTGAGTGGAGTCTGATCCCACTACCTGCAAGCCCGGGAGCCCATGGTCCCCTTTCTCTCCTTTGACCCCTGGCGGACCCTGGAGAGGAAAGAGACTCAGCGGCTAGTCTGTCCCAGAGGACGGGGGAGGGGCAGCATGGAGGAGGGGGACGGGAGGCAGCACCTACCACAGGTCCCTGCACGGTTCGGCCCTGGGTCCCTGGCGACCCCTGCTGACCTCCAGGACCCTCAGGCCCCATCTGTCCAGGTGGCCCAGGCTCCCCCTGCAGATGCAGGTGGGGGAGGAGCTGAGAGGGCCCGAGGGGCCCTCCAGCAGCCCCTCCCTCGGTCCTGTCCTCAGTGGCCCTCCTGGCCCTCCGGCTGACTTTGGTACCAGACCAGGGCTTGTGCAGAGACGTCTTCACCTTCCCTGCCCACCCCGGGAGGGGTCCTGCTGAGACCCTCTCTACTGCCGGGAACAGACCTCGGCCGCGGCTCCAGGTCACGGAGCCCGGGCCTGCTCTCCCTTCCCAACCCGGAGGCGTGCAGAAACCACCGTGGCAGAGCCGACCCAGGCAGGCCAGTCACAGACTCAGCCTCGCTGGAGCTTTCTCCCAAATCTCTAAGGGACAGGGGACACCCGCTATTTCCACCGCTTGGGATTTTGGGGGGCGGGGGGATGAGAGAATGCCTTCAGGCAATCTTTGTGAATCGAGCATATCAATGTACCGAACTCTGTAAAGAAAACTGCAGACATTCTCATGTGTGAATATCAGTGAGCAAATCCTCAGTAGGACGTTGGCAGACAGAGCCCAGCCGCACATCACGTGGGTGGGAGGTACCCAGTTTATGCAAGAGAGCAGTTCAGGATTCAGGAAGACACTAAGATCATTCACCAAACTAACAGCTCCAGGAAGAAAAATTATTTGGCTGTGTCCAAAGCAGCAAATCTTACTTAATATCCACACTTGAGTTTTTAAATCTAAGAGCGCACGGACATGGCGATCACACAACCCAACGCATCCATCTCTGCTCCCAAGCCTGCTCCGCACAAACACTGGTGTGGCAAACGTGGTCACAACTCACATGTGTGGCTGATTTCCATAAAGTATACTGCGCTCCCAAGAATTAGTAAGAAAAGTACCCAGGGGAAAGCGTTCAAAGGACATTTGTCCAACAAGAAAATTCCAGCAACTTCCACAGGGTGTTGAAGCTGCTTTAGGAGAAAAGCCAGTTAAGACGGTGTCAACACAGTTCACCTGTCAGAGTGCTTATGGTCAGAGACGAGATGAGATTTGCAATTTCTGGGGTGGGGTGGGAAGCTGGCCACTCCCTGGGGAGGGCACCTTGCTTCTAGTTGTGGGGCTCACTCCTGCATTCTAATGAAAGGTAGGGTCCAGCCCCGTGGGACTCCCCCTTACTCACCCTGGGCCCTGGGAAGCCCTGCTCTCCTGGGGCTCCGATCCTTCCAGGGAGGCCCTGCAAGGGCACGGTCAGGGCTCAGCGCCGTCCACCCGAGGGCCCCACAGCATTGCCCTGGACTGCAGTCCCCAAGTTTCGGTGGAGAAGGGGAAGGGTCTTTCGGGGCAAGAGAATCCTAGCCCATCCTTCCCTCCCACAACCTCTTGGTAGAGCAGACTCCTGTTCCGGCAGGTCCTGGTTCAAATCCTGGCCCCTGTCTGGCGTGGACCGCCGAGCATTCCCACTGCAGGCCCCGCCCCATGGGGGGTCCAGGGCCTGGAGAGCCGCCTCCCAGGCCCCACAGCGAGTACCCAGGACAGAGGCCACCCACGTGGCTGACTCGCCACACCCACTGGCCACCCCCAGCACAGGGCCGCACTCCCACCGGGATATTGGGGATATGCTGGATCCCCAGACAGGGGTCAGCCCAGGGGAGGGCAGCTGCAGGGGGTGGGGAGGAGAGGCTGGGTGGATGAGGCAGCTGGGGGACGCAGGAGCACGTCCCATCTTGGAGGCAGGCTGGGACAGCTGCTCAGTGCTGTGGCAGCAGGATGTTGCCGGGAGCCTGGGTCACCCCAGGGGAGGAGAGGATGGACTCACCGGAGGTCCTTGGGGCCCCGGGGGCCCAGGGGTCTGCGAAGAACAGGTGCAGGCGGAAGCGGAAGGGAAGGCAGGGCAGGTCTCTCCATCCTTCTGGGGGAAAGGAGACCCCACTCATTAAGTGGCCCCCTAGCTGCTCTCATCTGACCTAGAGCTCCGAGTGGCCACAGACACCTGGGTTCCAGGACGCCTGGGAGGCTGGGAATGAGGGGCAAGGACCCCACCCTGGGTGCCACCCCCCAGGCTGCCCCGCCCAGGCTGTCTTCCAGTCCCTCTGGGGCGTGGCCAAGCCCGGTGTGGGTACAGCGTGAGGAACCCTGCCCACACCCATAGGGTGCGGAGGCCGCCCGAGTCTGGCCGTCCCTCTGGCTTCGCCGGATGAGCGCCTTCCTGGCCTGCTGTGCCCACCCCAGCTGTGCCCACAGAAAAAGGCTGCGGCCACCCCTGCCGCTGGGACTTCCTGACATGCTCCAGCCTGCCTGGCCCCCAGGGCCTCCGGGACACTTGCATCCGGCTGCCCAGGGCTCCGGCCCTGGCCCAGAGGCCACCTCCTCCAGGAAGCCTGTCTTGATCTCTGCCACACCGTGATGGTGGACATGCTGTCCGCCCCCAGACTCTGGGACCCGCGGCAGGCGCTAGGCCACGCACCGCCGCAGGGAGCTCGCAGCACACGTCTTCCTCTGCCCAGGACTCGCTGCACACGATCTGCAGCATCTGCAGCTGGAACTATGACACAGAGCAGGGTCGGCCAGACGAGGCTGCGGCTCTGCGGCCCCCTCCGGCCCAGCCCAGCGGGACCAGGCCCGTGCTCACTGTGGCTGAGCTGCTCCAGGGGCCCCGGGCCTTGGCCAACCTCCCCAGCATCACGAAGCCCGCGGCAGGCGGGCTGCCCGCCTCCCCGATGGGCCTCTCGGCCACCTTCCGGCAGTCCACGTAGAGTCTGACCCTGGAGCGGCCCACAGCCACGTGCACCTGCCGGACACCAGAAAGGTTCCCCCGCAGCCCCAGCGAGGGTGGGCACCCGCCTGTGCCCACAAGGCCAGGCCACCAGCGGGGCCCAGCACCTGGGGGTCAGGATCCTAACCCCACCCCAGGTCTCACGAGGCCTCAGTTTCCCCTTTATAGAGTAGACCAAATCACACCTGTTGCAGACCCCTCCCAGGGATTTGTGGGACCCAGGAAGGGCTGGATGCTCTTTGACCCAAATGAAGGCCTCTGTCTAGAGGGGACCGTGGGGCAGAGGCTCGGACAGGCCAACGTGACTTTCAAGGAAAAGGGGGGGGAGCGGGGGTGGGGCGGGGAGAGCCGGTGTGTGACGGGTTGGGAGGTAGGCACGTCTTGCGGGTCCTGTGTGTGGGGGGGGTCTGCTCCAGAACTTGGGGAGCGGGGGCGGGTCTCGAGGGGCGCACTTCAGTCTTTCAGGAACCTTCCAGGACCTTGTGGAAGCTTCCAAAGAATATCCTCCTCACTTCAGGCAGGTCAAAGGTGACCTCTTGCAAGGTGGCCCTGGGGTCGTGGTTGAAGTAGGTCAGAGACTTCCTGCCAGCTGCAGGGGAGGGGTGGGAGCACGTGAGACTCCCAGGGCAGAACGGGGTGGCCCCACGGTCGGGCAGCATGCAAATGCACCCCAAGCCTCAGGGGCCCGAGCTGTGGACGCCTCTCGCTGAGCCTGGGGCATCCCCGGCCTGGCCCGGACGCAGACCTCCTCAGGACCCACGGACCTGGGCCCACCACCCTCCCTGTGGACTGACCGTCCAGCAGGACCCCCAGGACGGGCTGGAAGTCCTCAGCCGTCATCTGCCACAACGCGAAGCTCTCGCGGGGGGTCTCGGGCAGCACACGCAGCAGGAAGACCACCGTGTACTCTGGTGGGGGGGCAGCCAGCTGGAGGCCACTGTTAGAGCACAGGCGGGGGGCGACTGCAGGCCTGGGACGGGGTGGGGTCCCGCCATCCCCCAGAACCACGGGACTGCAGGGCGGGGGTCCACCACCAAGCTGGGCCTCTCGTGCCTCCATTCCCCAGCAGTAACACTGGGTATGTGAGGGACAGAAGCGCCCCCAGGCTGGTGCGGATTCAGCGAGACATGCTCTGTGGCTGGGACCGAAGGCCACCCCACCACAGCCTGTGTTCACGACACTCCTGGGCAGGGTCCTCCAAGACCCCATCCTCCAGGGGCTCTGCGGGGGCGGAAGGGGGCAGGTCATGGGGGCCTGGCAGGAGGGTCTCTGGGCCTGTGTCCTGGGGTCAGGAGCCCACAAGCCCACAGGCAGCTCTGCCCTCGGGAGTTGCTCCCACGGACCCGAGCTTGCTGGAGTGCTCAGAGTGGGCAGGCGGGGGGTCTGTGCCAGTGCCCACTGGGGCATGCTGAAGGGTGGGAAGGTCAGGGAACAGGGTGTTAGGTCACCCAACAACAGTGTTCCTAAAGGCCTACAGCCTCGCTCTTTGCCCTTTATTTGCTCTTAGGATAACCAAGAGCCCCAAAGACCCAGACCTGACCATTCCTGTGGTTCTCTAAGCAAACTGACCCCAGGGCCTTGGCACGGGCTGCTCCTTCCTCAGTGCCCTTCCCTTTCCCTATTGTCTCCCTGGTGGCCCTTACTTGTCTGCCACTTCCCTGGGGAGCCTTTCTGACCCCAACACAGGGAGGGACCCCTCTGCTTTTAGCAACCCAGAACCCCTCTGTGGCAGCTACCACGGTGGGGGGACACTTGTGCTGGGTGGCCTCGCCTGGGGTGGCTGATCACATCTGGAGCGGGGGCCACACCAGCAGAACCGTCGACAGCGAGGGCCTGGGAAAGTCTGCGCTTGCAGAGCCGCCATCGTGTGGCCGCCATCCAGGGAGGGTAGACCTCAGGGCCCCAGACGCTCAGAGCAGCCCGCCCCGATAAAGAACCCCAGATTCAAGCTTGGCCGGGAGGAAGGGGCCTCCGAGAAAGAGACCGGCTTCAGCCACCCACATGCACAGGGAGACCCGTCACCACCTGTTACGTTAACATAGGAGCAGGTTGGGCTGGACGGGAGGAAGAGGACGGTGAAGGAGCTGTGAGCTCAGACGGGAGGACGGCGGCGGGCAGAGCGGCACCTGCCGTAGCCACAACCACCACGCCCGCCGTGCCCGTGCTGGGCAGAAAGGCCTGAATCGTAGCAGCGCGCGGGGAGTGCTGTGCAGTGATCTGCTTCGTACTTTTCAAACTCCCAGCACAAAGCATGTGACCGTGCTGATAACGAGCAGCATCTTAACTCAAGGAAGGATTATGCGTATCACAGCTCCCGTTTGATTCAGGATCTCTCCACAAACAAGGCCGGGCGCTTGTGAGCTGCTGGGAGCCCCCAGCCTTGCTCACGGCGGGTCACCGGGTGGCGCCTGCGGAGCACTCGGCTGCTTGCAGATTTGCCTGACCCACGCCCACCGGGACGTGGGAGTTCTCAAGGGACACAAGCTTCTATGCAGAAGTCTGCAAGTCTGATCAATGCTGGGGCCACGTGGGAAAAGGACCTGCACGTGGCCTTGCTCCACCCACGCAAGATTTATTCATCTGTAAAACCCCACCTGCTCAGGGGAGTCCCTGGTCGGCTCTGGGGGCTTGAACCTGCCACAGCCCCCCCCAGGGGGGCTCGGGGGACATCACAGGGAGGATGTGGCCACCCACCCCTGCTCTGCAGCTGCCCCTCTGGGGCCCAGTCCACCCCCGGCCCCCCACCTGGCCCGGCGGGTCAGCTGAGCATCCTTAAAGAGCGTGAAGGTCCTGGCACAGCTGAACGCCGCGCGCTCCATGGCAACACCACGGATGGAAGCGTACTCCTTCTCCACCAGGCCGAAGGCCGCCATGAGGTCGAAGCCTGTGTGGCCACGGCAGCAACGAAAGGGTGATCAGAGACTCGAGGTGAGGGAGGGAGGCAGGGGCAGGGGCAGAGAGGAGCCGCACAGGACGCGCGCAGACGGGAAGACGGTGACCATGAAGACTACTGACGGACGCACACTCAGAACCTGCAGGTGGGTGGGAGTCGGGCGCCCGGGGCCCCCCACCGCGCTCCAGGGGGTGACCCCACCACACCCGGTAGCGGCCAGGGTGCCCAGCAGCCGGCCACAGCACCCGCCCCGACTCAGCGGGCTCAAGGCGTGTGCATCTCCTCTGACGTTAGGGGCACCGCCCCCGCTCCGGGCAGATCTCCCACTCACAGGTCAGCCCCGTGTCGGGGAGCGTCCCCATGTGACCCCCGGCCCTGGCCCCTCACCCAGCTCCCGGTTATCAGAGAGCCTGCAGGAAGCCGTACAGGACCCAGGGCCCCAGCCTCGTCTCCGCATGGCCATGTCCCAGCTGTGACCGCGACAGAGACGTGAGAATAAAGGCCCGGCCAGCCTCATGGGGAACCCCTTACGAAGGTGAGAGTCCTGCCTGACCGCCTCTACCGACCCCGTGACCCTGGTGCCCTGTCACTGCCCCTTCATGGCGGGTGGGGGTCCCAGGCCACCTTCCCCGGGAGGACGCAACAGGAGGAGGAGGAGGGACAGGTGGGGGATGGCGAGGGAGCTCAGCTGTCACACGGTGGGGGGCCTACCTGGGAGGGGGCCGTCGGGGCTGAGGGCGGGGCACGCTGCTGGGAGGCAAAGGGAGTCCGGGTCAGGGCGAGGGTCCTCGCCTCCACCTGGGGCCCCTCATGGCCAGGTGCCCTGCCCTCAAGTCTACGGTGCCTTGGAGTCATGTCCCCATCCACACACGCTTGCTGGTCTCCAGGCTTGTGGTCCCCACACCTCAGGGACGGCATGGGGAAGGGACAGGGACGGTGTCCTTCTCCCCCGGGGACAGTGCCTGGCCAGGGGTGCTCCCATTGGGTGCCGCACCCCAACACTGGACACCCAACGTGTCCCAGGTGGCAAGGCCAGGGAGATGCGTGGCTGTGGGGACACGCTAACCTGGGGCGTGTGCTGACCTGGCCTGGCCATGCAGCCTTACTCCATGGCCAGGTGCACAGGAGGTGCTCTGAAGCTGTCCATGGGCTGGTGAGGGCACCACGGAGGAGGGAGGCCCCCATGCCCAGGGGCACTCAAGCCAAAAACTAGATGACCCCGTGGAGGGACACAGAGGGAAGCTGGAGTGGCCGAGCTGAATGGCCTCTGAGGGTCCTCTGCTCTGAGCGTCTGTGATTTTCCAAGAAAACCAGCATACAGCCACGAACAGAATCAGCAGGATCCTCTCTGCTGGGCCCTGGCCTGTGGGTGGCAGTCCCCCAGGGACCATGGATGTCCTGTCCATGAGCTTGGTGCATCGAGGGAGGCCAGCCTGGGCCTCCCTAAGTAGTCTCCCTGTGACCCTTGCCTGCCCTGTCTGTGATCTGCATTCGGCTGGCCCAGGATTCCCACCGGGCTGGACGTCTGCCCTGACCTCCTGGATGCAGATATAGAATTATGAGCCCATTCCGCAGCTCTGAGCCCCTGCAGGCAAGGCTCCAGCCAGAAGCCCCCAGCCGCACCAACCTGCACCCGTTTTATTGGACTAATCTGGTCTTAACCCTGGGTTTAGTGGTTGCACTGCTCAATGGGGAAGGTTTCAGTGAAAACCCCAATCTCCTTCTGCTAGCTCCGCAGGGCTGGGCCGTGTGCCGAGCATAACAGACAGCACATCCTGCTGGCAGGACCCCAGCTGAATAGGCCCCCAAGGTTCTAGGCTTCCGGATGCCTGGCTCAGTCTGGGGTCCTGCTGGGGCCTGGATGGGTGTGAGGGTCTGGCTGGGGTCTGGCTTGGTGTGAGGGTCTGGGGTCCAGCTGGGGTCTGGCTGGGTGTGAGGGTCTGGGGGTCCAGCTGAGGTCTGCCTGGGAGTAAGGGTCTGGGGGTCCAGCTGGGGTCTGGCTGGGAATGAGGGTCTGGGGTCTGGCTGAGGTCTGGCTGGGTGTGAGGGTCTGGGGTCTGCCTGGGAGTGAGGGCCTGGGGGTCCAGCTGGGGTCTGGCTGGGAATGAGGGTCTGGGGTCTGGCTGAGGTCTGGCTGGGAGTGAGGGTCTGGGGTCTGGCTGGGAGTGAGGGTCTGGGGGTCCAGCTGGGGTCTGGATGGGAGTGAGGGTCTGAGGTCTGGCTGAGGTCTGGCTGGGTGTGAGGGTCTGGGGTCTGCCTGGGAGTGAGGGTCTGGGGGTCCAGCTGGGGTCTGGATGGGAGTGAGGGTCTGGGGTCTGGCTGGGAGTGAGGGTCTGGGGGTCCAGCTGGGGTCTGGATGGGAGTGAGGGTCTGGGGTCTGGCTGGGAGTGAGGGTCTGGGGGTCCAGCTGGGGTCTGGATGGGAGTGAGGGTCTGGGGTCTGGCTGGGGGTCCAGCTGGGGTCTGGCTGGGAGTGAGGGTCTGGGGTCTGGCTGGGAGTGAGGGTCTGGGGTCTGGCTGGGAGTGAGGGTCTGGGGTCTGGCTGGGAGTGAGGGTCTGGGGTCTGGCTGGGAGTGAGGGTCTGGGGGTCCAGGTGGGGTCCGGATGGGAGTGAGGGTCTGGGGTCTGGCTGAGGTCTGGCTGGGAGTGAGGGTCTGGGGGTCCAGCTGGGGTCTGGCTGGGAGTGAGGGTCTGGGGGTCCAGCTGAGGTCTGGCTGGGTGTGAGGGTCTGGGGTCTGGCTGGGGGTCCAGCTGGGGTCTGGATGGGAGTGAGGGTCTGGGGTCTGGCTGGGAGTGAGGGTCTGGGGGTCCAGGTGGGGTCCGGATGGGAGTGAGGGTCTGGGGTCTGGCTGGGAGTAAGGGTCTGGGGGTCCAGGTGGGGTCTGGATGGGAGTGAGGGTCTGGGGTCTGGCTGAGGTCTGGCTGGGTGTGAGGGTCTGGGGTCTGGCTGGGGGTCCAGCTGAGGTCTGGCTGGGTGTGAGGGTCTGGGGTCTGCCTGGGAGTGAGGGTCTGGGGGTCCAGCTGGGGTCTGGATGGGAGTGAGGGTCTGGGGTCTGGCTGAGGTCTGGATGGGAGTGAGGGTCTGGGGTCTGGCTGGGAGTGAGGGTCTGGGGTCTGGTTGGGGGCCCAGCTGGGGTCTGGATGGGAGTGAGGGTCTGGGGTCTGGCTGGGTCTGGCTGGGTGTGAGGGTCTGGGGTCTGGCTGGGAGTGAGGGTCTGGGGTCTGGCTGGGAGTAAGGGTCTGGGGTCCAGGTGGGGTCTAGATGGGAGTGAGGGTCTGGGGTCTGGCTGAGGTCTGGCTGGGAGTGAGGGTCTGGGGGTCCAGCTGGGGTCTGCCTGGGAGTAAGGGTCTGGGGGTCCAGGTGGGGTCCGGATGGGAGTGAGGGTCTGGGGTCCGGCTGAGGTCTGGCTGGGGGTGAGGGTCTGGGGTCCAGGTGGGGTCTGGCTGGGAGTGAGGGTCTGGGGGTCCAGCTGGGGTCTGGCTGGGAATGAGGGTCTGGGGTCTGGCTGAGGTCTGGCTGGGTGTGAAGGTCTGGGGTCTGGCTGGGAGTGAGGGTCTGGGGGTCCAGCTGGGGTCTGGATGGGAGTGAGGGTCTGGGGTCTGGCTGGGAGTGAGGGTCTGGGGGTCCAGCTGGGGTCTGGCTGGGAGTGAGGGTCTGGGGGTCCAGCTGAGGTCTGGCTGGGTGTGAGGGTCTGGGGTCTGGCTGGGGGTCCAGCTGGGGTCTGGCTGGGAGTGAGGGTCTTGGGTCTGGCTGGGAGTGAGGGTCTGGGGGTCCAGCTGGGGTCTGCCTGGGAGTAAGGGTCTGGGGGTCCAGGTGGGGTCTGGATGGGAGTGAGGGTCTGGGTCTGGCTGAGGTCTGGCTGGGTGTGAGGGTCTGGGGTCTGGCTGGGGGTCCAGCTGAGGTCTGGCTGGGTGTGAGGGTCTGGGGTCTGCCTGGGAGTGAGGGTCTGGGGGTCCAGCTGGGGTCTGGCTGGGAGTGAGGGTCTGGGGGTCCAGCTGGGGTCTGCCTGGGAGTGAGGGTCTGAGGTCTGGCTGAGGTCTGGCTGGGAGTGAGGGTCTGGGGTCTGGCTGGGAGTAAGGGTCTGGGGGTCCAGCTGGGGTCTGGATGGGCATGAGGGTCTGGGGTCTGGCTGAGGTCTGGCTGGGTGTGAGGGTCTGGGGTCTGGCTGGGAGTGAGGGTCTGGGGGTCCAGCTGGGGTCTGGATGAGAGTGAGGGTCTGGGGTCTGGCTGGGTCTGGCTGGGTGTGAGGGTCTGGGGTCTGGCTGGGGGTCCAGCTGAGGTCCGGCTGGGTGTGAGGGTCTGGGGTCTGGCTGGGTCTGGGGGTCTTGGTGCCACTCACCCGTCTGGCCTGTGGCCGACACTGGCATACTCTCCCCTGCTCCATAGACTGCCGAGACCAGGACCCTGTATTTCGTGGCTGCCAGCAGGTCGGGGAGCGTCACGTGGCTGCTGGGCCCTGGGACAGAGATCTGGGAGGGGGGACACAGTCACCTAACCCTCCCTCCCCCTGAGCATCTTTGCTCATTTGGGCATCTCTGCTCTCATTTGTTTGTGTCCTGCCGGGGAAGACACGCCCCCCTCAGCAGACAGGGTGGGCCGTGCCTCCCCGACGGTGCCCGGGACCTAGGGGCCCATGAGGGGCATGGCCTCCCCGCTCCTCCAAGACCCACCGACTTCTCGGATCCCGAGCCCGAGGCCAGCACGTAGGTGAGCCGGTAGCGGAGGACGTGGCCGCGTGGGGGGGTCCAGCTGACCCGCAGGCTGCTGGGTGACTCGGAAGCCAGGGCCAGGTTGGAGGGTGGGCTCCGGAGTGCTGTGAGGCAGGTACCCCCATGAGCACCTGGGGGCTCAGAGAGGGCGGCCCGCAGGGTGGCCAACATGTCCTCCCACCACGTCCTGCTGCCCCTGGCCTCAGCACGACGGGGCCACTGCCACAGGCCAGCCCCAGGAGAGCCTAGAGGATACACAGTGACGTGAAACCTCGGTCCCCCCTGGGAACACC
Source organism: Mirounga angustirostris (assembly GCF_029215605.1). Taxonomy (NCBI): domain Eukaryota; kingdom Metazoa; phylum Chordata; class Mammalia; order Carnivora; family Phocidae; genus Mirounga; species Mirounga angustirostris. The sequence continues at coordinate 137,821,389 of NW_026991718.1, read as the reverse complement.
TGCCGGTGTGGGGGGGTCTGGGGAGAGCCTGTGGACCCCGCACTCAGGCCAGAGGGCCAGGGACTCAGGGAGCTGTCTACGGCTCTGGAGTCTGGGGTCCCTCTGGGCTGTCCCTGCTCCTCACGCAGCTGAGGGGCGGAGCAGGGGTCACCTACCGGGGGTGTAGCGGAGGGACACTGGGTCGCTGCGGGCCCCGTCCCTGTAGTAGGCCAGGATGGTGATCTCATACTCCAAGTGGCTTCGGAAGCCAGGCAGGACCGCCATGCCCAGGTTCCCTGGGACAGAGATCTGCAGAGAAAAGGGACAGGCGTGCGCCCTGCAGACAGGTGTCCTTGTGCAGGCTCTGCCCACAGGCTGCAGGGAGGCGGGTGCCCCGGGATGAAGCGCCAGGGTCTGAGCTCTCCCGGAGCTGGGGGGCAGGAGGGTGGTCTTCCTCTCCCCACACCACACCTCACGGGCCTTCCCGTCTCCCAGGGGGGTCCACTTGATCTGGTAGACGAGCACTCCAGAAGCCGCGGCGGCCGCCCACTCCAGCTGGACCTCGTCCCCAGGGAGCTCTGTCACCGAGAGCTGGCTCGGGCTGGGGACCTTCCCTGGAGACAGAGCAGGGACACTGAGGCTGGGGCGGCAGGGCCTGGACAAGCAACAGCCCTGAGGAAGTGGCCGCTGTGCCCCACTGGGGCTCATGGGGGCCCCACACGCCCCCGCCCTGGGCGACTCGCCAGAGACCCGCCCCTGTGCGCATGAAGGTTTCACTGTTGCAGGACCACACTTGGGGGTGGCTGCCCATGGCGGGGCAGAGGGGACCTTAGACCCCACACAACAGCCATGCCATTCCTCCCCTTTCCCAGTGCCTGGCTGCAGGCTGGGCACGGGCCCTGCTTCTTGAGGTGCCCCGGGTCACGCCCTCCAGGGCCCCATGCCCCGCATCACATGTGTCCGGTTATATGTGCACCCACCTAGCTCAGCACTGCGCGTGGCAGCACCTGGGCCGACGTGTTTAGCTTGAACCATCCATCGGGGGAGGGATGAAGCCAGCCTGGGGACCCCACCCTAACCTCAGCCACTCACGTGTGGTCAGGCGGCCGGTCAGCGTGGAGGAACCGCCCGCAGGGTAGAGGCAGGTGACGCGGACAGAATACGTGGTGGAGGAGGAGAGAGGGCCCAGAGTGGCTGAGGTGGCGTTCCCAGGGGTCTCCACCTGCAAGGCGGACAGGCACATGGGTGCAGGCCTGGAGCCAACTCCCCAGGCCAGGGAGGGGTCAGCCCCTGGCAGGAAGGAGACCCTGGCCTGGGATGTACACTGGAGGGGGTACCCACCCCACGTGTGGGGCCTCCCGGGCCCTCGCCCGCCCCCACCCCCTCTCTCAAAGAGCCCGGCTCACAAGCCCCGTGCCCTGCACCCTGCATCACAGATGTCATTTATGTGTATTTGTCTGATTCCTAGCTTCACACCTGTGCCTTCCCTGCCCCTGCAGACTGGGGCCCCCAAAGGCCGGGATGGAGTCAGCTCCACAGCAGGCCAAAGCTGGTGCCTGGGGGCTCTCCCAACACCCAACAGCTGTGAACGCAGGGTGTGGGGGGCTGGGGGTGCTGGCCCCTGTGTTCACCTCATCCCCGCTGGACCCCAGGTCCCCCAGTGGCCCAGGCTCTCTCACCTGCCCGGAGTGGCTGCCCTCACTGGAGACAAAGCTGACCCTGAACAGGCGCACGGGCCTCGGGATGCCCTCCCAGAACACGCGGGCTGAGTCGTGACTCACATCCGAGAAGCCGAGGTGTCTGGGGGGCGCCAGGGTGGCTGTGGAACACATTGTAGCCTCAGGGACCAGCCAGTGCCCTCTCCCTAACTGGTTAGGGGCCACCAGAGGGGTCTGGGATTCCCCACCTGGTGGAGGGCTGAGAGGAGCCAGAGCGGGGCATTTGCCCCAGGGGCAGCAGCCTGTGGGGCGGGGCACTCACCGGTCCTGGCACGGATGCCCCGGGCCTCGCTGGCCTCTGTCCCTTGCAAGCTCTGCACCCAGACATCATAGTCTGTGCCAGGCTCCAGGCCGTCCAGCAGCGCCTCTGGCTGTCCCACCCTCACCTGCAGGGGTGTGGCACTCGTGCTGGCCCCTGCCCACCCCACCTGCCCCCGGATCACCCTCCTCTGCCTTCCCTCCCAACTGGCCTCAAACCTCTCTGCCCTCCTCCTGGCCCCGGAGGAAGGCCGGCAAGCATCGCACGAGGTACTGTGTGGCCCCAGCCGAGGGCCGCCAGGTCAGGCGGATGGTTCTGGGGGTCACGGCAGCCAGGGTCAGGGCCTGGGGCGCAGGCAGAGGTGCTGGGGGAGGGGGGACACTTTAGGAATGCAGCACCTTGCAGAGAGCACACACACCGGGGGGCCTCGCTCAAATGACAAAGGGCCCAGGTAAGTGCAGACCCTGTGGAGGGTCTCAGTGGAGACAGAGGTGGGAGGGTGGGGGACGCCCCACAGGCCAGTCTGACCCAGCCAGACTTCATTTCGGGCTGGGTTTCCAGCTGACAGCTCTGGGGGAACACAGCCACCTGTGGGTTTCTGGTTAAGGCTACCTGCCCTGAGTGTGGGGGTGCCATGTCCTCAGGTTAGAAACCCCACAGGAAGCCACGTATCGTGTGGCCCAGAAATGGCAAATCCATGCAGACAGATGAAGACTGGGGATTGACAGGGGCTGGGGGGCTGGGGGCAGCGGGGGTGCAGAGCTTGTCTCCCGGTGAGGATGATACTCCACAGTCGACCGCAGACACACCGGGGACTAGACTGACTGCTGAGTCTCACACTAACAGATGAGTTGCACGACGTGGGGATTATGTCTCAAGAAAGCTGTTGAAGGGGCTCATGGCAGGCCAGAGAGGGCGAGAGCCCCACAAAGGCTTGAGCAGCTCAGAAGAGGACACCGAGGGTCAGAGAGGCCCAGCGACCGGGCCTTGGTCCCACAGCAGGTGGGCTGAGACCAGGCCAGCCTCGGCACCACCCCTGCTGGCGGGAGGCTCCAGGGAGGCTATGGATAGGGTAGCCCCAGCCCCGGCCCGGCTCCACCCCACCCACCTGTGGTCACAAGGCCCCGCAGGCCCTGGCCGACCCCGGCCTTGCCAACAGGGAACACAGACACCAAGTACTCGGTGCCGGCCATCAGGCTGTGAAGCTCCGCGGACGAGGTGGGCCCCTCCACCACCACCTAGAACAGGAACCACAGCAGAGCCCGCGGGGTGGGCGCAGGGGTGGGGAGTGCAGAGGTGCAGGGGGTGCAGGGCGCAGGGGTGCGGGGCGGGGACAGGATCCGCTCTGCTGGGGCTGAGGTCAGTCCTCGCCTCCCACGGTGACCTTGGCCACCAAGCAGCCATGGGAGGCGTGAGCAGCACGCACACTCCCTCTCTCCCCTCGGCTCGCGGGCCACGGCCGGGGCCCTTCCTCCATGACGCCGCGTCACGTGCAGCCCTGACTCACCTCCCGCGGGGTGCCACCCCCGGAAGGCCGCCACGTGATCAGATACTTGAGCGGCAGCTGGGGGGCTGGGGTCCAGGACAGGTGGACGCTGGAAGAGGTCACCTGGGTCACAACCAGGCTGGTGGGAGTGCAGGCGGTGTCCGGGGCTGGGGTGGCAGCGGCCGGTGTACCTGGGTGCGAGGGACGGTCAGGGGCCCAGCAGGCAGCCTGCGTTAGCGGTGCTACCTGCTCTCCCCGGTGGCCACTTCCAGGAGGGCAGGTGTCCCCCAGCTGCAGACACCCTCAGAGCCCTGAGAGCCGAGGGGCGTGGGGCTCAGGGCGTCCCATCCAGGGGCCACAAGCGCCCCCTCCCTTTGCCCAGAGTGGCCGGGCGGGGCCGCAGCCAGCAAGGGTGACCCCGCTCACCAGGGCCCCGGCTCCCGCCCTGCACCTTCTGGCAGATGAGGCGGCTGAGCAAGCCTGCCAAGGTGCCGAGCTGCGGGAAGTCCTGCACGTTGTGGACGGTGATGTCCAGCGGCGGGGACGCCAGGAGCTGCAGCTCAGCCTCATCCGCGTTCTTCACGCCTGCTCACAGGGGAGGGCGGTGAGGACGCACCTGACCCCACCCACCCAGCGCTGTTGTCCCATCCTACAATCACGACCACAGGCCCCCGGCCTGAGTCACCCAGTGGTCTGCGGGGGCCTTCCCAAGCCCTGTACCCAAGATCCCACGGGCCCCGGAACCGCGTCACCTGACAGGGCCCCCGAGAGATGGCGACTGGGCGCTGGTACAGGAGGGCTGGGCTCCCAAAGGCCCCTTGCAGGCTGTGCTGGGGTCTCTATGGAGTTTGGGGCCAGGGGGGAGGCCAGTGTGCTTTCCTCAGAGTCCCACGCACCCCCAGACCTACTCGTGAACCCGGGGCCTGGGATAAAACCATGATACAATGGGATCTGGGCACCAAGGAGGTACTCTGCCCCCAAGAGCCCTCAGATCTGCAGTTCCCTTCCCAAGGGACAGAGATAAGAAGTGACTGGTGAAGTGAGCAGAACGAGGTCACGGGGGCGCCAGGGCCTGTGACAAGGTGCATGGGGCACACGCAGAGGGGGAACATCCACACATGGCACTGAGAACTCGGGGCTTTGCTCGGGAACCCCACATCGTGTCCCCCGTCCGAACGCCCATGGGTGCTCAGCTCCTCGGAGCAGGGACGGGTCCTCCCTGTGGCACAGACGCCACAGGACCCCCAGCCCCGGGGCAAAGAAGTGGGAGTGCAAACTGCCCCCCGCGGCCGTGAGAACCCCAGCCGAGGGCCGGGGGCTGCTCACCCACAGCAAAGACGGCAACACCCAGGTCCTTGAGGACATGGCCAGCAGCACGGACATCATCCTGGGATTTGCCGTCCGTCACTAGGATCACCACCTTGGCCGCCTCTGGACGGGTTCCCGCTCCGGGCTTCAGGTTCTGCTCCCACACGTGAGTCAGGGCCAGGCCTTGCGCAATCGAGAATCAAGGGCGTGCGGCCCCACGCGCCCCTCCTGGCGCCCTCCCTGCCCGATCCCACTCCACCGGCTGGACCCCAGCACAGGGCCCACTGAGTCAGTCCCGGCCCCGCCAGGCTGGGGGCTCCAGAGGCAGGGACCACCGCGAGACCCGGGGCTCTGCCTGCGGGAGACGCTCCTTGGGGGCTGCTTCCACTCGCGGCCCCTCCTGGAAGCTTCTACCCATCAGAGGAGCCGCTCGCTTCTAGGAAGACAGCCTGATGGAAAGCCCTGTTTTCGTCAAAGATAATTAAGGGGCAACCTGCTCTTTACGAAGGTGTGAATCAGGCTTAGCACCCACATCACACTCGGCTTGATTTACATACGGGTTTTCAAGTCTGGGAGGCTGACCTGCGGGATGGAGCCGGGGCTTCGGGACAGAGACCTGGACAGACCCCCCAAGGGTGGGGTCACTGGGGGCCCAGGCACACCTGTGAACGTGTTTCCCCCTCTGTAGCGGAGGCTGCGGACAGCTGTCACCACCTCCTCCTTGGTGCGGAAGGCGCTGAGGTCCCACTCGGTCTGGGGGTCTCCACTGTACTGAGTCAGGCCTGGGCGGGGGGCAGGTGCTCGGCTGAGCCGCCCACCCAACACACAGCCTCACTGGGACACCAGGGAGGGCACACGTTTACACACGGACAGTCACCAGAACGTCCCCCAGCCCCTGTGGGAGCCCCCAACTGCCTGGCTGGGCGGGGGGGTCAGTGGGTTGGCGGCCAGTGATACCGATTGGCAGGGCTGTCCTTCGGTTTCCCCAGGAGGCTCCGTGCCTCCTCTCCGACTTCCCGTTTCTCAGAGTTGGGCCTCCCGTGGGTGCTGGTAGGACTAGTGGGGACGCCTGGCAGCAGGGCCACAGGGCAGGGGGCTGGTACCTACCGACTTGGACTTTATTTGGCCCAATTTCAAAGGGCTCGATGACGCTGGCCAGGAAATCTTTGACCTGCTGGAAATGACCGTGGCCAATACTCCAGGACCCGTCCACCAGGAAGATCATGTCCACGGGTGTGGGGGGTGTGCAGCGGAACTGGGGGCTAGCTGGGTGGGGAGGGAGGGAGGTGAGGAGCTGGGCCAGGCCCACACCACTGCAGGAGCCCCCATCCGCTCCAGGTTGGGCTCCAGCCCCCCAGGTCTCCTTCCCTGGGGTTGGTGGAGGGTGAGGGGTCACGGGGCTCTGGCCTCAAGTGTGGCAGGTGGCCACGTCTTGGGGGCCCTCACTGGACTCAGAAAACCCCACGTGAGCCCTGGTTCATCGTGTCAACGCTTTGAGTGCCCCCAGGGAGGGTTAATGAGACTCCCAGGCGCGTCTGCCTTGCAGTGACCTCGGCAGGGCCAGTCCCTGTGTGTGGTTGTCAATGTGGGGGCCAGTGGGCAGAGGCTAGCCAAGGGGGTGTTGACTGGGGGGGCGGTCAGCATGGTTGGCAGCTCTGGGCTGAGGCCTCGCTGGCTGGGGTGGTGGCTTGTCCTGATGACCTAGGAGCTCTTTGGACACAAAGCCATTGCCTGGGTCTGGGGCTCCCCGAGAGTCTATACTGTCAGTGCCTCCAGGCCAAGCCCCAGACCCAGGACAGGCCCCTCATGAGGATTCCTGGGTAGCGTGAGTGCAAGGAGACCCCCATCTAATGGGCACAGCCCTGCCCTCAAAGCCTTGTGTTGTTGGGGAGACCGTCCTGGCAGACCCCAAGTCCAATGGGGGACAGTGAGGGCGAGAGAGGGGACGTGTCCCTCTGAGGAAGGAGATACCTCTTTCCATCCCAAGTGTGATTGATGGGGAGACAAAGTCAGAGACATCCCGGGTCTGGGGGAGGAGGCATGGCCGATAGAAATGTCACACCTGTCTGCCCTGCCCTGGGTCACGCAGCCCCTACCCCGAAAGCCCACAGAGGCTGGTGCCCTGGTGGTTTTACCCAACTTCTCCATCGTTCCCGCAGAGCCCCGGGCCTGGCTCTGCCTCTCCAGGTTTGTGGTGGGCTGAGAAGGGGCCTTGTCCCCTGAGCCCCTGGGTGGGCGCTGCTCCTCGCCAAGCAGTCCTGCGGAGGTCACAGTTGTGTCACCTCTCACCTGCCACACTCAGACTGGGCAGCAAGGGGCACTGGGGCCCAAGCGCACCCCCAGTGGGGGACCTGCCCCCGTGAGCCTGGGTGAATGCAGGAGAGCAGCCAGCATGCTCAAGGAGAAGCTGGAATGTGAGGTCAGGCATGAGGAAGAGCATCCCGGCCACATGAAGAGCAAACCTTGGAAGGTGACTTACCCTCACCCGACTCTGCACCACCAGGAGTGGGCGGGTCTTGGCTTGGGGACAAGGCAACTCGGGGCTCAGGGTCTGGGCTCCCCACGTGGGAAGGCATGGGCTCCACGGCTGCCTCCAGCGGCATCCGGCCACTCCTGCTCACAGAGTGACTCTTCAGATCCTCAACTGCAGAAAGATGCGAGGGGCTGTCAGGGTCCCCCACCCTGAGGTGGGAGCAGGGCCTGGGGGGCTGCATGGGGAGGGGGGCCACAGCTCCTTTCCACACACACACCCACTCTGAGGCTGGGTTCCTTGTACAGGATTATGGACTTACTCACAAACTCCTGCTGTGCCAGCAGGGCATTCCCTGAGCTGGTGAGCTCGAAGATCTGCACGGTGTAGCCCTTGGAGGGGCTCAAGCCCCCCACCGTGGCCTTGGGGGTCTTGGTGGTCAACATCACCTCCTGTTCCGCATCCCCTGGGGTGGGGGTGGGGAGAGAGATTGAGACAACCAAGGTGGGCAGGTGTGTGTCTATGCACATGCGTGTGTGCGAGCATGTCACAGAGTGGGTAAATACTCTCGACATCTAAAATTTAAAAAGATTACCCGAAACTGCTAGTCCAAATTGCCTCTGTCAGAAACAAACACAATTTTTTTTCTGAAGTAAGACAGTGTTACATAAGGTCATAAATTATTTCCATAAGTTTTCACAACAGCTGGCATTCAATGAAGGGCAATCAGGTGTACAAGGAACAAGAGGAAGTGACAGAAAGTTAAGAGAAACAACAGACAATAGGAAGAGACCCACGGATTTTCCAGACAATGGAGTCAAGGGGCTTTAAATTAATTATACTAACTAGTCTGAAGACTTAGAGATAAGCCTATGAATTTGGGTATCAAACTAGAAACAATAAAAAGGAAATTCTAGAATGTAAAAACCAAATGGACATTTTCCAAATGGAAATTCTGGAATGGAAAAACAAAAAACTGAAGTTAGGAATTCAAAGAATGACTTAACAGCTTCTTACACATAAATGAAGAGATAAATAGTGGAATACAGATCAGGATAGAAAACACAGAATTAAGAATGGAGAAATAGGATGCCTGGGTAGCTCAGTGGGTTAAGCGTCTGCCTTCGGCTCAGGTCATGGTCCCAGGGTCCTGGGATCGAGTCCCGCATCAGGCTCCCTGCTCAGTGGGGAGCCTGCTTCTCTCTCTGCCTCTGCTGCTCCCCCTGCTCGTGCTCTCTCTCAAATAAATGAAACCTTAAAAAAATAAATTGAAGATTACTTGAGACCTAGGAACCACATAAAGTGTGTGGATTCTGTTGGGATCTCAATTCAAAGAAATTAAGTGTAAAAAATATTTATCAGACAAGTTGGAAGATGAGAACACAACAAAACATTTAATGGTAGCTCTGAAATATTTTCACTTTTTAGGCATGCTAGTTGACTGGAGTTATTTCTGAGTCCTTCCCTTTACTAAAATATTTATAGACAGAATTATATGATTATACGATGTCTTGGATTTGCTTTAAAATAATGCAATATATAGAAGGGGTTGGAGACAGAGGTCACACAATAGTGGCCATATGTTGATAACTGTCAAAGCTACATCATGGGAACATGAAGCTTCATTACACTATGGTCAATCTCTTCTTTTGCAGGTGTTTAAATTTTTCCATAAAAATTGAGTTTCAAAGAGGATAAGGAGAGAAAAAATACACACACATATATATAACAAGTATAACAAAAAGAAAACATAGGAAAATGATAGATTTAAATCCAAATATGTCAGTAATTTCATTAAATGTAAATGGAAAAAAATGTTTCTATTAAAAGGCAAAGATTGTCACATTGGACGAACACCACGGGATCACGTGCTCCTTAGAAGGTGCACCTACGGTGCCAGGTGAGGGAAGGCTGAGTAGATGATGTCATGCAGGCACGCCCAGTGGAGCCAGCAGCCCTGGCTGCGGAGGGGGCGTAAGGGAAACCTGACGAGAGAGAACGGGAGCACTGCACAGCAGGAAAGCTCTGTCCAGTAAGAAGATGGAAAGATCTAGACTTGTGTGCACCTGAAACATGGCCTCAACATACAAAGCAAAATTTGGTGAGACAAGCAGAGGAAGACATTTCTAGCATGGTGGGGATTTAAGATGCTTCTCTCCGTGACTAATAGGATAAGTAGCCCAAAAAATTAACAAAAATAAAAAAGATTTAAAAAATAGGATAAGTAAATTTGGCTTAATCAAAATATCAGAAAACTGCCCCCAAGTCAGAAAGGGGGTTATTCTTGGTGGCAGAGACAGAATGGTGATGGGGAAGGGGCCTGAGTGGGGCTGGGGGAGCACCTTCCCACTCTGGGAGGGGAGCTCAGGCTCATTGGCTTTCTGCCAATTTCTGGAACTACGCACTCCTGTTTGCGGGCTTTTCTGTGGGTGTCAAACCTCAATTTTTGAAAAGTTTTCTTTTTCTTTTTATTTGGGTGGGGGGAGCAGCAGAAGGAGAAGGAGAGCATCTCAAGCAGACTCCATGCCCAGTGGAGCCTCACATGGGGCTTGAACTCATGACCCTGAGATCAGACCTGAGCCAAAATCGAGCTGGACGCTTGGCCGACTGAGTGACCCAGATGCCCCGATTGCTGAAAACTTTTTAAGACGAGCAGCCAGCACCACGCTGGGGGTGCTCGTGGCCTCCCTCCTGTAAAATGTGAGTTAATCCTGCCCATCAGATGCCAGCTCGCTGGCGTGCAGAGTTCTGAAAGGGATCCAAGCTCGAGGAGGGAGTCCTTGTTTCTTCTAAAGGCACTGACTGCGCCGTCGGCATGAGCTGGAGGTGGGGATGGGACTTCATAGGACTTATTCCCCTGCTCCCGTTCCCGCGGTACTTCCCCACCACTCACAACATGGGTGCTGGGATGGAGGAGCTGGGCACAGACCAGCACGCCGGCCGCCGGCCCCTTACCTGCCCTGGGCTTCAGCTGTACCAGGTAGCCGAGGCTGCCCCCTTCCGACTCCCTCCACTTCATCTGCAGCTGGTCTTCGGGCAGCACAGCCAGCCTCAGGCGGCTGCTCGCTGGGGGGACACGACCGGTGGTCAGGACTGACCCTGGACAGCACCCAGCAGCTGTGGGGGCCCAGCAGAGGGACACAGGAGAACCTGAGGCCCCGTCTGGGGCTGAAGGGGGACCGGGCCCTCCGAGGGTCCCAGGGGCGAGGGCCACCTGGGAGGTCCAGTGAGGAGACTGCCCCCACCCAGGGAGGCCTGCCCCGCTCTGTGAGGGGCGCCCCCCACCCTGCCAGCTGGGGCCCAGGCAAGCATCCAGGATCAGTAGGAACAGCCCCACTGGCGACCAGCAGCGTGGAGCCCACGTGGCCCCTGCCCCGGGGCCTGGAGCCACCTCATTTCCCCAGCAGAGTCTACACAGCGCTGTGGGGTCCGTGGCCATCCTGGGAGGAGGAGGAGGGGCAGTAAAGGACTGAGGCCTGGGATACGGCCTGGCCTCCCGGGGAAGCTTCCGGAAGCTCTGTGGCAGGGGTGGCTATTTTTGGAAAAGGGGGACAGAGATGGGCTTCTTCTGGCTGCCCCATGAGAGCTGGGGCACGGGAGAAGGGCAGGGGTGGGGGGCGCCCAGGGCAGACACAATGAGCAACGGCTCACAGGGAGAAGCAGCTGGACTGGGCCTCCGGATGTGCCCAGCGGCTCCCGGGAGCACCAGGCTGAAAGGCAGGAATGCCTGATGGGGGAGCTATGAAAAGCCATTTGTGAGCGGGACCCCCCCAACTCCCGCTCATGAAGGGCCCTCTGTGTCTCGTGGTGCCTCTGACACGTTGGGGGAGACATTCCCAGCTGCCTTCGGGATCTGCATGTCAGGGGGCCTTGGTGGGGCATGGGGCAGACAGTGGGGGGCCTGCCAGTGGGAAACCCCCCAGGAGCGCCCCCTCACCAGGGTCACCCCCGGGGCAGGCAGCCCGGACATGTGGGCCCCCACCCACCCTTCCCTCCTCGGGACCGGGAGACCCAGGGCTGCCCAGAGTCCGCAGGGACCCTGCCGAATGCGGAGCTCAGTGTGTCCGTGGGCTCACTAGTGACTTGGCCCCACTGTGGCGTGATCCTGTCAGGGCCACGGGGACCCAGGGACACGCCTGATGACGGCGGCCAGTCTGCATGCCAAACCAGCACTGAGGAAGAGCGGTCGGCAGACCCGTGCCTCCCTCCACGCGAGGGGTGGCCGTGTGGCATGCCCCTCTACCACACACGCATTCTCAACAGGGACCGTGAGTCAAACACAGCGAGACTCGGGCAGTCGCCCAGGAGGGTCAGCTTCAACCAGTGAGGAGGCAGGTCTCCTGCCCTCACAGGAGTCGCCGGGAGCCGCCCAGGCCGGCGGCAAAGCCAGGGCGTCAGCAGCCGCAGACTGGCCTTCCCAGAATCAGTCCAAGCCGGCCCCCTTCGTGGGGAGCTCGGCAAGGACGTCCACCACGTTCCGCACTGCGTCCCTTCTGGGGTATTCCAAAGACACGGAGATGAGTGTCACTCCCAAAGGGAAGCGATCAGACTGGGTCACAAGACGTTGTGGGGAGAGCCGGGCAGCCTTGTGTTCTCCCTGTGCCTGACAGTGAGCAGGGAAAGGACCAGAAGCAGGAGCAGAGGGCAGCAAACGGTGCTCTCCTTGGGGGGACAGGAGGGAAAGGGGGTTTCCCTCCTTACTCTAGACTTGGGCTGTTTGGAAGTTTTACATTGTAGAGGTGTCCTGAAATAATTCAAAATAAAGCATGAATGTAAGACAGAGCTCAGGGCCAAGCGTGTCAGTAACTGTCAGAGAGCACGCGACAGCCTCCCCGCGCTGGGCTGACGGCAAGGCCGAAGGTCCCGCAAAAAGCCGCGGGTGGTGCTTTGGGCAGAGGACACAGGTGGCCTCTGGTGTCCTGTCTTTCCTCCTCGAGCACGCCTTCAACCTGAACAACAGCTCCCGGCGGAGCGTCAGGAGTGGAGGCAGAGGCCCCTCGGAGTGGGTGGGTCGGGCACGGACCGGCGCCACATTCCCAGGAAGCACCACCGGTGTCCTTACCTTGTCCCTGGCCGAGTCCCAGGGAAATACCCAGCCACAGCCACAGCCAGAGCCCGAGGAGGGGGCACACGGGGGCGCTCATGGCGCGCTGCCTGTGGGAGGAGAGCCGTCCGTCCTTCCATCCGTCCGTCCACCCAACCACTCCTGAGCTTCTCCACCCACACCGGGCACCCCACATGCAGTGACCCCACAGCTGCTCCATGCCCTGTCCACAGCGGACCTGTGTCCTGCAAGGCGGGGCAGGTGCTTCTCTGGGTGAGAGTCAGCTGCCCTTCCCCTGCCCGCTCCCGGGTGCGTCTGGCCCAGCCACAGCCTCTGGTCTTGCATCCTGCCCTCAGGACATTCTCACAGGCCGGCATGGGGCCCTGACTGCTGGCCTGGTCACTCACTCATCATTAGAACAGACTGGGACAGCCGCTGCCGGGGCCAAGGGGCCTGGGGAGGGAATGAAGCCAGGAAGGGGCAAACCCTGTCTGCAGCTGAGGGGCGTCAGAGCTGGGACCCCAGTCTGAGCACAACCCCTGGGGTCATGCAGCTGCCCTCTGCCAGACCCAGGAGGGTGTGTCCTGGTTGAGGACTGGCCCCAGTCAGCCTCTCAGCAGGGCTGAGAGGTCCTTGGAGGTAGGGTTGGGGTCCCAAGGGAGCCCTCTGGGGTCACCCTTCCATCCCCAAGCTGCACATGGCCTGGGGGGCTGCCTCTGCGGACAGTGCAGAAGGGACACACAGCACAGCACCTCGGGACCCCAGCCACCCCCAGGGAGGTAGTGGCCAGCCCCGCGGTGCAGAGTTGCTGAGCTCGCTGGCATCCTTGGGGCTGCAGGGGGCTGGACGGCAGTGCATGGGCTCTGGACCCTCCAGGTCCCCAGAGTCCCCTCCTGATCCACATTCTGAAGCCAGACCCCTCCGCTCCCCAGAAACCTGACTTGGGGGGACCCCTCCCAGGGCCACAGAGGTCATGGCTGTGAACCGGAACCCTCCGCACAGTCTGCCCTCAATGCCCCAGGCCTCTTAAAAGGCAAGATCATCCTCCGATCACAGACCTGGGCAGACCCCTGGTGGCCCTCCCCATCACCCAGCCCCCCAGGACCACAGGCGAGTCACTAACCTTCTGGACGAGGGTGGCGTCCCTGGGTCCCCAGACACTCACCCCACTCTGGTCCTGCCGCAGCCCCGAGAGGCGAGGGCTTATCAAGGTCCCTGTCCCTCTGACGTCACTGCCTCAGCCCACCCCTGGCCCACCCCTGGCCTACCCCTGGCCTCCTCCCCTCCCCAGGCTCTCCCCGCTTCCCAGCTACAGCCCAAGAGTGGGGGCACAGAGTCCCAGCATGAAGGACCCCGTCGCCGCAGGGCAGGGATCCCACGGCACCAAACACCTTTATCCCTCACTCCTCTGGGTTGGCCCCAAAGCGGGGATCACGGGACAGGCATCTCAGGGACCACGGCCACCACGTGTGGACAGATGGCGGGCCGGGTGCCTCTGGTGGCCGGGGGTGGTGGGGGCACATCACTTCCTCCCGACTCCTCCAGCGTCAGCCCCAGTGCCCAGGCCCACTCTGGCCCCCGCCTGGAAGCCTCCCCCACACTCCTGGCTTCTCCTCGGCCTCCTGGGTCTGAAGGGCCAGCCAAGCTCGGCCCCTCCCTGCCAGTGAGACAGCCCCAGGCCCAGAGCCCCAGGCCTGCTGCCTGGGCGGGGACACTGACCACACCAGACCCCTTCCAGCCCCACCCCTGGACCCACCTGACCCGGGACCACCCACCCCAGGCAGCTGAGGGGTGAGGGGAGCTGACAATCAGGAGCCCAGCAGGGCTGGCGGCCCACGCAGGGTCCAGCTTCCGGGGACAGAGGCACTTTGGGGAGCGGGCACAGCACGGGGCTCTTGGGCTGGGAGAAGCCCACAGTCTGAGACATGGTGTTCACTGCAGGCTGGCAGCATTCAGTGGGCAAAGAGCTGCTGGGGGAGGGGAGCCCTTGCCCGACTCCCAGGGGGGCTCAGCCAGCCCCCTCCCCGCACTCTTGGCCACAGGGAGGACACTGCCTCGCCCATGCTGGTCCACCAGCCCCAAACCTGGGAACAGGGCTGGGGGCTGGGGGCATACGGTCCCAGGCCTGGGCCAGGAAACCAAGGTGGCTTGGCTCCAGGTGCCCGAGTGCCCCTCTGGCTCCCCCCACCCCCACCCCCGTCCTGACTGCTTTGTGAGCCCAGCTTCCCTCCTGGGGGCTAGGAAGGGCCTCAGGCCATAGGCCAGATGGAGCTCTTTGACGCTGTAGCCCGGGAGCCGCCTGAGCCTGAGGACCCACGGCTGGACACACAGACCCAGTGCTGATGGATGCCGTGCCCAGGGTGCTGGGGACCTGCCCAGTCCTGGGACCCACACGCCCGAGTGCAGACCAGCAGAGAGCGCTGGGCACAGCAACCACAGACAATCGTGCCCTGGACAGTGTCTAGGTGTGGCTCGTGGGCGCTCGGGACACACACACGCACTCACACGCACCCCACCGAGGCGCCGCCCTGCACACATACAAGCCAACTCCTCCGCACCCTTGGCTGGACCCTGTCCAACCTCACCTGTGTGCCCCCCCTGGAGTCCTGCACAGAGCAGGAGCTCATCACCTGCGACCCCAAAAGCCCCAGAAACCAGTCAGCAGTGTCAGGGCTGACCCGGGTCACTGAGAAAGGACAGGACGGCACCGCGTGCTGGCTGGCCCGTCACCCATCATGGGCCCTCACCCAGCATGCAGGTAGGGACCCTGAGCCCACCCCAAGCACAGGCCCCACTTCCCCCAGCCCCCAGCTGTGAGGAGGGTTGCAGGGGCTGAGCCACCTGACCATGTCATCTGGGTCAGACCCAGCAGGGCCGGTGGGACGGGGGTGCACACCAGACCGGGCAGAGAGTAGGGCTCCAGGAAGGCCCCAGTTCTGGGTGTGAGGCCCGCCGGACGACTGAACCGGGTGGCAGAGGTGAACCTGCGTGAGGGGCACGGCCAGGAGGAAGTGCGGAAAGGTCACGGGGAAGTCCAGAGAGAGGAGGAAGCTAAGCAGGGCTGGCCTTCTAGTGCACCTGCTGGTCAGTCTCAGCGTCTTCGGCAAGGGATCTGCAGCAACCAGGGGGCCTCACCTCGTGGTCACACCAGTCCCTGGTCGGCCCAGCGTCCCGGAGCAGGGGTCTGGGTGGGACTGCATGCAGAAGGCCAGAGGGGGTGAGGGCAGCCTCGTGGCCACTAGCCCAGTTTCCCCCCAGGCTGGCCAGACCGTACAGGTGGGGGAGGACCACTGGGATTCGGCCAGGAACTGACCCTGGGTCTGCCGGGTGCAGGACCCAGCCCCACCCAGACAGGATGACCTGTGGGAGACCACCCAGGAAGAGAGCTTCCATTCTGGAAAGTGCACTCCGTGTCCCCCGGCTCTGCCGGCCTCCGACCGCTTCCCCATCCGGTGGCTTCGGGGGGATGCAGGCTGAGGTGGAGGGCACACGGCTTCCAAGGATTTCTACCCAGAGCCAGGCGAGCCGCCGTTGGCCCCAGGTCCCAGGCAGACACCCACTGGAGACCTCCCTGCCCTCCCACCTGCACCTCCAGGAGCCCCGTGCCACCCTCAACCACGTGGTGCTCACCCAGATCACTCTGCTTTACTCTGTGCCAGTGACCCCTGCACAGGAGAGGACCAGGGAGATGCTCGAGCCCCAGGACCTCGCAGAGCTGGAAGCCCCTGTGTCCCATCCCGGGCACAACAAGAGCACCCGTCTTTGCCCGTGAGGGGTCTCGGGCCGCCACGTCCCAGCACTCCAGAAGGGGGTCCGGGAAGCAGAGTGCCCCCCGCCGGCACACATCTAAAAACTCAACGCCACCCTAATTACTGCAGGCGGCACTGAAGGAGGCTCCCAGACCAAAGGGTGGCTCGCTCCCGACGGAACGTGGCCTCCCGACGAGAAGTCACAGGAGAGAATAGCCCGGACACTGCTGAAGCCTCTCGAGCCGCCAGCAGATCCGTGAGCTCCCATCCCGACGGGTGGGGGCCCCAGTACGGAAACCAAGCGCCTGTCCCGACAGGGCGCGGACGCCCGACGCTCGGGCTCCTCCTGAGCACCGTCACCCTTCGCTTGGCCCCCGGCAGGCAGACCGCCCGTGGGTTTGGCTCCCAGCCTCCCCTCAGGGACAGCCGGCTGGTGCTCAGTGACCGAGCCCTTCACAGCAGCAAACACACAGCTGCTCCACACTGGACGCCCCTGCCCCTCCGGGGGGTCCTCCTCAAGGGACAGCTGGGCGCTAGCGGGCTGTCCCGGGACGGCCCCGCGGTGACCACCCGCTCAGACACGCCACAGACCGACAGTGGCTGCCGCCGGCGCCCGCGCTCAGGGGGCCTGTCCCGGGACGCCAACAGCCGGCAGCGGCCGGAGGCCGTGATGGACGCGTCCGGCACAAATCACCCAGGAGGACCCAGGCACACGCAATGCCTGGTCAAAGGGCGGCTGACAGCAACCCGAGAGCCAGAGGAAGGGGGTGTGGGGACGGAGGACCCACCACAGCCGCGGCTCACGTGGAGAAAGGCTCATCAGTACCAGACCGTGACCGTGGACAAGGGGGCAACAGCACGTGGGTGCTCAGTGCCAGGTGGGCTCCATCCGTCACCGCAAGCCGAGCCCCAGGAGCACAGCACGGGAGGCCGCCGCGGCGGGCACAGCGAGGTGCCAGCAGGGACGCGGCGGCAACCCAGCCCGACAAAGGCGCACCTCGCTGGGAAGGCCCGGATGCCACGCGGCTCCTCGAGCCCACCCCGCGGCCGTGCACCTCCAGACCCGGGCTCGGGAGGGAGCGTGCCGGCCTGCCTTCCCCCTCCCTACGCTTCACTTTCACGTCCCTGTTCCTCAGCCGTCTGGGGCATCCTGGGGGAGCCGCCTCGGCTCAGACGGGCACAGCTAAGTGAGAGCGCGGACGAAGGACCCAGGTGTTGGGGCTGAGCCGGAGGCCTTGGGGCCGTGTGCGGGGCCCTCGAGAGGCGACACAGGAGAGCAGCCCCAGCAGCAAAGCAGGGCCAGGGAGGGGAGCTGGGCACATCCCTCACGCAGGCAGGCTGGCCTGGAACAAGCCTGGACCCGACGCTTGGGAGCACGCACGCCTCGCACACGACACGGCACAAGCTGCACCGCACTCGGGAGGGTTTATTAGAGGGCGTTCTGGGAACGATGGCGCGGCCTGCCTCCTGCAGGAGCAGACTCTGCCCCCGCGTCACCCTGGCCAGGTTCCCCTGGGCTGCCCCAGAACCACGGGAGAGACGCGGACCGTCCCGCACCGCGGCCTTGCGGGGCCGGCGCCCGAGCCAGCCGGCAGCACCACCCCTGGCTCACACTGGGGTGCTGTCTTCACGCCACAGCTGGTCTCTGGGCTCAGACAGGAGGAGTGTGGGGGCAAAGTGCAGACGCAGGGGCCACCGCAGCTGCTGGGGCTGGGGTGCAGCGGGCCTACCAGTCCTGGTCGTCCCAGCCCTCGTCCACCGGCACCGCGGGCAGCGCGGCCTTCTTGGCGGTCTTGGCTCTGCCCTCCCCACCGCCCCCCCAGGCCTCCCCGAGGTCGCTGTGGTCGCTGTTCTTATGGTTGGACGCGGAGCCCGAGCCCCACACATCCCAGCTGTCCGAGCTCCTCTTCTCGGCCGAGGCGTCCGCACACGTCCAGCTGTCGCTGCTCGGGGACCTGTGGCCCTTGGCGGGGTCGGCACTCCCGAAGGTCTCCCAGAAGCTCTGGTCCACAGCGCGGTTCTGGGGGTGGTCCCCACCGCTGTTCTGGTAGCTCTGGCCCTCCAGGGGTCTTGGGAAGACAGAGAGAGACTGAACAACGGCCCGGGCCACCAGGCCGTCCCTTGGTGTCCTGCCCCAGACTGCAGAGGCCCCACCCAGACCCCGACGCCCACGGGGCCTGAGCAGCTCCACCTCAGAGTCTGGGCACAGAACCCGCCAGAAGCACTCGGGCCTCCTGCTGCCAGAGCCCAGCTGGGTCAGCCCCACCCCAAAAGGAGCTCGTTGTGAAGGAAAAAATACAACGCCGGTTTTCTGCAGCGACTGAGGGAAAAGGGGAGCCCTGAGTGCGTCAGCCCTCCCCGCGCTGTCGAGACAGAGGGGGCCCCGCAGAGCCCCTCAGCAGAGTTGTACCCCGACGAGCGCAGCCACACGGCCTGAACCACCAAATGGCGCGTCAGGAAGACGTGCGGCCCGTGCCCGTGAGCACAGGGAACGTGCCCCCATCCAGGAGCGGCCCCCACCACGGCCGGTCTTCCCGCCCCGCCCACCCTGCGGCTGAAGAACGGGAAACCAGGCCGACCGGGCTTCCAGCAGACAGGCCAGGACGCCAGCCTGGAGTGGCGGTGAGTGAGGGCACAGGGTCGCTGAGGCGCCCCCGCCGGCCCCACCCACCCAGACTGGAGACGGGGATCGGCACTGGCGCCCCTCCTCTCCAGGCCTCCCCACTCCCTCCCTGCCCCGGGCAGCAGCAGTTACCACAGGGCTGGTATCTCTATGGTTCTGGGGGCTGCTGTGACCCCCGTGCCCCTGGGGGATAACATGCCTGTCCCTCAGCGGGGATGCCGACTGCCTCCCAGAGGCCTTGTGGGAAGAAACCCAGGGAACTGGCGTACCTGTCCGACGGGTCCTCTGCTCTCCCAGAAAAGAACGTGGTGACGTCCCGCCATCCCCTACTGCCAACCCCCTGGACCTGGAAGGGGACGGGAGGCGGCAGCTCAGGGTGGGTTCTCACACACGGCACATACACGGTGTCCCGCTCAAAGTCCCGGCAAAGCTTAGAGACGTGAACGGCACGGCCAAGCTTGGCCCACAGGCTCGGGAGCTCGAGGAAACAGCATGCGTGCGAAGCCCCCTGCAGGCTTCCCCGTGCGGAGAGTGGTGGGCTGGGAAGCAGGGGGCCGCGCACACCCACACCAGCCTGGAGGACGACGGCGGCCCTCCGCCAGCACGTCAGGAAGGTCGCACTCACCGGGGGAAGGGCAGCGGCAGCAGAATGAGGGCAGAAGAGAAAGAAGCGACAGTTAGCAGACGTGAGAGACCCTCCCCCCGCCAAGCCGTTTCCATATTCCTCTGGCGGCCGGCACGGGAGCGTCTCGCTGAGTCTCCTCACCCACCGCTCAGTGGGCACTCGGGCCGCACGAGCGCGCGGGGGCACGGAGAGCCCAGGCCCTTCCTGCTCTCGGCCCGGGCGCCCCGGAATGTGGAGACTGGCTTCCGGCTGCACCTGAGCACCAGGCGGGGCCTGCCCTACCTTGGACGCCAACTGAGAGACCCCACTGGACACATCATCAAAAATCTTTCCCTCTTTCACCTGCGTGGGTTAAAACAGTGCCGTCAGCCGAGCGGCAGAAAGCCCACTGTCACCGTCTCTGAGAAGAGATGTGGCGGCAGCTGTGTGTGACCCCGTCTCCCCCTGGGCGGCCCCCTCCCCACAAGGGAAGAGGGGGCGGGGGCCGCCGACCGCAGCCCAGGCTGCTGGAACACAGCATCCTCCCGGGGGGGCCTCTGTTTCAGCAACAACCTCCTGAGGGCAGGCTGGCACTGCCCCCCGAGGCCCCAGACCGCGGGGGGCCTCCCTGGCTCAGTCAGCCACCTCCGCGCTGCCCACACCCAGCCGCACTCTGAGGAACGGAGCTCGAGGCCAGGCCTCCCGGAGCCCGGGGGTGGGGGCCCCCTGGGACACGCGGCACTGGCGGGAGTCGGAGCCCCCAGCACCCGCTGCTCCCCTGGAACGAGGGCCTACGGGGGTGGGGACGGAGGAGAGGGACAGGGCATCGGCTGCGTTACCTTCTCCTGGGCAGGTCTGAGGACGTTCTCGTTCAGACTGTGGCCCAGCTCCGAAGCCTGTGTGATGAGAGGGAAGTCAGGTGAGCCCGGGCAGCATGTCAGCCAGGACACCGGTCAGCACGTGGCCGCGAGCTTGGCCGACCGAGGGAAGGCAGCAGATGGTGAGCGGCCCACCAGCACCCAGGGCTCCCCTGCCACCCCCCCACCCCGGCAGCCGCGGCACCCAAGGCAGTTGCACGAAGTGCCCCCCCGGCACCCTGGCTGGGGGGCGGCCAGAGACACTGCCCCAGGCCTACCCGCTCGAGAGGGGAGAGGCCCAGAGGGGCCCAAATCCAGCGGCCTCCCGCGGGTCCTCCCATCGGAGCCCACGCAATCCCATCCCGTGAGGACAGCCCGTGTGCTGGCAGCAGGTCACATGCTACCCCCCTTGGCTGGGGTACAGGCGGGTGCACCCTTGGTCCCTGGAGGGGGTGTGAGCCCACCTGCCCGCCACCGGGCACCTGACTCCGAGGGAAGAGCACAGAGCCAAGGTGGGTGGGGCGGCGGCGGGACGACGGGCCGCTAAGAGAGCGCGCCAGGCAGCAGTAGCCTCGACAGACAGGGTAACCGCGTGCCTGTGAGCGCCTTGCCACTGGGATAACCCTCCTTCTGCTCACTGAGCTCAAGGTGATCAAGCCACGAAATGAAAATCCTGCCCAGTAGCTCCTGGCACCCCAGGAGGAGCCGTGCCCCCCGGTTTGGACCCCTGGCTTCCTGCCGGGGTCTCAGGTCCCTGAACAGCAAGGATGGGCCAGACAGGAGCCCAGCAGGCCGGCGGGCAGCTCCGAGGGTGAGGGCACGTAAGCGAGGACACATACAGGCCACGGTCCGGGGAAGCTCAGGGCGAAGCGCGTGGTCAGCACAGACGGGGAATGGCATGCACGAGAACAGACTGGGGCCTTACCATCTCGGGCTGCCGCTTGGAGCCCCAAAACTTTACCCAGACAGCAAGGAGCGGGTTGGGGCGGAGGGGGAGAGAGGGAGAAAGTGAGAGGGCGAGCGAGCTCGGGCAGGAGCAGTGGTGAGCAACCACCAGGAAGCACCCCCAGACGGGTCAATTAGCCTCACGCTCTCATGGCGTCACCCCAGCAGGCGTCCTCAAGTGACCTGGAGGGCCCACTCACTGCCACCGAACCTCACTGCTTTCCAGTCCCAACGTACAACCTCCAGAACCACACGTGCGCAAGCAGGTCAGGAGCCCGAAACGGACGGGCCATCCTCGAACACCAGCCACCCCCCTCCCGGGACAGCCTCTGGGGCCGCTGCCTCCGGCCTGTGTGATAACCCCCACCACCAGGGCTCAGGCGGTCCAGAGCCCTGCCACCACCTGGGGACTGCCAGGGCTACCAACCAAGATTTGAAGAAAGAGAGAAACGCCAACGCCCCAAACCACCGCCCGCGAGAAACTAACTGGGAAAGGAGGACTAGCCTGCCCCACCCCACAACCCGCAGTCCTGGCAACACCAGGCTTCCTTCCACCCACGGGTGCAGACAGCCGACTGCACACGAGCCTTACAGCTGTCCGGGTGCCCTCAGCCCTGCAGGCCCTTATAGGCGCAGCTTCTTACCCCCCTAACCCACAAGCACCTGAAGTGATGCACACAGAAACGCCCCCTCTCCCAAGCACAGGCCCCGAGGAGGGCAGACCAGGCAGCGTCTAGACGACGACAGGACAGAACTAGAAATTTTAACAGCACGGAACGCAGAAGCTTCCGTTGTTACCTTCTGACTTGCTTGAGATCCAAATTTGGTTGCCTGAAAAGAAACATGGCTTTCAGTCACCAGTCCTGACACCAGACCCCTGGCTGCACATCCCCAGGTCTCAGCACTCGGTCCTAGGCCTGTCTCCTGATGGCCTCCCACCTCCCAGCAGCTCCAAGGGACCCAGCAAAGCTGCCCACTAGGCCAGGCCCCGCTGGAGGGGGAGCAGGTCCCCGGTAGGGGGTGGCCACCCCAGCCCCGTCAGCTGTGGGCTTTGCCCTGGCCCAGACCATGCCACCTGCTTGGCGCCCAGTGCGGGCCCATCCCACAGCTCACCTTAGCACAGCACCCCCAACACTTTCATAAACAAAGAAAGAAAAGGCCTGGCCACAGATGCTCCCGCTGAAGGGGGCCTGAACCTCCTGGCTGTGCCCTCCAGGGACGAGGCCTGGGGAGAACCAGCGGAGGCCCCGCACCAGAGCAGAGGTGCCACAGGGCCTAGTGCCCCTCGAGGCCACATGGGGGAGGATGCGGGGCACTGCGGCCCACGGGGAGCATGGAGAGGGGTCCATAGTGCCTTCGCTCCGGCCCAGAGCCAGCCCTGCGGTCCTGCTGGTTGTGGAGCTGCGGCCACCCGTCTGGCCCTCAGAACGTTCCTGTCCAGGGCTACTTAGCCGGGCGGCCCCTTGAGCCTGCCCTGGGCTCCTTCTTCTCCAGGTCACCTTCCTCACCAAGGCCCCGCTGACCAGGAAACCTGCCAGACGCCCCCGACAGTCTCCCCTCCGGGGTAACGTCCTCAGACCGGTTTCTGCCTGTTCCTTTCCAAGGTCATGCCCACTCCCCACCTGTGTGTCTTGACTAAATCCCCAACCCTCCCTCGCTTGGGCAGAGGAGCAGGTAAGGGGGAGAGAGAAGTCCCAGCGCCTGAACCCTGCTCCGTGCCCAGCAGCAGAAACTGGAGGGCTGGCAGGACCACTCAGCCTGCAGGGCTCACAACATGCCGCACTGGAGCACGGCACACCCCTCTTCTAGAGCGGCGCCCCTCTGCACCCAGCTCACCTCTGACGCGCAGACGATGCCTGCCACTGAAGCAGCGAACGGCGGGGCCCTGAGATCTGCTGCAGACTCAGGGCCAACAGCACACGGCCTGGGAGGGAGCCCTGCGGCTGGGAACGCCCTCCACCCCTCATCGGAGCCCCTTCAGGACCCCCGTCTGCCCCCAGACCCCAGACTAGCACAGCCTGTGTGGGCCTGCAGGCGGGGCGCTGGGATGGGCTACTCACACCCTCCTTAGCGGCCGAGGCAAACTTGCTCGCTCCGGTGGTGAAACTGCTCCAGCCCTGGAAAGAACAACAGAGAGGCCACGTCGAGGTTCCACGGGCGGCCAAACAGGCAGGCTGTCTGCCATGCCATCCACCGCTCAGCAAGGGGCTGACGGATTCCGCCCCCAAGATGGGCAGGACGGCCACCTCCAGGGTCCCGTTCCCAGCGGCAACCCCACTTCCCACGGAGAGCGGGCACGCAAGCCGTGGGCACACCTGAACGCCACGCACCCAACTCCTGGCAGCCACGGCATCCGGCCCAATGCGTGCATCTGTGCCGTGTCCACCTGACTGGACCTCCACTGCATGCACGTGCCCGTTCTTCCCTTTGCCCTCGGTCCCTCCTACCTCCCCTCGGAGGAGTCAGGGCCTGGCACCTGGTCTGCGGGCAGACCTGTTCTGAGTTCAAGGTCTTCCCCCTAAGCCCCCAAAGCCGACTGAAACTATTTACAGACACAGACGTCTCACTCAAACCCCAACTTCCCAGCAGAGCCTCTTCCCCCGCAAGGCAGCAGAGGAACCCTTAGCTCAGGAGACAAGCACATTCAGCTTCCTCGGTGAATTAAAGACCCGCAGGAGGGGGACACAAACACAAATGCGCTACGTTTGGTGGGACCCGGAGAAGGGACCCTGGCTGCCTGCGGCTGCCCGTGCCTGCGGCTCTGGAGGGGCAGCCTTAATTCCTGACAAGTTCCATCACTTCGGGAACAGCACGTGTGCACGGATCAGAAGAGGACAGCGGACAGTGGTGCTCAGCAGGCCTCCCATTGCACCCAGGACGCAGGACCCTACAGTGGCGGCGGGCACACGGCCACTCCCGGGTGCTTCCTGCATTTTCACCCGTCACGTCTGCTCCTTCTGCACTTGCTGCGTCCCCCACCCAGGGCACCGAAGACCCCGTCCTGTTAGCGTGGAGGACGTCTCCTCGCCTTTTCACGCGTGCGGTACCCAGAGTCGGGCCGCTGCCAGTCGTCACCGGCCAGACCCCTGGGGGTCTGCAGCTACCATCACAGACGGCGCTGAAACGAATGAATGTCGTCTAAGAACACAGTAAGTTCCCTTGGAAGACGATGGTTTGACCTGAAGCTGAGGACAAAAGCGCAGGGCCGCGAGCGCCAAACCCAGAGGGTGCCAGAGCCCACGCGGCTTGGAGAGCGGGGCTGGTGGGCAGAGCGCCGGGATCAGTTGTGCCCAGTGCTCTGGCAGGACAGGAGGGCCGGGCACGCACCACACAAGACGTTGTGCTTGGAGGAAATGCGCCTGACTAGCGGGAAACATACATTCTGTAACAAAGTACGTAAGCAACTGCACACGCAGGGACCAGAAGGAATAGGCCGGGTCATAGAGAAACTTCGCTGAAGGAAAGGGGAGGTTGTCCTGCAGGCGGGGCCGGCTGTGGGTCTGCAGGGCAGGGCGCGGTCCTCACCGAGCACAGGGACGACACGGCGCTGCTGAGGAAGTCCTCGTCCCTCTTCGGGGGCGGCACTGTGTTCCCAAACCCCACATAGCGGTTCTCCTGGGCCCTGACAGGGAGACAAAAAGCAGCATGCTCCTGAAAGCCTCGAGGCGGGAGGCACCCAGACCCCGGGCAGAGGTGTGAGGGCCCCGGGGGGGACGTGCATCCACAGCAAGGCGGGCACACAAGTCAAGCTCCCCTCTGCTCACTGGAGAACACCCTCCTGCTGCATTTAGCCAGGAACCTTGGCAAGACCCAAAGCCCACAGCCTGTTATTACAAGAAGCATCCAGATGATTTAATCCAACAGCCCCAAGAACAAAACTCGCTTACAGGTCAGGCTGGTTCCAAGGAGGAAAACTATTCTTTCTTCCTTTTCTCTCCACTCAAAACCACTCTTCACACCTGGGCTGGCCCGGGGATTACCATGACCGGACGCGTGCGGGCTGTGCAGGCCCTGCACACGGAAAGCAGCAGGCCCTAGCCCTGAGGGACTGAACCCCCTGCTGCCCGTGGCCTCACCCCTGATAGGAGCCCAGGTCATCATTAAGCCAGTCTTCAAACGCCTTGTCTGAGGAGGAGGTCGAGTTCTGTGGGTGGCCAGAGGCTCTGAAAGGGAGAGTCAGAGGTCAGCGAGGCCAACAGAGGACAGGCAGGTGCCTGAGGGAACCGTCCGGGCCTCTATGCTGTTACATCCGCCTGGTCACACCTGGGCTCCTCCAAGAATGGAGCACCTAAGGCCAGCTGGCCTCCAAGTCTGTCTGAAAGGCGGCTCAGGCTCAAGCTGGCAACAAGCGGGCACACACCGGCCCCAAAGGGCCGGACAGCAGCACCACGCCTGCCCATGCCGGCAGGGAGAGAGCAGAGAGGCTGGAGAGACGGAGGCTGAAGCAGGCACATCAGCAGTGGTCCAGGGACCTTCCACATAAAATGCACAGTGCAGGGGTGGGGTGGGGGGCCCCAGACACCCACGGTGCAAACAGGGAGCCTTCTGTGGACCGGTCACTCCAGAACACCAGCCTCTCACATGCGAGAGGACGCAGGGGACCAGCTTGTCCGCATCACACCTGCACTCGGGGGTGGGCAATCCTCAGAGAGGACACAGGAGGTAAACAGCACTCAGCTGGGACGTTTCCTACGGAGATGCACGTGTGTCACGGGTGCGTGTCTGGAAGGACTCGCATCGAACGGGCTCTTGAGAAATGGGGAGGTACTCCCTTCACTCAGAAACCGCTTATGGGTTTTGCATTTTTACTGAGAGCCTGTATTGCTTCAATGACCCACAGAGTTGTTTTTCCCACTGACTCTCGGGAGCAACTCACAATGGGAGCTGTTCCCACACCAATAGGGGGTCCTGAGCTACGGCCGAGATCAGGGCCAGGCCCAGAACAGTCTGGAGCCAGACAAGAGGCCAGAGGAGTAGCTACCGGTGGGCAGTAGACGGCAGTGTCTTGGGCTGGGGTGGGGTCCAGTTCTGGGCAGGCGATGACTCGGGAGACCATTCTCTGCCTTCAGCCAGAGTGGCTACCTGCCGAGGGGACACAGGCATTAGCCAGCCCAGGACAGAGACGTCACCCGCTCTAGCGTGTCCTGTCTGCTGTCCCTCCCAGGCTCAGCGGCCACGGGCTGGGGGCTCTCTGCCACATGTCAACACCGAGACAGGGTCTCACTCTGACCGCAAGGAACAGCGGTGCTGGCGAGTTCTTGGTCAGTGGCTCCGACCCCACATGGCGTGCTGCCATCCTTGGCAGTTTCACCCACCACGTACAGAGGAGCGGGCACGCGACACTCTCCCCGAGGGTGGGGAGGAAGGCCCATTCTTCACCCCTGCTAACAACGTGCCACCTACTTTGCCCCGGGTGGGACAAGACGGCCCACGTGTCCTGTCTGTGGACAGACTGCGCACGGCCTCTGCAGGGAGGTCAGAGCCCACAGGAGAACGCCAGCTCCCACGGGCAGAGCCTCAGCACCGCTGATCAGCCGGTCCCTACCTTGTCCCTGAAGAGGGCCGCAGCCTTGCTGTTGTACTTGTCCTGTAGGGACCAGCAGGGGTCATAGTCCTCCTGAGACTCCAGGAACTCCCGGAATTTCGCGTTCCCTCCAGCTTTCATCTTCTCCAGCTCCACGTCCTTCCACTTGTCCATGGTCACGGAGCGCACGAAGCTACAAACCAGAGAGCCAACCTACTTATTAGCACTAAGCGTCCAAGAGCCCCCAGCCAGGTCGTGAATCTGGTGCAGGCACTTCCCCTGACAGAAGCGCAGAGCAGGCAAGGTGGCACGCGTTACCCTGTCACCGCACACCCGACAGGAGGCCCTCGAGGCAAGAGGGGCAGGGCACTGACCTGAGGTGCACCCCGAGCCCGCGGTGCTTCCCCGAGCACTCCAGGCAGATCCAGATGCCGTAAGTCACACTCACCCACTGAGGATTGAACGCACCACACTCAAAACACACCTGCGGAGAGGGTCACGTGCGACTCACCCAGGCACTTGGGGCCCTGGGACCCCAAAGACCCGACAGGTGGCCCCAAGAGGAAGCAGAGGAGACTGGCCCGAGACTAACAGTAACAGGGAGAGCTCTGAGAGGTTTGCCAAACCTCAAAGCACCAGAGCAGAGCAGACGCTTACGTTGTTTTCATCCTGCACTCTGACTTCTTTCAGAACTTTCCTCGTTCTGGGGCTGGCCATGATGCTGCAAAGGAGAAACACAAAGTTTTAAAACTTACCAGTAGGATACTTTACAAGAAAACGAGTGAGTGCAAAAACACTAGCACACACGGCTTCAGAGAAATCCCACGAAGCTGCCTGGAAGCTACGGGGTAACGCCCCTGCTTGCTACAGGTGGCACGAGGGGAACCACTTACCGAAGGAATCTGTCCTCCACATGCTAAGAAAAACCCAGAGCCGTCTGGTTTCCAGCCAAAGGCAACGCAATTATTAAGAATAACATGATCACCGGCGTCCGCTTTGCCTAAGCATCATACACCACCCGCACTGCATAATTTATAAAACGTCCCGTCTTGTGACGAAGCCCATAACAAGGGGTGGTCTTTCTACAACGTACACAGACTGGCCGCTCAATCTGACTGCCCACCTGAAAGGCCAACACCGCAGACTGGGGCCAATAACATTCGGAGACAGGGAACCCCAGTTCTCTGCACGCCACATCTTCCTTCCACTCCCCAGCCTGTGGTGTGGGGCCGAAGCGGAAGCCCTGACTGATAGGTGCAGAGGCCGGTCTGTGGGGGGCCTACAGGGATGTCCTCCAAGGGCCCATCACAGAGGGTGGAGGTGACCGACGGCATGAGCACAGCAGGGCACACCTGCCACCATGCCTCACGGGGACACTGCCGGGGCACCACGGCCCTTAATTCAGGCTGAAGAGAAAAACCATTTCTGTCTCTACTCAGCTCCTAGCTTTGGCAAAGCTCAAGTTCAAGCAACAGCCCACTGGATTCATGACCAGGAAAAGCGATATAGCAGATTCAAGCTGGAGGAAGGGGAGGGAGCCAGCACAGTGCTGTCCATAAAGCAACCCCACGGTCCTGCACACCCCACCACCACTTGGCCCCAGGCCGCCTCTACCACCACCAACGCACAACTGCGCGTGTGTCCCCCTGAAGCTCGCCCTTCCCTCACTCGTGAACGGAGCCTGTGAGCTGCTGCCCCTAACTCTCATGGCAACACGAGCCCACTGCAGAACACGCAGGGACCCTGTAAGTGGCTCAGAACTGGACACCTGCCCAGCTGCTGGACACTTTATGCGGCCAGCTTCTCTGCTGATAGTGAAGCTGCAGCTTTCTACGGACGTGCAGTGTAAACATTCCAGGATCCCTGGCTGTACCTCACCTGTAATCTTAGTACGCAGAAATAAGTCACGGGTGGAAACCCTGACTCTCTGCACAACCAAACCTTCTAAATCTGGAAGGCCAGGACTCCTGTGTTCATCAGTGCCCACTTCGAAGCTAGCTGAAGGAAATAACAAATAAACACTGGTTTTCCGTTTTTTACAACTGACGGACAAAACTCAGAGTCCACCCGTGGCTCTTCTGCCCTCTGCAGTTTTCTCTACTATGTGTGACAGTCTACCAAAACCATCGGCTCTCAAGGGCAAACACCTGAACACATCATCCTGGTCGGACCCATTCAAGCGGGACACTTTCAGCACACTGAGCATCTATGCCACCGCATGAGAAAGGCATCAACAGGTGAACGCCACGCACACCTGGAGAGACATCGGGCTGATCTGAATTCACAAAGCCCTCCGCACACATTTGTCTCACCGGAGGGCCCCTTGTGGCCTGCTGCCGATCAGGTCTCCATACTCAGCCCTGTGCTCCTTCCAGAGAACTGTGCCTTCCCTCAGAGGTTCACTTTCTGGTCAGAAGGCACCGGCAAACAGAAGTCAGAACTGGGCTGAGCATGCTCCGCATTTCTAATCGTGTAAAATAAAATCGGGCAGACCAAACGTTTGCGGAACTAGTAGCAAAGTAACGCGTGAAAAGGAGATGACCTGGATTTTAAAGAAACTCCCCTTGGGGGCCAGTTTTGGATGCGAGCACCCTTCAACTCTCTGAAATGCTAACTTTGATCCCTGAAAATGCACCCTAACTTTCAAAACACAAATACGGTCTATCTCGAAAAACCGTCCAAGAACTCTCTAAAGCTTGAAACCAGACGGTAAAATGCAGCTTTCCGCAAGTGGACGTAACTTCGGTAGACGCTGAACCGAACGAGGACACTCTTTCTTGGTTCGCCACATAAGCCACTTGTTCACTGCACAACGCTTGGTCCTGAAGCTGGGGCCTCGTCCGTGTCACACACTAATTAAAGGGACGACGGAAGGGCAGGGCTGGGCCCCCAGGGCTGTTGCAGTGACGGAGACAGAACCCCCGCGAGCATCCGGGGCACCTGTGTGAAAGCGCAGCCCCTCCCGCCGGACGCACGGCTCTGTCGTGAACCTTCCCTCCCGGGAGGCCACGCCAGACAAGCCCGAGCTCGGCATCCCCCGGGCCAGCCCCGCGGGCGCGCGTCGCGGCCAGAGCGCGGCAGGGGCGTTCGGCCTGCCCCGAACGAGCACCGTCCGCTCCCAGCGTCGGTGGTCTGCGGCGGAGCCTTGGCCGGGGCACACGCGGGCACATCCCGGGGAGCCGGAAGGGCGTTCGAGCCCCTCCCGGGCGCTCCCCTCCCTCCCCGAGGGGGCCGTCCCCGGCGCCGGGCGAGGCCGAGGCTGCCGCTGCTGACCGCGCCGGCCTCCCCGCGCCCGCCGACGGCACCCTAGCTTCGCAGGGAGGAAGCCCCTCAGCCTGCTGCCCCCCTTCCCCGGGAGGAAGGGCAGCGGCGGGGCGCGCGGGGCCCCGGCCGCGGCGGGGCGGCTTCCGAGGAGAGGGGGCGGCGGGCCGGGTCCTCGGGCCACGCGTACCGGGCGGGTCCGGGCTCGGTCGCGCGCGCCGGGGGTCCGCCGGAGTCCGCCGGGCTCGGGCGCGCCGCGAGCCGCTCCGAGGACGCGCGCCGGCCGCCCGCCCCGCCGCCACCAGCTTCCGGCTACGTTGCGCCTCGCGGGGCATCACGGGAAGCCGGGGGAGGGGCGGGCCGGCGGGGCGGGGCTTCCGCCTTCGCTCGTCGGGCCGGAGGGCGGCCCCGCCCCTGTCGCCTCGGGGCCGCGGCGGGCCGGCGGGGTCCCGGCGTGCGGTGGAGGGGGCCCAGCGGGGGAGGGGCCCGTGACCGGGGGCCGGGCCCGGCTGCAGCCGCAGGACCCCGGGCCCTCCGGCCGGGAGCGGTTTGCAGAGGTGGCGGGGCGGGCGGAGCGCGCCGCACGGCGGTCACCTGCAGGCTGCAGAGCTGGGGAGCGGCCGGATCCCGCGTCCCCGAGGACGCCTGCAGCAAAGCCTCCGTTAAAAGGATTGTCCCGGGGGAGGGGGGAATCGCAAGCGATCCGTGGTTTGCTCTGTGCTTTCTGGACATTTCTGTGTTCCCTGTGCCTATTCTTCGTCCACGTAACTTTCGGAATGGTCACGCATGGACGTTTTTATTGAGGTGTAATTTACAGGCAATAAAACGTACAGTTGAATGACTTGACAAATGCAGACCCCATGGAACCAGCGCCATCAGCTAGTTCGGGAGCATTCCCACCGAGGCAACCACCATTCCCACTTCATCCTCACATCCTAGCTGGGTCTGTTCTAGACATTTGTATAAATGAATGCAGTATGTACTCTTTTCCCAATGGCCTCTTCCAGTTCACAGAGTGATTTGAAGACCCACCCATGTTGTTGTGTGGGTGGATCTACCCCAGGCACTTCATATGAATGGAATCCTACGGTATGTGACCTACCGGGTCTGTCGCTCAGCATCATGTTTTCAGAGTCATCCGTGCTGTAGCTCTCGGCGCCCCATTCCCTGTGATTGCTGAATGGTATATGCCACTAAATGCAATGCCCGCTCTGTTAGACCCCGGAGTCATTTTTTTTTTTCTAAAGATTTTATTTATTTGACACACAGAGAGAGACAGCGAGAGAGGGCATACAAGCAGGGGGAGTGGGAGAGGGAGAAGCAGGCTGTCCGCCAAGCAGGGAGCCTGATGCGGGGCTCAATCCCAGGACCCTGAGATCATGACCTGAGCCGAAGGCAGACGCTTAACGACTGAGCCACCCAGGCGCCCCCCCCCCCGAGTCATTTTTAAGTTTTTGGCATTATGCATAAAGCTGCCTTGAAGTTCGTGTACCAGTCTTTTTGTGGGCATATTTTTTTATTTCTCTCGTTTAATCAATCACCTAAAAGTACAATTGCTGGGTGATGGGCAGGTGTACTTTGAACTTTATACAAAATTGCCAGCCTCCCAAAATGGTTGTGCCGTTTTCTACTCCTCCCCCCCCCCCCCCCCGCAGTTAGAGAGCTCCAGTTGCTCCACATCTTTTGTCAGCACGTGGGTTCTCAGGCTTTCACAGCAGCCACGCTGGTGGGCACACCGTGGGGTCTCACTGCGTTTCCCTCCGTGGTTGGCTGAAAGCTGCCCTGGGTGCTTATCTTAACTTCCCAGCACTCCCAGTCTGCCTCACACCAGGCTGAGCATGAGCACTGTCCTGCAGCCGGAGGGAACCCTCCGGAAGGAGCCACTGGGTTCACGGAAATAAACAGGCACCACTAGGGTCTACACGGTGGCAATATGAGACTAGATTTCAGCACAAGAGCCTGTGGTCGGAACGGTAGCCTCCACAAGTTCAGAGAGAGAGAGCCGGTGCTGCATTTACAGTGGGCTTCCTGGAGGAGGTGGGCTGTGAGGGGTGAGAGGATGTTGAAAAGGAGGTGAGGAGGAGGGAAGACCCTCCTGGAAAGCAGAACTAGAGCCGGCATTTGGCACCCACTAGCCCAAACAATCAGTGAAGGCTGAATGTTCAGTTTTCTGATCACAAAGCAAAAGGGTCAACCACCCACCTGCCCTAAGCTCTGGGAGGCCTGGGGCTATGTTCATCCCTAGAGCAAGGTACGTCCCTGGAGCCAAGACCAGACAGGTGGCCTTCCAAGGCCAGGGCTAACCTACTGCCCCACAACATCTGGACAGCTTTTGTCTCTTTCCACGATCTGAAGGCTCTTACAGTGTCCAAACAACAGGACAACAGCGGAGGCTGGGCAGTGGTGTGGTGAATGGGGCAGAACGTGTAGCTACAAATTGAAACGTTCTATGACTCCATCTAAACTACTCAGATAATTTGTTTTTCTTTTAGAACTGCCAGCAGTCCATTAATTTTCAGTTACAGTAATATGATCTTGTTTGTGGTTTCCTCCCCGGGCCTGGGAAGTTCTGGATGGGAATGGAACTGAAGGGAATTCCTGGAGCGGCAAAATGAAAGCCGCGCGGTGAGCGGCCACACAAAGCTGCAGGGCTCTTGGCGCCAGCCACACAGGGTGGGCAGAAAGGAAGCCACTGCAAGCCAGGCAGGGGTGCAGGTCCCCTGTGAAGTCGCTGGGGGAGCTGCATCAAATCACTACTTTGTCCTGGACTCAGTTTCCCCACTGCTGAAAAGAAGTCTACAATTCCCTTTCAGGCCAGGAGCCCATACTTCCTGAACACTTTCCAGAAGTCAGGCTGTGGGCTTGGTAAGCAAGATCTCGTTAGGCTGCACAGCCACCATGCATGCTCTGATACGAACCCATTGTTCAGATGAAGAAACTGAGGTGCAGAACAAAGAAGCAATTTGCCCAAGGTCCAAAAGGCGGTTTAATGGAGTCAAGGTTCTCACCCAGCTTCTCTAACACCCTCCTCAAAGTAGAAGAAGGCAGGTGTGTGGAGCTGGGCATCCACAGGGGGTAACCAGGCGTGTCCTGGGATCAGGACACCCAGCCCCAGTCTTGGTGGCCTTGTCTGGGCCCCATAGCTGGGTCAGCTGGGGCCAGGGGGTCCAGCCAGCAGCCAGCAGGGGTGGCCGAGGAAGCAGCCGGAGCTCCATAGGGCTAGTGAGGGCCGTGTGTGTGCACGTGTGTAAGGGTACACATCTGTGAGCGTGTTTGGGTTTGCACGTTTGCACATCGTGCATGCGTGTTCGTGTGATTGTGTACTGCTGTGTGTGCTTGTGCGTGTAGGGGTGTGTGTCTGTGTGTGCATGTGTGTATGTGATGTGGAAGGACACAGACGTGTGCGCTTGGACGCATGTCCATGCACGCACGTGAGTGGTACAAGGTGTGCGCGGGGCCGCGTGTATGGGTCCGTGCCTGAAGGCTCGTGAGGCTCAGGTTCACGGTCCTGAGTCACCCCTCGGCAAAGCGACAGTAGGGGCGGCTTGGGCAGTGTCCCAGGGTAGGGGCCATGCCCGGGCTTCCTCGAGAGGCGGGTCCTGCTGTGTCGGCTGTGACACAGTCCGCGGCCCCGGCCCGTGGCAGCAGCTGCCGGAGGCGGTCCCAGGCCGCTCACACCCCAGAGGCCCCGGGGTCAGCCTCATTGGAACGTCGCGCGATGAGCAAGGGTGCAGCCCCCACGCGCAGGCACACCCCAGCAGCAGCTCGCCCGGGGCTCCAGGCCACGGCGAGAAGTGAAGGCTGCCTCACGGTCCCTCGGAGCGCTTTTCCGCGGCGCGTCCGGGGTCCAGACCCACGAGCTGGGGTGCGGGAAACCCAGCGCGGACCGGGCCATTTTGCCACGCGGCCGCCGGGAGGCGGTGTGGGGCGCCGCGCGCCCGTCCTCGGCGCCCCTGCCCTCCGCGTGAGCGCCACCTCCTGGGAAGCCCACTACCTAACCTCAAAGGTACAGCCCGCGGGCCGGAGGGCCAGGAGCCTCGGGGCAGGGCGGGACCAATGGGCATCTTGAAATGACATTCTTTTTTTTTTTTTTAAGATTTTATTTATTTATTTGACAGAGAGAGACACAGTGAGAGAGGGAACACAAGCAGAGGGAGTGGGAGAGGGAGAAGCAGGCTTCCCGCGGAGCAGGGAGCCTGATGCGGGGCTCGATCCCACGACCTTGGGATCATGACCCAAGCCTAAGGCAGACACTTAACGACTGAGCCCCCCACGCGCCCCTTGAAATGACATTCTAATCCCGTTAACTGGCCAGGGCTCCAGGGCCACCCGCAGAGGGGGAGGCTGGCCTCAGATGTCAGCAGAGCCCTGGGTATCACTCTGGACTCGGATCATCTTGGAAACCTCCTGTGTCAGGCTCAGCTCAGGGTCCAGGGGTGTTTCCCACAGCTGTCAGGGAGCCTCTGGGCCTGCAGGCCCTCACTGGCCTCCAGCGAGCACTTAAACCCACCTTGAGGACAGCAGGGCCTCAGGTTCCATGAGAAATGGGGCATCCTTAGCTCCTGAGAGCTGTTTTGAGGAAACATCCCAGGGGCTGAGAAAGGTGTAGGGGTTCCCAGCCGGAGGGCCTGGGGCCAGGATCCCGCGTGGGCTCCTACACACTGAGCCTACTGTTGACCGGGCTGGATGCGAGGGGCAGCCTGCGTGCCGCACCCCACAGGCACCACTGGGTCGTGGGGCCGGCATCTGGGGCCGGCATTTGCTGTGACAGATGCCAGCACCTCTCAGCGGAGGCAAAGACCCAGCAGTTTCTCCTTTCTCTCTTATGTCTCCCATGCTCTCAGTCACAATCTTCAACCTGTGAGGTCACACCTGGTCACGCTGACCACAGCCAGGAAGAGCCCCAAACCATTCCCTGGCCCCAGGAGTGGGAACCATTCAGGGGAGAAGGCGGAGGCTCAGAGACGCACCGTGTCTCACACAAGGTCACACAGCTTGTGCTCAGGGCTGTGGGATGAGGCCCAGGTTTATCTGTCATAGAACCACTGTGTCCTCCAGCCCCTGGGCTCACCCATTGCCGTCAGGAATTCCCTCATGGTTTCCTACCCAGGCGCCACCCAGGCATCGTCAGTCCCCAGAATAAAGTCCAATCATCCGGACTTGGTATTCCCGGCCTCCTGGGAACTTGGGCTCTGGTCTGGTGACTGTCCTGCCCCATGTCCTGGAACTCAGGCCTTCCTCCCCGCCCTCTGCTCGTAGGAATCCTGCTCATTCCTCTGCATCCTCCTCCCTGCCCTGCCCAGACTGCCTTGTGGTCTGGGCAGGCTGGCCCACGCCCTCCTCCTCTCCCTGTCATTCAGTGTCCCTCACACAGAGGTGGCTGGGGGTAAACTCCTAAGGGTCCCACTTTGCCACCAAGATCACAACAGGTTCAAACCACAGTGGGCAGGAATGGGCTGAGGCTGGGGGGCCCATTCACCCACGTGGCCAGGCAGGGGCTCGTGGAGCTGGAAGGAAGCACCCCCTGCCCCAGGGTGCTTTGTGGGGCCTCTTGGGTCCTGGTGCAGGCCCCTCCAGAGGTGGCCATGGCCAAAAGTTTGGGGTAGACCTGCCCAGACTAGGTCTCCCAAATCAACATACATGAAGCACCTCCCTCTGTGGCACTTTTCCCTCATCTGCCTTTGCAGTGGGACCTCATTCTTCCTAGCCACAGATCCACAGTGGAATTTCTCTGGGGGTTCTGTTATCACCATTATCGCTTTGTTACTATTTTGCTTCATCCTCATGGTTTACTGGACATCTGGGTACAATGACCTCTCTACGGCCATGTACGCATTGATCTCTGGAAGTGCAAGCACTGGATAAATTCTGATAGATTCTAGCCAGTTGTTCCCAGAATCTTTGTACCGAGTGTCCTGCTGTGAGCATGCCTGTTTCTCATGCCCTCTCCCTGCTGTGTTCATCGGGTGGCTCACCTCCGTCCTGCTAGAAGCATGTATATGCATTGTCCCTGCTGCGTTGGGTGGTGCGTCGGGCAGTGTGCAGCCCCTCCTGAGAACCCCTGTGTTTGTTCTCTGTTCTCCACCACCAGGTCCTTCCTGAAATGGCTTCGTCCTGCATCTGCAGAGAAGACCGTGAGCTTGGTCTGGGGCTGCCGTGCTCCTGGCTCTGGCCTGTGGGTGGCAGGACTCGGTCCCAAGGGGAGAAGGGCCTGGCTGGCCCACCCGTCAGACTCCCCGGCATCGCCTGTGAATGAAGCACAGGATGAGTTGGGGCGGGGGCAGAAGGAAACGGAGGGGAAGCCAGAACATATGGCGGTGCTAATCAGAGAGGCTGTGCCTCCCCACAGAGGTACACCTGTTCCCCAAAGCCCGGAGCTACCATCCCACGTCCAGCACCAAGGAGCCTGCTGAATCACACTTGTCCACACGGGCTAAGGACTCACAGCCAAGAATGTCTTGAGACTGGGCCAGCTCCTCGGATTGCAAGCCTGATGGCTCAGATCCTGGAGCCAGACAGTAAGGACCCCCACACTCTGTCTTAGCCCCTCCCATGCCTATCTTAGTCGGGAATCTTTCTAGATGCTAGTTGCTAGACACAGAAAATCCAACCGCAAATGGCTTAACAACAAAGCAAAGTTATTGATTCATGCGATGAAAAGCCCAGTGGTAAATTGGCTTTCAGGCAAGGCTCGATCCAATAGCTCAACAATACTGTCGAGAACTAGGTTTCTTCCTGTGTCTTTGCCTTGTGGTTCCTTCTTTATCCTAAGGTCCCAAGATGCAGCTTCGAAAGCTGCAAACTCCTGATTCACATCCAGCTTGTACCGCATCCCAGCGAGAAGCCTGGCATTCCCTCTGATTGGACCAGCTCGGGTCACGGGTCCACTTCTAAGCTAATCAGGGGCCCGGAGGTCTGTGCCAGCCTGTGGCATCTGAGCCCCAAGCTCTGGCCCTGGAGCCGCAGGGGGAGGTGGGTCCTCTAGGACCAGAGGTCTGAGGAGCTGGGGAGCCAGAAGGCAAGACGCTGGAGAGCAACCAGGGCATGTACCCGCACTACTGCAGCCCAGCCCAGGGCCCTTGGGGACCAGGCAAGCTTCCCCCGGGCAGAGCTAGAGGCTGGGTGTCGGGGCTTCCGTCTGTGTGTCCGGGGTGCAGCATGAAGCAGGACGTGACAGCTAGCGTGATGTAAATGCTCGTGGCAGGTGGGCGGGGCTCGGCCTGTCTCTTCTGTTTTCTCAAGGCTAGGCTGCTGCTGGAAGGGAGTGAGACAGGTGCAGCGGGACAGGTGGATTGTCAGGAGAGGTGGGAGCTTGGCCCAGGGTAGGGGAGGAGAGAGGGTGTGGTCCAGATGTGGGCATGTCCAGTTTGGGGCCCCCAGGGAGGCCCGAGGGGCTGGTGTGCAGAACAGGAACAGCACCAGGGACCTGGAAGGGGGAGGGAGCACGGGCTGGGTGACACCCCAAGAGAGACAAACAGCTGCTAACTGACCCGCACTGACCCCCAGGCCTGCAGGACCGGGAGGTGCGGATCAGGAGCACTAAATGCAGCCCAATCAAGACAGGGGCTGAGCATGCTCCTGGCCGGTAGGGGGGCCTGAGAGCCTGCGTTCTTACCTCCGGGGCCTGAGCCAGCCATCACGGAGGGAGCCTGCGGGGGCAGATCCTCCTCCCAGGCACGTTGGGCTGCTCCTTCCAGCTCCTAGCAGTAGGGGTGAGGAGGCGCTACAGAGCCCGGGCTCCTGCTGGAGTTATACAGGCCTGGAGTCAGATCCGGCCTCTGCCATTTCTGGGCTGTGGGAAAGTCCCCTGACACCCCTGAGCCTCTGTTTCCCCATCTGTAAAATGGAGGCATCGTTAGGCCCTCCCTCGAGGGTTCTGGGACAGAAGGGAGCCCCACTGCAGCTCCTCAGTGCAGGGCGGGGCCTCCCGTCACTTGTCAGCCCGGGGACGGGGTGGGGTGGGGGGGACAGAAGCAGAGGCTTCTCCAGAGGCCACTGCAGAATAAATAAAACTAAGGAAGGAAGAGTATGTCAGCTGCGGAACGCTTCCAGAGAGAGGGGTGCTGGGGGTCATTTCTGAGTCCTCCCTGATGCCCCCCAGACACTGGCTTCGTGTGATGCTTATGTGTCCCACACCAGAGCCTCCCCAGCAAGAGACAGACAGATGGAGACAGAGGGGGAAGGGAGAGAGCACATGCAGATAACCAAGTGGAGGAGGAAGGCCTCTGACCTCAGGGGAGGACAGACAAACAGGCCTGCAGACCTCTTTCCTTCTCCTTGTGCTTTTCCTGTTTAATGAGCCAAATGCTTAAGAAAGAAACCCCAGCCCCTGCCTCTGCCTTGCTTTCCCTCTGTGACCCCCAGTTGCTGAGAGGAATGATGAGGTCCCAAAGGACACCCGCATGCACATGCTCTGGGTCCGGGAGCTGCAGGCCTGGACTGCACCAGCTGTGTCTGGTCAGGGTGGTGAGCCGTCTCCTCCCACGAGCACTTCACCAGGAGTCCGGGGCTCCTGGGCCTAATTCCTCATCTGTAGCCAATCCTGGACTGGCCACCCGGCGGGCGAGACCCCAAAGCCTCTACCGCCCGTCTGAGAGAAATGCCCTGAACGGGTTTGGTGCCTGTTCCATGTGTGGCCCTGGCGGGCGCTGAGATTTACACCCTCCACTGCCTGCACCGTGTGAGCAGCCCGAGGAGCTGGGAGCTGTTCCTGGGCCGGGAGACCTCCCGGGGGCTCGTGAGAGCAGCCGTCTGGGACTCAGGCGTGAGCCCAGGTGCACTACCACAAGGGTCTGTGACAACGTGCCATGGCACGCAGGCCTGGGGACGGCTGGGGTGGGACTGCAGTGCTGGGGCCTCGCTGGGGGATAGACAGGGCAAACTAGGCAGCCCCAGGGTCTGAGCTGCAGACTGGAGTTGTTGTGGCCCAGAACCCACTCCTGCCCAGGGCCAAGGGAGGAGCCCCCGGAGCCCCAGCTGCTCCTGGGGCCACTGTGTTCTCTGCAAAAGCCCTCTCCAAGTTTGCTCCAGTTTATGGTCCCCTCTTCCCAGAGGCTGAGAGCTGGTGG
Source organism: Mirounga angustirostris (assembly GCF_029215605.1). NCBI lineage: Eukaryota > Metazoa > Chordata > Mammalia > Carnivora > Phocidae > Mirounga > Mirounga angustirostris. The sequence continues at coordinate 137,782,494 of NW_026991718.1, read as the reverse complement.
GCAGGGAGGTTCTGGCCAGCCCACGGGGAGGCTGCACCAGGACCCCAGGGACTGCAAAGCACCAGAAACGGAGGTCCACCAGCTCCGGGTCTTGGCCTTCTGCTGTCTGCCAGCAGAGCTATGCAGGATACAGGCTGGGCCGGCCTGAGGTGCAGAGAAGGCTGGAGCAGCAGAAGGCTCAGCCAGGACCGGGACCACAGTCCCCACCACACCTGGTGCCAGGAAATTGGCCTGGACCGTCGGGGTCAGGGCCAGAAGGGGAAGGAGTGGGTTCTCCAGCAAGAGACTGGGGGTCAGTGCACGGGGAGGTGGAGAAGGAAATCAGTGGAGTTGTGGTGGAGAGGGGGTTTCCCCAATTAGCAGCCACCTTGGGGGAGAGACTGCCGCATTCATGTGTGCAAACCTCTGTGATCTTGCTTGTCAAGGCCCCTGAGTCAGGCCCGGGAGCTCAGAGCTCAGAGTTCCAAGGATCCAGTGGCTTGGAGGGGGCATGACGGCATCTACTCTGAGGGACCAGGGAGCAGGAATGTGGCCCGGGGCCAGCCGGGGGTGAAGCTCCCCTGAGAGAGCCTTTGGCAACTGTAGGCACCCCCAAGAAGGCTCCCAGGGCACAAGCCCGCCCACACGGGAAACACATCCCATGCTGTTGGTGCAGTGGGGATGACCTTCCCTTCAGGACGGGGTTCTCCATGCTCTTCCGCAGTCAGCTGGAAACCAGCCAATGCCATTATCTCTCAAAGGAAGAACGGAATCAACACCACCACCCATTGGGCCGCCTTTGATCCGGTCAGGAGGAAGGGGCCAAGCTGCCTACCCCGTGTGGTTCTGGGGATCAGCCTCTGTTTTTCTGGGAGTGTCTGTTGATAGTTAGAAATTTCTCCCAGTTCCATCTGAAAACATTTGTGCGCATGGCAATTTCCAGGGCTCTGGGCTTGTGGAAACATCACATGTTATGATAGCGAAGAGGTTCCTGCAGCCCTGATGTGAGCTGACCCCACATGGGCCCCCAGGTGTGGGGGCTTTCCCTGTTGTTTCTGGTGCAGGGTGGGAGGGGTCCGGGAGAGCGTCCCAGAACCTCAATCCGGCCTCTCTAAGTGCAGCCGTTGACTGGTAGCCCCCAAAAGATATGTTCCTAATGCCTGGAGCCTGTGGGTGTGACCTTTTTAGGAAAAAGACCTTTGTAGGTGTGACTGAAATAGGGACCCCGATATGGGATTGTCTTGGGTTCCCTGGGGGAGCCTACGTAGTGTCTCAAGTATCCTTATAAGGGACACGCAGGGCAGAGACAGAGAGGAAATGCCACCTGAGGACAGAGGTGGAAGGTCACGGCCACAAGCCCTGGAAGTCCAGGCTAGAGCCCCTGGAGCTCGGGAGGGAGCACAACCCTACCGACACCTTGATTTTGGACTTCCGGCCTCCGGGTCTGAGTGGGAATAAAGTTCTGTTGTTTCAAGCCCTCAAGTTGGTAGTAAATGGTTACAGCTGCACAGCAAGTGAACACACAGGTTTACTCAGGAGGAAAAGGAAAGCACACATGTCGTCCGGGGCTGAAGAGCTGTGGCGTCCCCCAGCTCCCCACCTGGAGACTCCCCCCAGGAAGAAACAGCCCCACACGCATTGCATGTCTGGCTCTCACCCCTGGAAGTCAGGGGCACCCCCCCCCCGCTGTCCTAGCCCCCCCCCCCGCGGCCCCCAGTGACAGGCAGCGGTGACATCCCCGGCCTCGTTCTGATGACTGAGTCCTTTGGGTGGGTGTCGGGCTCCTGTCTACCCCGCCAGCCCCTCGCCCCTTGCACAGGCTGGAGGGGGCTCCTGGGGACAGCCCATCTCTCTGTTTTGGTTATGGCTCACCCACCATAACCACTTTCCGGCTGCCCTGAATCTGACGGGGGCGAGGCAGGTGGGGGCTCTGACTGCTGTCTTCTCCGGGAGTCTCTGCAGAAGGAGGTTTGGCACTGCTCAGCTTTCCAGATCCCTAATGCTCAGCCAGCAGCACATGGAGTGAGGAGCGAGATCTCACCGCCCCGAGGGGGCTGCGCCCCAGCACTGCACAGTGCTGCCCACCGCGTGACCTGGCCCCGTCACAGCCTTCTTATCTACGAGGTGGGTGACTCTGCACCCTGGGGGTCCCACTGCCTGCCACAGCAGCGTGCACTCGACCATGGCAGGTGCACGCCGTCGATCCTGTGCAGACCCCACATGTCAGAGCTCACAGTCTCAGTTGCTCTGGCCGACCCCCGTCTTCCCCCCCCCCCCCCCCCCCCCGCCCCGTGACAAGGACTGCAGCTTCAGGAACAGGCGCTGGCCTGTTCTGATACTCCATGGCCCCCGCAGGAGGAGGCTGGCCCAGTTCCATCCTCGACTGGCGTCTGATCCCGGGAGGAAGAGCCGACAGGCGCCATGACTGGTTTCACGTGCTGTGATGTTTTCCGTGTTCGTGCACAGTGTCGTGTGCATCACGACCAGACTCCTACGGACACCTGAGTGATACTCCATTGTATGCATAGACCACATTTTTATGTTGGGACGCTCAGGCTGTTTCCTCCCTGGGCTCTTACGAATGACACGGCTACAAACAGGGTGCACGAGCTCTCCCTGCCCCGGCCGAGCTGTTTCTTCTGGGCATGTCCCTGGAATTGCTGGTTCCTATGGTAACTATACGTCAGCCTTTCGAGGAGCTTTCCAGACGGTTTTCCATGGTGGCTGTGCCCATTCACATCCTGCGCAGCACATGGAAGGATGGATTCCAGCCACCGTGGTGGGTGTGAAGTGGTGTTTCCTGCAGTTTTGACTTGCATTTCCCTTTTCAGGTGCTTGCTGGGAACTATAGATGCTTCGCTGGCCTCCTGTGTGGGCCTTGGGCTGTCCGGTCTCTTGTCTGCAGATGGGACAGTGTCAGCTATCGCCCACACATGGGTGCAGATGGGAGAACGTAACCGGGAGAGATATTCCGGGAAGCCAAGGAACCAAGGGCTCACACGCTGTCAGCTGGTGACCAGATCTGCCATCCCGCCCCCCAGGAGCATACATCGCACTTTCCTTTTGATAAAATCGAGACCACATTTTACAGCAGTGAGGACTGTCCTAGGAGACATTTGTCCATGTCTGGAAACATTTTTGATTGTCATGACCAGTGGGATGCCATGGTATCTAGTGGGAAGAGCCCAGGGATGCTGCTAGAGCCCCATAGTGTCCAGCCCCCCATAGCACAGAGTCATTGTCCCTTCATGCCTGTGATGCTGATTTTGAGTCCCCATTGCATGTAATATTTTCCCACCTATTCTTTTCACTGAATAATCTTTTATGAACATCTTCCTAGGAAGTCCCTTCGTTCAGGGTGTTCTAAAGGTCAAGTCTTGCAAAGAAGATCAAAGACCTTGGGTGGTGAGTCCATGTTTCCCATGCATGGTCTTGTCACCATAGCGCCCCCACCCTGCCCAAAGCCTGCTGAATCATCCCGTCAGGAACTGGACTTCACATGGGAGGGGGTACTTCTAGAGGTCCCTTCTTCTTGCCCAGCCCAGCCCCACTAAGGCTGTCTGAGTGATCTGCAGGGACCTCCCTGTGCCCCAATCTTGCATGCTCCCTCCCTCCCTCCCATCAACAAACACCCCCCCATCTGAGAACACTCCCCCTTCCACCAAACTTTTCCTCCCAACCTTTCCTATTTATGGGGTCTGAGAGCTGCACCCCTCATTAGAACCTGGGTTAGAGATCTGGTGTGGCTTCCTCTCTAATTGGCTAGAGACTCCAGAACTTGACCTTGCTCTTCTGTTAAGTGGGCTGTGGGACTGTTAACCGTATCATGTAGGTGAAAATTCTCGGTGCCTTATAAATGCCCTGAGTGGGGTCAGGAATTGAGGTCACCATGGGAAACTGATTTCAGTTCGCCCCCCTGTGAAGGGGCTGGCAACAAGGGGATGCTCAGAGCTCCTGGGAGCGTATGCAGTGAGCACGCTGCAGATGCCCCTTTGCCTGGTGGAGCTGCTCAGCCAGGGAAGCCATCACCAAGGGGCTGGGACCCTCTGGCCCTGGACTGCTGGAGCCAAGAGCAATGGCCCAAGGCTGAAGTGTCACCTGCTGTGCCGCCCTGGAGGAGGACCCTCATCCCCACACCCCCCTGTGCTCTGCTCAAGGACTGCCTCCTGGCTTCCAGCATAGGATTCACTTCCTGAGGACCGGCTTGATCAAGGGCTCACACTGATCAAGAACACCAGCGGCTCCCTATGACTGGAGGATAAAATGCAACCCAGAATGTGTGCGAAGCGTCTGCATCCCACCTCACCTGCCTCCCTTCTCCATCTGCCCCTGACCCCACTCAGCCCCACCTCCACATCTTGGTATAGCAGGGTTGTCCCCCAGTCCTCCCTCCAACGCACAAGACCTATGCCTCAAGTTGCCTGCAATGCTGGGGGCTCCCCAGGGTCTCTCCCCCTCAGGCCGGACCCTGCCCTGCCCCAGACACAGCTGGAGAGGACCTGGCCCCCAGGTCTCCTCACATTCTCTGGGCTGGTGAGCTCTTGGTAGGCCATCCCACCCCTCCTCCTACTCCTGAGTTCTCCAACCTGGGAGGGGACCTCTGAGTTGTGAGCCCTGTCCAGGAGCCTGGGGGATGGGGTGCATCTGGGGCTCCACGAGGGAGGAGGTGATGGGGGCAGACGCAGGAGGTGCCTAGTGGGGGGTGACGGGCAGGGGAGGGGAGGGCTACTGCTTTTGCCGGATTTGTCTGGGGCAGGCTCGTAGGGCTTGGCTTCCGTACTCCTGAGGAGCCGCGCCGTCGCCGCTTTAAGAAGGGGTCTCGCGTCCCTCCCCAGCTGGCGCGAAGCCCCACCCACCCTCCCGGGAAGGAGGGCGAGGCGGCGCAGCTGTTACTCGGAGGGGCGGAGCTGGGCCAGGGGGTGGGGGCGGGGGGCGCCCGGGGCTGAGGGGCGGGTGACCGCGGGCTGAGACCCGGCTGGCGGCGGTCGGGAGCCTGTGCGGCGGGGGCCGCCTCGGGGTGGGGCCTCGCGGAGCCGGCCGAGAACGGGCGGGGCGGCCCGAGGGCCCCGCACCCCGCGCGCGCGCGTGGCCAGGGGTCCAGACTGGCGGAGGCGGCGTCCCGGGACGGCGCGGACCCCAGGGGCTGCTGCCCGGCCGCTGCGGCGCTCATCTTCGTCTGCGCTTTCCAGCTGGTGAGTGGCGGCCCCTCCTCAGGTGCCGCGGTCCCAGCGCGCGGGGTGGGGGTGGTTCCCGCTGGCGACGGTGCGGGCCCGCGGCCTTCTGGGGCGAAGCTCGCCGCCGTCCGGGGAGGGGCGGGAGCCGCGTCCTGCGCGCGACCCCGATGGCCCCTCCCGCCAACCTCGAGCGCCCCGCTGGGTGTGTGCTCGCGGGGAAGGGGGGCAGCCGCGGGACCCGAGCGCCCCGCTGGGTGTGTGTGCTCGCGGGGAAGGGGGCAGCCGCGGGACCCGAGCGGCGCGGACAGGTGCCGGGAGGAACAGAAGCCTTCGGGCGGGGCTCCTGGACCCTGCTGTCGCCGGCGCCTCGGGCGAGGCGCGTCCGTGGGCGCAGGGGGAGCCTGGCCCGCGCGTGAGTCGGGTAGTCGGTCGCGGTCGCGGAAGGGCGCTGCTGCGCGCGGCGTCCGCGAGTGTCGAAGGCGCGTGTGGCCCCGAATGTGCGCGCGGGGACTTTGCAAAGCCAGCGCCAGGCCCTTGGGTGAGCGGCGGCGGCCCGTTTCTACAGCCTGACAGCCTGGGGGTGGGGGTGTGCTTGTGAGCTGGCGAGTACGTGAGTGTGTGTGTTAGCGGTGTGTGAGCGCGGCCTTGTCTGCCCTTGGCGCCTCCCAAGCTGGGGGATGCGGCCCCCTCGCCCCTTCCCTGTCCTGGAGAGAGTGCGGAGGAGAGAAGAGGTGCGAGCTGGTGCCCAGAGTTGCACTTGGGCGCCTTTTGTGTTGGGGATTAGCTGGTCCTCTGGATCCAGAGCTTTGTCAGAGAACGTGGGCATCCCTCCGCCAAGTTTCCGTTTTGCCCTCGGAGATCCAGGCCGCCTGGTCAGTCCCATTCCCAGAGCCCAAGGCCCTGGGTGGGGTGGTGGAGTGCTAAACTGAGGTCCCTGGCCATAGGCCTGGGGAGGAGATGCTGTTGAGCCCTGGGGTCTCCCATCTTAAAAAGGAAATGCTGCCTTGTGGAGGTCAGGCTGGGTGGGCTTCTGGCTCAGCCGGGCAGGGGTCTTCCTTCCCTGGAAGCCTGAAGGCTCATGGAGGATGAAGTTTTAAGCAGAAAGCCCTCCCACACACAGGGCATCCTGTCCTTTGCCTGTCCATTGCGTGGGGGTGAGGGTTGCGTGCAGAGTTGGCAGGGGGCTGAGATACCAGGCTGGTGTGTCCCATGGGGAGGAAGGAAGGAGTGGCCAGAGGCTCCCTGTGGGCGCACACACAGTGCTTTGGAAGCCTGAGGGGGTGGGGGTGATGGGAGGATGGGGGAGGTGGACATCTGCAGGGTTTGTGCTGGACAGATAAGGCTGGGAGGAAGCTCTGGGCTTCGCCAAAGGCTAGAGCCCAAGGGCTACTCCACCGGCAGCAGGGAGCTATCTCCATCTTGGAGCAGAAGTGTCCCCCTCTCTGTTTTGGTAGGAGGCTCCTGGGGGTGGGGTGGGGGAGCAGGAGAGGGGAAGGAAAGGTCTATGTGATAAAGGATGGCAAGGAGCCCAGGCTGATCAGGAGGTCAGCAGTCTGGTCACGTCTGGACATCATGAAGCAGAGTGGCCTTCGGGGGTTAGTGTGACTTTGGTTTCCATGTGTTGAGTTTGGTGTGTGGGATGTGGTCAGGATTGGCTTGTGACTTGGGGCTCCGGGCAGCAGAAATAGATGTACTGGGTGAGGGATGTGGCCCCGGGGCTTGAAGGCTCAGAGAGGGTCATTTGCCTGTTTCACCTCCAAAGTGGACAGTGGACGGTGCCCCGGGGGGTACCCCCACAGGTCCCGGAGAAGTTGCCTGCCCCCAAGGGCAGCAGGCTCCCCTGGACGTGGGGCTTTTTGAAGACTCTGGGTCTCAGCCAGGCAAGTTCTAGGGCCGGGGCAGAGCTGTGTCCCCACATGGCCAGTCGGGCCCCGGCTGAACAGCAGCGGAGAGCCATGAAAGGCCTTCAGCCCTGGCCACCCCTGTGCTTCCTCTGCTGGGGGGAGGGGGAGGCAGAAGGAAGAGCTCTGACACCACCCACCGCTCTGGTCACCGCATGTGGAGCGGGGGCGCCGGGGGGTGTGTGTGTGTCCTGTGGCTTTTCTTTTCTCTTTTTGACAAGCTTGAGAGTTTTCTCATTACCAAGCTAGTGGACAAAGGCCCGAGCACCTCTTCCACGAGCCCTCTCCCTGAGGAATAGCGTGAGCTTTGCCGGCTCTGAGCCAGGCGGAGCACACTGTGATGGTTTCCCAGCCACGCGGACGAGGGGGAAGCCACGCGGTTTAGGGTGGGTGGCCACTAGAGCTCAGTCACTCGTCTTTTCCCTGCCTCGAGAACGTGGCCACCGAGCCACACGGCACCATGGAGTGCTAGGCCTTTTGGTGCGTGGCTCAGAAACGAAAGGCCCTGCCTGTGCTGGACACGTGCACGAGCTGTAGGGTCTGTCGGGAGCACAGCCGGTAGCAGGGACGCACCTCCAGTCCGGGCACGAGCCTGGACCTTGGAGAACAGGGCCGGCGTGACACGGTGCGGGGCTGGGGGAGCTGGGAGGGGACCTGGGTCTCCCCCGCATCCGTGGCACTCTGGCAGGGGTGCTGGGCAGGGCATGTACCCCAGCCCCTCGGTTAGGGTCACCTGGGCCAGAGAGGAGGCCTGGGGCTCAGAGGGTAATTTCGTTCAGTCGAGAGCAGATGGTGCTGGCCAGCTGTGCCCGTGAAGGCTGTGATGTGCACACACATGTGTGCGCGTGTCTGCGTGTACACGCGTGTGCATGTCTCTTTCTCCTTGCCCCCAGGGCCCCGCATCACAGCGTAGGCCCTTCATGCTTGGGACCCCCGCCCACCTCCAGAGCTTTGCCCTCGTACCAGTCCCTCCACTCGCCCCTCGCCACCCACCATACCCATCTGAGCCTGGCCAGGCTTCCCCTGCCCACCCAGTCCCTGACCCCTCAGGCCCAGGGTCGTGGGGCTGGCCAAGAGCTCAGGTCTGAGTCCCCCCCCCTCGGCTGTCCGGTCAGGCTGGGCTGGGCTCTCATGAGGCAGGGGAGGCAGGATCTCTGCCTCCAGGCGCCTGTCTCTTTTCCCCCAGTCGGTGTAGCTGAGGAAGTTCTGTTACTCCACCCGGCACCGGGACCCAAGCCGGGTGGGGGCTGCTGCCCCCTGGCCGTGATGGGGCCATGGAGGGCTGGGCGGTGGGCTGGCGCAGGGCGACCTCTGGTGAGCCAGGAGATGGGGGTCCTGGGGAGGGGGCTTTATTTCTGCTTGTCCTCATCCCCTGAAAACAGCTCGGTGCTACGGTCTCCACTCTGTACCATGACTCAGAACCCTACTGCGTGCTTCCTTCCATGAGGGAGCTCTGGTGCCTCTTCCTGGGGGGTCCTTGCCTGGGATAATTCTTTTTTCTGTTTTTAAGATTTACTTATTTATTTGAGAGAGAGAACGTGAGCAAGGGGAGGGGCAGAGGGGGAGGGAGACAGAGTCTCCAGCAGACTCCCTGCTGAGCGCAGAGCCCGACGACGCGGGGCTCGATCCCACGACCCTGAGACCATGACCTGAGCCAAAACCAAGAGTCGGCTGCTCAAGAACTGAGCCACGCGGGCGCTTCTACTTGGATAATTCTTTCACTCTGACTTGGCCTTTGTTAGCTGTGACCCTGTCTTGGTTCAGGTGGTGGGAGGAGGAGGCCCCAAGCCTGAAGCTTTCTTTCGTTCCCATGTTTGTGGTGCTGTGAGGTGGGCCCCAGCTTCCGTCCCGGTGAGGCTGCAGTGAGGATGCCCAGGATGACGCTCTTCTCGGAGAGACTCAAGCAGTTCTGCGCTGAGCTTTTGTTTTCAAGCTCTAGCGTCCAGAGGGGCACAAGGATCCAGATGCTCTTTCCTGATGGGGTCGATGAGCCTCCGTCACGGCGGAGGTGGCCCTCTGAGTGGGTGCCGTGCTGGCTGGGTCCTGCGCCCCGTGCCCCCATCCTGGCCAGTGTGGATGTAGGGCAGCTTCTCTGTCCTTCTGACTCAGCCTTGAACTGCAGCCAGGACATCCTGCCTCGTGGAAGGGGTGGCTATGCCCCTGGCCTCTGAGACCGGGACTGGCTGCCCCAGAGTGACCTGGAGATCCTGGGGGGGCCTCTGAGTGCGAGAGGTGCAGCATGCCAAGGGCCGGTGCTGCTCCACAGACCTGGGAAGGCCGGGAGGAGGTGGACTGCCCCCCCCCCCCCGCCAGCCGGCCCTGGGGGCAGGGAAGGGGGCTGGAGCGTTGCTGGAGGAAGGGGCTTGAAGCCCATGAGCCATGCACACGGGGAGTGGTGCGTACACACATGTGTGCGTGTTGGGGGAGTGGGGGTGGGCATGGGGGCCCCACGTTTTGAAAAGATCAGTGCAGGCTTTGGGAGCCAGTGAAGCGTGAGCGTTTTCTCTGTCCTGAACTGAAAAGAAGGCTACGGGAAGGGTGGGAGGCAGGAGGCCAGGCAGCAGCTGGTGAGCAGACTGTGCCCCCGGGGCCACTTTCTTGGTGGGGGAAGGATGGCTTGGAGGCCCTGGTGAGTGTCCCTCCCTCAACCGCGGGCTCGTGCCACGGATGGATGCCCTGGGAGGGGACAGACAGACAGACTTGCATGAGCACACCGTGGCAACGCTGACGGCAGAGTCCACGTGGTGAAGGTGGCCGTCCCGTGGGCAGCTGGGTCTCTGTGCGTCCTGCCCAGCGTGCCCACGGCCCTGAGTCAGCCCTCCTCCCCCGTTCCTGACCTGCTAGTGCCCTCTGACCTCCATCCCCTTCCTGGGAGGCCACCAGGCAGGAACACCCCTAGCCCCAGGATGTCCCCTGGGGTCCACAACCGTGGGCACAGAGGTCGGGGAGGCCACAATCAGATAGCATCAGACGGGGGACGGGGGCCCACAGTCTTCCCAGCAGCTGCCCAGCCCCCTCCTCTTCGCTCTGAGGGCATTCCAGTGAGGGGAGGGGCCAGGCCCAGGGGTCCTAGCTGCCCACTGGGGACTCGGGCTCCGACTGAAGCTTTCTTAACCACAGAGACGGCGCCGCACACCCTTCCAGAACTTTACTGAGCATTCGAGACGGTGTTGGTAATAGACCACTCATTCTCTGCACAGCAAGCGGGGGGCGGGGGGGGGGGTCTAGTGACCTGCTGGACCCTGGGTACGCCCGCTGGGCATTGAGCAAAGTAGGAGACAAAAGGTGGGGGCTTGGCTGGCCCTGGTTCTCCTTGGAGACCGTCTGCGTCTTGGGAGACAATGCCCATCACCTCCTGGCCAAGCCGCCCAGCCTCAGGGGGCTGGTCTGGAGCAACCCAACCACGGCAGGCCTGCGGGGCGGGAGGGCTGTGGCATGCAGGAAAGTGGCCCAGAGCCTGGCGTGTGCCCTGCCTGCGGGCCCGCTCCCCAGTCCCCACTCCCAGCTGTCTCCTTGGACGGACCAGCCTCTGCAGGGCATACTTGGAATGTCCCCCTGCCAGAGTCCTCCTGGAAATATCCGCCACCCCTTTGGGGCCATACACAGCGGCCAGCAGGGCCCAGGATGCACCCACAGCAGCTGTTTCCGGGGCAGGTCGGGGTCCTGTGAGGAGCCAGGGTGGAGGCAGGGCCAGGCACTCCTGCAGGAGTGCAGGTGTGAAGTCCACGAAGGTCCACCCTGCCAGGCTCTGTCCGTCCCTCGCTGCGGTGCGGGGCAGTGTGGGGCCTGGAGGCCTGTCCGGCCCGCTCGCTCATGGTTCCAGCCCACCCAGCCTGTGGGAGGGACCTGAGGGCGGCTTGCTCAGAGGGGCTCTCCTCGAGTCAGCAGGCGGCCCCCACACAGCCCACCCAGCTGAGCTAGCTCTGGGTCGGGGACTGGCTCTCCCCGTGCCAATGGTGTGCTGGTGAGTGGGGCGCAGGGGAATTGCAGAGTGCAGCCAGGAGCCCTGCCAGGATGCTGTCCCTTCGCTGCCGCTGTCCCTTCCAGGACATGGCCAGTCCCCTCCAACCCCTGCTGGACGCGCCTTGTCTTGCACATGGACGGGAAGGTGCTGGCTCGGGTGCAGTGGATTTGGCCGTGTTTTCTCCCAGTGTATACGGTCCTGGTTTCTCCTGGTGATGGGCCAGGTTCAGAGAACGCGTGAACGAACGCGTGAACGCGTGGGTGCGTTCTGGAGTTGTGACTGCGATCAGAGCCAGCAGGTCTCCCCTGCGGATTAAATATCACCTTCCTGCGCTGCCTGGCTGGCTCAGTCAGGGGAGCATGTGACTGATGCCCTCAGGGTCGTGAGCCCCACGCTGGGTGTAGAGATCACTAACAAAACAAAGACGCAGACCTTAAAAACAATCGAGCTCCCCAGATATCTCTGAGTGCCTCCAGTTGGTCCTCTGTTGGCCGTGCCTGCAGGGCTGGAGGGCGGGAATCCACCACAGTCCGTGGAGTGAGGACAGAGCCCAGTAGACGGGGAGGGTGCTGACCTGAAGGCCACAGAGCCTCAGCGTCCGCTTCCTGCCGAGAGTGCCCCAGAGCCATGTGACTTGGCCTCAGGCATCCTGCCCTGGGTTGGTGGTTGGGCCTGCAACCACGTGAGTCAGAGCGGCCCGGCGTTCCCACGCTTGGGTTGAGGGAGTCCAGGACGGAGGGGACGGTGCTTGCCCAAAGAGGGCCTTTCAAGGCAGAAGGGACACCCCAAGGTGAGGCTTGGGGGCCAGATGCATTCGGAGATTTTTGTTGGAGGGCCCAAGACCATAGCAGATGCTGGGTGGTGGTGACTGGGTGGGAGAGGCAGGCCCTGGGGCGCCCTCGGGGGCCCGCTGCCCCTCAACTGCCCACTACCCCTAGGTCACTGCCTTGGAGCATCAGGTATTTGACTTTCTGGGCTTTCAGTGGGCACCATTCTGGCCACCTTCGTCCACATCGTCATGGTCATCCTGGAGCCCTTGGGCACCATCCAGTACTGGCCTCGCTACATTGTGGTGGTGAGTTCATTGTGCTCCCGCACCCCTCCCACGGGCAGGTGGGGCGGGATGACCAGCACGGGGCCTTGGGCGGCATCATGTCCTAGAAACCACCAGAACATCCCGGGAAGTCCGGGATTCAGCCGCTCCACCCTGAGACCTGTCCTGGGGTGGGCTCGGGGAAGTCCTCCTCCAAACGGAGCATGCTGGCTGCCAGACTTGGGGAGCAGAGTCCCCCCGGCTCAAGTCTCCTCCAAGGGTGCTCTGAGTTCACCTTCTCCACCTCTCCCCTTTCTTAACTTTCTAGTACGCGGTGTGGGCGGCCATCTGGGTCACCTGGAACGTCTTCATTATCTGCTTCTACCTGGAAGTGGGGGGACTCTCAAAGGTAAGTCGAGGGGTTGTGGCCAGGCCCCCGTGAGCATTACCCGCACCTGCTTGTTGGTCACTGTCTCCCCCATGGTCTGTTCCTGGCTCTGGCCCTGGCACCCGGGACAGCCCTGGCCCACAGGAGGGACTCAGTAAAGGTTTGGGGAAGACTAGTGATTTGATGGGTCGACAGGGGACTGTGGGCACTGGTGGGCAGTGGCCTTGGAGGAGGGGCCCTGGAGCCAGGGCAGTGCCGGGCAGGAGAGGCAGGGCTGGGGGCCAGGGAGCAGAAGGACCAGGGCTGCGAGGGTGCAGGTGGGAACACCTCTAGGGAGCCAGGCTCTTTCAAATGCTGGTAAAGCCCACCGGTCTCTCCCGTGGAGGCAGGGGCCCACATCCAAGCCATGGTTTGCGGGGAGTGTTGGTGGTGAACAAATCCTGAGCGGTGGTTTTGGGCACTTTGTCCATGAGGTTTTATTTCACTGTTGCCTGAAGCTCCGAGCCAGGATCGCGGGTGGGGTTTGACTCCAGGTAGGCCGTGGGGCAGACTGGCTGTTGCTCTGTGGGGTCACACCTGGGGCAGCAGGGTAGGGAAGACAGACGTTAGTTCAAACACCTAAAATGGCAGCCATGGCCAAAGCCGTGAAGGAGGGGCCTGGAGCACCGTGAGAACACACCCCCAGGGTCTGACCTGGGCAGGGAGGCCTTCCTGGAGGAGGGGGTGTGAGCCGGGTAGGGGGCCAGGGCAAGCAAAGGGAGGCCTGCTTGCAGGGGAGTGGCTGAGAGGGCCTTGGGGTCCCTGCCTCCATTGGGGGGCCCACACTGGACTGTGACGGGTGGGTGGGCAGGGTCCCTGCTGCTCACCTGCTCCCATGCTCACCCCCAGGACAGCGAGCTCCTGACCTTCAGCCTCTCCCGGCACTGGTCCTGGTGGCGTGAGCACGGCCCGGGCTGCCTGCGTGAGGAGCCAGAAGCTGGTCTGGGGCCCCCGGATGGACCGGCCTTGGGGCCAGGCGTTGGCTGTGTCCTGGAGCATGGCTACGCCGAAGCCCTGCACAGTGCCCTGCAGATCCAGTTGGCGGTGAGTGGGGGGGGCTGGGGGAGGGGCTCACCCTGCTCTTGGGCCAGGCCTCCCACTTTGCCTCCTCTGGGTCCCCCTCCCTGTCAGTAGAGCCTCAGCAGGCTGCTCTGTGAAGTGGCCTTGGAACCAGCTCCAGCCCCAGTGTGGGTGTGCGGAGGAAACCCCAGCGTGGGTGTGCGGAGGAAAGAAGGGACAGACCCACAGGCTCTGCTGGTGCTGTGGGGGGGGGGGGGCAGGGGACCACACTGGAGGTATCTGATGCCCCTGCTGGCCCTGGAGGCTCCTTCCCAGCCTCCTCCGAGTCAGAACGGACGCCTGACAGTCAGGGGGGTGGAGACGCAGCTTGGCCGCACTGCTGTGTTGATGGGGGGCTGTGACCCTGTGAATAAAACGACAGGATTCCTGGTCACATCTGAACTTCAGACAGACACCGAGCAAGTTTTCGCGTACGTGCGTCCCACGCGGTGTTTATGACACACTCTGACGCTGACACGGTGGTTCATCACGTATCTGAAATTCAAATTTAAGTGGGTGTCCTGTATTTTATCTGCAAGTCCCGAGCAGAGGAGGGGTTTCATGCAGGGGCTGGGAGTGGGCACGAGAGTCTGCAGGCCTCAGGAGCTGAGCCGGCACCCGGCACCCTCTGCCCCATCCAGGCTGGGCGAGCAGTTCTCCTGGGGGACTGAGTCTAGCGATAAACCCGTGGCTTCTCCAAGCCTCAGTTTCTCTTCTGTGACCCAGACAGTCAGCCCCCACGCCCCACGGAGGTCTGGGCGCCTGGCTTCTGACTCCCACGGAGGGGCTCTGGGGCTAGATGGGAAGCAGGGAGGAGGATTGAAGCACCAACTGCGTGGGAGGCCGGAGTCCTCGGCAGAGCGCCCCCGGCTTGCTGCTGCTAGGGTCCGGGGTCTGCACTCAGCACCGAAGCGCTAAGCCTCGTGGAGCCCATGAGGGTGTGGTAGAAGCTACTTCTACCCACGTTCACGAGCCCTGTTCTAAGGGGAGAGTCTGAAATCCGCTGCAGAGTGGCACTCGGCGCCTGTGCCTCCGGCTGGCTGCAGTTGGGGTGGGGCAGGGCGCGTGGGGGACGCAGGGCACCAGCACACGGCGTGGCTGATGTCGCCCCCTCATTCTCCTGTGCCTGCCTTGTGTCCCCCGCGTGTGGACGGGGAAAACCAAAGCCAGCGCGGGCGACTGCGGGTACGGAGCTGGACCCCCTGTAGGAGCTGTTGGCTGCAGCTGTAACGTATTATCCTGAAATATCGTGGCTTGAGACAATAAATCTTTCCGCGGGTCTGGAGTCTGGGAATGGCTTAAACGGCTGCTTCTGACTTGAGATCATTCACGAAGCTACAGTCAGTGGTCGGCAGAGGCTCTGGTCACCTGAAGGCTGGACCGGAGCTGAAGGTGCTGCTTCCAAGGAGGCCCCTGCACGTGGGCTCTCCCCAGGGCTGCTGGGGCATCCTCACCATGGGGCGGCTCGTCCTGCAGGGCGAGCAGGTGGAGAGGGACGGGGAGGGGCAGCTGCATGGCCTCTGAGACCCTGTCTTGGACATCACACTCGGTCATTTCTGGAGGATCTCAGTGTTTGCACAGGTCAGCCCTGGTCAGGGTGGGAGATGGCCCTGCAGGGCGTGAGTTCCGGGGAGGCCCACCAGGACGGCCCCGGGGCTTCTGCAGGAGCACCGACTCTCCCTGCTGTTGGTTCGCTGCTGGGACAAGGCAGATGGGGCCCAGAGTCCCATCTTCCACCAAGGCCCAACATCTCTGGATTTGAGTCCTGGGGAGACTCTTTCTCCCCGCCATCTCCCCCAGAGAGATAAGGGCCCATCTGAAGAAGAGGAAGATGGAGGCCCATAGTCTGACTTGAGATCAGACAGCTGGCTGCAAGGAGCTTGAACCCAGATGAGGCCGTGGGGGGGGAAAGGGGGGTGACAAGCCCTGTTCAGGGAGTGGGGGGCACCTGCAACATGCCCTCCTTTGGGACTTGGGTGGCTGTGGACACAGCTGTCTGGTCAGTAGAGCCCAGGCTGGCCTTGACCGTGAGCATGTGGCCTATGTATTCCAGAAAGCATGGCCCCGTCACCAGGCCCCTCAAAGCCGGGGCCTGGGAAATCTGTCCCGGCCGGCGGATGCGGCTCTGTTTTCTCACAGCCTTCTTCCTGTGCATTTTCTGCATCAGATCTCATTACCCTTTTCCTTAAATCTCAGCAGTCACTGACTTTAGGGTCCTCCTGGAGGACTCACGTGGCAAAGTGCTGCCCCCGGGGACTGGCCGGGCCCCTTTCTGAAGCTGCGTGTCGTGCAGGCTGGGGTGAGTTGTGGAGGGTCAGGTCAGGCCAGGGACAGGCCCTGCTGCAGGCTTTGCTGGCCCCTGGGGAGGCGGGGCAAGGGACCTCCTGAGCTGACTGTCCAACGGGACCCACTTACTCCTGTCCTGCCCCACTTCTGCCACGCTCCCTGAGCCCACGTGGGTCACAGGAGGCCCACAGAACCTAAGGCCTAGTGGTAAGGAGCCAGATGGCTTCGCCCCAGAACCTCAGAGCGTTCATCCAGGTGAGCCTGGCACCACACAACAGAGTCCAACCTGGCTAAAGTTCTCCAGCCCTGGACAGTGCTGATGACCTGGGTCCGGCTGGTGCCACCTTAGTGAACCACTTAACCTCTCTGTCTCAGCTTCCTGTTCTGTAAACTGGGAAGCACTGGTGGAAGGGCCTGATGGGGGAAAGCAGGTAAAGGCTCCGGTAAACACACATGCAGTAGGTGCTCAGTCGGTGTTGGATAGTAGTTTCACGAACACGGCAAAGGACACGGGCAGCTCGGACATGTCTGCTACGGTCACTGGAGGAAGACACACGGGAGCTTGGGCGTGTCCTCTGCGGTCACTGGAGGGGACCGGTCAGATCTGGAGGCTCCTGACTTTGCCTGGTTCAAACAGTGGTGTCAATATCAATGTGTCCAGGTGGATTTTGGATTTATAGGACAGAGGTTCTGCAACCAGCAGCTGACATTGGAAAATGAATTCCGAATCTAGGGCCATCCATGGCTGTCCATGGGGGTCCATGGCATGAGAAAACATGGCAGTTCAGGTGGCCTGCACACTTCAAGGTTCCCTCCTGCCCGGGTTTTAGGCCCTACAGACAATCAGACTATGCAGCATTTAGGGTTCTGCCCCCATAGCCAGGAACCAGAGCTGCCCTTCCCTCTGTGCTGCGGACCTCACTCACTAATATAAAATGAGGGCCACGGTTACCTGAAAATGCATGGGAACCCAGGTGCCTTCCTTCGAAAGGAGAAAGAACCAACTTGACAAGGATACTCCTCGATGCTTCTGAAGTCATTTACAGAATTTGTGAAAAGGCAACAGGAAGGAAACTGGGGACTAACAAAGGAGGATTCCTGGTGGGAGTTTCCAACATGCTGGTGCTGGTACTGGAGGAGAGTTCCCCGTGTTGGTGGGAGAAACCACTGCGTTGCTGCCATCCTTCACCTGCAGGGATGGACGTTTCCCTCGAGAAATACGAGTTTCTAAATACTGGTCAGCTAGTATGTGCTTGGCCTCGCAGGAGCCAGCCCTCTGATGATTGTTTTGGAGGGCTTGGAGAAGCAAGCCCTTAGCTGGCTGGCCTGAAGTCTGGCTGGCAAGGAGAGAACCAGCCAAAGGAGGCAGAGAGCCCAGTGCTGGTGGAACGGGGTCTGCAGGTACTGCGGGCCTCTGGGAGCTCCAGGGAGGAGCTGGGGGTGGAGCGCGGACGACAGACAGGAGGTGGGAAGGCAGAGGGGTGGCCATGGGGTGGCCTCCTGCAGGACCCCGTGGAGAAAGAGCCCTGGGGTGGGAGGCGGTTTCAGCACCACGGCCAGCTCCGGCCCTGGGCCCTTCCAGGGAGGAACGCCAGGTACCGCGGCCGGCCCAGCCGCACAGCAGCGCCCGGAAGGCTGTTTGGGAGGAGCCCGGCTTGTCTGAGTCAGCATAGAGCAGGCCCACTGCCTGCTGCCTAGAAGGATGGGGGCTTCCAGAGCAGGGCACAGCACCTTGTCTCCTCCCTCCCGGCACTGAGGGGGACCGTTGGACCTGATCTGTGCATGAAGAAACAAGACCCAGAGCTCACGCAAACCCCTCAGGTCTCACCGCTGCTGGTGGAGGGCTGGCCACGCCCAGAAGGCTGCCGGAAACTGTCCTTCCCGAGGTCCGTGCTGCTGGCCACCTTCCTTCCCCTCTACCATTTCTCACCCCATCATGGGCTGTGCTAGTCTCAGACAGACCCCACCACCCTCTCCCAGAAGATCTGCTGGGGCTTCTCCGTAGCAGTCACCCCTGTGAAGCATCTTTTCTCTTTGTCCCTCTGACCAGTCAGGATCCCAGCAAGACTGAGATGGTGCACTTAGGTAAGGTCAGTTCCCGGGGGCTGGTGAAGGGGCTGTTCTAAGTGTGGGTGCCATGCCAGGGACTACACAGAGTATCCCACTCCCTTGGGTGCATAGCCACCGAGCTGTGGCCCCTCTGGCCTGCAGGGGTGTGGGGAGGAGTTACATCCAGGCAGAGCTCTTTGGAGTGTCCCCCTGCCCCTGGGAGGCAGCCCTGCAGAGAAGGGACCGAGGGATCCACGCTTTGTTTCTCTCCTTCCCCTCTCCTGCTGGGCTCCCCATTGGCCAGCCCAAGCAGGAGGATGCTGGAGTCTGGACACCATCCACACCGCAAAGGGTGGAGAATGTGGAGGAGGGTCAGGTGGAGCACCTTCACACCACCGCCATCAGACTCTTGCTCCAAGCTCCATCCTTGGGGTGGAGACCGTTGCTTGGTATGGGAGATGCTCAGACGCCCGACAGCACGACCTCACCATCATCGGCAGCTTCCCAGCATCTGCGGTGGAGGCTGACTTTGCTTCCCTGGGCAGAGCCTCCCAGATGAGCTGGGGCTGCCGGCCCCTTCCAAGACCCTG
Organism: Mirounga angustirostris; assembly: GCF_029215605.1. NCBI lineage: Eukaryota > Metazoa > Chordata > Mammalia > Carnivora > Phocidae > Mirounga > Mirounga angustirostris. The sequence continues at coordinate 137,764,032 of NW_026991718.1, read as the reverse complement.
TGAGCACATGGGGCTGTGGGCCTTTCATGGGAACCTCTAGCTGCCCTGTGGCATTGAGATGCGTTTTGCTGTCAAGTTATAAACAGGCAGTTGTGTTCAGGGACCACTCTGTGCTCTGGCTGTGAGTCAGGGGTGGTCCCCTCATTCTCATTTAAGGGGAATGCAGTTCCCCGATGGCGGTGAATGCCACACTTGGGAGGTGCTCACCCTTGGTTAGCATTGCCTGGGCCCCACAAGTGTGGAGAGACTGGACCACGGGCAGCGCCAGCCCCGCACCGTCTCAGCCAGAGCCCTTTCTCCCACAGTGGCCCTGGTGCCTGGGTGTCCACGGGGCACTTAATGCCTGCCTGCCCTCTCCCCTGAAGTCTGAGCGTCCTCCTGTGAGCCTGGCTGGGGAGCCTCTGCCCAATCAAAACCCTGACTCCCTTGGGACAACAGCCAGCCCTGTCCACTCTGCCCAGAACTGCCTGCTGTGCTGGGTCCTTGGCACTTGCAGCCGAACCATCCAGCTTGGCTGGCTCCAACTTCTCCAGCCAGGGCTGCATGTGGGTGCCCCCTCCCCAAGGAGGAGAAAGCTGGTGGTTGGCTGCTTATGGCAAGAGGCCCTGGGGATGATGGCCGGGCTGGAACTGGGGGGGGGGGGTTCAGTTTGGGGGTCCATCAGCTGTGGTCGTGTGTCTGAGGGCTTCTCTCTGCACCTCAGCCTCATCTTCCCGACTCGTCCATTGGCCAGCCCTTACCCCGCTCACCCTCATCCCTGCAGTGCCCCCCACAGAGGAAGTCAGACGCCGCCTGGAACATCAAAGCTAGAGAAGTTGCACAGATCCGCTCTCCTTGTCCATTTTACAGACAAGGAAACAGGCCTAGGAGGGGCTGTGGCCTCGTGGTCCGGACGCTCTGGGGCTTCTGTCCCCACGCCTCGAGCTTGCCTTGTCCTCATCCCGACCTCTGGGTGTCTTTCAGCTCGTGGGCTTCGTCTATGGCTGCTACATGGTCAGCGTTTTCACCGAGGAGGAGGACAGCTGTGAGTGTGTGGCTGCCGGGCTCCCACAACAGCCTCTTGGTTGCCTGGCCTGGACCCTCCAGGCAGTGGCGGCGGGGAGGGGAGCAGAAGGCTCACAGTGACTCTGGCCATTCTCCTGGCCTGTCATTGCAAAGCCTGAGACCTCGCCTCTTAGATGGATCCCCCTTGCCCTCAGGGGTCCTTGCCTGAGCAGAGAGGGTGGGGGGTCAAGCCACCTGAGAAGAAATGAGCAGGGGCCCCGGGCTGTGGGCATCAGGGGTCAGCTCATACCAAGCCCCCAGGTCCAAGGGCTCCTGTGCTGCAGAGCTGGTCCCCCACAGCCCCCACAGCAGCTGTGGGTGGGAGGTTGAACCCTCAGACCTGCAGAGGGATGGACCCCTCGGCCTCCCTGCAGCTGAGATTGGGCCCTCCTGGCTGTGGTGTCCCTATCAGGCCCTCAGTGCCCGCTGGACCCGTCGGAGCAGTATTTTTGCTTCCTGCTCACAGAGGGGGGCCCCCTTGACCTTCCTCTGATTTATAATTCCAATGCTCAGGCACTCTTGTCGGCCCTGACTGCCCCGGCTTTGGCGTAGTTTCCTGGGAAGACTCTACAGAGGACAAAGCTGGCGTGCATGGGGACTGGGCGCACCCAGGGGGCCTTGGCTCCCGTGGGCAGAACCCTCCTTGGGGTCAGAACGGGGATCCAGATTTTCTGTTCCCAGGGGTCAGGTGGCTGTGGAGCTGGCAGTCCATGTGTCCAAATGGCATCCTTTTATACTGGGAGACCAGGCTTGCTCTGGACCAGCCCCCAGCTCCCCCAGCTGTCGTGCTGCATGACCCCCAAACCATCATTCAGACCACTGCTGGCTGGGAGAGAACCAGAGGGAATTCACGTGTTGGTTACATTGAAATGTTTTGGGATGGGAGCCACACCTGGGGGTTCGGAAATGCGTTAGCTCTGCCCAGCAAGCCCAGCTACCCACTGGCTGCCCAGCACAGCTTCAAGGGGCAGGTGGCTGATGCTGGTGGATGTGGTGGGGGCATGGTTGGGTCACAGTGAAGCTCTCCGAAGCCCCAAGGACCCGGGCCATCCCTGCAGGCCACCTCCCCCTGCTGAGCTTGTCAGTGTCCACTGGAATATTTTACCACGGGAGTCACAGTGTTCATCTCCAGAGGGACATGGCCAGGTCTGGGCCGGGCCTGGGGCAGTGCCTGCCCTCCCCCGGGGCCCCCAGGCTCGCCCCCGCCTCTGCCATCACCACACCAGGGTTGTGGTTGGGTGTGTTCTCCATTCTGCCATCTTCTCCATTGTTTGGGTCTTGGTTTCTTTCAGTTGATTTCATTGGTGGATCTGACCCATTTCCTCTCCACCATGTCAATGAAAAGCCTTCCGACCTCTTGTTCAAGCAGGCGTACTTGTATGTCTGGCCAGCAGAGCCTGCCCCTGGCTGGGTCTAGCCGGTTGGGTTAGCACAGCCGTGAGGCTTCTCTCCTTGTGGAAGCCTCACCAGACATCCGTCTGTCCATCCACCCATCCATCCATCCATCCATCATCTGTTCGTCTACGTAGGCCAGCTCTGGGCTGGGTAGGGAGGTGTCAAGGCTCCGGGGCTCGGCCCCCACCCCCTGGAGCTCCAAGCCCAGCAGAGTCTCTGGAGTTGGGTCTAGGACGGTTTTGTGCCAGGGGGCTGGGGGGGCATGGAGAGGCCACGTCCCAGGAGGGCAACGTGGCTGTTCTCTAGGTGTCTCACTGCAGCAGGAAATTTGGGGTGTTGGTTTCTTTGGAGAATCAGGCTTCTTTGCTCTTAAAAAGCAGTGTCCAGGACCCTGCACTCTCCCAGGCTCAGGGTGGGGGTACCTGGGCCTCTGTCCACCTCCTCTCAAGCAGCCTTTGCCAGGTCCCACACATAATCCTGAAATTTGGGGTCCAAGAGCCAGCTGGGGGTCCTTCTCTCCATAGAGCTGGACTTGCTCCATCCCACGCAGGCCCTCGGACACAATCCTGCCCTTCCGGCGACACCTGTGGCGGGGGACCCCGGCGCTCTTGGCAGCCTCACCCTTTCTGCCCTATAAGTGAAGGCCCATCTCAGCCAAGGGCCATCAGGGGTAGCAAGCGTCCCATCTCCGTGACAGGACAGCCCTCACTCAGGCCGCCGAGCCAGGGCAGAGTATGAGAGCAGACACGCGGGCACACGGGGCTCTGAGGGACTTCGCCAGGCTGCACGGGCCTCTAGGGATCTCCTCCAGCCATTGGAGCCTGGGTGGGCCCCTCACCCCACCCCCAGCTTGGTGGCCCAAACCCTGCTGTCTGCAGACACAAGGCGGGGCCTGCCTAGAAGCCCCGCCCCTGCCAAAGGCCAGGAAGCCCTGGGCTGCTGGGATGGTGTCCCTTTTGCATTTGGGGCTCTCCAAGGCAAGAGGGCACAGCAGCCCCTGCTGAGGGCTGACTGCCCCAGCCTTCCTGCCCGGGTGCTAAGGGCTGCCCCTCAGGGCGCTCTGACCTCTGCCCACCCCCACCTTGTCCCCACAGGCCTGCGTAAGTAAAGAAGCACCAATCCCTCCCGTGTGCGACCTCCAGGCCCAGGGACCACCGAAGACTGTGGGGAGATTCACCTGGCCTCCCTACTCCCAGGGCCCTGCAGGTGGCCAGAGCATCTGCCCCCGGGGCCAGGTGATGGGACACCAGCCAGGGCCAGTGCCAGGCTTCGGATGGCTGCAACTTCAAAACAATTTATAATTTCCTTTTTCTTAAAAAACGAAAACAAAGAGAAGACACAGAATCCTCCAGCAGCGCTGGGATCTCTGTCACCCACAGCCGGCCTGGGACTGCTGTCCGGCGAGCCCACCCTGGGTGCCTACGCCAGCCCCAGGCCCCCCGAGGCTGCACACCCCGTGGCTGGGGGAGGGGTGGCCACAGGGACTTTGAGACAGGAATGTGTGACCCCACCACGAAGGTCAGTGTAAACCCACAGTGACCCCCCTGCCCCGGGCAGCCGGGCTCCTGATTAAATACTGCACACCCCGGCTGCCGTGAGCTGTCACCCAGACAAAGCCCCCACCTGCCCAGGGGCCACCGATGGAGCCCTGGGTGGGCCGCTGGGCTTGACCAGGAGTACAGGCTCCCTCTGTCCACAGAGCAAGGCGCTTCCTTGTCCTTAGCCAGCGGTGCTCTTCACAGAAGAGGTTTAAGCCCTGGTCCTGCAGCGTCCCCACAGTACCCCCAAATAGAAAGTAGAAAGGACGCTGCCCCGTAGACCTCCTTCCCTGAGACGCAGGAGTTTGGTGGAGAATTACAAGCTCAGTCTCCGAAGTGGCCCGGGGCTAGAGGTTTTAGAAGTCCTCACAACGCAGAGAAGAACAGAACGAGGGAGAGGAGAGGGGACGGAAGGGGCCCTGTGGACACGAGGAGGCATGTGGGGAGATGTGTGGCCGTGCTGCCCCGCTGATAAGTGGGCGGGGGCGGGGGACCTTCTGGAACAGAGGCTGCTGAGCACCATCCAGGGAAAACCCACTTTATTGTGAATCTCCAAAAGCATCCAAGCATCAGTAAAACCACCTTTACACCCACTCCCTTTGCCATGACGTCTGCAGCTCCCTTCCACCCTGGGCTGCGTCTGGGGACTTGGGACAGCCCGTTGTGGATGCCAGCTCAGCTGTCCTCAGCAGGCCTGCCGTGTGGCCCGAGGGACAGGCGGAGATGGGCAGGGTGCCCACCAGCTCTTGAAGGACCTGGGAGAGAAGGAGGGATGAGTGGGCTACTCCTGGTTGGCTTGTCCATGGACCAAAGACTCCAGCCTGCAGGAAGCTCCCTCCCCGGCCACTTGACCCCCCTGGAAGACGCTCGGAGAGACGGGATGGGGGACACAGAATCCTTTGACTACCAGGAGGAGGCCATGCTTCCTGCCAGCCATAAAAATCCAAGGTTCACGCTCCCCTCCCTCACCGGTCACGCCTTCCCGCCTGGCCTTGGCCGCCAGGTTAAGGTCTCTGCCCAGGCCCTGCCTCATGACAGCCCCACCTCCAGAGCCATCCTCCCCTGGGCCTGGCTGTAGCCCACACACCCGGCTGGACAGGGGCTTTATCCCCCCGATCCCTGGGGAAGTCAAGGCAGAGTTGGGCCCAGCTGGTATGGTTAAAGTGCCCCAGCAGGTGGTGGCCAGCCGGGGTGCTGCGTTGAGAAGGACCCAGAGAGTGGGTGTGAGCGTCGAGGGAAGGTAATGGGTTGATCAGCAACATCTGCCGGGGCCAGGGAGCTGGAAGAAGTAGAGGTGCTCCCTCCTGCCGCCGCCCACGCCAGTCAGCCCCGGTGTTGAGATCGCGGGAGACAAGGTGTGCTGGGGGTCCCTGTCCAGGCCCGTCCTGACATCTCTGAGGCCCGCGTGGGGACGTGCCCACGTCAGGCCAGGCTGGGCTCTGCCTGTGGGTAGCTCCGTGGCCACTCACCTGGCCTAGGGCAAGAAGGTGCGCACGCGGCTGCGGATGGGGGCCCTGCAGATGGGGCACAGCTGCAGGGCTGGTGCGCACTCGGCACAGACTAGGTGGCCGCAGGGCACAAAGACGGTGCCCACGGCGCGGTCCAGGCACACCTTGCAGGTCCGCTCCTCCCACAGGCACAGCAGCTGCTCTTCTGTATCCCGGGCTCCTGGGGGTTCGAGAACCCAGCAGCGCCCTCTGGGCCAGGGCTCCACCCGCTTCCTCCAAGGACACAGTGTCCACCCCCAGACCTCCACCTTCTGTCCTGGGCTAATGGGGGACCCCTCCGTCAGGATGCGGGGGAGGTGGCCCTGCCCCCCGTGGGTCCCACCCTCACCTGGCTCCTTGGCACCTTCTGACTGGACCTCTCTTCTGGGCGTGGGCAGCTCAGGACCCGTGTGGACAGGAGCTGTAGGTGGTGAGGAACGGACTAGAGGCCCCCGGGGAAGTGAAACCCCACGCGGAGGGGCCACAGGCCAGGCCTGGCTCTGGCAGGAGCCCACCCAGCCCCACAGCCCCCTCCTGCCCCTCCACGGCATGCCGGAACCCCCAGGGCCCACGCCACCATGACGTGCCCCCGCAGACCCCGCGTGGTGGCCGAGGGGCTTGTGCCCGGCGCCGTGGGGCTGCGAGGAGAGCTGTGCCCAGAAGGGACGAGCAGGGAGAGGCCAGGGCGGGGACGCACGTCTGGCCGCCGTCACCCGGCCCCCCTCCTCTTCCTGGAATAGGTCGGCCGCCAGCTGGGATGTGGAGATGCCCGCGGGCGCCGCCCACTGGTGCCTGCTGCGGCAGCTGCTGTGTGTGGCTCGGCCCGAAGCCCACGCGCAGCACGGCCCGCACCGCTGGGCACCGGCTCCACGCGGACCAGTCCTGGCTGCCCCTGGCACCTGCCGGCAGGGTGAGGGGCACTGGGCCGAGGGCAGGGAGGGCTGGGGGGGGGGGCTCAGGGTCACAGGAGAGGGGCAGCGGCTTGCCACCGTGGCCGGCCCCCAAGGGCCTCTGTGGCCGTCACGGCCACCTTGTTGACGTTCCAGGGAGGGCTGTTCCCCCTTGTTCAGAGGCGCCACCACACGGGAAAGATAGTAAGAGCTCATCGCCAGGCCACTACAGACAGAACCCCGCCAGGCGCCGGGCGCTGCTCCCAGAGCATCACGCAGACCGGCTCGGTTCCAGGCGAGGGCGACGCCATCCCTGTGTCAGAGCTCAGGGCGATGAGGCTCAGAGAGCAGAGGTCACTTGCTACAGACTTAGAAGAGCCAGGGTCTGAACCCTGGAGCCCTCGGACCCTTGCCCTGCAGTCCCTACACGCTGCAGGTGTAGACAGCGCCCCCCACCCCCGCGCGCTCCCGACTGCAGCCCCCTCCGGGGCGAGGGGCATGGGCTGCACAGCTGCCTCTCTTCACGCTCCCATTGTCGGCCGTGGGACTGGCGATGCCCACAGCGGGCTGCTCAGTGGTAGCGGGGACTGCCTTCCCTCCCCCGAGCACCAGACACACAGGGCACCTGCATGCAGCCCCCTGCCCCCCACACAAGCCCAGGTAGCACCCTCACACCTGGCCAAGTAGCCTCACTGTCCCTGCACTGAACACCTCCGCCACAGTGCAGGCCGCAGGTGCCCAGGGAGCAGAGCACGGGGCACGCACCTCGGCTCACCTGAGGGGGTGGCAGGGGCCCTGTCTTCTGGTTCTTCCAATCGGTCCTGAAAGGAGCCAGAGAACATCTGTGCCCTGAGTAGAGGGAGGAGTGGGGGTGGGGAGGGACCCGCCCCACCCGAGCCCTAAGGAGAGGCAGGACTCACCCAGGAGCCGGGCAGGTGGCAACAAGCCTCCTGGACATTGCAGACAAAGTCCCATCCCTTTGTCTGGAGCAGGAATTCGCACCTGGAGAAAGCAGGTTGGGAGGTCTCGTGGCAGCGGGCTTGGGCTGCTGGAGGACCCCTCCAGCCAGCCTAGTGCCCCCTAGTGCCCTGCAGAGGGCAGCTGGGGCTGAGTGTCAGGCACTTGCTGGGAAGGCTGTTTTGGAGACAGCCTCTGTGGAGCATCAGGGAAGAAACAGCAAAAATGCTATCCCCAGAGGCCCCCATCCCCAGGATTCGACCCCCCCCCCCCCGTGCCCAGCCCCAGGAGCGGCCTGCAGGGTCCTTACCTGGGGAACCACTTGGCATGCTCTGTCCAGGGGTCATCCCCTTGCTCCCAGCTCTGCAGACCCCCATAGCAGAAGAAGCACCTCACTTTGTCTTGCTGGCCTAGGTGGAGCACGGATGCTGGCCTTGCCCACACCCGGCCTCTCAGCACCCACCCACTTGGCCAGGTGTGCCCCCCAAGGCCGTGGGGGCTCCCAGGTGGTCTTTCCTTATGTGGCAAGGGTTATCTGGGGTCACTCAGGAACCCTGGGGGCTCCCACTGCTCTCTGCCCCCCTTTGCCCTGTATTCTCCTTGGATTTCACATGGACCCCACTTTCTCAAAGGTGAAGTGGGGATAGCAGGGCCTTGGGACTGATGCAGACATTCATTCACAGGAAGGCAGGCAGGTCGGGGCTGCTACAGGCCTGTCCCTGGACCCCAGGGGCCCCGTGGACACCCCAGACACCTCCCATCCCAACTGCCCCGTGTACTCGCCACTGTGTGAAGCACCCGAGGAGAGACTCCGAGGGGGAGGGACAGGTGTGGAAAGGCCGCAGGACCCCCACCCCCCTCTGTGTCAGTCCCAGACCCGCCCTGCCCTGGGGGAGGGGCTCCAGGCCAGCAGGGTCCCGAATGGCACCCAGGCCCCCAGAACTCACCGGTGTGGAAGAAGCCTGCGGCAGCCAGCAGCTCAGGCCGCACCACGGCGGTCAGTGGCCAGTCATAGAAGGAGGCCAGCCGCAGCTCCTCAGAGCCCATCCCCGGGAAGGCCGGCCTTGCGGATGGGGCAGCCCTGGCCCCCTCCTCCTCCTCCTCCTCCTCCCGCTCTGCAAGGGGGCGCAGCTGGCCCAGGATCTGCCCATCCATGTGGTCCTGGCCTCCCCAGGACACAGCGCAGCAGGTGCCCTGGCCCAAGGTGTGGCCACACAGAGAGAGGGGCCCACAGCGCCCCTGTGTGGGACTGTTGTCAGCCGCCCAGCGGCTTAGCTCTGGGCCGCAGCACCAGCACCTGGCCCTGCCCTCGGGCCCCATGGAGCAAGCACCAGCCCTGACCAGTCCTGCAGCAGTGACGGGGCCCACGGAAGCCAGTCCCGGAATGTGCCCAGCCAGCCTGCCTCAGGGCTCCTGAGCCCTGGGCCCCGCCTGGGGACAGCAGGGGCCTTTGCGTCCAGCAGCTGGGCAGTGAGGGCGGCACAGTCCTGCCCCGGATGCCCCAGCGCGGGGAGCGGCCGGGGGCCCCACTGCTTTCTGGAAGGGGCAGCGTGGCAGTCAGCATCACGCGCTCTCGGCAGCAGGGGTGTGTCACGGGGCTCCCAGGCGGGGGCCTCGCTCCACTCCACAGGGGTGGGCGGTGACTCTCGGGACGGAGGGGGAGGGGTTGGAGCACGGACATCCCTCCCGAGGCCCCAGAGGCCTACTGCTGGCTAAAGGACCTGGGGTAGGGGGGAGGCAGGCAGAAGGGGGAGGCGATGCTCTGGGTCAGCTCCGAGTTCCCGGGCCAGGTGCCAGTGCCAGCCTCTGAAGGCGGAAGGTTCCAGGGGTTCTGAACTATGCAGTTAGTGCCCCCCCCAGAGGGGAGGGCATCCCCCTCTCAGGGATGCCGCCGGGCTCCCAGGGATAGGCTTACCTAGTGCCGGGCCGGGCACTGGAGCAGTTTCCCTGGACATTCTGCTCTGAACCCTGGAGCAGAGGGGGCATGAGACATCCTTGCGCCCGGCCCGGCCAGGAGGGTCTCAGCTGGTCAGTGTGCAGCACTGAAGAGCGGGGGCACCTGGTCTGGGCGCCCAAGCAGCAGGACCAGTCTGATGCAGCAGGTACAGTAGCTGGAATGGTGACTCTTGTGACCCCTTCCCAGAGGTCCCTGGTGTCGGGTCACTGCGGCCCTGGGGGCTATGATTCCAACGGGAAAACAGCCCGCACCGTGTGGCTTCACCCTCCAGCCTAGTCCCACCTGGACACTGAGGCTGAGGAGGTGACAGAGGTGAGCTCAGGCCAGCCCCTTCCCCAGAGCTCGGGAAGGACACAAACCCGGCTGTCCCTGATCTTCATGGCTCAAGGGCTAGAGCTGCACACTGCCCTCCCAGGTGCCCCCTGCTCTGCCTCAGAACCAGCCCACCCCCCTGGGCCTGGCTGGGCACCTCCGCTTTCCTAGGTAGACATGGGGTGCCCCACTGCCGGCCAGGGGTCCCAGGTTTCAAAACTGCACTTGCTCCAGACCCAGATCAGAGCCACCGGCCACATGGGACAGGCTTTCCTCAGACCTGGTCATGGCCACAGGGTCTCCACCAACCAGCTCAAGCCCTGGGGCCCCAGTGCCCCCAAGCCCAACAGTTAGGGAACATGGGAAGAGGGCAGTACCCAGGGAAGCTGGAGCTCCCAGGTGGGCAGAGCATGTTCTGATGTAAAGGATGCAGAGGAAGGCTGGATGGGGTGTGGGGGCCATGGCCCTGCTGCCCCCCTGGCCCCTGCCTAGGAGCTCAAACCTACTCCCTGCTTCCTGGGGCAGACCTTACTCTTCTGCCCGCTCAGGCCCTAAACCCTCTCTCATCCCTAACATGCTTTTCCTGGCAGCTCTTATCCAGTGTCAGCACCCGTCTGCTCACAGTGTGCAGCCCTTTAAAAACAGGTTTGTGAAGAATAAAGCAAGGAACCAGGTTCTGTAGGGTCATTGCTGACAATGGGGGGCAGCAGGGGCTGAGAGTGGGGGGACAGGAAGGGCTGACAGTGGGGGCAGGAGGGGCTGAGATTGGGGGTGGGGGCCAACAGTGGGGGGGCAGGGGGTCGACAGTGGGGTGCGGGGGGCAGACAGTGGGGAGCAGGGGGGCTGAGAGTGGGGGCAGGAGGGGCTGAGAGTGGGGGAGGAGGGCCAACAGTGGGGGCAGGAAGGGCTGACAGTGGGGGTGCAGGAGGGGCCGACAGTGGGGGGCAGGGGGCTGACAGTCGGGGGCAGGGGCAGGAAGGCCTAACCTGTTCTGGCATGGCAGGGCTGTGGGCAGGGTGGGCATACCACAGCAAGGGTCACAGAGAAGTGGGAGGGGGTGGAGGGGTCTGGGGTCTAACTCCGGTTCGCCCTGGCCAGGCACCTGCCCCAGCAGCCCTCCCTCACCTTCCATGTGGGGCTGCATGAACCGCAAACCCAGCCTCTGGGAGCCCGGGCTCCTATATACCAGCCCACACCTGTGCTTCCCGTACCGGGGATGGAGGCTCCCACCTTGCCCTCGAGGAAACCCGTCACTGTCCTGGCTACCCCAGCTACTCAGCCCCGATGCTGCCAGGATCCCAGAGAGTCCCTGAAACCTTCTCCTATTAGAGGCCCAGAGCCACCGGATTCCCTGCAGGAAATCCCAGTAAAGGGTGTGGTTGGAAAACCAGGCAGCAAGTAGCAGGGCGCTGCACCCCCTTCTCCGCCCCCTCCTGCCTCCCCGGGCCAGGGTGGCCTGGTAGGCAATGGAGAGAGGGACAGAGGGACAGCTCGGGGTTTGTGGGGGCTGGACCCCAGATGGGACCTCTCAACATGTCGGTCTCAAGATGTCAGGCCTTTGCCCCATCCATGCTCCACTGCCCAGGATGCAGAGGTATCCTTATCTTTGGCTTCAGCAAACCCCTGAGGGCACCTGCCCCGGAGTCCTTCTGGAAGCTTTCCTCAGGTCAGCCCTCTGCCCCTGCTCCAGTCCCACCCTCAGATGGACAGGGAGGTGGGTACCAAGTCTCCAGTCTGCTTTTCCCTCAGCGGGGAGCTCTGCAGCCCCCAGGTTTGCTGTGGACGCTCTGGACCTGGGGACTGGACGGGTTCGGGGGGGGGGGGCTCTCCCAGGTGCCCCCGGCAGCAGAGGCAGCTTCCCCTGGGGGCACCTCTGTGGTCCGTTCCCTCTGACCCTACCACTTTGGGGCTGGCAAGATAGAAGCAGTCTCCCTCGATTCTGGAAATCCCAAACTTGCACCGTTTGGCTAATTACAAAGTGGAAGGAAGGAAGTGGCTCTGAAAGGGGGATTTGCTGCCTGAGCCGAGGGGCAGATGATCGGCAAGCGTGGGTCTGTGCATCTGGGCACAACCGTCCGTGGGAGCAGAAGCCTGGACCCGGGGGCTGGATGGGCTGGAAACTTGGTACCCACATCCCTGTGCATCTGAGGGTGGGCATGGAGCAGGGGCAGACGGGTCGACCCCTGAGGAAGGAGGAGGAGGCCAGGCGTCCATTGCCTTGCTCATCTGCACCCCATGTTTGAAATTCTTGAAACAAAGAATTATCCATGAGTTGCTTATATAATTAAAGAGAAACACGAAGGTAAAAATAGCAATCACATGCTTATTCTGGAAATATTGAGAATACTGAAAATACAAAGAAAATAAAAGTCACTGTCTGAACCCATTCAGTGGCACTACTGGGCCCGTTTCTGGATCTGACCTTGCCCTGAAGCTACGCAAGGTCTCACCACGGGGTGGGTGGGGGAGCTGGACCCCTGCACGTTTCTTTGAAAGGCACTGTGACTCTACAGTTGTTTCAAAGTAAGCAGCTGAACGGCCGTCAGCCTCTCCCTCTGAGACATCAGCACTATTACTGCCCCATGGTTGACTCCCAGACGTGCCCTGCTTACCCACTACCTGCCCACGTTTCTCAGTTAACTTTGTCAGTTTTCCGTCAGTGTCTCCGATGGCTCAGCTCTTTGACCTCAGGGGTGCCGTATCTTTACTGCGAAATCTCCCCAGGTGAAAGGATGCCAGACGGGAGATGGGGTGAGACAGGTCACCCCAGTCATTTACCGATGGGGGTCTGAAGACGACCCAGGACCCGCGCTGTTTGCTCTGGAGCCAGACAAGACTCCCGCTCTGCCTGAGAGATTCAGAGTCAGCCGGGTGTGGACGGGAATGTCCCCGAATTCTCCCCACCAGTGTGAGGGGCTGGCCTGTCAGAGTAGGAGAGGGGCCAGCTCAGCATCACCACCCACAGTCCCCGCCTCCCCCAAGCCCACACCCACCTGAGAATGTTCTCACACGTAAGCTGTGTGACATGCTGTCCGCCCAAGCCTGGCTTTCCTTGGAGATGATTGGGGTCAGGACGCCTGGGCGGGCGTGCCGACCTACTGGACACATTCCCCTGGAGTGAGGCTTCTGAGGCCAGGTGAAGGCCGGTCCACACAAGGGAGGGGCAGGGGGAACTGAGTCCTTGGCACTTGGGCACAGCCTCATCTCCCCTGCTGCCCAGGCCAGGAGGCATCCCATAAACTCCTCTGAGATGGGGCAGGGGACCCCCTCTCTGTGCACCCCTTCTCCTGGCTGAGAATAGGGCTCCATGAGCTCTCCCCTGGGGGGGTCCGGAAGCCTGGCTGTCACAGGAGCTCCCCTCCTGTGGCCACAGAGCCCCAGGCAAGCACAGGACAGGCCCATAGAGGCTTTGGGCTTCTGAGGGGGCAAGAACAGGTGTGGGAGGGTGGGGGCAGAGCCGCTGGTGATGGGACCCCTGCCGCCACGTCCACGCTGCTGTCCACATCAGAGCCTTCCCAGCTCCTGCCTGGTGGCCCGCACTCCATCTAAGAGCCCACTCTGACCCAGTGCTGCAGCTGGGCCCCTCGCTGATGGTGATGGGGGACTCTGTCCTCACAGCTGTGGCCAGCAGAAAGCACACACGGCCTCGTGGCCATCTGCACCATCTCACTGAGCGGGGCTGGCCATGGATGACCAGGGCGGGAGGGCGAGAACCGCAGCAGACGTGGTCCTCAGAGCCCAGAAGGGTGCCTGGCCACGGTGCCACAAGGACCTGCGGGAGGAAGGGGCCCAGGGAAGAGAACGAGGGGGGAAGGATCTCTCCGAGGAGGCTTCTGTGTCATCCCGCCTTCTTCACCCCTGCGTCTTACCTTGAGTTCTCCAGAGCAGACCCTGGGGTATAAGTGCTTTCTGGGGTCACTGCAGGAAGCATAAGGAGGGAGTGGGCAGGTCACTGATACTGGGGGGTGTTCCTGAGGGTTCATTGCCGCGGCAGCCGTGCTGGGAGCCTTGGAGCCTGCGGACCCCAGGGGCAGCCGGACTGGCACATGGGCTCTGGGGTGAGGGGGCCAGAGGGAGCCACGGGCAGAGCCGCCAGAGGCCAGCAGGTGGCGCGGGGAAAGGCGAGCACCAGCTGTGGGGCTCAGGGCTTCTCCCCGCCTGCTGAGGATGAACCTGCGGGACCTTAACCGAGCTGGGGGCCCACTGGACCGCACCGGACCCCACTGGACCCACAGCTTCAGGGCTGCCTCGGTGGGCCAGCCCGAATCACCTCAGGCTCATTGGATCAGATTATTTCCTGGCATGTGTGGGCCCAGGCCTGGGCAGGACAACTGGCCTCTCCATGAAAACAGTTCAGTACGGATGAGCCTGGCTTCTTCCTGCCCATTCCCTGAGCCCAGGTGCCCCTCAGAGCTGAGCCAGGAGGATGGGGGGTGGACCGAGGGTGTGTTGCACAGCTTGAAGGGGAAGGAGGGGTGATGAGCAGCCGCCTTGTTGCCCCACTGCCCGGAAAGCCTGGGATGTCCACTGGCCAGCTCTGCCGTCTGCAACCACCAGGGCATCAGCTGGAACCTTGAAAGATCCCGTATCTGGGCCCAGATTCCAGCCTAGGGACTCGGGGAATTGGGCTCAGCTTTGGGGACGGCTGGATCAGGGAGCTCGACCCACCTTTGGTAGGGGGGCTCCAGGGAAAGCAGAGCTGACAGTTTGCACCAGTACACAGGTCCCAAATTCCCCAACCCCGTGCAGGCAGAGCTCAAGGGTTGAGGGATTATAGGGGCGCAAAACCTTTTTCTTTCTATCTCTCCCTCACTTTGGATTTTCAGACTCACGAAGAGGCATCGCTTGGGGCCGGCATCTCACACGCAGGTCAGCACGGATCCTGCAGACAAGTGATGACTCAGCTGAGCCCCAAGATCCCCCAGAGTGAGTGTGATGTTCAGGGGAGCCACAGAAGGGAGGGACAGACCACCCAAGAGTCTAGGGCAGGCTTGGGAGAGGAGGTGAAGCAGGGGCTGAGTGTGCCTGTCAGAGATTGGGAAGAGTATCACAGGGGGGGGGGACGTGCCTGTAGTTGGTTGTCGTGGGGACTGGAGGCATTTGAAGGTGCAGGCCTTGTGTGGGGCAGGTCATGGGGACCCTGGAGCCAGCTGAGAGGTGCTATCTGAGCAGCGTTCGGCTGGTGATGGTCACCCAGGCTCCGCAGACACCCTCCTTGGTGAGTCTGATGTCTGGGCCCGGGGTTTGCACGCCATGCATCATCCCTGTGGTCGGGACCCTCAGGTGCAAGTGACAGAAACCGAAAGCTTCAGCAGACATGAAATGTATTGGTTCCTGTGGCCAAAAGCGCAGAGCTGGACTGCTTCCAGCTTGTCTGGACGGGCCTGCTTCTCCCACTCTGGGTCCTGCCCTCTGTGTCCAACTACTTCCAGGCCAGCATGGCCACTGGCAGCCCCTGTGTGCACGGCTTAGCACCAGGGGAAGCTTCTCATCTCCAGACCCAGGCACTGTCCCGGCTGAGGCTCCGACGGGGCCAGGTGAGGTGCCACCTCCAAACCACAGGGACCAAGGGGAGTCTCCCCAAAAGAAAAGCAGGATGTGCCCTGTTCTTCATTTTTGCCTCACCTGCCCACCCTCCCCAGGCACCTGGTCCAGCCCCTACCCCCAGCTTTCTGACCACTGGCTTCTGTAGTCCCCTCTCCCTGCGAACCCCTGGTGCAGAGTCCTCATGGTGCCTGGAGGCCCTGTGACCCAGGCCTGCCCTCAGGGCATTCCACCGCACTCAGAAGGGCCAGCGCTTGACGTTTCAACCTCTGCGGTCACCATCTTGATATTCTTAATATTTTTGTCCTTGAACTTGTGTCTTGTAAAGTGACATCCCATGGGATGATGTGTTGGGGGTTTGGGGGTCTCCCTGTTCCCCTTCCCCTAGGACAGATTCTTAGCTGTCCACTCCACTGTCCTCTGCCAGGTCACCGCTACTGCCCGTCCCCCCAGCAGGGGTCTGGGTGTGAACATGGAGGGCACCCAGTCACAAGCATGGGCTTGGGGAGCCTATGAGGGCCTGTGTTCCCCCTCTGAACACCCCCTGCCCCAGGGAGTGTGACCTTAAGCAGCAAATAATAAATGTCATGACAGGCCCAGAGACAGATGGCAGAGAGTGAGCCCAGGTGTTCACCTTGCACAGAGCCAGCTGTGCTGGGCCCTCCTGGGCTGAGAGCTGCCCCCCCCTGCCAGGTGAGGGGAGCCCCCCCGACCGAGCCGTGCAGGGTGATTTGCCACAGCCTCATCTCATTGCCAAGGTTAATGCCGCCTGAGCTGGGACAACAGTGCAGAGCACCCCAGCTCCCACTGTCGCATCGACCGCCAGCAGGGTGCCTCTATATCCTGCCCCCACACCGGTGAGACATCTGGGTGACCACCTGGCACTGTCTTTGGGGACCGAGGAAGCAGAAGATGCCACTGGCAAAGTGGAGTTAAGATTCTAAAAGCTCAGCTCCTGGAAAAGCAGGGAAGGAGCTGACCAGCAGAGACTGGCATGGGGAGGGGTGCGGCCGGCACTTCGGGAAGTCATGCAGAGGGGGTGGAGCTGAGGGTGCCCGCTGAGGACAGGACAGACTGCTGGGTGCCATGGATGGTTAAAGTCCTCCAGCTGGCCATGGGTTCACTGTGTGGCCCCGGTGAGCTCTCTAACTTCTGGGAGGCTCAGCTGCTCCTGGCCCCCAGAGCTGCTGACGCCTCACTGGTCTGCTCTCAACCCGTTATCGTGCACCTCCCCGCGCCAGGCTGTCTACCCGCACTGCACGCAGCAGTGGATACCAGCCCGGCCTGGCCACGGGGAGCTGCCCTTCCAGTGGGCATGCAGCTGCTTTGCATCCTGGCTCCAAGTCCTAGCTGACGAGCTGCTGCCCCCCGAGCCTCTGTGCTGGACGGGGCCCCGGAGGCCTTCCTGAGGCCAGACCAGCGCCCCTCCTGGCTGTCTCAGCTCTAACCCAAGGTGACCTGTTTATCCCCATCTGTCTCCCTTCTGGGTCACAGGGCAGCATCTGGCTCATTCTCTGTCCCTGTGCGTGGTTCCTTGTACACAGCAGGCGCTCAATGGCTAAGCTGAGCCACTTTTCAGGCTGCGTCAATGTTCCCCAGTCCCCTTGCCAGCTCCTCAGGGCAGAGACTGCTGCATACCCTCAGCACCCCACATAAGCAGGTACTCAATGAACACTTATGGAATGAACGACCCAATTAAATATTTAAAAAGAGGAGGTTTCGAACCTGTAAAATGCTGTGACTCACAGCAGGCATGTCAAGGTTACTTCTGGGGGTGGGGGGGCACATGTCTGGAGAACATGAGCAGGTTTTTTGGGGATGAAGCAGTTCCACGGAAAGCTCCACAGAGGAGGGGGTTTCCGGAAGGAGGCCCCTGATTAGGAATAAACTTGGAGTTTAGCTGAGGTGACCAGAGAGCGACTGGATGCTGGTATGGGTGCTTTCACTACTCATTGGGTGGACAGGTGTCGTTTGCAGCCCCCCAAAGGCCAGTTGTTGGGTGAGCTATGTCCAGCCGCCAGCGGAGAGTTTGCTCCAGCCAGGCAGTCACCTGCACTCAGGGCCACCAGCTGTTAGGCCCCGCCCCCAGCTTGGATGAGTCCACGCAGCCTCTTTTGGGAGCCATGGGCCACATCTGACACAGCGAATCCACCTGGGCGGGGATGCTCAGTGCAGCCTGAGCCTGAACAGCCCAGGAATGACCTTGGGAGGGACGAGGGTAGCAGTGGGTGGTCACTGATCGCTTCAGGGAGATGCAGAGCTGTGTGCAGGGGACAGACAGACCCATGCGTACATGTGCAGTCCGGGTGGAGGGCTAGGGAGTGCGACTGCGGATGTCTCCCACCTTGTACCTTCAAGTACAAAGATGGGGTTTTGCCTTAGCCTGAGCTGCCCATGGCCCAAGTATATCAAGGTGCTGGACCCAGATTCATCTGCAGGGCATCACATCTTCCTCGGGGCCTTGTGCCCAGCCTGCCTTTCCCATCCTTAGGTCAGACAGGGCCCCAGGGAGACCCAACGATGAGCAATGTGGTGCAGTGGACTCCCCCATGGCCCACCCACCTGCTGGAGCCATCTACACCTCCTCCTACAGCCGCTAGAGATGTTGTCTGGTACCCCACTGATCCTGTCTCTCCAGCGCCGGTGTAGTCTCTGAGCCTGTCTTGGGATCCCACTATGATCCTAGCAGTCTCCATCTACCCTGCTTAGTGCATAACCTGCCTGCTGGCATCCCCCTTGGCCCTGCTTTGGAGAGCGATCTTCTGATGCCCACCTGCCTGGCTCCCCACCGTGAACCAGCATCCTAGGCCTCTCTCCTTCATCAGAACCCTGGGCTTGTGAAGGTTACAGGAGTGAGCAGGAGAGAGAGCGAGGGGAAGGAAGAAGAGACCCATCTGGAAGCCAAGGTAGGAAGCGGCCACAGGGGCTCTGGAGCTGGGAGCAGGGTCCAGGCTGGGGGCCCTACACTGGGAGGGGTGGGGGTGAGTGAGGAATAGAACTGGACTCCTTTCAGGAAGTCGGAGCCAAGAGGGGCTGTCCATCCTTAACCAGAGACCAAAAGGCCCCGTGCCCCTCCTGGACTACGGCACAGTGTGGGGCTGAACTCTCTTTTCCTCCCCATGGTGAAATTGGGGTCAAGACTCCAACACGCAAACCGGTGACAAACTAGAGACCCAAGAGAGCGCTGGAAAAGCAGGACCCTCAAGGAGGCCCAAGTACAGGGCTCCCCAGGAACAGCCGTTGCAGAAAGCAAGGACACAGACAAAACTTGGGAAGCCCAGAGGTGCAGCCCCAACGGCCGCAGAGCTCCACTGAGGGTGCCCCTCTGAGGAATGTCTGCGGGGCGTCTGGGTGAGCGGCAGGGTAGTCTGGGGTCCAGCCTGCCGTAAGCGGCTTCAGGTAGGTGGTCGTGCTCGCCGGCTCAGCTGCTTCTTCAGACCTCGGGGATACGCACAAGGCGCCAGGGGCTGAGGCGGGAGGGGCGCACCGAGGAGCCCAGCCGCTAACCACCCGCCGCTTCCCGCTCGGCCCCCCGCCGCCCGCCCGCAGGTCGCCCACGTGACTTCCCGGGCTCGCCCCGCCCCCGCCGCGCCATTCCGAGACCCGGGCGCGAGATCCGTCCCGCCGGGCGATGGCGCGCAGGCGCGGCCGTGGCGGCCTGTCGGCGCTCCCGGCCTGCTCTGCGCGCGCTGACGTCGCGCAGCCTCGTCCCTCGCCGTCGCCGCCGCCGCCATTGGGGTCGGCTCCTCGGCAGTGCGTCCCGTCCAGGCTTGTTGCCCTGCGCCGCGCCCCGCGAGCGGCCCGCGCGCCCAGTGGTCGCCGCCGCCGCCGCGCGGCCGGCGCCCGGGGAGGAGGCGGCGGGCCCTGGGCCGCGAGAGCGCGGGTGACAGGCCCGGCCTCGCGGGGAGGCCCGAGCCGGCGGGCGCCTCGGCCCCGCGCCTCGCCGGGCTGTTCATGAAGCATGTCGGCCACCAGCGTGGACCCCCAGGTAGCGGGGCCGGGGGCCGGGGGCGCGGGGCGTCGGGGGCGTCGGGGGCGCCGGTGCGCGCGGGGCCCGTTCGGGCCGGAGCGCGCCGCACGCCTGGGACGGGTGCTCGTGAATAACTTTGTGTTTCCCTTCTCCCGGGTTCCGTCTGCACGCACGTCCCGGCCTGCGGCGACGCAGAGAACAAAAGGACAAGATACTAAAGGTGAGCCAGGTGGGCACGGGCTGTGCAGGTCCCGGGGAGGCGGAGGGGGGGCAGGAGCCCCCCGAGCGACAGCGGGCTCTGCGGGGGAGGGAGAGGTCCAGGAAGGGCATCTGGAACCGGAAACTTTTCTCCGTGTGCTTCCGGGAGATAAAATTTTAGGTTGTAGCGTTTGGGGAGGTTTGGCAGTCTGAAAGCGGGCTTTTCAAGGAGAAGTAAACAAATGGGCGGTCCGAGTGATCCCCCTCGTCCCCACTGCAGGGGGCGGGTCGGAGTGGGGGGAGGGAAGGAGGCGGCGGGGTGGGGGTGGCGGGCTGGCTGCGGGCGCGCTGGGCGGCTCTGGGGCCACCCTGCCAGCTAGCTCGGGACCCCAGCACTTACAGCCCTTGCTTTGCGAGTCTCGGGTCATCTCTTGTGATTTTGTGGCTTCGGATAAACCCCCGAAACTCCGGGGCAAACCCGCAAGTGACACTTCATGTTTACCGGGTAGGCGGTTTTTAAGCAGTGTGTGTTACTCGGGTGTAACCAAATACGGTGCATCGTGTTTTAAGACTGGAAAAGGCCCAACGCTTTATTTACCTTTGCTTTCCCTTTTTGGCTGAGCATTGTAACAGTGGAAAGTAAGTGGGGAGCGGGACAGCAATGAGTTCAGAAAGGTCATCCAGTTACAGCCCCTCCCAGCTGAGCCGCAAGCTCCCTGGGTCTCTGTCCTGCACGCGCTGTGGGGCCTGTGGAAGCACCCACCTCTGTTTGGCCTACATAGTCTTCCCAGACCACGCCTTGCGTTATTTTGTCTGCACTTGCATCTTGTCAACTTCTACCAAACTATGACTAAATCTTTATCAAAAACACTCAAAATTGGGACGCCTGGGTGGCTCAGATGGTGGGGCGTCTGTCTGCCTTCCGCTCAGGTCATGGTCCCAGGGTCCTGGGATCGAGTCCCACATCGGGCTCCTGGCTCAGCGGGGAGCCTGCTTCTCCCTCTCCCTCTGCCTCTCTCCCTGCTCATGCTCTCTTTCTCTCTCTGTGTCTCAAATGAATAAATAAAATCTTCAAAAAGAAATTCTAAAAAATCAAAATTATCAGAAGTTCTGCATCACCATTGTAGGTAGTTATGTAAATATCAGTGGGATACTGATCGTGTTCTTTTTTTAAATAAAAGCGACTTCTAGGAATTGATGGATGTAGACTTTACAGCTTTTGATTTCTATGCCTAAAAGTGATTTTCTTTAATTCAGAGATAATATTTTTCAATTTCTTCTTCTAGTGCAAAATGGTTCTTTGCATCAGAAGGATACGGTCCATGACAATGACTTTGAGCCCTACCTTTCTGGACAGTCAAATCAGGTGAGTTGTTGTTGTTTTTAATAACCTACTTTCTGTGTTAGTTTTTCTTGAGTTTTGTAATGTACCTTTACTGTTACGTTTCTGACTTTATTATCCTAACAACCAAGAAGCACAATATAAAACATTAGAAGTAGCATGCTGACGACTTGCTTGGACGAGTAGCCTTGAGCTACATGTGGGGCATGGGTGGGGCTGCTGTGCTCTCTGGAGGAAACAGTGTCTCATGGGGGCGGTATGCACGTGGACTTCTCTTGGTCTCAGCATTGGTGACTCAGTGATGCACTGCTTTCGGCAGAGTGGAGGTGTGTGGAGTTCTTTGAAACTTCCTGGTGAGTTGTTTTGGCTCTGGGCATTAGAATTGTGGTGTAGGAGAGCATCTAAGAACCAAGCTCTGGCGTCAGACTTTGGCCTTGGGTTCAAATCTTTGCTACATCGCTGACTCCATGACACTTCCTCAGGTGGCTTGCCTTCTCTGTGTCTCAGGTCCCTTTTCTGTGGAACTGGTTGTGGTAACTGCTCATATAAAATTGTTAGGAGGGTAACAGTAGGTGGGCCACATGAAGCTCCAGCTGGTAGCTGTGCAGGCCCCGGTAGGTCACAGCTGCCCGTTTCTTAGATACGTGGCACTACAGATGTTTTGGACTGAAACATTCTTTGAGGTGTGTGTGTTGTAGGATGTTTAGCAGCCTTCCTGGCCTTCATCCACAAGATGCCATTAGTAACTGGCTCCCCTACACACACACCAGCGGGACAACCAAAAATGTCTTGGCAGTGTCTCCTGGGGGCCGGCTTGCCCTTGTTAAAACCACCAGGCTAGTTGAAGTGTAGGTTTAAGCATGATGTCTACCACTTTTTTTTTGAGAGAGAGAGAATGAGAGAGAGAGAGAGCACAAGAGGGGGAAGGGTCAGAGGGCGAAGCAGACTCCCTGCTGAGCAGGGAGCCCAATGTGGGACTCGATCCAGGGACTCCAGGATCATGACCTGAGCCGAAGGCTGTTGCTTGACCAACTGAGCTTCCCAGGCGCCCCATGATGTCTACCACTTTTTAAATGTACTATGTTTGTTTGCTTTAGAATGAAACCAAGTTTAGCCTCTTCTTGCAGAGGAATAAAGTTATTTTGCCTCTTTTTTTCCCTAGTCTGCTCTTATCTAAAGTGTCTTAGAACTTAGAACTTTTCCCCATTTTTGTCCTTCTTATTGCATTGAGCAGGTCAGCAGCAAAAACACCCAGGAGACTCTTTATAGAGCACCAGCCCCCCCCCCAAGAATCCGCCCCTCCTCTGGGCAGGACCAGGTGCTGCAGAGGAGAACTGCCCTGGCCTCAGTGATGCATTGCCAGAGATAATGGCAGGCAGTTAAATGGACTTATTTTATCTTGGTATCTTATTTGTTCCTTACGTGATTTGACTATCATAGCAGTAGGGTGTTCTAAGTTTTAACCAGAGAAAAGTGGTGGGGGGATTGCTTCAAATACACTTGAAGTGTTTTTATAAGGCAGGAGCTTTCATGTTAATTGGGAGGCCTTGGTTGGAAGTGGAGCAGATGATTTTCCGTCAGGAGGGTAGTTACAGCTATTCACCCTGGGGAAGCCAGCTGCGAAGACCGCTCTAGGTAGACGCTCCATGAACAGCCATAAAACAGTCGCTGTTTGTCCCGGCTGTTAGCGTGTGTAGTTTTCAGCAAGATGGTTAATCAGCACATTGCTTGAGAGTAAATCCACGTTCTTGGCTGCGAACAGGTTTTCCAGAAACACTCCACTGTTGGAGTGTAGGAAGCAGGTAACACTGGAGAGCTCTTAGATCCTAATTCTCCTGGTCCTCTTGTTCTGTGGATGAAGAAGAGGCCTGGTTTGCCCAAGTGATGGAGCCAGTTTGTGGCAGAGCTCCGTTCCCCAGTGATGGGGTGGGAGGGTGGGGGGACGTGTCTCTTCCCACCACGGCAAGGGCTCCTTTTGTGCTTGTGTCTGTTGCTCCTTTCTTCTTGGGGGGAGGGGGGCACCATGCAGTGTGGCCTCCTTGCAGACAAGTCCCTGGGGATGGATGACACGTCCAGTTTTGGACTCTGCTGGTGAAGATTGCTGTTGAGGAAAGAAAGCGCCTGCATGCTGGTCGTCCGGGTCTCGGATTGAGGGTACGGCTGCTGCTGAGTGAGTGAGAGAAGTGGTTTGGGTGGCCAGGAGCCGCACGCCTGCAGTCGCCCGCCGTGTGCTCGTCTCGAGTGACAGGCTGCACGTATGTGAAGGTGCACACAAGTGACTCGTCCTGTGCGCGGCCACCACGGTGAAGGCGGTGGGTAGAGCCGGCAGCCCCGCGGTGCTTTGTGGTTTGTTTCACCCAGATGTTTGTAGTAGCAAGTTGGAGCCTCTTTCGGTTTTTGTGTTTGAAGTTTTAATACCTGGGATGATTAGGAAAGTGTTTCAGAGCAGGCCTTTCAAGTTAATTTAACTTGGAATGCACTGTAACGGAAGTGTTGTCCTCGGGGCAGGTGATTTTTTTTTTCCCACAGAAAAGTCTCGGGACACTGCTTCTGGTGTGTTTTTTTTTCCTTCCTAGTTGCCCCCAGGACCATCCTACATTGACGTAGCAGCTCTGGATCCCCTTGTGTGACATGGAACACGTTTCAGTCAGCTTTAGGGAATGGTGGGGGGAGGGAGAACCCTGGGGAGCAGAGGGGCTCTGGGTGGGGCTTTAGGGGAGGGGTTATGGAGGGGCTCTGGGTGGGGATTCTGGGGGAGGAGGGTTCTGTGGGGGGATTCTGGGGGAGGGGTTCTAGCTGAGGATTCTGGGAGAGGTGGCTCTGGGTGGGATTCTGGGGGAGGGGCTCTGGAGAAATTCTGGGGGCAGCATTCTGGGTGGGGATTCTGGGGGAGGGGCCAGGCAGTATGGGCACTATGGGAGTTAAGCAAGGGCAGCTGGGACTACGTACTCAGTTGTCAACACATTGGTTTGCCTGGTCATGTGAGACAGGGACAGAAGGGAACAGGAGTAAACTTTCCTAGTTTTTTCTCAATAATTCAGTTGTGCTGTCAGTGTTAATAGGACATGTTCACTTTATAGGAATGTTGTGTAAACTCTCCTGTTCCGAGTCTCAGTGCTGGTTGCTCGTAGTTGGTTTCAGCTCGTCCTGAAGCATTGTTCTGGAAAGCAATGCCAGCTGTCACCCCGGTGCAGGGAGGCCTGCTCTGCACTTGGAGCAGGACCACCTGAGTGCTAGCGGGGGGTGCTTTAGGGTCAGG
The DNA here is from genome assembly GCF_029215605.1 of Mirounga angustirostris. NCBI lineage: Eukaryota > Metazoa > Chordata > Mammalia > Carnivora > Phocidae > Mirounga > Mirounga angustirostris. Next base: position 137,740,139 of record NW_026991718.1, on the reverse strand, counting down.
GTGTCCTGGGCTCTCTGTGTCTCTTCGTGGACCTGGTACGCCAGCTCTCAGAAGTTACCTCCTGGTTAAGTTGAAATTTGTACCTCCTTACGCTTTGCAGGGAGCTTCTGTCTGGCCTGGAGAGGTGTTCGGTTTATAAAGACAAACTCGTCTTGAAAATTGTGCTCAGCTGTCGCCCAGGGTTTCTGGCAGGTTGGGGGATTTCGCCCACCAGCACAAAGCCAGGCTACACCGATGCCCTGTTGGTGGCCTATGTCACATGAAGAGCCCGTGAGCCCCGTGGCTTATGGCTCGCTCTGTGCTGGGCCGTCGTGGTGGGCTTGGGTGACAGGAGGGGCTGGCGAGGAGTGCATGGTCTTGTAGGCTGTAGCCTCCAGTGATGCCAGCCAGCCAGTGGGGACAGGTCATCACGGAGTGCGGCTGGCGGGGCCTAGTGGGATCTTTGCGTACTTCTCGTTGTCTCCTTGCTCAAAACTACGTACCTCCAGCTGGAGACCGAGGCACACACCCTCTGTGTCAGAAACCGGGCTCCCTGCACACAGCCCCACCAGGCGAGGGCCTGCAGCCACAGTCCTCTTGCTCAGGGACACACGCAGCCGGACCCGTATCCCCAGGGCTTCCGCCACGTGCACCTGCTGGGCCTCAGAGCTTCGTGCCCAGCATCTGCGTCCCTTTGATCCTTTCCCTGTGTACTTAATTTACTTAAGCTTCAGTTCTGGCCATTCAGAATGAGTTCCTTTTCTTTCTCTTTTAGCGTGGCTAAATTTTTTTAAGTATGAAGAAGTTTGAATTTTAGGGTAGACTATTGTGTTTTATTGTGGTTTTTCAGTGGAAATGACGTGGGGATAGTAGTCACTGGCTTTGAAGTCTGTGTTGTCTGTGCCGTTGGTTCATCCCTTTGGGTGTGGCTTTGGGGAAGCCCCCGAAGAGTCCAGCGCCTGGCAGTGTCTCTCCTCACTTCTGCTGCCTACTCTTGCCCTGCGGATGGGTCAGCCTCCCGTTTTTGAGGCCCTGTACTCCACCAAAGGCCGTGTGTAGAATGTGTGCGAGAGCATCGGTCAGGGTGGTGGTTTTACCTGTGTTGTCCTTACGGAGATTTGTTGCGAGGCCGACATGCTGAGGGAAAGCCCGGCGTGTGTTGGCATCCCTGGTACCTGGACTTCTCTTTGGCAGCCCTGGGTGCACAGCGGGCTGAGTAGGCTGCCTGTTTGGTGTCAACGAGCCAGGCTGAGCCGTGGTCAGTGGCAGCGTGTTCCTTGGGAGCAGGCGTTCCGGGCTGCGTCTGGCCTCGTCCGGGGTGGGGCCCCGTCAGTGGGGGTCACATTCCAGATCACCTTCACAAGTGAGTAGAATGTCAGTTTTTCTGGAAGTTGAGGCTGGAGCCATCGGCCCCAACGCATTGCAGGTGGACCGACAGACTGACCGGGGCCGCTGGGAGGAGAGTGTGTGGTCCAGAGAGCAAGTAAGGGGGTGAACACATCCAGGTCTTCTTACAGGATGAATGACTGACTTCACAGAGTTTTGCAGACTGATTTGTTGCTTGGCTTTCAGAGCTTCGAAAGAAAGCTGACCGGTGTAGCAGGAAATAGCTGCCGGTCAGATGGGGTATAGGCAGAAGGTAGGCTCACACACACGGCCTGCCAGGCGCCCCTCGTGCCCCGGTGAGGATGGGCAGCATTGGGAGGAGGCGGGCAGGGCTGGCATGGAGCCCAGCTCCTGGGTGTTGGTGGTGGGCTGCTCGGGGAGTGCCAGGGCCTGTGCGGAGGAGGACCGTGTAAATGCTAGTGCAGGGGTGCACCGCGGTGCCCGGTGGCTCAGCTCCTAGTGGGCCTGCGGCCACCCGTGGACGCTCTCGCTGCAGGACCGCTCCTTCATCTGGCAACCAGAAGTGAGTCTTCGTTGCTTTCGCTATAAGAACATAGTGCTCAAAAAAAACCCCAGCAACATAGTGCTCAGGGGGAGGGGGTTGAGTCCTCACAGCCAGGGCTGACCCTTCGCTCCCAGACACACCCTTGCCTCTGTCTGCCTCCGGAGCAGAGATGCGGGATTCAGGGGATGCCGACCGGGTTGCTTCATCTTTGCCCTGGACAGTCCTGCTTCCGTGGAAGCCACTGAGAACCGCCTCTGCACAGCGGGGTCCGTGGGACTGGAATGCTAGGTTTCTCCACTCACCGGTAGGACTTTAAGTGGTTACTGTAACATATGTTGTCTCGGGTCTTAAGTTATGTCCTGTTATGGTTAAGGGTTAAGTGTGAGTCACGAGTGAGGTACCGACCCTGTGGGAGTCCTGTGCAGAGAGCACCTGGCGTCTCGTGAACTGTCTTTGGATGCTGAGGTCCAGCGACCAAGGCTTTGGTCCATGGGGCTGCCCCGCACCTCGCAGAGCATGTCCTCTGCCCAGACCTGGTGATTTGCTCGCTCTCTTGATTGGCCCCTTCAGGAGGCTTCTTTGAGGGCCCAGGTTGGGTGCGGGCAAACTGAGGGAGAGGTTCTAGGAAAGGGGCCAGAATCACTGAAATCCTTTCAAGGGAGGGTAGCTCCGGCTCTTCCGAGGCTTGTAGAACATCGATGGTGGCCATTTGTTGTCTTTTTTTTTTTTTTAAACTTCCTGAGCATCTTAAGGAGTTTTGTTACAGGGGAAATCGTTAATTCCATTTTAAAAACTGATTTTGGAATAGTCTGCTGTCAAGGAGAGCAGCGAACAGGAAGGAACTGTGATGCTTGAACCCCATGAATCCTCGATGGGACAGGGAGGGGGGAGGTGGCCGTGGGGACTGGCAGCCAGGGGGCTGGGTCGCCACAGGCACGTATTGTGCTGGGACTGCTGGGGGAGCAGCCTGTTCTCCACAGGGTCCTCCAGGGGTCTGCAGAGTTACTCCGCATTCCCACTGCAGGGAAGCGGAGATGCTTGCTTGTCTGGTACTCCAGCCCTCCGTGGCTGCCTCAGCCCAGCTCCCGCCTTGTCAGTCCCTGGGACTGGACGTGGCAGCAGCCACCCTGTGCCAACCGGGGCAGCAGGTCTTCTCACCTGGAGAGAGGTGCGGGGTTGGAGGAGGAGGTCTCTAGCCAGTGCTCTCCATGTAGAACTTCCTGGCTATTTGGGGTGGAAGGTAGGGGAGAGGATGGGGACCAGTCAGAAGATGGTGTCACAGACTGGGAAGCTTGCCGCTGCCCCCCACTCTTGTTTTCCTTTGCAGCCTTTCCACTTTTAGGTCAGCTGCCCTGGGTGGGAGGCCTCCCCCCCCAACACCCCCCAGCACTCACGCCCCACAGGAAACCATTTAAGTCACCCACAGTGGCATGGCCTGGGGGGCCCAGTTCTGGCCAGACCCCCAGTGAGTCTCTCCCCAAGGAGGCGCCTTGTCAGAACTGCTGCCCCCAGGTGTAAATCCGCGCCCTGGGCCGGCTTCCAGAGACTCTGAGATGAGCCCCTGCTGCCTCGAGGGGCGGCCCGGCTGCCACACAGGTGGTTCCTCAGTCAGGGACCCCAGGTTTGGTTGGAGCCCGATGTGAGGGCCTCTCTGGCTCAGAGAGCAGGGAGGACACAGAGTTTTGGTGAAGGAGCTGTCAGAGCCACTGTGAGAGCCCAAGGCGACGCCCAGGACAGGGTGGGGATGTGAGATGGCGAGACCCCTTTGGACTCGGAAGAGGGGGTGGGCTGTCAGGAGAGGCGTGTGGGAAAGGGTATTGCGGGGGCAGGGGGCGGGGACACCCTGGGCGTGTTGAGCAGTCAGCGTGAGACCAGGCTGTGGGGCGAGTGTCCCTGAGCACCCCAGCTTGTCCTGCAGCTCGGAACCTCTCGTTGCCTGTGTGAAGCCGTCTTCGCCTTCTGTGCTGCCCGCGCTGTCGTGTGTGGGTCAGCATCACTGCCTGCCGGATGGGTCGATTCCTCACTCCGGGTCCACTCCTTGGTGGGGGGAGAGGGGACTGCCGAGTAGACTGCAGACAGCCAGTGGTAGAGTGGCTGAGCCTGGTCACGGCAGCTGGACCCAGGACGTCGCAGACGGACACCGGCTTCTCTCAGTCCCGGCTTCGTTCTCAGTCGGTGCTCTTAGCCTTCCCGTCGGCAGGGACGTGCTCTGAAGTCAGCCTGTACTTACGTAGGAAATCCCCTCCGGCTTGTGTCTTGAAAGCGGCCTAACTCATCCCGTGCTTGTTTCCCCAGAGTAACAGTTACCCCTCCATGGCGGATCCTTACCTGTCCAGCTATTACCCACCGTCCATCGGATTTCCTTACTCCCTCAACGAGGCACCCTGGTCTACCGGAGGGGACCCTCCGATCCCATACCTCACCACCTATGGACAGCTCAGTAACGGAGACCATCATTTTATGCATGACGCTGTTTTTGGGCAGCCTGGGGGCCTGGGAAACAACATCTATCAACACAGGTTTAATTTTTTCCCCGAAAACCCCGCCTTCTCGGCCTGGGGGACAAGTGGGTCTCAGGGGCAGCAGGCTCAGAGCTCTGCGTATGGGAGCAGCTACACTTACCCACCAAGCTCTCTGGGTGGCACGATTGTGGATGGGCAGACGGGCTTTCACAGTGACACTCTCAACAAGGCCCCTGGAATGAACAGCCTGGAGCAGGGCATGGTGGGCCTGAAGATCGGGGATGTCACCACCTCTGCCGTCAAGACTGTGGGGTCAGTCGTTAGCAGTGTGGCGATGACTGGTGTCCTTTCTGGCAATGGTGGGACAGGCGTAAATATGCCAGGTTCAAAGCCGACCTCGTGGGCTGCCATTGCCAGCAAGCCGGCAAAACCCCAGCCGAAAATGAAAGCAAAGAGCGGACCTGTAATCGGGGCTGCCCTGCCCCCTCCACCGATAAAGCATAACATGGACATTGGCACCTGGGACAACAAGGGGCCCATGCCCAAGGCTCCGGCTCCCCAGCAGACTCCGGCCCCCCAGTCTGCCCCCCAGTCCCACCCGGTTGTGCAGCCTCTTCCCACTCAGCCTCCCCCTTTGGCCCAGCCACAGTATCCGAACCCTCAGCAGCCACCCCAAACCCGCTGGGTCGCCCCTCGCAACAGAAATGTGGCATTTGGGCAGAGTGGAGGGACCGGCGGTGACGGTAACTCTCCTGGAAATGCCCAGCCTAATTCTGCCCCCACCGTGGAGTCCCACCCCGTTCTTGAGAAACTGAAAGCTGCCCACAGCTATAACCCTAAAGAGTTTGATTGGAATCTTAAAAGTGGACGTGTTTTCATCATAAAAAGCTACTCTGAGGACGACATCCACCGCTCCATCAAGTACTCCATCTGGTGCAGCACCGAGCATGGCAACAAGCGTCTGGACGGTGCGTTCCGTGCCGCGAGCAGCAAGGGGCCGGTGTACCTGCTTTTCAGCGTCAACGGGAGCGGGCACTTCTGCGGGGTGGCGGAGATGAGGTCGCCCGTGGACTACGGCACGAGCGCTGGGGTCTGGTCTCAGGACAAGTGGAAGGGCAAGTTCGACGTGAAGTGGATCTTCGTCAAGGACGTGCCCAACAACCAGCTCCGGCACATCAGGCTGGAGAACAACGACAACAAGCCGGTCACCAACTCCCGCGACACCCAGGAGGTGCCCTTAGAAAAAGCAAAGCAAGTGCTGAAAATTATCGCTTCCTACAAGCACACAACCTCCATCTTTGACGACTTTTCTCACTATGAGAAGCGCCAGGAGGAGGAGGAGGTGGTGCGCAAGGTGAGTCTGGCTTCCTCAGACACGGGCTCTGGAGGCCCCGGGCCAGAGCTGAGGCTGAAGGCCGTGCGCGCTGGGTGGGGCCCGGGGACCGCCAGTTCCCAGTAGCCTGCAGCAGGGGCAGCACGGTCATGGGAGGGTGTGGGCAGCATCATCTGTGCTTCCCAAGCATGGTCCCCAGCAGTGATGTGTAAGTGGAATGTCACTACGTAACTTTTCCGTTTTCAGAGAACATAATGATTGGGACTATAGTGCACAGCCTCTGTCAGGAACACTTAGGAATGACACTCTGTGGCACTGGGGTGGACCAGCGGGGCTATTGGGGCTGCAGGCCCTGCCCTCAGCGGGCGGGAAGCCCTGGTCTAGAGGCCGTTGCTTCTTTCTCCCTCAAAACCCTAGTGTCTTAGTCTGGAACTCTGCATCTAGGTGGTAAAGAGCTGGGGGTGGGGTAACAGTGAGCATTTGGAACCCAGAGTGCAAGCCTCGTAGTGGGCCGTGAGGTTGGCTCTGTTTCCCGCCCTGTGACCGAGAAAGTCCCAGGCCTGAGCTGGCGTAGCCCATGGGAGTGACTGTGTGCTGTAGGAGAACAGGGCTCAGACGCCTGTGAACTGGCCCAGAAATGGGAAGAATGACAGCGTAACACACTTTGTAAAGCTGGTTTGTCTGAGAGAGTTCATCCCAAGTTTTGCTGTGCTTTTCTGATATTAAAATATCCTTTTCTTAAGCTTTGGTTGACAGTAGATGGGTTTGCGGCCCGTTTTAGCTGAAAGGCGCATAATGGGGCACATAGATAACAGTGCTGTTTGCGGTTTTAGAAGCTACACCTGCTGTAGCAAGTTTGTAAGACGTGAAAATGACTTGGTTCCTCTTTCATCGTAGTGGAAAAGAGAGGGGCTTGTCATTATTTCCAGTTAGTGAAAGTCTGTGTTTTAACTCTTTTAGGTATAAAATAAAATACTGAATTGCTGACTTTACAGGGATAGAGCAGAGGTCATTGGTAATGAAGCTGAAGATCCTTGGTGGGTTTTAGGCAGCGCCTGTGCTGTGGTTTATCTTAGATCCTGTGGCACTTGGGTCTTTTCCCGAAGCTCAGTAGGTTCTGGAAGTTGAGGTTAGGGGTAAATTTCTGCCCATGACCCGGTTGGTGTTTTAAGGTTCTAGGGTCCTAAACGTACGTTAGCGAGTGGGGTTTGGGAAGAGGAAGTCTTTGAGTTGGTCCATGGGGTCCTGCCTGCAGGCAGACTGAGGCTGTTCATGGCTTTGAGCTGTCCTCCAGTGAGCTCGAGAGAGAATTGAAATTCCACCAGAACACTGCTGGTGTGCTTCTTCTTAGACCCGTGTCTCCATGTCTCAGGCTGAGTTTAGTTGCAACATTTTAAGGAAGGACCGAGGGGGCTTCTGACCCTATTGATGAGAAGCCAGACAGGCAGACGTGGGGAGAGGTGGGGCTGTGTGTGAGGGGAGACACACCTGGCCAGAGGGGCCTTGCCTCGAGCGGGTGGATGCCGTGGGTGGGTGGCTCTCGGAGGCCTGGTTCCCGTGCTGCCGTGGCCTGGCCAGTGCCGGGGGGGTGCACCGGTCCCAGGCAGGGCCACAGCCCACCGGGCAGCCTGGAACCTCGCTTCTGAGGGAGTGTGTGTGGCATGTTCACTCAGTTTGTTAAACTCTTTTTCTTTTTACAGGAACGGCAGAATCGAAACAAACAATAAGGATGAACCGGCATCTTCTGTGTTCTGACATTTGACTGAAAAAGCTTAAGAACGTGTGCTTGGTGCTGTTGTCTTGTGCAGGGCCTGACTCGTTGCATCTTTATGCTCTTTGTCTTTTATTTTTGCCCAGATGGATCTGCGTTCATTTGTATTTTTCTATGTATTATAGTATTACAGAGCTCACTAATAAAGGAATGTGTTTTGTCCGCTTATTAGTCAGACCTAACGTGAAACACAAGCACCCTTCACGACAGAACAGAAAACCTCATACGTCCCAAAGGTTCTCTTGTTGTTTGGCAGAAGTTATGTTCTTACTCTGAGTCACTGTCACTTAACATCTTTATAGGGGACTTTCTCACCCTTTCTTACTTTCTAGCAAACACGAGAAACCATGGCTTGTTTTGTCATTTACTGTATTCTGTTAAAATACTTCTCAAAATGCTGAAATCAACAGGTTAATGATCACCTTGTTTGGCCAGTTTGCTATTTTTATTGCCCATTATCTGTCTAAAATGCTAGTCTGTCCACTTGACTTTTCTACTAGACAGAAAGATAGATTTGAGTTCTTCAGATTCGGTGAGCATGCTGTGTTGGTGCAGAGTGTCCCTCGCGGCTCCTCGACCCCGGCGGGGCGGATGTGGGGTGGCTGGCGGAGGCCTGGGCTCAGCGGTCAGCCGGGCTCAGCTGTGTGCGGCCATCCTGAGCCAGCTCTTGACTTGCGAGTCCCAGTGCCGTTCTGAGTTGTTTACCCACGACGCTGAGCTTCCCTCGTAGGACCTCCAGTGCAGCTGGTGCTGGGACTGTCCTTCCACGGTGTGCGGCGGGTTTCGTTTTCCTGTCGAAGGGGTGAAAAAAAAAACAAAAACAAAAAACCTTTGAGAAACTGAGTTTGCTGTCCTGTGTTGTGGAATGAGGGACCTTGAAGAACTCGCTGCCACCTGGAGTCTGACTCTAAGCATGAAAATGGTGCTCACGCCTGTCGCCCCAGCACAGTCTGCACGCGCCCGTTGTAGGGGATCTGACTGTTTAGAGAGCAGGTACCTTCTGAAAACTATTTACTCCAAAAGACCCTCTGAGTTCAAGTTTAAGCTGTATTATTTAGACTTGTATTGAGAACGTGTCATTCTCTGAACTGTTACCGCCTGTACGGAGTCACGGACAACATCGGATAACTTTTCCTCTGGAGAATACAAGCCTTAATAAACAATACCTATTTAGCAAGTCTGCTGTCCTGTCATTCTTAGCTGCGTCTGAGACGCCATCTCTGTTGTCTGCAGCAGGGAGCCAGTAATCCCCCGAAACCGCACAATATCCTAACTTCACTCACCCTGCGCTATGCTTTGTGGAAAAGATTAAAGGAACTTTTTTCTTTTTTTTTTTTCAATTTTCTCTAGCCCAGTATGGGGCTTGAACTCAGGACCCTGAGATTAGGAGTTGCATGCTCTACTGACTGAGCCAGCCAGGCAACTTCGTAAAGATCCAGTTCTCACTCAGTGTGTAGTCCCCTGAACATATTGCAAGCCTTTTCAGACGTAAGCGAAGTTGCAGGAGTTCCGTGAGCGTCCTGCGTCCACTGCCCGGTTGCCCACACTGACCTTCCTCCGTCCACTCGTCAGCTGCAGACACCAGCACACTCTCCCTAAGTCAGCATGTGCATCAGGAAGTTTCATGCTTGGGGCGCCTGGGCGGCTCAGTCGGTGAAGCATCTGCCTTCGGCTTGGGTCATGATCCCAGGGTCCTGGGATCGAGCCCCACATCGGGCTCCCTGCTCCGCGGGGAGCCTGCTTCTCCTCCTCCCCGCTTGTGCTCTCTCTTGCTTCTCTTGCTATCTCTGCCTCTCTCAAATAAAATCCTTTTTAAAAAAGGAAGTTTAATGCTTGTACAGTTTGTTTTACTGTTGCAGTAAAATTTACAGACAGATGCAGAAACCTTAAAAGTTTTGAAGTTTGAGATAGAGTTAAGGACACAGGACGTGAGCAGCACCCCAGAACACTTTCTCCCATGCTTTCCTGGGTACATGCCCCGCCAGGACCCGGTCGTCGGTGTGTGGGCGTGGCAGGTGAACACAGGAAGCCCAGCCCTGCGCCCTGCCAGATTGAGCTGGGGATTTTCCACTCCCCACCTGGTGAGTATTCTACCCGTTTACAAATGCAGCTCTGTTTGCTCAGAATGATTTCTCGGATTTTACTTTGGAAAGTGAGCATCAGACCTTGGGTGCCGTTTTCTTCCGTGTGCTTGGCCACTGGGCTCCCTTAAAAGATTCAGTGGTCCCTAGCTTGCAAGATGACTGGCTGAGCAGCGCCCCCACCTTCAGTTGGGGTTGAAGCAACAGAGGGCCCAGGGCTTTCATGGGCATGCAGGGAGGGGCTGGCTGTTCATTACTGAGAAGCAGGGGCTGGGACAGCCACTTGGTTTGTCTATGAGATCAGTTCCTCAGATGTCACCGAGTAGGAAGGCTCCCTCCAAACCCTGCCAGCTGGACTGGCCCCTGGGAGTGGAGGTCAGGGGCTGCAGACCGCTGGCTGTTGGGGGAGGGAATCACATCCAAGGAAGGAAAGAACGTGTGTGTTGTGGCGGGGAAGGACTGTAGGGGTGCATGCACTTCTAAGCAGGACAGGTTTTGCTTATAAAGGGCTGCATGATGTTAGTATCTGCCCCCCAAGCCAACCGAGTCAGCTCTAGCCTTTACCCAAAGGCACGCCATTCACAGGTGACTCTTTTGTGCGGGCATCAGGTGACGAGAGGGAGTCCCGGAGAGAACGCTGGCTGGACCTGCCTGCCGGTGGCTTCTCCCCAGCTGGGGTTCTGTACCGCCTCGCGTGCCTCATGGCCCGAGATCGAGGAGCTCCTCTCCCTCCAGTAGGATGAGGGCAGGTCACTTGCTCAGTTTCCTAGCTGTGGTCAGGGAGTGGGGCCCTTGTTGGGCCTGTGAGGGCAAGCACTGTGGGCAAGCGGCAGGGCCCCTGGGCCTGCACGATGGTCGTGCAGATAAACTTCCACCTCTCCCTATTCCCTCGGGCTCTGCCTGCCTGTGCACTGTGTGGTCCGTCTCCTCTTGCTCAGCTTGGAGTTAATATTTGCATGTTCAGGTTTTTTTCCCCAAAACCAATGTGTTAGAAAAGGTATTTGAACCGTTGTCTTGCATGGTATTTTTACTATAATTTTTTCTGTGGATGAGAGGGTGAATTTTTTTTTGAGCTTGGAACACCCAGTGGACTGTCCCAGAGTCCATCTTTGTTTACTGGAAAGCTCCCCCCACCCCGGGCCACCCTGGAAGAGGATCCGGGTAAGGGTGTGAATAGTGTACCACTATTGGACACTCACTGGGAAGTAACTGTTCGGATCCCTCCTTCCCTGGCAGCCAGGCACAGGCTTCGGTGCCCCCTGGATGTGGGGCGGGGGCTTAAGCCCTGCACACAGATGAGGTCTCCTTCTGCTTGTGCCGCCTGCCCTTGCTCGGGAAGAGCCAGTAACAGGTTTGGGCTGTGCCCCTGTGAGGTGACCTTCCTGTAGGGCAGCTCCGGGAGTGACGTGGGAGGTGCCCCGACCTGCGGCAGGAGGGTCAGCTCAGAGGCCTTGCGAGGCCACGCTCTCGATCACCCACGTGGTGTTTGTGGCCCCCCCTCCAAGAGTGTAGCCTACCCTGACTCAGAGTGCCCAACCTCTGCCAACAGCTGGATGGAGCTCAAGGCTCATGGGTGACGTCAAGTGCCTTCTGGACACATGCTGAGTGCCACCGGTGTGCAGCAGTGACCCCAGCTCCTCGTCTCCTTCCTGCCAGCTCTGAGGCCTCAAGACAGACTTGGGCTGTCCAAGACTGGCCCGTCAGCTGGAAGCGGACATGGAGACACAGGGTGCCCTGAAGCTGTGGTGTCCCATGCAAGGGTGGACCCAAACACCCAGGTGCCGTGCCCCATGGGAGAGGGCATTCCTGCCGAGCAGAGGGCTCCCGTACCGAAGGCCTGGCCAGCTGAGTGTGGGTGCATTTCTTGTTTTCAAACTTTTTATTTGGAGTAACGACAAGTTTACAGAAGAGTCGCAAGAGCAAGAATAGTACAGAGAATACCTTTTACCTGGATTTGCTTGTTAACATTTTGCCCCATTTCCTTGATCATGTGCTTGTTGTGTATGTGCATGCATGCATATGTGTGCATGTATGTGTGTACATACGTGTATGTGTGCATGTAGGTGTGTGTCTAAGTGTGCATGTGTTGTACGTGTGTGTATCCAGGTGTGTGTATGCAAGTGTGTTATACATGTGTGTAATCAGATGTACGTGTGTGTGCAGGTTTATGGGTGTGTGTGTGTGCATGGAGGTTACATGTGTGGAGTTGTGTGTGTGTGCAATTCTGAGGGTGTGAATGTGTATATCCAGGTGTGCAGGTGTGTGTGCGGGTGTGCATGGGTGTAGGTGTGCGGGTGTGTGTGCAGGGTGTATGTGTGTATGTGTGCAGCTGTGTGCGGGTGTGCAGCTGTGAGTGCAGGTGAGTGTACGCAGGTGTGTGCGTGCGTGCATGTGTGTAGGTGTGCAGGTGTGTGTAGGCGTGTGCACGGTGTATATATATATGCAGGTGTGTGTGCACGTTTTGTGCACTATTTGAGGTCTGCAGTGCATCTTTCACCCACATACTCCAGCGTGGTTTTGACCCCAGCTTGTTAGGCTCTTCAGTGAGTGGGACAGGGCTGCGACTCTCACCTGAGGCCCCGTCTGATTCTAATTTGGTCATTAACACAATAGTGTCCTTTACAGCATTCTGGGGAGGGCCAGGCTCTCACCCTGTGTCTGGACGAAGCCTCAAGGTTGACACTCCATTGACCTGCCCCCACCCCGTTCCCCTGCTCTGGAAGATGACACCCCCACACACACCTTCTTGCAGCCTAATGGGGAGACCCTGGGGTCCATTCCACCCCTTGCAGTGCTCCTTGGGTGGCTGGTCCCTCGGTGGCCGCCTCTGCAGACGTAGGAGGTCGAGGGCAGCTGGTGATTGCTCTCTGGTCCAGCGCACTGTGAGCATGTCTTTGTGGCCAGGGAAGCCCTGCATGGTTGGCCTCTGGAAGTGGATGTGGGTTTAGCCCGGGGGCCGGCACGAAGAGGGGTGGGCACCTGCTGGCAGAGGTAGGTGTCGGGTCCCAGGGCTGGGCTCCGGGGTGCTGATGCCAGGAGCATGCCCCCTTCCTTCCTTTTGACCTGGGCACGCAAAAGGGTGCTGCTTCCTTGGCAGCTGGGGAGGCCCCACAGAGCCCTTCCTGCTGGCGGGGTGGGGGGACCTGCATAGGTCCCCTAGCTGACACCGCCCCCCAGCTCGTGGGAGCCATCATCTGAGCGGTGTCCCCAGTGACGCTGTCATCTGCACCCCCGCTGTGGGTTTCAGAGATGCGGTGTGGGCAGGAAGGCTGCTCCCTGCCTTGCGTCCGGGTATGGTGCAGGTGAAGGTTCTCATGCGGCTCTGGTAGGGTGAGGTCCCCCCCATGCTTCATGCCTGAGTCCTGCAACAGTCCCGCCAAGGCCAGAGGGACGGTGCCTGTGGTTCCTCCCTTACGGTCGGCTGAATGGCACCCTTGGCCCGTCTCCCCTCTCCCCTGGGCTGATGTCAGGTGCAGGCACCTGAATCCTGCCACCATTAGAGTAGATTCGTTCCTTCCTGCTGGGCTTTCCCCTTCCCCTCGCCCGAAGCCCTGAAGTCCAGGAAACTGGAACTCAGCCTCTGGGACACTGGTCATCCGCTGTCTTCAAGGGAACAGAGCCTGGTGACACAGTCCCTTGCCTCTGAGGGCCACTGGGCCAGCTGGGGGATGAGCCCCTCCAGGGGTCCCAGAGTGTGTCAGAGAGTGAGCAGACGTGGCCTGCTGCTGTAGGAGCGCCAGAGGAAGGAGGGGGCAGTGTGGATGGGTGCTTGGCTGGGGGTCTTCCTGGAGAAGGCAGGATGCAGGACGAGCCAGGCTATGAACTGCTCGCACCCCGGGGCGGGGGGCCAGAAGTCTGTGGTCTCCCCAGCAAGCACAGGTAGGGGGGCTCATGGGGCAGAGCAGCCGAGTCCATACCTAGGGGGTCGGGGTGAGGGGTATTGGGGTGCAGGTGGGAGAGCAGCAGGCAACTAGGCATCTGCAGCAGGAGCTCAGGAGTGGGCAAGGGCACAGGATTGTGGTCTGTGAGGGACGTGGTCAGGGCAGCAGGTGAGGAGGCCAGAAGCTGGAGGCTGTACCCAGGCTGCTTGCTGGGAGCTGGTCCTGCCCTGAACAGTGGCCCCGACCTGAGCAGGCTCCGTGTCTGTCTCCACCCCTGAGAGCCAGGGGTGAGGTCCCAGCCTTCTGGGGGGCTCCTGGTGCTCAGAGTCCCAGCTACACAGGGGTAGGTAGGACAGTAAATGTGGGTGTCACCCAGAAGACAAGTAGCCCACCCGGCCTCCCCAGGATGGTCCCCTGTGGGGGCAGTGAAGCCTGGGGCTGGCCAGCTGTAGTCTGCACCTGGTGGCCTGGGGTTTCAGGTGGGAACATCGCAGAGCTGGCTCTGCTCTTGCCTGTGTCCACGGTTTTACTGGCCATAGAGGGGTGCCACCTGGTGGACACCAGGATGGGGTGGGGCAGGGAGGCCCTACCTGGCCTGGAGGGCAGAACCTGTGTGGAGAGAACGGTAGACTTCGAGCAGCCTGGGACGATGGCAGGGGTTCTGGTCTGCCTCTCTTGGCCAGTCCCCAGCCCTGGTGGCCAGTGAAGGACCCCAGATGGGGAGGAATAAGGAAATGATGAAAGGAGAGCCTGGCCCTGGGAACACTAGGGCTTTGATGCCTGTCTTGGGGTAGCCAGGGAAGCCTCCAGAAGACAAACGTCAACTTGAGGTCTGAAGGGTGATTAGGGGAGCGTGTGAGGTGGGTAGGAGGAGAGCCTTCCCATTAGAGCATGGGCAAAGGCGACGGGCAGGAGAGCACAGAGCCCCTGGGAGTCCAGAGGCCCAGCAGGGCTGCTGGTTCTTCCCTAGCCTCAAGCAGCCCTCTGTGTTCTGGGTACATACACATATGTGCACACACACAAACATACGTATAAATGCACAGATGCACACATACACATGGGCATACAGATACATAACTGTACACATACATGTGGCTGTGCACATACCAACATATGTGAACATGTGCACACACCTATGCATACGCACACACGTGTGTACACATGGGCCCTGGTGACACTGACACTCAGTTGTAAAGGTGATAATGATCCTAGACAAACAGGGGCCCTTCGCGGGGGAATCCTGCCTTCCCCTCCATCTGGCTGCTGGGGCAGAGCACCTCCTGGGTTCTCTGCACAAGAGGAAAGTGGGATTTAGCTGGAAACAGGCTTTTCTGTGGGCTCTTAGGACACCATCTCCAATCTTTGGGCAGATGGGCTCTGAGAAGGATGGCCACCAAGTCTTCTAAACCAGGAAGCAAAACCTGCTTGCCCCTAGGGGGTTCTGCACTTTTCTGGGTGTGAAATGGTTGGGGAGATGCAGTTTGGGTGCCGAGACAGGGATCTTCCCTGACATTTTGGAGGATTGTGAGGAAAGGACATTGGAAGTTGCTCAAGGGTCAGCTGGGTCTGGGGCTGCTTAGGCAGTGATGGTTGGGGACCTCTGTGGCATGGGGACAGCTGTCCTCATGTGGGGTCAGGGACCTAAGCATCACACGCCCAGCTATCTGTCACTGAGTGCTCTACACTTCACCACTCAGCTCTCACCTCTGCCCCATCACTGCCTTTCCTGTATCCTCAGCATGCGGTCACCCTTCTAGGGGCACGTGGGTTTTCTGAGTGACCTTTCTGTGGCAGTTACAGTGGTTTATGTCCTCTTCATTGTGCTCACCCACCCCCACTGCTTCAGGGAACTAAAAACAGGATCAGCCAGAGGGGGTTCTAATGGCCTCACCCTGTGAATTTGATGACGATGGTGGTGATGAGGATGGTGGTGGTGGTGATGATAACTGCTAACATTTACTGAGTGACCACATCTGAGCTCACTCTTCAGCCACAGATGAGGAAACAGAGGCACAGGGAGGTGAAATATTTGGGTGAGGCCTGAGACTGCTCATGTCGGATAGCCGTGGGGGGGGGGTCCATCTTCCTGTCTCCTGTCATCAAGCTCATGCTCCATTCCAGCCGGGTTCCTGGGAGGAGAGCAGGAACCCATGTTACCCTCTGCCCATCAGGGTCCCACGTTCTGCAGGTTTGCCCAGGCTTGCCACTTGTGGCCTGATCCCTATGAGAGGCTCAAAAATATTTGTTGGTTGAATGAATGAAGAACATCCGGGTGTAGAGAGGCCTCCCCTTCTGTGGGCCTGGGTGTCCCTCCTCCCCTGGTCTGAGGTGCTGTGGCAAGGGGCAATCTCCCAGCTGTCAGACTCATGAAGATGGCCTTTCGGGCTGGCCTCTGCTGTCCATGCAATGCCCGGGGTCCCTCTGGGCCCCCCGTCCAGGTAGAGAATCCTGCAGGGTGCCCTCATGTCATATGCACTGGCCCTTGCAGGAGGGCCCAGTGACAGGTCTCCGCAGGTGCCGGAATGGAGGATTCTGTGCTGTGCATCTGTACTTGGAGATTCTACCTGAGCTGGGTGTGTGGGGCGGACTGCAGAGACGGTGCCTGCTGAGGAGTGATGACTCTGGACTTTTTGAGCCATGACAGGGCACAGCCCAGAGCTGTGAGTGTCCCAAGCCTGTTCTTGGTCATCCATTGCTGTGGTGTGCAGACTCTATCCACAGGGCCAGACTTCTCTGGGGCTGTGCACAGGTGTTGGTCCCAGCCTGGGGGGTCCCAATAGAAGGGTCTGGAGGACAGCTCAGGTACCCTCCCAAGTGTCTGGAACTCCTGGCCAGGCTGGAATGTGGAGTTCCCCACCAGTGGTGACTCTGAAGTCCAGCCCTGCCTGGAGGCCGTGGGGGCCCCAGACTGGGGAGTGGGGAAGGGAGAGGCTGCAGGGACCCACAGGTATCTCGGGGCAGCCAGAAAGGACCTGCTGAATATGGCTGAGCTCCTGAGATGGGGCTCGGCATCCCTGTGAGCAGAGCCTTGTTGTCTGAAGGGGCTGTCCTTTTCCTCTTGTTCAGTTCCTTGCCTCTGGCTTGGGAAAGTGGGCTGGCGGCCCTCAGCGTTTAGCTGGCCCCACCACCATCAGAGCATCTGTAGGAATGGCTTGTAGATGGGCCTCTTTTGAATCATTTCCGGTGCCTATTGCCCAACACAGGGGTGATTTCCACCCCTGCCTTCCTGCTGCAAGCTCCCTGGGTGGTGAGGGTTTGGGGACCAACCCGGCTGGCAGAGGTAGAGTGTCGACCTGGGAAGGGCAGGTGCGTGTCTATCTCTGTGGCCATTCTTGTCTTGGCTGCTGCTGACTCCCCACAGGGGAGCCAGGGTGGTCTGTGCAAGTCCCCTCTGAGGGGAAGCAACACTTCACCCTTATTTCCAGACTCTTAGCTCCCCCCAGACATTGCTACCCTGCACCCTGCCCCACCCAGCTACTGGGAGCCTAGAGGTGAAGGCAGGGCTGCTGAGGATCTGCACTCTATGGGATCATCCACTACCAGTGTCCAGGCTTAGGGGCAAACAGCCCAGAGAGCGCAGCTCCCAATCTGCCCCAACCAGAGGCCTGCCTGGGGCCTGGGGTGGGGGTGGGGGGGTGAGGCCAGAGCAGGGCCAAGGGGACCCAAGTGTGGGGGAAGTGGCCACTCTGGCCCTGCAGTGCCTCCATCTTTGGCTGCATCATGAGTGGGCTGGTGCTGGGAAATCCAGAAGGGACACCTGGATGAGTTTGGGAGGGGGCTGTGGATGGGCAACACCAGCCTTGACAGTTTATTAGGTTTTATTCACAGTGGAGAAGTCCTCTCTGCAGGGCTAGGGCCTTGGCAGTCCAAATGGGGGGGTCCCTTGACATCTGCTCATGTCCTCCTCACCCGCCCCACACTGGGGGTGGCCCCCTGCTGGAGAGCCCTGAGCCTGATCTCTGGGTGTTGTGAGCATTCATCCAAGCTTGCTGTCCCCTAGGGTGACTCCCCAGCACCTCCATAGGGGGTATCCTGTGGGCCGGGCACGTGGGGGCATTTAGTACTGGTCGGGGGTCCAAC
The DNA here is from genome assembly GCF_029215605.1 of Mirounga angustirostris. Classification (NCBI taxonomy): domain Eukaryota; kingdom Metazoa; phylum Chordata; class Mammalia; order Carnivora; family Phocidae; genus Mirounga; species Mirounga angustirostris. The sequence continues at coordinate 137,722,661 of NW_026991718.1, read as the reverse complement.
TCTTCCTCTGGAGTGGGATCAGTGGTCTTTGTGTGGGTATATGTGAGCCCCTGTGTGAGGAGGGGGGCTGAGCACAGACAGTGCTGAGCTGGGTGCAGAGTGCAGGCTTTGGGCTCAGCCCTTGGAGTCTAGGCTCTGGCTTGGGCACACGGCCCTCCTGCAATGCAGCAGTCATTCAGCTGAGCCCAGTCCTGGCGAGGCCTGCTCATTGTAGGCCCTGAGACCCCTGCAGACCTTGGACCCATCCAGGGGGCTGGGGTGCAGGTGCTCTGTGACTCCTATGCAGGAAGGTTCTAGAAGGACAGAGCTCCTCAGCTTCTTCCTGGGGGACCTGCAACAGAGACTGATCAACCCCAGGGGAAGTGCTAGGGCCGAACCTCAGCTCTAGGTGTCCTCCTCTACCCCGTCTCGCTAACAGCTTGAAGGTCTACTCTGGTCAGGAGCCAAGTCCCCAGGACGAGCGGTGGGAAGCACAAAGCTCGGCCTCATCTTTGGTCCAGAGAGCCAGGGGACACAGGGGTCACCCTCCCTGGGAAGGGATGTCCGCTCTGCCTATCCAGGAACGTTCTGAGCAGCCCAAGAGAAAGCTCAGACTGGACAAGGGCTATGCTCCTTCCATGCCCAGCAGGGACACCCAGACCCAGGGCTGCACCCCCAGTCCCTTCAGTGCTGCCCTGGAGTGACCGTGGGTCCCCTCCAGATTAGATGTGCCTTTGGGGGTGCTATCTGAACCTTCTTCAGGGGAAGGAAGGAGAAGGGGCCACCAAGCCCAGGATCAGTGCTGTGGGGTCAGCTCTGCCGCACGAGGGTCAGGCTGACGCCACCTTGGTGCCTCCCTGTTCTCTGGGGGTGGGGGTGGGGCAGGAGATTAGAGGACTCTGTCCTTGGCCTCTGAAGTGACCCTGACTTGGGTGGAGATGGGAGGATGGGGTCCCCTGACTTCTTATGCCTGAAGCGTGCATCTCGGGGACAGGTTGGATGTCTGAGCAGCGAAGAGCTAGGGAGGCAGGCGTCCCGCTCTGCAGCCAGGGGAGGGGTGGGGGGTGAGGGGCCACACCCTGAAACCTAAGTCGTCCCTTTTGTGCTGGTTTCGGGTCCCTGCCTAGGGAAAATTTGGGGAGACCAAAGCCCCTGCCCAGACTTTAAGGGGGAAAGCCTGCACAGCTGCAAAGGCAGAGCTGGGGACTTGCGGAGGGGAAGGGGCGCCGGTGGGGCGCCCTGCACTGACTGTGGCTGAGGGCCCGTCTGCTCCGAGGCAGAGGCAGCTGAGTGACCCGAGGTGCCAGCAGGGATTGGGGAGCCTGGTGGGTGAAGGGAGGCAGGAGGAGCCCCCACAGATCGCTTGCCAGGGCACCAGCAGGTGGCGCTGGCTCCTGAGGACAGGGGGAAAAAATGCCTGCAGCAAACCTGAGTGGGTGTCACTGCGGCTGCAGATGGTGGGGGGAGGGACTTGCCATCCTCCCCCTCGCTGCGGAGCCTCACGTGCCCGAGTCCCGCATAGTCCAGAGCGAGGTTCCGGGAGGGATGCGGCCGGGTGCACACACCTGTCCCGGTTTGGAGCCTGGACGCAGGTGTACATTCGTCCTCCCCCTCCCCCATCCCTTTTGGAGTCACCTCCTGGAGCTCAGTGAGGGCCACCCCCACCCCGCGGCTGAGCGGACTGAGGAAGGACAGACTTTGCAGTGACCTCAGACCCCACCCCACCCCCTCCCCCGTTGCCATGGCAACTGCCCAGAGGGCCCGCAGTTGGGGCGAGTGGCCTCCAGGACACAGTTGGCCCCGGGCCCGTGGCGCTCCTGTCCCGTGGGGCCGGCCCACCGCCAGCACCGCGGACAGCGCCCGACCCGCCCGCGTGGTGGACCAACCTCCCCAAACCGAGCCCCCCCCAGCCCCCTACAGCCGATTCCTGGCACACGGCGCACCACCCCCCCCCCCCCGCCCCGCCGGCCCCCACCCCCCACTCCGCCGCTCCCTGCGGACCCTCTCTTTGTCTCCCGGCCTCGGCTCTTCCTCGGACACCCTGCTGCCCGCTGCGGGCCTTTCGGGGCCCCGTGCTGCGGACGCACGTGGCCGGGGCCGAGCCCGGGTGGCCGCAGTTCCGTCCGGACCGCAGGCTTCCCCTCGGTCACCCCCACCGCCCTGCGACGCCCGAGGCAAGCGGGCCCCTTTGTGTCCCGCGGCCTGGTCCCCGGCCCAGCAGCTGGGCCGCCCTCTGGGCGGGCGCATTGTTCGCCGGATTTGTCCGCGGCGCGAGGGGCCGCCGGGGGCCGGGCTCGCCTTCCTCCCTCGGGAGGGGCTCCGCGCTGGCCGGGCTAGCGGGCCATTTCCATGAGAAAGGAGCGGCGGAGGCGCCTCTCTTGGCATTCACCGCGTGCCTTAATTGTATAGACATTAAATCAAGGTCCGCTGTGAACACGCAGAGGGGCCCTCAGGCAGCGGCGGGCGGCCGGGCCGGGGTCGGGGCCGCGGCTCTGGCTCGCGTGGGGTCCTCGCCCCAAGGCCGCGAACGCTCCAGCGTCTTCGGCGCGGGGCGGGCGGGGCGGGGGCGCTGCGCCAGGCCGACGGTGCTTCCTCGGACTCCAGCCCGGATCCGCCCCCAACTCTGAGGAGCCCACTCTTCTCTCCCTTCCGCAGCAGGGAGGAGGCCCCAAGCGAGCCCCTTGAGGGCGACCCCGAAGCCTGGAGCCCCATGGACTCTCGGCGAGGAGCAGGAGCCGAGGTGGTGAGCGAGCGTGTGCGCGCCCCGCCGCCTCCCGCGGGCCGCCGAGAGGTGCAGAGCCCGCTCCGCCTGGGCAGCGCCAGATTCTCTGCAGCTGTTCTCCCCCTGCTGTGTGCCCTCCCCGGCCGGACCCACGAGCGCGCAACGAATGCGGTTCAAAGAAGGAATCTCGATGCTCAGAGATGAACACCAGTGTCTTTTTCAACCCAGCCAACTCGTCCTCCCCACGCGCCGGGGCGGGGAGAAGGCGCTCGAGCCGTTGGTGGAGAAACGGGAGACCCGGAGAGGCCGCTGGCCAGGCCCGCCCCGGCCGGCCCCCAGCGCAGTTACCCGTCCCGGGCGGGAGCTGCCGCCGCCTGCCGCTCCTCGGCCGCCGCCGCCTCCACTCCCAGCGCCGCCCGTTCCCGCCTCCTCCTCGGCGCCCGCCGGCCCCGCACGCCGCTGCCCCGGGCGCAGGAGGGCGCGTGGACGCGGCGAAGAGAGCCGGGCAAGTCCACGAGCGCCGCGGGCCCGCTGGGAGCCGGGCGTCCGCGGGGTCAGCGCGGTGGGCGCCCAGTTCCTGCTCGGCCAGGCGGGCCCGGGCGCGACACTACCAGCGCCCGCCGCCGCCGCAGTTGCCTCCGCGCGTATCCGCGCTCGGCTCGGGCACCGGGCGATTATACTGGGGCGCGCGGTGACGTCACCCGGACACCGGCTCCGCCGCCGCCTCCCCGAGGTGTCCTTGAGAACTGCGGGGCGCGCGCGCCGCGCACACGCGCACACACGCACTGCGCGCCCGGTGCCTCCCGCGCACACTCCCCGCGTCCCGCCCCGCGCGCTCCTCCGCTCACCCGGACGCCGCCCTCGGGCGCCCTCGACCGTGCCCGGCGCCCTGCGGCCACACGTTTGCCCACGGAAACGCCTCCCCCGCCCCCCGCCCCCGAGCGCTCCTCCCGCAGCCGCAGCGCCTCCGGCGCCCGCTGACAGCCCGCAGCCAGGTCTGCCGGCCCACACCCGAGCCGCCCCCGCAGACACACCTCTGCCCCCAGGCTTTCCCCGCAGGCTGGGCTCCTCTACCGCTCCCCAGGACACACTCCCCCCACCCTCAGCTCACAAACCGTCCTTCCCCAGGGGCCCCCTCCAGCCTCCACAGGCCGGGAAGGCATTTGTGGAGAGAGCACAGGGTGCAGGCGCTTGTGCGGCCCTCCAGAGTGTTCACCTGGAGGAGGGAGACAGAACCCCCGCCCATCCTCACTCGCCGTGTGGGGAATGGGGGCCATGGGATCGCGCGCAGCACCTCACAGCCTGCGCTCTGCTTGGAGCCCTTCGGAGGGCCGCACCTGGTCCGTGCCTCTGGGGCCAAGGACCCGTGCCTCCCTAAGCCACACCACTCAGGCCTTCCCCACGGGCCTTTGTTCTTGTGCAGACGGTGAGGGAGTCGCAGGCCCAGAGCCGGCCTGCAGGCCTCTCCTCCCCTCTCCTTCCCTCCAGCCAACCTGGCCCTGCACCACCTGCAGAGCCCACTGACCTGAGGTGCACTGTCCTGCCTCCTTCCTTCTGGGCCCTCTCTGGCACTGAGGGGGCCACTGAGAGCCCACTGGGAAGGGTTTGGACTCGAAGCCGCTCTGCCTGCAACCCCCACACCCTCCTCAACCCAGCAGGATTCCCCTCCCCCTTTGGTGCCGCTCCAGCCTGACCCTCGGAGCCGCAGTTCCTCGTCTTCTGCAGGGTCAGGATGGCCCTTCTCTGTAGCATGAGACACAGCTAATGTTCCCTCCCAACATACCCATCCACGCGGAAACGGAACCCTCAGCTACCCCCAGCCCAACACTCAGGAAGGCACCCCGAGCCTATGGGGCTCGCAGCCACAGCCGGACGCAGCTGGACTCTCACTGGCGGGGTGGAGAGCAGGGGACACTGGGCAGCTGGTACTTTAAGCACAGGGACTGTATCAGCGTGGTGAGGACGCCCATCCTTGCCCTACTGCGGCTGCAGGGGGTCCGCTGTCCATGGTGTTGAAACCGAACCCCGACCCAGTCTCACCTCCCGCCGCCTTGTCTCTCCCACGAGAGGTCAGGGTCCAGGCAGGGGGCGAGGGCAGACGGCCACCCTCCACCCTTGGCTTCCTGGAAGGGCCCAGGCCGGCTCTGGCTTCGAGCTCCCTGAAGCTTGTTTACATTCTAAGGGGGGTGCTCCTCAGGTTTACGGACCCAGATCCTCCTTCGGATCCCTCTTCTACGGGGTGGCTCCCCCTGGGCCCCGGGAGAGTCACTGCCCCTCGCCCACCCGCTCCCGTCCCTGGCCGAGCCCCGCACCGCCACTCTGCCTCCTCTCTGCGGGCAGGGCAGATGTGGGGGTGTTGCTCTCCTTCTCTTGGATCAGACCAGGTTTTTGCACAGCCGGCAGGCATCTACTCTTGCCATTTTTACATGTCAGAGTCCTGAGCACAGAGGCTCAGCCCTTCCGTTCCCAGTAACCAGCGACCCATCACCCTGGCCCTCCGGGAGGAAGGGCCTCCCTGGGTGTGGGGGTGGAGCTGACCAGTAGGTGCTGGGTGGGAAAGGGAGCCCGCCTCCAGCCTCCACCCTGCCCGCCCTTCTTCCCCCCGTCTGGTGGGGACCTTCTTGATGGGCCTGGAGCCTCCGAAGGTTTCACAAAAGTCAACTTACTGCTGCCAGGCCCCGGCGCGGGTTTGTGCTTCTGTTGGCTCCGTGGGTGCGGGCCCAGCCTCTCCGTGCCCCAGGCTCACCGCACTCTGCACCGCTCTCCGTTCTGCCCACGCCGCAGTTTCTCCCCGGCACACAAGATTTTGTGTTTGTGGATTTATTTGTGAGCTCCCTGGCTGGGAGTGAAGGACGCAGGGAGGCGGCGCAGCCGGGGCGGTTCAGGGCTCCGGGTTCCAGGCAGCTGCCTCCATGTGCGCACAAAGGCCCCTCTCGCCACGGGCCGGCAACTTGGAGACAGGTCAGGTGTCTTCTTGGGGGCGGGACGTGGGCCAAGATCCCCTCCCCCTTCTCTCCCCTCCGCCTTCCGCGAAAGCCTGCGAATGGCGAATGGCGTGGGATTAAACAAACCCACAGAAACCGGTGAAGAACCCCCGCCCTCGCAGCTTGGCTGCCTCATCACCCGCCCCCGCCCCCGCCCCTCGGGGGCTCATCGTGCCTCTAGAAAGGGGTGGGGCCATGGCCACATCTGGGAACAGCTGGCTCTGGGCCGCTTGACCTTTGCCCCCATTCCCAGGTGGGGGAGGAGGGGGACTGGGGTCTTACCGCCCGCAGGGGGTGGGGGAGAGCGGGAGGCCAGTGGCACTTGCCTTAGCTGAAGCCTGGGGAGGGGAGGCTGAGGCTTCCAGCCTGAGGGAGGCAGGGACAGTTTGCAAGGGACTCCAAGCCCATTCCCTGCTCTGGGTCCCCTGTAGCCACAAAATGGTTCACAGCTTCCGACTCTGACTTGGGAGGCCCCCACCCACGACCTGCCCTTGCCATGAGGCCCAGATCCCCTCCAACAGGCACCAGTAACTCCCCTGACCAGTAATTTTCCCTGAGGGACGCACCCAGGTCCTCCTCCCCCTTCCTCCCACAGCCAGAGTGAGGCTCGCAGACGCAGAGCAGGGGCCCGGGGGAGAGGGGCCCCACCCGGCCCGGCTGGGACCCTCTGCTGGCTGCTCATTCTGGGGCCTTTTCCACCCGCACGTGCTCAGCGTGCTTTGCCTGTCTGCCTCACCCTGTAGGACTAGGAGGTGGGGGTTCAGCACAGCAAAACCTGCCCCCAAGCTCAGGCTCAGTCCCTGCCTGGGGCCAGCCACCTGTCCCCTGGCTTAGGTCTGGACTGGCCCACATGAGGAGGAGGAACTTGCCCTTTCAAGCTGGTGGGGGGCCAGGACCCCCACCATGCTTGAGTTCCCCTGGGTGGGAGAGGCCACCACAAAGGCTGTGATTGTGAGCCAGGCCAGGCACACAATGGGGTGGGCTGCTCAGGGGCCAGGGCCCCACATGGAGATGAGGCCACAGCCCCTTCCCTGCTCCCTCCTCCCTGGCCCCGCCCAGCCCCACCGGGAGAGCCGGACAGAGGGCCCAACAGCCCAGAGCGGCTCCACCCTGACCCCTGAAGGACTGGGCACTGGGCCCGAGGGCTGTGTGGCAGCCCGTGGTTGCTGCGGGGACCAGGTAAGTGCCGCACCTGGGTTGGGCCAGGCAGAGCACCCCCACACCAGCGCACTGGTCCCAGGCCGCCGTGAGTGGAGGCTGAATGCCTGGCCAGTGGCGGGAACAGGCCTTTTGTTCCGCAGGCGCCCCTGCTGGACCTCCCTGAGGCTCCAGGCAGCTCTGTGGCCACCCAGCTAGGAAGCAGAAGCAAGGCCAGTTGCCTTCCCCACCAGCCCCTCCAGCCCCTGCCTCCGGGCTAGCCTCCCCACCCCGCAGGGCTGGGTCCTGGCTTCGGAGCCGTCCCCCACTGCCTCCCAGAGGGTGTGTTATGGGAGGGAGCCCAGGCTGGCCCCCACTGGCCTCACCTAGGGTCTTGGTGTCTGCAGATGACCCCTGGGCAGGGAGAGGTGACAGCTTGCCCCCATTGCTGTCCTCCGGAAAGCACTCAAGAGGCCTGGAACAGGTGTCTGGGGTCTGGTCTCCCCGGGATTCTTGGAGGGCCTGCAGAGCCCGACTCACCAGCCTTGAGCAGTCAGAGACCCTTGGCTGTGGGGCCCAGCCCGGCATGCGGGACCCCGTGGACAAGGACACCCTGGAAAGGACATTCCTTCTGGGACCCGGGTCTTGCAGAGCTAGGGGCAGCAACACCGCAGCTGGTTATGTGTTCCTCAGGAGGGATGAGGCCAGCCTGGCCCCAGGTTGGGGGGCCCTTTGTCCCCCAAGCCCACTCAGGGGCAGGGGCTCTGCTTTGTTCCTCATCCTTGCCTGTGGCCACCCACCCTGTGGGGCAGCCGGTGAGGAGGGATAGCTTCCCCCTGGTGGCCAACCCGACCTCTGAGTGGGGAGCGGGGGCGCCTGACCCTCAGACAGCCCCCCACTTCCTCGGGCCCTTCTGCAGTGCCCCCCCAGCAAGGCCCCCTCCCCCAGCATGAAGCAGAATGGGTTCAGCCCGGGATGTGGCCTGCCCTGCGCCTGCCCTGCTCCGAGGCCCCCAGTGCTGCCCCCTTCTCCCTCCATCCTCAGGGCCCCCCACGAGGGTGTCCCACCACAGGGGCCCCAGAGCCTGAGCCGCCCACACCTGGATCCTGGAAGGTTGGGGATCCTGGCAAACGGCTTGGGAGCAGCAGGAACCTCCTTGGCTGGGCTGACGGGGCCAGATCTGGTCATGGGAAGGGACAGCATGGCTTCCTGCTGGCCCGGCCCTTTGTCCACATCTGCATCCCAGTGTCCCGGTGCTCTCTTGTCCTACAGCTCTGCCCTCCGCCGGTCTCTCCTTCCTCGGCTCTCTCCCGGCCACCCCTTTCTCCTTCCCTCTCTGGCCCTGGAACCCTCTCCACCTCTGAGAGTCTCTGGCTCCCTCTTCTTCCCTAATCCACACCTTTGTCCTGGAGGCCAGCCACCTGCTTCTCATGAGTGATTCTGGCGGGAACGTGGGGTCCTTGGAGGGGCCCCAGGGCCTTCTTACACTTGTCTGCTCTTAGGGGCAGCAATGCCTCCTGCCCTGTAAATCAAATGTGACAGGACGTGTCCCCTGTGGGGAGAAATGTCTGGAATGTCCTTGCCCCCAGGAGAAAGCCCCCTGCATGTGGGACCCAGGCCTGGGGAGGGGGCTGGAGGTGCTGACAAACCCTGGTCGCTGGGACTGAGAAGGACAGTGGACCCCAGGAAAGTCAACCGTCCTATCTGGCCAGTGCAGACCCTGGGGAGGGGCACGAGAGCCCCCCACCCATTACATGGGGTACGGGAGCTTTGTGGGGTCCAGGGAGGGGACAGACAGGGAGCCGGGGCCGCGTGCCTGGCCATTCAGGGAGGAGACAGGAAGTGTGGGGAGGACTGTGGGGCCAGTGGACAGGGGCCTGCCCAGTGGTGGGCGGGGGACAGGGGGCACGCTCAAAGGGGCCCAGGCTTGGCCCAGTTTGGGGGATTGCCCACCTTGGGCCAGGTGTGTGCACAAGGGCCCTCGGTGCTGGCTGGCCTGTGTCCCATGGGAGCCGTCGATCTCCGAGGCGTCCAGTGAGGCCTCGGCTTTCCTGGTGTCTGTCCATCGCGGTTCGTGCTTCCTTAGGGCACATGGCAGTCATTTCCTACCGGTGCAAGCATAAAACTCTTCTGAAGTACAGCCCTTAAGAAGAAGAGTGGACAAGGGAGCGACCAGGAGGAACGCGGGTGGGCATCTGTGGCAAGGGGCCTCCTGAGTGCCCAAACCCTGAGAGCCAGGCCCCCATGCCGTGCTGGGGGGCCCTGCCTGCTTCTGCACAGAAGGCTTGAGTCAGCCTCGGGTTTCATGTCCTAGTTTGCGACTTCAGAGATTCTGCTGTTTCCCACCCAGGGCCTGCCTGGGGGGAGGTGTGCCTGGCGTGGGCACAGTGCTGACAGGCTGGAGGGCACAGGCAGGTGGACACTAAGCTGGGGCCCTCCTGGAAGTCCGCAGGGGGCTGAGTGGCCGCTGGGCGGGGGCAGAGGCGAGGAGGGCCCTGGACGTGTGCTGTGGGCACCGGGCGTCTCGAGCCTTCTCGATCACTGTACCTTCCTTCGGAGGACGTCTTAGATACTACTTCTGACAAAGGCGTGAAGGAGTGCTAAGCTCTGCTGTTTGCCCTCCCGTGGGCAGTTGTCTGCCCTCGGTGGCTGCATCCGTAGGCCCTGTGCCTCTGGCTTCCAGGTGCCCTTGGCTGTGGGAGGCACGAGCCAATCTGAGGGCGGAGGCTGAGTGGGTGGGTGTTTCCCCTGTGCCCTCCTTGTGGGTGCCCTGTCCTTGATGGACGGTGGCACCTCCTCCCAGGGGCCTGCTCCCTCATGCTTCTCTGGCCTGGGCAGGGGAACAGCCTCGATGCCAGGAGTCCCTCGTGCCCCTGCCCACACCCTCGTAAGATGCCCCTTTCCAAACTCTCCCACGTCACTCACCTCCAGGAGCCTCTGCCTCTGGCCAGTGGGCCTTCCCTACAAGGACTGAGTTCATGGCAGGTTTTCCTGCTGGCCAGGGCAGCGCGAGAGACTCTCCCGGGGCTCCCCCTCCAGTGGCCGAGGGAGGGGGAGACAAGGCTGATACTCAGATTGCGTGGAAAGAAAGGTGGAGGCATTCCCCGTGGGAGACCACAGGGTGGGGGTGGGGGTGGGTGAGGAGAGCTTCCGAAGGAGCCCCCGTGGCTTGCTGGGTCCTTCCAAGCCCCGTGTGACAGCAGTGGCTGGGCCCCCAGGGGAGAGTGTCTCCCTGCACTTGGGGGTTTTTCCTGCAGGAGGGAGGTGAGTGGGGCTGGGCACCCCATCTCCATCTCCGAGGGCCCCAGATTGGGAAGGCAGCTCTGCAGAAGCTCAGGGCTGACCCCAGGGTCACTGCGGGGAGGGAGCACCGGAGACTCCCAGCTCTGCTTCCCATCCTGCCCCCGGTAATGATCATGAAGCGGTGCCCAAGCCCTGAGAACCAGGCCCCCATGCCCATCCGCCTTCCAGGTAGGGAGGTCGGGAGGAGGATGAGGGAGCCTAGGGCTGAGGGGCAGGGACCCAGCTGCACCGCCTGGCTGTGCCTCCCATGTTGTGCCTTCAGTCAGCGGCTCCTCCCGTGGGGGCTGAGAGCAGCACGCAGTCACGTGGGGGTTCGTGGGGCTCGGGTGCCCGGGACAGAAGCGGGTCTCTCTCGGGACCCTCCCCGGGTGGAAGAGTCATGGCCTCTGTACAAGAGGGGAGGGAGGCAGCCAGAGCCCAGCATGCCTGATGTGCGGCGAGGGGCCTCCTTCCTCAGCTGGAGGGGGGACACAGGCCGACGCCTGCAGGTGCTGGGCCCTGGCAGGGGCATGGCGACCCCATGTCCCCGGCGGCCCCTCCCATGGCCCGAGTGTGCACGGTTTGGTTTAATCAGAGCTGAAGCATCAGGACTCTGCCTCGGTGTCTCTTCTCCCTGCACAGGCAATAGGCTTCACGTAGGACATGCCGTCTCAAAACTGCTATGGCCCTGGTCCGCAGTCTGCGGGCTGCTGTCCCGCTGTGGAAGCCCCCTCAGCATGGAGCCTTGCCGTGGGACGCAGAGCGTCTTCCCTGGGAGATCCCAGGGTCTCATGCTGGAGGGCTGTGCACGAGGACCAGGGACTCACCACCGGGGACGCCGTGATGGGGACCGCACCCCCACGGTGGGTCTGTCCCTGTGGTCCTCCTAGCCTCCCTGCCGGACCATGGCCCTTTCTCCGGGGAGGGCAACAGCTGATTCAGACGCATTCACCATGTGGGGCAGTGGGTCAGGGCCGGGCCTGGCCGTGCAGCCCTGGGGGCCGGTGCGCCCTCCCTGTCCCTGGCATCTCCCCAGGGTGGGGCCTCCTCCTGACTCAGACACCTTGGCTTCACCTCGAAGAGGGGGGAGGTCACCCGCCTGCGTCCTGTCTTCAGGGGCTGACCTGGACGATCATTTCCTCTCACTCTAAAGGCAAACAATTTTATGGTCGCCCCACTCGCCACTTCAGGTTCTGCCCCCAGGAGCCGCCCACCCTTCCCCGGGCCCCACACCAGGATGAGCTTCTGGGCCACTGCTCATGGCAGAGAGGAATTTCCAGGATCCCCAAGTCCCTGAAAACAGATCACAGTGGGAGGAGGACTTGGGAGAGGGGAGCTGTATCCTCTGCACCGATGGTGGGGGCGGTTAGGCAGGGCTGGCTGGACTGTCCATCGTGGACAAGGCCCTGGGGGGGCCCCACACCAGCTCTCAGCCCCACGCCCTCTGCCCTCCTCCAAGAGGTGACCTGGGACACACGGCGTGCCCAGAACCCCACCCGGGACCCAGGCCAGGGGAGAACAGGGCCTCCCTGGTTTCTGCCTGCAGAGGCTCCCATGGCTGGTCCTGCTGCTGGGCCGAGGCCAATATTAATGAAAATAATTGGTTCAGGTTACTGCCGGTGCCCAGAGAACGAGGCCATGCTAAACTTGCTTTCTTGTCTCTGCAAAAATATGTTCTTGTAAATCGTTCCTGAAAGTGGAAGTTTCCCACGACGTCGAGAACAAGAGACCACGCTGGCTGGTGTGCTGTCCTGGGCGCTCCCATCTGAGGTGACCCGCGCAGACCCTGCCCGCCCCTCACCCTCCAGAAACCTTCCTGCGGGGCCGCCCCGGCCCCTGGAGTTTAGCGGCCGATCTTGGTCACCTTTGCTGGTGTCCAGACTCGGGCTGGGCCTGGCCTCCTGGTGCAGGAGTGGGTCCTGGAAGCAGACAGGCCTGGGCAGGTCCCACTCGTTCCCTCCTCATCAAGGGCTTCCGACCCACCCGAGCCTCAGTGTCCTCATCTGAGAAATGGGGACAATAGCAGCCCCTGCCCCCTCGGCCGGGAGAGAATTCTGGGAGAATAGATGTTTCATTTGTAAAGGTAACATTTTAATGCAGATGCACACTTCTGAAGTCAGAGGGTCCCCGGGAAGCTTTGTTCAGAGCCCCGCCTTCTCCCATTTCGAAGGGTCCTGCCTCACCTGCCAGGGTCTCCTTTCCACCAGGACCGGGCCAGGGGCCAGGAGAAAGGACGTGTCCGAAGATGGGCCAAAGGGGTGGTCCTGGGATCCAGAACAGCAGAGGCCTGGCAGCTTCGGGACAGTAGGACCAAGGGGGTGCTGCCCTCGGCCCCCACCCCCCGTGAGGCCTCTGGGGTCCAGGCACGTGGTGGCTTTCTTCCCCTCAGTCAGGCCACCTGTGGGAAGGCTGGCTGGACCTGACTCTTCCCTGATGGAACCCCAAGGGCAGGAGGGGGAGTCAGGACCCCCAGAAGGTGCCCACATCTCTGCCCTGTTCTGCCACATGCAGGACACAGGGCACCCACTGGCCCGGGGCTCACCTGACAACATCCAGTGCTTCGTGAAGAAGACCCTCACAGGTGATGGGGGCAGAAGCACACCCCCTCCCACATGTCAGCCTCGCACCCCATAATCTGGGGGGTGGGAACCCAGGGGACCCTGGCAAGGGGCAGGTTTCTAAACCCCTGGGAAGTACCCCCAGGGCTGGAAAACTTCACCCCCACCTCGAGTGCAATGGTGTCCTGTTTACGGGGCTTCTGGCAATTCTGGACCTCGGGGAGACCCTGCCCTGTTCTGGCAGCCTCATCCGCAGGATAGGAAGGGTACTTAGGACCCTCCGGGGCCCTCCACTGATTTCTGGCACCCCCACCCCAAGGCCTGGTTGGGCCCCAGGCCTCCTGCCCTCTCCTCCCTGGTGGCCTGGGTCACCTGTCCCCACAGCACTGGCTGGGACACATCCCCCCCAATCCCAACCCTCAGCCATCACTGGGCCTGCCTGTGGCATGGTCCCCCAGCCAGCCCTGCCTCTGCCACCCCTGGGCTGGGACCCCTCCCCCTTGCCTGGACACCGGAGCCCCCACCTGCTGGCAGTCCACTCCACAGGGAAACACGGTTCTCTCTGGCTTCTTTCCTCCACCCCGAGTGTCCAGTTGGCCCCCAGGCCCTGATGACGGCTCCCACCTCCCTGTCTGGTCTCCCCCCATCCTCATCTATCTGGACCCTCCACCTGGCCCCTGCCCAGAGCAGCCCTCCAGTCTCCCTCAGGCTTTCCTCTTGATCCCAAGGTTCCATGTGACACTGTGGGTGTGTTTGCCTGTTGGCATCTTCCTCCTCGTCTGCACTGGACCACCTTGATGCTGGGTGGCCCTGCCCTGCAGGCCCAGATGTGCAGGGCCGATTCCTGGGGGACTCAGAGCAGTGACTGCCCCTCGCCTGAGGGTCAAGGGAGGGCAGGGAGTTGGTAGCACCTGGGAAACTGTGGCCAAGGGAGGGCCAAGGTGGAGGAAGCAGGTGGGCAGGGAGGGCATAGGGCCTGGACAGGTGGTCTGTAGGCTCAGAGCAGGACAGCGGATGGGGGAGAGGCCAGCAGAGTACCCAGCTGAGGTAGGGCCCAGGTAGACCCCGCTAGGGCTCAGGCTCAGATGATTTGTGGAGATCATCTCTGTTCCTCCTCTCTGTTCCAGGCACAGTGAGATGGCCTGATGTCACCCAGGGAAGGGGAAACTGAGGCTCAGACTGCAGTAGCCCTTCAGGGCCTGTAGCTGGTCAGGGGAGGTCAGGAGCGGGGCGGAGAGTGAGCCGGCACCCTCTCCCCGGTGTGCAGAGCCACAGAGATCTTCCCCTCTGTCTTGGCAGCAGGCTGCGGGGCATGTGGCCCCACTGCGCCCTCCTCTGGACACTAACCCCTGGTCTGGCACAGGCAAGGGCCTGGGTGTGGGAAGGGGCAGAGCCCAGACCAGCTGCGGGTCACCCCTGTGCTTGGAGCCTGCTGGGTCCCTACCCCCCAGGCCATGTTCAAGACTCAGGGCTCTGTAAAGCTGGTGGGCTTGGGGGCTCTGCACCCTCTGAGCTCTGGGGCACAGCTCATCCAGACTTGAGGAGAGGACAGGTGAGCCAGGGTCTGGGAAGGAGCCCCCATGCTCCCCAGTGCCCGTGGGGATGGGGATGGGCGGCTGTGTTTCCAGTGGAGGGTATCGCAGAAGTCCCACATGCAGGATTCGGATTCAGGAAGGCACTGGGGTGGGGTCAGTCCGGGCACAGGCTGGGCAGGCTGTTGTCCCTGGCTGGGGCCCACTCCTGTTTGGGTAGGTGCTGGCTACAGCAGTCCTCCTTGGACCACACCTGGCCAGGCCAGGGCTGCTAGTCTTCTCATGGGGATGCTGGTATTTCCCACTTGAGGCCCAGATGCCGTGAATCACCTGGAAGCCTTCCTGAACCCCATCTCTCCACAGCCCTAAGCTCTGGGTGTTCAGCTCCAGTGCAGGAGGGGCTTGCTCTGCTGAGCCCTGCCTTCTGGGACCCCCAGCCTGGCACTCAGCATGAGGGATGGTCAGCAGCTAGGCCAAGGGGGAGGCTGTTTAGGGCGTCCCGTTTATGGCTGTGGTCAACGTAAAGAATGACACGGATAAGCTTTTGTTACAAGGACAGTTGGGAAGCTACTGGGATTCTCATCCTCACTCACTAAAAATTGACTCACCGAGCATCCGCTGGGCCCTGGGCCCAGAGCAGCGTGGTGACATTATCTGGACCCTCCCCTTCGAGGTTGGAGCCAGGGGTGGGGGTCAGGTGTGGATGGGTGGACACATCTCATGGTTGCATCTGTTGTTGAATACGTGCAAAGAGCCAAGAGTGGCTGTGTGTGGCGGCTCCTGCTTCTCCAGGACGAGCCCCGCGTGGGGCAGCGTTCTGGCAGAGGGCACGGGGAGGGGGCACAGGTGCCCCCGGGGAGGGGCCTGGAGGCTGTGGAAGAGAGTTCAGACAGCCTGGTCCCTCAACCCCTCCTCTAGCCCCCTGCACCCCCCCCCAGCCCCCAGCCCCTCCTTTCTCTCGTGGTCAGAAGCTCCAGATTTGGATAAATGCTACGTCATGGAGAGGGACCTGGCTTCCCCAAGTGGCCCCAGAGAGCACCAATGGAAGTGCACGGGGTGGGCTCCTGAGGGGCAAACCTGGGCCAGAGGAAGAGGGAGACAGGAGGGACCAGGCAGAGAAACCCACCCCTCTCTGTGGTCTGCTGTAGGTGCAGTTTCTCTTGCAAACTTTTCAGGGGTGGGCTGGGGTGGGGAGTGGTCCTTGTCCTCTGGACATCCAGCCGGGATGGACTCCTTGCAGCGTACCCGCAGGTAATGGCCCAGTAGTCACATGCACCCCCCACCTTGTCCTCCAAATTCCTTTGCATACTTTCTGGTCCCTGCCCTTGAGGTGTGTAACCCTTGCCTCAGGCTCTGCTTTCTGGGGACCTGGGCTAAGACAGGAACTGGGGCTCCAGGAAGTGGCTGGGCTGACATTGGAGAGGCTGGTGAAGGCTGTGGTCACTGCTCTGTCACTGCCCCTGTCAGGGAGCAAGGGGCGAGGGAGGGAGCAGACCTGTCCTTCAGGAACCCCACCGTGCTGTTCTTGGCTCCTGGGCGGAATTCAGACCCTGCTGCGGCCCCTGACTGCATGGTGGCCGGGACACCCAGGGTCAGGGCTGGGACTGACAAGATCCAAGCCATCTAGCCGTGTAGACCACTCCCGGGACCAAGCAGGAAGTCCGTGGAGCCTGCCCTTTGGCCACCCAGCAGTTCAAAGAGAAAATGGATCCAGGAATACTTGAGCCACCAAGTGGTTAATTGGCTTTGCCTCAATCAGCCCGATGAATATTCATGAAGTGCGCTGTCCTCATCAGGCCAAGGTCTGCATCCAACGCCACCCCCCTCCCCCCCCACATGCTGGCAGTGCCTGCCTCGTACCCCTCTCGGTCCGAGCTGACAGACACCAGCCCGCACTCAGCTCTGATTGGCCCGGCTGCTCTCAGAGATGCCATAGCAACCCTGGCTGGTTGCCTAGCGATTCATCCCTCTTTCCCTTTTTCCTAAAGCCCGAGCCAGTAATCCATAGGCTGGGGTGGAAATGTCTTTGTGCCGTGGCGTGTGCACGTGTGTACCCATGTTTGCACACAGGGGTGTGCAAGGAGGGAGCTGAAACGGACTGTCCTTCCACCAGCAGACCTCAGGCCCTTGGGATGCGCCCGTGCTCCCTTGCTGCCTGCCTTCCCTGTCCTGCACTCAGTCTGGGCACATCCCTTGCTTGGGGTCAGTGATGATGAAGCTTAGGCAGCAGGTCCAGATGGGACGTCCTCGGACACCTGCTGCGCCACCCACCAACCAGATCTCCGAGCCCCAAGTCCACAGGGGCCACAGGCACTGGGGGACCAGGCCTTGTCCTCAGCAACCCCCACCCCATCTCGTAGCTCTTGGTGAAGGGACGGTGATGTCAATACTCAGGCCCTGTTCAGCAAGATCACCGGGCTTCTGCTCCATGGACCAAACTGCCAGGTCCACGCACTGGGGTGGGTGGGAGTTGACCCGCGCTGCAATGGGTCCTACGTCTGGGGCCTGGCTGCCACCAGGAGGCCAGGGGAGCCAAGGGCCAACCCTGCTCTGTCCTGGACCTGTCCCCCCAGAAGGGGTTTCTAGTGGACATTGAGGGGCCAGCCCTTCAGGAAGAGAGTGGTGGGAAGACCCTCTCTGACTGGTGTTGCCATTTATTCCTTTTGTTTAGAAAGGATGTAAGGAGGATTTCAAACTGGGGACATTGGCAGTACCACCCAGATAGGTTTGGAGTCTTGAGCAGAGGTTGGAGGGGCCCAGGCATGCCCTGTGGCCCCCAAGACTGGCGCTGGTGCCCGGCACAGCACGTCCCCTGCTCCTGGACAGGTGTGCCTGGGAGGGGACCCTCCTGGGTGCCGACTGTGGTCCTCTAGGTCGTGGAGTCCTGTCTGCCCTGTCCAGACAGGCTGGTGGAGCAGGGCGGAGCAGATGGCCCCCGGAAATTGAGGCAAGGGCCCACTTGCCAGGTGGATGCTGGGTGGGAGGCCCGCGCACCTTCCCAGAGGGACGTGGAGAGGCCACTGTTCTCGTGGGAGGAGATGGGGGCTTGCAGCAAGCACCCCGGAGATGTGTTAAACTTCCTTTATTTTGAGACATCAAAGAAACTTAACTCTGACGTCAGTAGTGCGTCAGGATTAAGAAATCAAAAGAACTGGACCCAAAGTCAGCCACTAACATTTAATCGGGGTCATGAGACAGCAAAGTAGAGCGCACTGCCGACAGGCACCCAGAGGCACATATTTCGGCTTTCCCCGGAGGGGGCGTCTCAAGGGCCCATCTCCTCGTGGGCGGTGCGAGCGCGTGCACTTAGGTGTGTGCGTGCGCGTGGGCGGCGCTCCGGCTTCCTGATTGAACACAGCAGATGCCCGTCTCTCCTGAAAGCTGCGCAGCAGCTTCATCTCTGGTCGGTGGGGAGGGAAGGAGATCAAACCCGGCTCCCCGGGGCCCGGGCAGCCAGACAGCGGTTGTTCGGCTGTGGAACGGGGCCCAGGATGCGTGACGGCCGGGTGGCCGTGCGGAGGGCGGCGGGGCCCATTCCCGCGGGCTGATGGAAGACCAGGTGGAGCTTTGATGAACGTGGAGATGCTCTTGGGGCAAGTGGGAGGCCCCACATCAGTTCCTGCTGGGCGCTGAGCCCTGAGAATCCTCCCCATGTGTCCCCGAGACCCTCTCCTAAGTGGGCAAGGGCTGCGCTCTCCGGCCCAGCGTGGGTGAGGTCGGGCAGGTGGGAGGGCGTTTTCCAACCAGCCGGGCTTTGTGCTACGAGGGCGCTTTCCCCAAGAGGAAGGATGCGTGGGTTCCCCTGGGAAGCCCAATGTGGGGAGCCTCCGATGGCAGCGCCCAGAGCCTTCTCCAGAACCTCAGGGATTAGGGGTCACTCCCATGGCTCCTGATCTGTGTCCACACCTGGGAGGGGGTGGCTGATGGGCGGGGACAGGTGTAGGGGGAGCTGGTGTGAGCAGCAGTTGTGAGGTGAGGGGCCCGGGTAGCCCGGCAGATTTGGAGAGGGAGGAAGGTGAGCAAAGTCAGGGAGGAGGGGCCTGGGATGGCTGGAGTTGGCTAGGGGACCTCGTGGTGCCCCAGGGGAGCTCGGGGGTCTGCCTTGACCTGGTCTGTGGACCACTCTCCGGGTACCGGGTTGGAGTGAGCAGGACATGGAGACTGACGTGCCCCTGGGGGAGGTCAGGGCCTGCTGCCCCACTGCTCACAGCACCGCAGCAAACCCCGGGAAGAGGTGTGCCATGGAGCCTGTGGTGTGATGGAGTCGGCATTGTGGGAGGGCCCCAGCGGTGGCCCTTGCAGGGGGCCCCAGGGAGCTGGGTGGGCTTGCTGTGGTACCTGGGAGGGACCCTGCCTGGGGGTCAGGCCTCCAGAAAATTGGTTGGTATGTGCAGGGTGCGTGGACCCTGAGGTGGGGAGGCCAGCTGGGATCCTCCTCGGACCTCAGCCCCTCTCTGTGGGCCTGGGAGGGACCTCCCACAGCTGTGCCCAGAGCCGCTCCCACGGGCCCTGCAGGTGCCTGCCCACTGCCAGGCTCCCCAAGGTGGGGCGGAGGGCAGAGTGGGCCCTCTGCCTTCCTCTGATCTCACCCACCTTTAGGGAGGGGCTCTATCCCTACAGAGACCGAAACCTTGCCAGACCCCATGCCTGGTGCCGGGAATATCCAGGCGAAGGCAGAAGTCCGCACAGCTTCCTTTGAGCCCGTGCGGGGACCAGACTGGAGGCCTGTTCACTCCCAGCTGGGCGGGGGGGGGGGGGGGGGGTCCCTGGGTCTCGGCCTGGGGAAGCCATTTCTGATCCGGGGCCAGAGCCCAGCTCCAGTGAGCATTTCTGTAACACACGGCCATCGTGTGGTGTCAGAGTCCAGGTGGCTGTGCCCCAGGACTGAGTGGGCACGGCTGGAGCACATGGGCCAGCTCGCTGTGAGCCCCTCGGAGGGAGGGCAGGGGCTGCTCCACCGGGAGATGGCACGTGCATACACACGGCCCTCCACCCCAGGCCCAGCCCTGTCTCGAGCCCCACCCACTGGGCCCCTGGGAGGAAGAGGTGAGGGGGTCGTCTAGCTCACTTTTTGTAGTCTCCCCCTTCCCTTATTTTGTGTGTTTGGATGACAGCTTTATGGAGGTACAGCTCACACACCCTAAACTCACCTGTTAGCATGTGCAATGAAACGGTTTTCACGGGGTCCACAGATCTAGGCAGCCCTAACGACACCCATCAGCTCAGCCTGAAACCTGGTGCCACAAACATTGCTCTGCACCCCCCCCAACCCCGAGGCAACCACGGAGCCACTTCTGTCTCTTAGGATTTGCTAGTTCTGGACATCTCATATAAACAGAACGGTGCAACGTGGACTCTCATTCAGCAGGATGTTTTCCAGACTCATCCATGTGGGGCTGTGTCAGTGCTTGTTCCTTGTAGTGATTGAATAATATTCTTTTGTACAAATAGACATTTTATTTATCTACTCGTCATGTGTTAGACATTTGGGTTGTTTCCACTTTTTGGCCATTATGAATAAAGCTGCTGTGGACATTGTGTACAAATTTTCCTGTGGATATATGTTTGCATTTCTCTTGGACATACACCTGTGAGTGGAATTGCTGGGTCACAGGGTTAGTCTATGTTTAGTTTTTTGAAGAACTGCACTATTTTATGTTCCCATCAGCAGCATGGGAAGGTTCATCTGGCTTTTTAATTTCTCTTACTCTCTGAACACTAAAGCCATCCATCCACCCACCCATCCACCCATCCACCATCCATCCATCCATCTATCCACCCACCTATATCCATCCATCCATTCACCATGCATCCATCACCCACGAGTTTCCTGAGCATCTTCTGAATCCCAAGCCTGAGTATATGAGCTGTGGAATTCAGTGGGGTCATGGCTCTCTGCCCTCCAAATGCCAGGAGGATCTTTAGGCTAGGAAGCGCAGTGATGGGCACATGCACCTACATCCTGGGGTTTTTCTTGCTTTTAAAAGAGGAGTGTGCAGGACACGCGGCATGTAATTTCAGGCCCTGGATGATGGTCTAGTGCAGTGGCCACTGCTGTCTCTTACAGGGCTCTCCCCATCCTGTAACCTGCCCCACCAGGCCAGCCAATCCCAGAAGCCTTCTAGGGCAGCAATTTATCAAACTTAAATGTATGTTTGAATCACCCACAGGACTGGGGGGCACTGAGATTCTGCGTTTCTAACAAGCCCCAGGAGGGCCAATGCCACAGATACTGGGGAACAGGGCCCAGAGCACTCCCACGTGTTCTCATGGCTATCCACACCATGGAGATTCCCCTCCCTTGATGAAGTCCTATTGTTGGCACGGGAGGATGTTTCTCTAATCAGATGAACCTCCCCGAGGACAGGAATCCTGCCCTTCCACCCATACACCCTCCAGCTGAACCCAGTGTCATTCCCAGGTGCTCTGCCTCAGGTGTCCACTGCTCGACCAGAGGCGACTGCAGCCCACAGGTCTGGTGGGAGGAGCTCTGTGGGGCTGTGGAAGGACCCTTGAGCCCTTCCAGCGTGGGAGTCACCAAGGGGCCAGAAGCTCCTAATCTCCCAGGGGAGGACCCAGGAAAGAGCTGTTATTGCTTCCCAGAGGTCTAGCCACAGGAAGGGCAGCCCCAGTGTCCAGAGTGCATCGCAGCTTGGGCTCTGCGGAAGCACGGGCCACCATGGGCAGCCCGGTGCAGTGAAGCCCCTCTAGCGGCTGGTGGCCAGCAGGGCGGGGGAGGTGGACGCAGGTCAGTAATCCCTGGCGTCCCCAGGAAATTGGTCTTCACTTAATACCTCCTGCTCCGCTGGGGCCATACCCGCCTGACCGAACCACAAATAGCATCGTAGACGAATCAAATCAGAGGCTTTATCTTTGGAAATTAATCCAGCTCAGAGCAGGATTAACCAGGACATCCCTGCAGACAATGGTGCCCAAGGTCGGGGGAGTCGAGGGCTCGGCTGTGGAGCCCTGATTTCCCTGTATTTCCTTAGCGGAAGCCAGTGAGTCTCCCAAAGCCTGTCCCAGCCCCACTCCTCCCCAGGCAGGTGTGGCAGGTGGGAGGGCCCGCGGATGGGAGGTAGGTGGGGGTCCTGGCCCCCAGTAGCCGGTGGGCCCCGAGGCAGAGCTCTGTCCTGCCTCCTGTGAACAGGGGTTCCCAACCCGGGGACCTGGGGGTTGAGTCCAGTCAAGGGCCTTCTTCCCCAGCTCGGCAGGGCTTGGTTAACCGGGTGACCCCCACCCCCCGCTCTCTGTTCAGGTGCCTCAGATAGCTCACACCCTGGGACCCTGGGAGACCCCGGTGCCAGCCGGGTCCTGGATCTGTGAGGGCCTGGAGCGCCCTCCTCACACGTCTCCTGTACTCCAGTGACCAGCGTTCCTGCCACTTCCATTGTGGGTCCCTCTCTCCCCAAGCCAGGGATGATTGGGGTCCAGCTGCATGGATTCTCCTTGGCGCCTTGGCTGTCCTTGGGGGTGGGGACAGGACTGAAGGGATCAGTGAGTGAGGGATCTACAGGAACCTTGGCTCCACAGAGCAGAGACGCTAGAAAATTGGGGTTGCCTTGAGTCTCTTACGTGAACTTGGAGGAACATTGTGTTTTGCCTTCTGCCATTTTCAAAAGTGCATCTTTATTCTGTATGTGTGTTTTGGAAACTGCCTTCTGTCCTCGTTTAAAAGCAGAGGGTGGATCTTTGTGGGGAAGAACAAACGCTTGGATGCTGGCGGGAATTGGGCAACCAGAAAATAGAGGGAGAAGGGGGAGGGGAGAGGGAGGGGTGAGATGGGGAGGAGGACAGAAGGGGGAGGGGGCCGGAAGGGGAAGGAGAGGGGGACAGGAGGGAGATGGAGGACAGACAGGGAGAGGGACAGAGACAGGAAGGGGAGGGGAGGGGAGGGCACCACTTCCTGTTTTCCCCTCCCTCCTCCTAGCAGCTCCAGGTAGGGCTTTTGCCTTCCCGGTCTGACAGAGGGGGACATGGAGGCCTGACACCCCTGCTCCCCCAAGCACGATCTCCCAGCCACCCCAAGGGCCTCTGTTCCATCAGGCGCTTCCCCCCTGGGCCTCCCACAGCCCAGACAGGTGCAGGCCAGCCAGCCCAAGGGCACACAGGAGGGCGGGCGGACACCTTCCCGCCATGCTCCTCTGTCCTCTCCTCCTCCCCCATCCTTGGTGGTCCAGGGCACCGAGGGGACATGGCCTGCAGAGGGAGGGTGGGTGGGCGTGTCCCTGGACATGCAGGCTCACCCCTCCCACACCGAGGCCCGTGTGTGAACTGAGGGGCGTCGGGGGCTAGGAGGGTGGTCTGGCTCCTGGCCTGTGGGCTGACCCGAGTTCCAGTCCCGGGAAGGATTTCAGCCAGATTTCTGCAGTGGTGGCTTTTAATAGTGATTTTGTAGATCTCTGGGATGTCCTTGTTCACGTTCTTTGATTACGCTTTGATCTTAGAGCTGGGCCTGTTAGATGGGATAGGGGTCTTACACCTCCACGTGCTCGCACGAGCGAGAGGTACACCTTTAGACGGAGCCGCAGGCCTGGGCAGCTTTGGAGGGTCCGGCCCCACTCCCAGCACACGGCCTTTATTACTCTGTTAATTTGGAAAACAGGTCATGGAAAATTAAATTGCTTAAAATAGGTCACCAATTATAACTCTGCATTCTATTAAAATGAGAGCATCTCTGGAATCTTTGTTGTTTATTGTAATTAAAGGCAAAATCTGCAGAGTTAAATCATTGCTGGCTGTGTTGGGTGGAGGTGGCCTCACGGTGGCCTTGCTTCTGCTGGACGACCCCAGCTCGAGTGGCATCTTGGTTCATAGTCTATGAAAATCACTTTGTGATCAAAGTCCCAGCAGGACAGAGGACAAATGAATAAAAAAACACATTTCTAAACATTATGAATAAAACCGAGGCAAAGTTTTATGCTTTAGCAAAATGGGGTTGCTGTCTTGACTCAAATCAATCCTGCAATCGCCAGCGCCTACAACAGGGTCGACCCTGCGTGGCCTTGGTGGGTGCAGAGCAGGGCCAGACCCGACTCCGGCCTGGGGGTGCCCGCCTTCTCGGGCTTCATGTGGGAGCTCAGTTGCCAGCAGCCTTCTGAGAGGACACAGGGGCATAGAGAGGCTGAGGAGCTCGCCCAGGGTCACACAGCAGGTGTGGGTCCACACTGCTGTCCTCGAGCGAAGGGCCCTTCCCCTAAGACAGGCCCCGAAGTTCAGCTCCCAGCTGGGGCAGCTCAGGGACCGGGGGGGCCCACCCCCCCACCCTCGGAGGAGGAAGTTTCCTGAGATCCAAGCCCAGGCCCCTCCAGCGGCTGCCTGGAAAAGCCCTGGACACGGTCTGGGGCCCTGGGAGGGGGCGGCCGAGGGAGTCCACGTCGTGGGAGCATGTGGGGGTGGGGGCAGGGCCCCAGGCTGTGCGTCACTTCAGCCACAAACAGGGCGTGGGCAGCGCTCTGGAGGGGACGCGGCCACGCAGCCTTACCTGGCCTGGTTCTGTGCCAGGCTGCCCAGAGGCAGAGCAGATCCGTGGGCACAGGGGCACCCACCACACACAGGCTCTGCTCGCTCTCGGCGCCGCCGCAGACCGCAGACCGCGTGCCCGAGCGCCGCCCGCCGTCTGGGGGCTCAGGGGGCCGAGTGGGCCTGCCACCCCCATCTGGCTGTGTCCTACAGGTCGTTTGGGGCGAGGACCCGCCTTCTCGTGTGGGCGGAGGTGAGGGGCCAGATGGCAGCCCTGCACACTTGCTGTGTTACTGCAGGCGAGTCCTCAGCTTCTCTGGGCCTCAGCGTCCTCCCGGCTGGCACTTCCGGCTGCGGCTGCCATTGCCACAGTTCAAAGCCTGGACACACCCCGGTCACATGGGACGCTTTGCCTGTTAGCATCTAGAACTGTGACCACACTGAGGGTCCCTGTGTATTCCAGAGGCCCAGCGAGAGGTTCGTGTGAATTCCGTCTGGATCTGCTCAGAGGGGTGCTCATGAGCACGACCCTGGAGCCCCCCCACCTGGAAGGCAGGCAGGACCTTGTTGTCCATCCTAGTAGGGGACATCTGTCCTGGGAAGAAACAAACCTAGGCAAGCGACGCCCCTGTCCATGGAGTTGGGGTGCATGCTAGTCATTTTCCACTGAGGCACCCCTCAGCTGGTCTAATTGACCCTTGAGGGCCGGCCTGTCACTGGTGTTATTGCAAAAAATCATTTTGTACTTTATTCTGAACAAAAGGACACTTTGCCGAGTGGGCTCTTTGCGGGAGGGATTGTACTGTTTTTATTGCAATTTACATTGCTGCAATCTGATTTAAAAGCACATTCTAAAAATAAATGCTCCTTTTAAAATTGGCCCTTAGGTTGAGTTTCTCCAGGGATGTGCTGTTTGTTCTGACTGTGGGCAGGCATGATCTGGGATCCCCAGTGGGTGCAGAGGGCAGCTGTGAGAAAGGACCACAGACTGGTGGCTTAGAATAGCAGAAATTCATTCTCCTACAGTCTGGAGGCCAGAAGTCGAAGTGAGAGGGTGGGCAGGGCTGTGCTCCCTCCGAAGGGGGAGCCCCGTCTGCCCCGGCGGCTGCTGGTGGCCACAGGCGTCCTTGGCCGTGGCCGCATCGCTCCCGTATGTGTTCTCACCTCTGCTCAGCTAGCGCTCTGTGAGTCCCTGGCTCACGCCTTGTTTCCACCTGGCCTGCCCACCGCATGACAGTCCAGAGGGGTCTTCCCCGGGCTCAGACACCTCTTGTCAGTGCTGAGTGACCTGGACAGACAGAGCTCATGTGACAGGTGCAGGAATGACCACAAAGCTGGAGCCCAGCCACAGACCTGACCTAAGTCTTCATGGGACCGGAAGTCTGAGGGGCCTCAAATCAAGTCTGTGCTTGCGCTACATGATGCCCAAGTGCTGAGATAGAAAGTGAGCTCTTCTGGCAACTTCCACGTCTCTGGAGGGCTGCCAGGGAAACACACAAATTAAATATTCTCACCAGGTGCTTGGGCTCCTGCAGACCAGTTTCTCGTAGACCATGCAGGGTGTTAGCGCAGTTGCAGCAAATACCACACGTGGGCGATGGGGACGGGGAAGTTGACCCTGGGAGCCTCGGCTCTGGGAGACACCCACAGACAGACGATCTGGTCCCAGGAGGTGGCTGAAGGCAGGAGGGGCATGGGGTAGGCTCTGGAGCCTGGCTGCTTGGGGCCATCTTGCCTCTTACACCTTGCTAGCTGTGTGACCTTGAGGCAATCATTTAACCTTGCCCCCCATCTCCCCATCTGACAAATGGGGCCAGTGGCCGCCCAGCCTCATGTATGTGAGCTGTATGCTAGTCAGTCGAGGCTGTGTCTGGGTGGCATTTCGCTCAGGCTCATAGGAGGTCCCCAGTTAATGTCAGCTGCTCTTCATCAAACAGACCAGAATTTCTTGCCGTGGTCTCAGGACCATGTATGTCAGAATCACAATGGTGGGGGGTGGGGCTTGGCAAAAATGCAGCAATTTCTGGGGCAGCCTTTTGCATCCAGCCATAAAACAGATGATGCACTGAGACCCTGCAACATGGATGATCTCAGACATTTCTGTGCCTCCAGGACAGGCAAACCCATGGAGACAGGAGGTAGATCAGCGGCTGCCAGGGGCTGGGGAAGAGGATGCAGAAGACTGCCAAAGGGTATGGGGTTCTTTTTGGGGGGGATAAGCTGATTGTGATGGCAGTTGCACAACTCTGTAAATGTATTACAAGCCATTAATTATACACTTTAAATGAGCAAACTGTATGGCATGTGACATACAATAAACCTGTTAAAAATTAAACATAAATATGTTAATGTACAAAGAAAGGGGGGGAATGCAGTCGATGGAAACAGAGCTTGAGATGATCCAGATGTTGGAATTAGCAGATAAGGACTTTAAAATGTCTATTATAAATATTTTCAAGGATGTAACTGACAACATGGACAGAATGAGTGAACGGATGGGGAATCTCAGCAGAGACATGGGAACCATGAGCTCGTTCACTGGAAGGGCCTAACAGAGGACTGGAAACTGCAGAAGAAAAGGTCAGTTAGCTTGAGGACAGACCGGTCTGAAATTGTCTGGTTGGAAGAACACAGAAGACAGCAGGGCCTTAGTGACCAGGGGGTCTAATGCATGTTCTATGCTAATATATGGGACTAAGGTATCAGGTGGCCTAGTAACTATGTACTTGTAACCTCAAAAAGAGAAGAGAGAAATAAGGCATAAAAAATATTTGAAGAAGTAATGCTGAAATATTTCCCAATTTGCTTAAAAATAGCAACCCATGGATACAGGAAATAGGACAAATACAAAGAAAAGCAGACTTAGGCTCATATAGTTATTGCTACAAGGTGGGGACAAAGGGAAAATCTTAAAAGCAGTCAGAGAAAAAGGATATATATATATATGGGAACAATGGCCAATTCTCATTTTAAAGATTTTTATTTTTAAGTAATCTCTACACTCAACGTGGGGCTCAAACTCAGGACCCCAAGATCAAGAGTCGCATGCTTTTCCAACTGAGCCAACCAGGTGCCCCACTGATTCTCATTTTAAACAATGGATTCCTGAAGATAATGGAACAACATCTTCAAAGTGCTTAGTTAAAAAAAAAAAAAAAAGCCTGTCAATCAGGAATTCTACATCCAGTGAAAATTATCCTTCAAAAATGAGGGTGAAATAAAGACATCTGAGACTTTTTTTTTAAGCTGAGAAAATCTATTGTCAGAAGACACAAACTACAAGAAGTGTTAGAGTTCTCCAGGCTGTAGGGAAATGAAACCAGGTGTAATTCATACCTATAGGAAGGAATGAAAAGCACTGGGAAAGGTAAATATTTGAGTACATAAATGTGAAATTTATAGCATCTGTGGAAGTAAGAGTGTATGTCAACAGTAGCATAAAAGACACGAGGGTGAGTAAATGGAATTATACTGTTGTAAACTTACTTACATTTTATATAAAGTGACTCAATATTAATTGTAAGTGGCTACTGTAATTTAAGAATTCATGTTGTAACTCCTAGATCATCCACTAATAAGACGGGGGTTTATTTTATTTATAATAGGTCAATAGAGGAGATAAAAGGAAACACTAAAAAAACTTTGATTTACCCCAAGGAAGTTGGGAATAGAATATAGTGTCAGAAGCACATAGAACAAAAGGAAAACAAATACCCAAGATGGTGGACTTAAACCCAACCATATCATAATCACATTAAATGTGAATGGACCAAACACTCTGGTTTAGAGGCAGAAATTGTCAAACCAAATCAAAGGAGCAAGACCCAAGTACCTGCTGTCTAGAGACCCAGGGAGGGGACGGGCTGATGCAGCCACACTGACATCACGCAAGTCACCAGAGAAAAGAGGTCTATTTCATCCCCAAAAAGGCTCATTTCATCAGAAATACATAAATCACAAACATGCAGCACCCAATAGCAGAACGTCAACCATGTGAAGCAAAATCAACATAACTAAAGGGAAAATAGGCAAATCCACAATCATAGCTTTGGAGATTTTAATGCCCTTCTCTCAGTCTTGGAAAGAATAAGCAGAAAAAAGTTAGTAATGATACATATGATTTGAACAATACCACCAACCAACTCGACCTAATCGGCGGTGACAGACCACTCTATCGAACAGATGCAAAATGCACATTTTACAATAATCCTCAATACATTCCAAAGACTGAAATCTTGAAGAGTATGTTCTATATACAATAGAATTACATTAGAGGGCTATATGATATTCAGAAAAGCCCCAAATATTTGGAAATGAAGCAATAAATTTATGAATCTCCCATGGGACCAAGAAGTCATAAGGAAACCAGAAAATATTTGTAGTGAAATGAAATAAAAGACAACATATCAGAGGTTGTGGGGTACAGCTGAAATGGTGCACAGAGGAAAGCTTTAAATGCTTAGAGCAGATAAGCAGAAAGACCTAAATGTCTAAAATCAATTATTTTAAGTTTCCACCTAAGAATATAGAAAAATAAGAACAAATTAAGCCCAAAATAAGTAGAAGGAAGAGAAAAATAGTGATAGGAATAGAAATCCATAAAACAGAAAACAGGCCAACAATAGAGGAAATCAGCAAAGCCAGAAGCTGGGTCTTTGAAAAGATTAATAAAATTGATAACCACCCAGTAAGAGTGATTAAGGAAAAAACCCCAGAGATTTTCAGCATCAGGAAAAATACTTTAGACATTAAAGGAATAAGAAGGTGTTATGAGGGGGCACCTGGGTGGCTCAGCTGGTGAAGCGAGTGCCTTCAGCTTAGGTCATGATCCCGGGCTCCTGGGATGGAGCCCCACATCAGGCTCCCTGCTCAGCGGGGAATCTGCTTCTCCCTCTGCCTCTGCTCTCCCCCAACTTGTGTTCTCTCTTTCTCTCTGTCAAATAAATAAGTAAAATCTTAAAAAAAGAAGGTGTTATGAGCACTTTACACCAGTGCATTAGGTGGCATAGATAAAATGGGACATCTCTTGAAAAACACAGCTGCACAAAACTGACACAAGAAGAAATGGAAAATGTGAACGGTCCTGCATCTACGACAGAAAATGAATTCAGAATTTAAAAAGATCTTACCACAAAGAAGACCCCAGGCCCAGCTGGCTTCACTAACAAATGTGCTGAACACTTAAAGAGGTATATAAATCTTAAATAAAGTCTTTCAGAAAATAGGGGGAGGGGGGAAGGAGAAACAATTTGTTTTGTGTGGCCAGCTGATTTTCTGGCGAATGATTGACAACAGGCTCTAGGGGCGTGTGGGGTCTGATATGCAGTGTTTATGATGTACACACCTGTGCTGAGGCTGGCTTCACGTCATCAAGGGTCACGTCGGGAAGAGACATGGTGCACGGTGACCCCTGTGGGTCTGTGCACATTTTCTCCGGCATAGTCAAGGCCTGGATAACCCTGACACCCGAACCTGGCAAAGATATTACATGTAAATAATATTTCAGGCCAAATGTTTCTTATGATCAGAGATACAAAATTTGTTAACAGAGTAGTAGCAAGTTTAAAACCAGCAATGTAATAAAAGGACAATGCATTATGCCCAAGTATGGTTTATCCCTGGAATGCAAAGTTCGGTCAATATTCTAAAACCAAACTATTTTACCGTCGTACGGAACAACAGAGAACAACAGAGAAATACATGTGATCATCTAGATAAAGGCAGACAAAAAATTCACAAAAGCGGACACCCGCTCATGGTAAAATCTCCCTACAGACGAGGGGTGGAGGGAGCTTCCCCGGTCAGATCAAAGGCATCCAGGGAAAGCCTGCAGCCCGAGCAGAGTCATGCCGTCCCTTCATGATGCCCTTGACAAAAGCCACGCTTGGGCTGGGGCAGGCACGGCCACCTGGAGGTGGCAGCCCCAAACCGTCCTCTTCCAGGGAGCCTGCTAAGTGTGTGAGATGCTCAGCGCCGCCCATCCTGGCCTGGGCTCCTCCCTCACCTGCCTCCCAGCTCGGGCACCTGTCCGCCCAAGTGAGCAGCTGTCTGCTTTCCCCAGGTGAGTCCGGCTGGGTCGTGCTGCTCTGCTGTGTGCGGGCAGGCTTCCTGGTGCGGGGTGAGGTGACTGTTCCCCACTGAGTCCCAGCCTGGCACACCGTGGGCTTGCAGAAGACACCAGAACGAAGGATCTAGCAAGCAGAGGAGCTGCTGGGGGTCAGAGGGACCGGGACCAGGTGCGTATGCTGAAAAGTGTTGCCAGAGGAGGTGGGCACAGCCAGCCGACAGAGGGGTGAGCGGGCGGGGGGGTAGAGGTGGGCAGAGCCCCCGAGGGACCTGCCTGCAGCCCGGGACCTCGCCGTGGACCCGGCTGGCCCTCCGCCGCGGGAGAGCTAGCTGAGCTAATTACAGCCACGCAGAGATGCACTGCAAATTGTTCCCAGTTAAAACAGCACATTCACTGGAACAAGGAGTGCTAATTATACTCCACTTGTTACCACCGCGTCTTGTTAATATCCCAGCAGCTGCTCCAGCAAGATAATGATGGCTCCCGCCGGGACGGCGGCACAGATCGATTTTGAAAATCAGTAAGGACATGGTTCCCAGAATATTTGTCCTCCACACACCAAGTGAAGCGTTTGCACCCCGACACGTGGAGACAGAAGCGTCACGTGGCTGTGAGTGTGTTAACACACCGGGCAGTGACTTGGGGATCGCGTCAGATGCTGTCTTTGCAAACGGAGTGCCCTGCCCCCATATTTGTGGTCTATTTTGGATTAACGGTGTTGGGTTGTGAAGGAGGACATCGAGGAACCTCCGCGGCTGACACCACGCTGTCTCCCCGTCTCCCTTTCTCCGCAAGGCTTCTGCAGTCGGTTGCTGTCTTGCTGTGCAAACAGATTTAAAAATCGCTGTTATGACAATGAGGCTTTTTCATAACTTTGAACGTGAGATAAAATGATACTGGAATAGAGGTTTCCAGAACAAGGGTGTGCTCAGATGACAGCAGCGTAAGCCCTTTTCATGACACAGACTTACACGGGCTCAGGGTCTAACTTGCCAGGAACAAAGCGACGCCTGCTATCATTTAAAAGAGATACTTTTGATTTTGAAATAACTACAGACTCACAGGAAGTCGCAAAGACCGATAGTACGGCAGTAAGGAGGCCCCGTGCAGATTGCTCATCTGTACCATCTGCAGGGGCTTCTGTCACAGGGTCGTGTAACACCACAGCCAAGGTGTGGCGCTGTGCAAGCCCCCGTGGTCCCTGTGGCCACCGTGAGCTGGCCTCAGGTCTGTTCCGTTGTCAGAGAATCTTCCTCCTGCTGGTCTTCATGGTCTCCCCTCCCACCTGCAACCAGGAATCTGTCCTCCACCTGGGGAAGCTGTCATTTCAAGAATGTTATATAAATGGAAACATGCTGTATGTGACCTGTGGAGGTCGGCCTCATTCACTTGGCGTAATGCCCTTGAGACCCAGCCGGGACGTTGCTCGGACCGATGGTTGTTGGTGTTGCTGAGCGAGTCCCACGGTCCGGCTGGGCCGTAGTCTGTTTGGCCGTTCATCTATCGTGGGACACTTGGGTTGCGTCTAGCTTGACTGTTCTGGGTGAAGTTGTCAGGATAACTGTGCACAGGTTTTCTTGTGGACACAAGTATCCCTTTCTCCGGGATAAATGCCCGGGAGTCAATGCCAGGTTGTATGGTCAGCGCAGGCTCTTGTGTGAGACCAACAGGCTGTTTCCCAGAGTCGTCGCTCCGGTTTGCATTCCCACCGGCAGGGGATGACGGATGGGTTTCCCCACATCCTCGCCGGCATCTGGTGTTGTCGCTACTTTTTACTGCAGCCGTTCTGCTGGGTGTGGTTTCTCACGTGGGCTGTTTGCGTGGCCCTGATGGCCGATGATGCCGCCCCCTCTGCACGTGCTCACTTCCCATCTGTGTCTCCTCTTTGGCAAAAAGTCTCATGTCCTTTGCCTGTTTTCTAACTGGCTTGTTTTTTTATCGTTGAATTTTGAGCATTTTTAAAAAGGTTTCATTTATTTATTTGAGGGAGAATGAAAGCGAGAGAGATCACAGAAGGAGAGGGAAAAGCAGGCTCCCCGGTGCCGGGACTCAATCCCAGGACCCCGGGATCATGACCTGAGCCTAAGGCGGACGCTTCACCGACTGGGCCACCCAGGCGCCCCTTGAGATTCTTCACAAACTCTAGCTGTGAGTCCTTTGTTGTACGGGTGGCTTGCACATATCTCCTCGTTCATTTTGACGGATTTCTTCTCGTTTTGTTCACTGGAGCTCACGAAGCTCTGGACATTCCGGGCTGCGAACGCTGTGCCTTCCTACCCGACGACGGTCCTTCCAGCAGGGTCTCACCAATAACCTGGGATCTGTGCTGAAATTGGTTTAAAGCTGCTGGTAGCATGCGGCATCCAAAGCCAATCACTGTTTTCTCCGATAGCTTTGTTTGCAGGTAGAAGCTGGGATATCGGATGGGAAAATGTTGTTCATCAGAGCTGAAAATACCTCCTAGACCCGCCACACCCCTGTTTCTGCTTGAGAGACAGTGACGTGAGGGAGGCAGGCATTCGAGGCTGGTTGTCATCGGCAGAAGGCCCACGACCACTGTGCATGTGTCTGCAAACTCACGTAGGTGCCCACAGGAGCTCGGGCAGAGACAGGATGCCCTGCACGCCGGCAGCATGAGGGGACGCTGGCCGCTGCCTCCTTAGAGGGGCACGCGTACATTCGGAACACAGCTGCCTGCTGTCAGCGCCGTGGAAGGCCCATGGCTGACCACGTTTCCACAGGTGTGCGTGTGGCATCCCTCCAGGAGCTGCCCAGGGTGGGGAGGGGAGCCCCAGATGCGTCGTTTCCCCTCCGGCTTGGGCCCTCATGCCCACACGGTCAGCGCAGGACAGATGCAAGTGTCCTCTGCCGGCTTCTGCAGCTTTACAGCAGGGAAGGCCGTCTTCAGGGGAGCCTGGACGTCGGGGGCAG
This sequence comes from Mirounga angustirostris, assembly GCF_029215605.1. Taxonomy (NCBI): domain Eukaryota; kingdom Metazoa; phylum Chordata; class Mammalia; order Carnivora; family Phocidae; genus Mirounga; species Mirounga angustirostris. The sequence continues at coordinate 137,690,007 of NW_026991718.1, read as the reverse complement.
CGCCCCTCACTGGGCTAGGGCTTCACATGCAGGTGCGCACGCGGGTCGTGTTGCGTCATGCTGAGCAGAGCTTTCTTGTTAACGATGCATGTTTTTGGAAGGAGAAATCAGAACCCTCGTGCGTTGCTGGTGGGACCGAGAAGTGCGGCAGTTGCTTTGGAAGATGGTTTGGTGGGTCCTCAGAATTGTTACATACGGGGCCTCCACGTGAACTAGCAGGTCCACCGGGAGGCAAATGCCCGAGAGAAATGGAAGCCACGTCCGCACAAAGACTGACACGGACGTGCACACCAGCACTGCTCACAACAGCCAAAAAGTGGGAAAACCCAAGGGGCCACTGAGAGAGGAAGGGACAGACAGAACGTGGTCCATCCACACAAAGGAATATTACTCAGCCAGAAAAAGGAGGGGAGCAGGGACGCACACTACCACATGGATGCGCCTTGGAAACACGAGGCTCAGTGAGAGAAGCCACCCCCCTCAAAAAAAAGCCCCACACATTGTATGGTACCACTTATAGGAAATGCCCAGAATAGGCAAAAATCCAAAAGGATAGAAAGTAGATTAGCAGTTGCCTAGGACTGGGATGGGGTGGGGGCACCCGGGGGGTGAGTGCTAATGGGCACGAGGTTTCCTTCCGGGGAGATGAATGTGCTCTAGACGTGGTTGGGTGGGGGCCACACCCCTCTGTGGTCTGGGCAGGGGTCTGGGCTCTTGTGGAGGTGAATCCACTGGCCAGAGGGTGAGTCCTCCGCTGAGCCCGAGCACATGGACGCTGCTTCTGGGGAGCCCCGGCGCTGCGTGCCGGGTGTGACCCTCTCCCCCTGCGCCCCCACCCCCGGTTATGTGCACAGCGGAGCCTGTGGTTACTGTCAGGCAGCCAGGGTCCTCTGGCTGCTGGAGGGCAGTTCCCAGACGTGGCTGGAGTCCCTGGGAGCCCTGCGAGGCGCAGAGCCCGGCAGGCGGGCTGCGCTGGGCACGGAGGTGGGAGAGGCTGCAGGCGTTCTGCCCTCCTGATGACCCCGAGGGCTGTCCAGGGGCCAGGAGGGCGGCTGCTGTGCCCGGGTGATGGCGACATCGTTGCTTCTCACAGGTTTCCGGAAATCCGTTCTTTTTTTTTTTTTTTAAGATTTTATTTATTTATTTGACAGAGAGAGAGAGAGCAGGAACACAAGCAGGAGGAGTGGGAAAGGGAGAAGCAGGCTTCCCGAGGAGCAGGGAGCCCGATGCGGGGCCCGATCCCATGACGCTAGGATCATGACCTGAGCCGAAGGCAGACGCTTAACGACTGAGCCACCCAGGCGCCCCGACTCTTCCTAATTTATTTTTATTTTTATTATTTTTTAAAAAGATTTTATTTATTTGACCGAGAGAGACACAGCGAGAGAGGAAACACAAGCAGGGGTAGTGGGAGAGGGAGAAGCAGGCTTCCCGCGGAGCAGGGAGCCCGATGCGGGGCTCGATTCCAGGACCCCGGGATCATGACCTGAGCTGAAGGCAGGCGCTTAACGACTGAGCCACCCAGGCGCCCCAAGATTTTATTTATTTATTTGACAGAGAGAGAGAGAGCAGGAACACAAGCAGGAGGAGTGGGAAAGGGAGAAGCAGGCTTCCCGAGGAGCAGGGAGCCCGATGCGGGGCCCGATCCCACGACGCTGGGATCATGACCTGAGCCGAAGGCAGGCGCTTAACGACTGAGCCACCCTGGAAATCCGTTCTTAGAGCCAGCAGCCCTGCCGCCTCGCCAGGCCCTTCCTCCTACTCCTTTTCCAACCTGTTCGGGCTGTGGGCACGTCCCTTTTGTTTTATTTCTGCCTGGGAACACGAAGCTCAAGGCCATGGGCCCCACGCCCTCCCACTCTCATCCCCAGGGTGCACTTGGTCCTGGTCTCATGACTTAAAAAATCTAATTTACTTGGAGAATCATAATTTCTATGATGATTTTCTGGTTTTGTTAATTTTGATCAGAGTAAGATTTATACTATTTATCTCTTTTGAGTCTGTTTTTTTGAATGGCCCACAAGGTGGTCAATGTGGGGGATGCCCACACACCCCATGGACCCCTGAGAAGCTGTGTTTTGCGTCCCCTGGGCTGGCGTCAGGTGTGGGCTAAGCCCTCCAGCCTGGCCCGCAGGGTGCCCTCAGCTCCGGTGGGGGGTGCTGGTGCGTCCATCTACCCCTCAGACATGTCCTGGTGGCTCAATGCCCATCACCAGGGGGTGGGGACTGTCAGTGGGACGCCCGGGGAGGTCACTTCTGGACGTGACACACTCAATCAGGAAGGGACTAAACTTCCCCTCGAATCCCAAATCACCAAGTTCAGAATCAATTAGGCTGACCCAGTGCCACTGATCTTGAACTCAGATAATAATTTTTCCAAAAGATTTATTCAGCCAGCAGCATTTAATTCACTGTCTACTAACCTAATTAAAGTGTGCCTCCTTGATTCACGTCCTTACCCGCCAGGCATCTGGCCTCCCAGGTGGTGGTGCCCTCAGGCCTGGCTCCCGACCCCTCCCGGCCCCTCCTGAGGCCCGTGTCCTGCTAGCCCGCTAGCCACCTGTCTGCAGGGAGTGCTTTGTGGAGAACTTGCCCCGGGATTTCTCCCCGAAGCCCCGCCCTCGTGCTCTCACCAGCCCAGCAGGGGGAGCATGTGCCCAACCTCATGCCCCCTCCCACGGGCACCTAGCTGAGGCTGCCTCTGGGGGCTGACCTCCTGGGAGGAAGATGCATAGCTTTTGGAGAGTTTTAAAAGGGTCGGAGACTCGAGGGTCAGCCCCACGGGCTCTGCTGTCAGCCTGGTGTCCTTGTGCCCAGGATGGAAATGGTGCCGCTGTCTTAACCTCCCCGGGACCTGTGGAGAGCCGTGGGACCGGGCAGCCCAGGAGATGGGTGCACAGCAAGGCTGCTGGCCGGCCGGGGAGGGAGCGTGCCAGGGCTCTGAAGCAGAGGTGACTTCCTCCCCTGCCGTGCCTGGCACAGCAAGTGGGCTGCAGAGGCAGGGTCTGGGGGCCACACGCCTGGCCTCTCTGGGGCTGAGAGCTTTCTGGACTTGCCCTGTTTAACATCCCCTCAGCCAACCAGGTTGGCTGCCTGCTCCGTGGAGGAGAGCAAGCTCAGACGGGTTCAGTGTGTATCTGGGTACTTCGCTGGTGAGGATCCTGACCCTGGTCTCCCTCCCAGCCTCTGTGCTGTCCAGGTCTGAGGAATGTCCTACAGGGGGGCATGAGGGGCTCTGACACCAGGGTCAGCTATGATGGTGCAGCCCTGGAAAGCCCCAAGGCTGGGGCCCCTCCCTGGAGGTTCCCCAACCTCCCCTGGTCTCTGGCCCTGGGACCAGAGACCCTGGGCAGGGCCAGGCTGTGGGGTCCCCCGAGGCATTTCCACGTGGCAGGGGTGGCCTGTGCTGGGCACAAAGGGGCTGGGCGCAGGCAGGAGCTGCTATGGGGACAGGCTGCTGTGGGCTTCCCATTAGCATCAAAGCCTGTGCCGTGGGTGGCCTGGGGCTCCAGCCCAGCTGGGCATGGATCGTGCTGGACATGGCCCCTCGTCCCTGCCTTCTTGGAGTGGAAATCGGAGGCCCCCAGTGCATCCCTCAGCAGTGCTGATTTCTGAATGTCCCCCTCAGTGGCTGGATCCTCATCAGTGTTTGGCAATGGCCCACTTGGGCTTGGAATAAGAGGGGCTCCCACCCAAGAGCCACATTGTCCCCAGAGAGTGGTGGCCACAGGGGACGAGGGGAGCCAGGTCCTTGGGGCATTTCCACTGGGCTCTGGATTAGGTGTAAGTGATGCAGCATGTGGTCCAGCCTAGGTGTTTGGAAGCTCAGTGGCCCTCTGGCCCCTTCTGCTGGAGGCAGGCAGTGTCCCAAGAAGGGGAGGGAGTCGGGGCTCAGGTGTCTTCTGGAGGGGAGGCGGCAGCTAGAGGGCCACGTGGGAGGCATGGCCATGGCCGGGAGCCCAGCTCTAGGGGCCGGCAAGCCTGGGTGTGAGGGGCCAGAAGGCGAACGGCTCTGGGGACGGTGTGTGTTCAGGGAGCCGCTCTGGCGGCTGATGGGAAAAGCTCCTACTGTCTACTGCACTAGCCCAGGCAAGAGGTGGCCCTTGAGTCAGAGCGAGGCCAGGCAGGGGTGGCTGTGGTCTCACACAGTGGACCCTGGGTACTCCTCGGGGCCAGTCCTTCCTGGGGACATTGTCAGGGGCCATGGCAAGGGGGCAAGGCTGAAGTGCCAGCCTCAGACCCCATGTGCCAAGCTGCACGCCCACTTGAGGTCCACTGGGAGGTGGCCCTGGATGTGGGGCAGGCTCCTGCCTCCAGGTGAGATGGGGATGTGGCCTGGCTTCCCTTCCACAGTAACAGACGCTGGGTGCCAACCAGTGTTACCCAGACCCCTGCCTGGGACTTGGAGGGCTGTCCTATAGCACACTGGTCTCACGTGGCGTGCCGGAGAGAGAGCGGTCCTGTCCCCGTGGACGCGGGGTTGTCATGCTGGGTGCCGTGTGGGCCTGGGCACCTCTGAGACTCTCGGCCGTCCTGTCTCTGTCACTGGGCTGGACTGGGATGTCCAGCCCCTGATGTGGGGAGTTATGGGGATGCCCTTCCCCCCAGGGGTGAGACAAGCCAGGCCTCCCCTTGGAAGGTTACTGTTGCTGACACCCCCCAACCCGGCGCACTTTGACTTCAGTGGAGGAAATAGGGGTCTGTCCTTCCATGCCCTGCTTGCTCTGTGACCTCAGGCAGTTGCTCAACCCTCTCTGAGCCTTGGACTCCAAATCCATAAAGTAGGTGAAGACCCCCTTCCCGACTTAACATCCTGGGGTGGGGTCCTCACGGGGCCCAGGGGAACCAGGAGGGCCACGTGCTAAGTGACATGTGGCCTACACACCTGATGTGGGAGTGTAGGGAGTGCAGTCATCTGGGACTGCTGGCCCCGGGTCACACCCCTGGGCTGTGCACACGCACATCCGTGTGGGCATGAGTGTGTGTTGGCGTGTCTCTGTGCATACGTGCACGTGTATATGCCCGTGCACACAGATATGCACGCATGTGTATTTGAGGGCATGCGCACACGATGCATGTTTGTGCATAGGCACGCACGTGAGGGGGTGGGTGTTTAGATGCGTGCATGCACTCATCTGTGTGTGCATGTGTGCGTTTGGGTGCATGCGTGTGTCTTCATGCGTATGTATGTGCAGATGTTTGTACGTGCAACTGTGTTTGTGCACATGCTCTGGTGAGCCCCTCTGCCTTCACGATGGCCTCTGCTTGGGGCTTGGGCCTACACCCACGCACAGCACACACCCCGGGTGCTGACACGGGGCTCCTGGGCCTTTTTCCTGGGGACCCCGTGTGTGCACGGCTCACACATCAGTGCGTGTTCCTCGGAGGAAGAGCAGACGGGCTTTAATATACGGCCCTGAGCCAGGAGTGAATAACATTAGTACCCGCGGTCATGCGGCGGGGTCATAAACATTTAATCTCCACCAAAGGGCAGAATGAAATATTGTTTGATATCATTTTTAATAAAGAGAACAAATTAGGCCTAACTACCAGGCGCATCTTTAACTGACGGTCACCGCTCAGCACGTGGCACGAATTGGCCGGCAGACGCCAGCAGGTTCCAGTCGGGGGCCGTCCACTCCCGTGACTCTGCGCCGCCCCCCAGCACCTGGCACTGGCCCTGCCTGCGCAGCTCGGATGGGAGCGGGAAGCGGAGGCTCCGGCGGTCGCTGTTCCCGCGTCTGTGGCGTGGGTCACAGGCTGAGCAATGACGCACACGGCCCGCTTCTCCTTCTGTTTCTCTTTCTTATGCAGAGAAACCCTTGCCACAACGTGGGGGGATCTCTTCAGTTGGGGATGAGAAACGCCGCATTCAGCAGAAAGCGATGCTCTCACCCCTGGGAGGGAGGGAGTTGGGAGGACGCACCCCTCCTCCTGGCACCGCGCCCACCACAGTGCTTGCCGAACACACAGACGGCAGGACACCCACCAGGAACACGCGCGCGGCCCCTTGCTGCGGACACAGACTGACCCGCACATGGGGCTGGGCCCCGGCCGGCTGGGGGAGGCCCAGCACGCACCCAAGTCAGCCCCAGGCGCGTGGCATCAGGGGTCAGCTCCCTGGTGTATTTCTACGCCCATGGCCTCTTCGTGTGGACGAAAATGCGGTTAGGACACGGCGGAATGTTTGTGATGTGTGTTCTGCAGGAATAAAACAACCATTGCATGTATTTTGTTCAAAATGGGGGTGGAAATATCAAACATGCTGAGAGACCCCCGACCTGGGGCTGCGTGATCTGGCACATCTGGGTTGTTATGACTTGCACTGTGCCCCCTCTTTGGTCTTGGGGGGGGCGGCTCCAGCCATCCTGAAAGTCCCGAGTCTGGTCTGTGTGGGGCCTGACGTCCCCTCGAGTTTGCCCGAGTGCAGTCTCAGGTGCTCTGGGTGGTGGGACCAAGAGCTGCCTCTCTGGGGGGTGGAGGGGGTCCTCACTTTGCATTTCAATGGGTTTTTATTAATCCACTTCTGCATGCACATGCAGGGCGTGATTTCAGCAGACTTCGGAGATAAAAGAGAGAACAATGTCATTGTTATTCCCGGTATACAGATGTTTATTCTCCCCCCATTTCCACTGCTGTCTAGTCGGTGACGGCATAAATAGGACGTGTCTCCTCACCGTCTCCGCGAGCTTTTGTGCTCTGGGACAGCAGCCTATTATGATGTCACACAGCGGGACAGTAATAACCGCCCGCAAGGGAAGAGGCGCACTGTGCGCTGGGGGATCACTCACTCTGGATGGGTCCGGGGTGGGGGCCTCCCTGCACCTGGGGTTCGAGACCCAGAGTGGGGCCCGGCCCGGGGGCCTCGGTCCAGCAGGCCACGGCAGTGAAGGGCGGGGACCTCCAGGGTCACAGGGTCAGCAGGTCATCACGAGGTTGTCACCGTGCTGCGTTGGACAGTCTTCTCTCCATGGACACAGAAAAGATTTGATGGCATTAAACTTCCACAAAAGGTATTTAAAAAGCCTTATAGCGAATCAGGAAGAGAAGGAAATGTTCTCAACTTGACGAATGCTGGCCTCCTGGTGCGGGGGACCGAGGGGCCAGGGCACCAGACACAACAGCCCTCGGCGGACAGGACGCTGAGTATGGTGAGACAGGGTCAGCCCGAGGGCAGTCTACAAGGTTCCTGGATTCAAGACAATATACGCAAATCCACCGTGTTTTAAGTACTGACAGCAGAAAGGAAGAGAAGAAAGACAAGAAACCCCATTTACAATAGACATCAAAACATGAGCCACACCAGAATAAGTGTAACAAATGGAATTCACTTATGGAAACACTGTGCCCTGAACTGAGGAATTACAATGTAAATATATACAAACCATACCCATGGAAGGGACGATGTCATAAAGGTGACAATTTCCCTAGATTTATCTGTAGATTCAAATCCAACAAAAATCCCACGGGAGAAGGGGTGTGTGTGTGACAGAGACAGAGAGATGGGGGAGACCGACTTTACCAGCTGCTTCTGAAATGTGTACAGAAGGTCCAAAAAGCCCAGAATGGGGCAGACGTCTGTGAGGAACAGATAGGAGGGCTGGGTCCAGAGATGGTGACAGGCACGTGGAGCGGGGAGCAGGTGGGCGGATCCAGACACCTGCCCACAGAGACATCGCACAGGTGACCCAGGGAGGTGGCCCTGCAGCTCGTCAAGGGGAACTCAGCTTCTTTGAAACGGATACCCACACAGAAGAAGTTAAATTTGTCTCTGCCTCACACACAAATCAACTCTAGGCGAATGATAAACCTATGTGAAGAGCAAAACTACAAAACATTTAGGGACAATATAGAAAACCATCTTGATGACCCCATGGTAGGAAAAGATTTCTTAAACAAGATCCCATAAAGCATTAGCCATAGTGAAAATGTTGAGACAATCGTCTACATTAAAACAATTCTGTTCAGCAGAAGATACCGCAGAACGAAGATACCGTAATGCATAAAACTGACAAAGGAGTCAAAACCAGAATGTGAAGACCTGCAGATCCGTAAGAAAAAGACAACTCCATAGCAAAATGGGCCAAACCCTTGAAGAGTGTTGCCCCTCAGCAAGAGCAAGGGGCCCTCAGACGTGACCAGATGCCCTGCCTGGCACGCAGGGCAGCGCAGGTGTGGACAGCCGTGGGCGCCCTCCCCAGCCCATCAAGCATCGGGGTGCAGGCGGCAGGCTGCTAGTGGGGTGCAGAGTGTGCAAGGGAACCCTGCACACCCAGCACACAGCTCTGCTCATGCCCGCAAAGCCCTGGCAGCTACCAGGTGTCCACCAATGGCTCATTAGTGAACGGCAGCCATGAACAGAGGGAGCGGCTGTCACCCACACTCGCGGGAATGGATTTTAGAAAGACAGTGTTCCGTGAAAGAAGTAAGTCACAGAATCATATACCAAGAGTGATTCCATTTATAGAGAGGTCCAAAGCAGGCAGAATTTTTAAACTCTCTTATTTAGGGGGCATACACATGTAAAACTACAAAAGAAAGTGAGGACCCAGCCATTCCACTTCTGGGTGTATGTTCGCAAGAACTGAAAGCAAGGATGTGAACAGCTGTGTGCACACCCATGTTCACTGCAGCGTTATTCACAATGACAAGACGTGGAAGCGAGTGTCCATCAGCCGATGAACAAACACACGGTGTGGTCTGCATGTCCACACAACGGAATATTACCCAACCTTATAAAGGAAGGACATTCTGACACCTGCTACCATATGCATGGACCTCGAGGACATCTTGCTGAGTGGAATAAGCCAGTCAGTAAAGGACAAATACTGCATGAGTCCACTTACACGAGGCACCCAGAGCCATCACATTCATAGGGACAGAAAGTGGATGGTGGGCGCCTGGCCTGGGAGAGAAGGAGGGGGTGTCCATGTTTCATGGGGACAGTGTGTCAGTTTGGGAAGGGGAGAAAGTTCTAGAGATATTTGGGGGATGCAGTGCAACCGTATAAATGAAGTAATTTCACTGAACTGTATGCTTAAAAATGGTTAAGATACACATTTTATGTTATGTGTATTTTACCAATTTTTTAAATTGAGGGAAAAAAGAAAGTGGGGGAATAATGGTTTAAAAAAAAAAACAGGTGGAGGTTCTATCTGGAGGGAGGACAACATTCTCTTTCTGATCCTGGATGTTCGACTTGTAGTTCCTGAAAACATGTACTTTTTACAGACTCATCTGTGATAGGACATTTCATGGTACATAGTGAAAAAGTAAAGCAAGCCAAGGGAGCCCACCTTCACCATGCAGGCTATTCTTTGTGAAATTAGCTTGTCGTGACTTCTTTGGGGAAGAAGCTTCTTTGGGGAAGAAGCACTGAGAGGAGCCCAGCGCCGCCTCCTGCTGAATTCGAGCCCAGCACGCTCTGTCCGGAGGCAGAGTTCTCGGTGGTCCCGGGGCAGGAACGGCAGCCTCAGCACTTGGCAGCGGACTTGCAATCTCGGAAGTGGAAAATTCACTAGCTTCTCAGATTTTTCACTCGACAAGATATTTCCCTGAGGAAATGACAGCATGAGATCCAGGCGTTGCTGTTTCTTCTGGGAATATTGTTGTTGTTGTTGTTTTAAGATTTATTTATTTATTTATTTGAGAGAGAGAGAGTAGGGGAAGGGCAGAGGGAGAGAATATCCGAGCAGACTCCCGCTGAGAGTAGAGCCTGACGTGGGGCTCAATCTCACGACCCTGAGTTCATGACCTGAGCCGAAACCAAGAGTCAGATGCTCAACCGACTGAGCCCTCCAGGCACCCCTGGGAATATCGTGGTTTTGGTTACGTTCAGAACTGAGTGCAATCCAGAGGCAGAGAGAAGCCTATTGGATAAACGTGCAGGTCGTGGGGGCTCTGCTCTCAGCAACCAGCTTCTGCCCGGCTGCGGCTGGCTGGGCACGTCTCATAGGGAGCGCGGTTCCAGGTTTACAGAAACAGAACATCCAGGACCCCACACAGCCTTCTCCACCTGCTCAGTTTCTCTGTAACCAGCAGCGGGTGGCGGGTTACATTGTTCCAACCGATGAGCAAGATCGATACTCTGTTACTGAGCAAAGTCCATAGTTGCCATCAAGTTTTACTCCCGGGGCGTGTCCACCCTTATGCAGGTGAGAGGTCTCACTGCCCCAAAGTCCCCTGTGCTCACCTGCTCGTGCCCGACTCCCACCTCGGGCAACCGCGGATCTCCACAGGGTGGCCGTTGCCAGGCCGTGCTTGCCACACTGCTTCTCCCTTCACTCAGTGACGTGCCCGGAAGCTTCCTCCATGGCTCTTCATGGAGTGAGAGCTCATTTCTTCTTAGTGCTGAATATTCCATCGTTCCTGGGCTTTCCCCAGCCACACAAGGCTTGGGAACGAGCTAGTCAACACGGACTGGGCTGGCCACCCCCAGACTCTGACCTGCCTCTCACTCACAGCCCTCACTGCCCTGAGAACACGCAGCTCCTTTGGTTTGAAGGTGTAGTGCAGGTTCTCTTGGTGGACCCCCATTTCCTTTGGGATCTTTGGGCAGAAACATTTTGTCTCTGTGTCTCTGCTGGCTGATGGTCCTTGAGCAAGTGAGGGGTCTACCTCACTTGCTTGTGATGGGGAGGGTCTGCCTCACCTGTCCGAGATGGGGAGGGTCTGCCTCACCTGTCCGAGATGGGGAGGGTCTGCCTCACCTGTCCGAGATGGGGAGGGTCTGCCTCACCTGTCTGAGATGGGGACGGTCTGCGTCACCTGTCTGAGATGGGGAGGGTCTGCCTCACCTGTCTGTGATGGGGAGGGTCTGCCTCAGCCACCTGTGAAGGAGAGGAACCCTGATGGTTTAGAAGTATCTTGGAATGCTCAGGCTCTGTGGAGGCATCAGCGGTCCATTCTGAAGTGTGATTTGTAGTTGCCCCACTAACTTCACCCGAGGGTTGCCCACAGGCCCGTAGAGCTGTCTCTCCTCCATGAGCTCTGCAGGCGAGGGAGGATGTGGGCTCATGAGGCCCCAGGAAATCAGTCATGAGCTCAGCAGAGTTGGGGGTCTTCTGCCCTCATCTCTTTCATTAATAGATATTTAAAAAGGCATGGGGGCGCCTGGATGGTGCAGTTGGTTAAGCACCCGACTCCTGATTTCGGCTCAGGTCGTGATCTCAGGGTCGTGAGTTCAAGCCCTGCGTTGGGCTCTGTGGAGCCTACTTTAAAAAAAAAAAAATTATAGATAGATATTTTAAATGGCAAATGCATTAATCCCCCCCAGCTTATAATGGGCTCTCTCCTGTTACATTTTCAATTACACCCCATCCCTTTCTCATTAGACAGTAGCCCACGTTCATTAAATGCAGAACTAACTTCCCCCGAGCAAAACGGGCCCAGTTGCAGAGGGTGATGATTGAATTTTCTTCGTCTCAGAGAATTTCATTTCCTATCCTGGGGCAATGGGTCTGTAAAGGAACTCCACTTACATGACTCATTTGTTGAGCGAGGGAGCCTCCTTCCAGGGGACCGGCAGGGACAAGCCGTGGGAGAGTGGAGGGCCAGGCTGGGGACCTGCCACGCTAGTCCTGTGTGCGGGACTGTCTGGGCTCTGGGGCCGGGACAGCAGAACGTATCCACGGGGGCCAGCTTGACCCTCACTGACTTGAGCGCCCTCCCGTCAGGTGAGGACAGCCAATCCACCGCACGCGGCAAGGCCTCTGGGTACCTGTGCCCCTCGAACCCTCCCGCAGAGCTGAGCGACACCTCGGGCCTGAGGCTCACCTACTTGCTCTTCCCTCATAAACCACCCAGAACCTGTCATCCGGTCTCCAGGGCCGCGTGATTTGAGTGCAAGGAGGAGCGAGGCGCGGGCAGAGCCGCTGAGAGCCGGCCGGGTGGATGGCTGCCGTTTGGGAAACAGTTGTGTGTCTCGCCCAAACCTAATGAACCCACCGAGCCCGGGGCCTGTGGCCTTCCACGTGGCCTCCACCCTGGCAGCCGCTCTCCTGCTCCCGAGCCTCCTCGGTGTGTGAGCTGTTCGCTCACTTGCCTAATCTCCTTGGACATCCCTGGCCCATCCGAGACCGCAACACCAGCCCATGGTGCCGCATGCACCTCTCCTGCCAGGACGGCCTCCCTGATCTCCCAGGGCTTCCCCTGATAGGAACACGCCTAGCCCTGCCCGCGGCTGTCTGCCCCCGCCCCCACCCCCCGACTCAGCTCCACCACGCACTAGTTTCAGCCACCCGGACCTGCCCCGCCTCTGCATTTGGTCATGTGGCCAGTTCTGGGGACAGGTCTCAGGGCCACAGAGAAGCAAGCTCTGGGCACCGTCACCCCTGTCCACAGCCTCCCTGTGCATAGCTGCTCGGTCCCCTGCGTGGATCACCTCTCTCCTCCCGTCTGCCACCACCTGCCCCCAGTGCCGGGTGGCATTCACTGAGACCGGACATGCAGCAGGGGACGCCAGGCAGAGCTGACCGGGGGCGGGGGGGAGATTTGTATGGACAGACCGAGTGGAGGCCACGGCTCCCTTACTTAGTAAATGTGGGGGGTCAGAGGGGTTCCCGGGCACATGGGAGTCAGGAGCATCCAATTCAGGGTACCCATGCGCAGGGCCTCTGCCCTGTGTCAGGAGGGGACTGGGACAGACAGGTACATCCTCAGTCTGCTGGGAGCACCCTTGAATCCAGGGGAGACTGAGTGGGTGAGGACAGGACTCGGGAGAGAGGATGGAGATAGGTATGGGGGGGCTTGCTGTGGACTAGGGGTGGCTGGGGCTGCATCAGAACCCTTGGCCCACAGGCAGGAGAAGCATTTGCTGGTGGGGTCAGATGGTGGCTGAGGTGCCGTCTGTCTGTCCGTCTGCAGCTTGGGTGTCCTGGCTGTGTCCACCCTCTGCGTGCTCCCCACCCTGCTCCTGAGGCAGCGTCGGGCCTGGTTTGTGGACACAAGACGCCATCGCTGGGCCGGAGCGTTGCCATGAGCCAGGGAGGCCCTGATTCCCCACTGGAGGGTCCACAATCCATCCCCCAAGCTCCTGTGCCCAAATTACGGGGTTCGTGACATGACCTTGGGCTGGGACGGCCGCTGCTGTAAGTGTGAAATTACTTAGTGTGGAGCCCAAGACGCCGAGGGTGCGGGGGGGGCAGGCCCTGTCAGAGCAAAGCGCTCCGTTTCCATCCCGTTTCTGGCCGGGATGCTTCTGCAGGGGAAGGTAGCCGATAAATCACGGGGTAAGGTTGAATGGGGTTTCAGAGACCCAGGAGGCACGCTTGTACTGTAAGGACGTCCCACACTGTATTTGGGACTTCCACGGAGAAGTGCTGCTTGTCTTCCTGAGATCTGAGTTTAGCTGGACACCAACCATTTTCAGTCACCCACCCTGTCGAACCTAACAGTAAAGGTGCCGGTGTGTCAGGAAGGGCCAAGCCTCTGCCTCAGTTAACCTGCAGTTAACCTGAGTTAACCTCAGTTAACCTGAGGCTCAGGGAGCCTGGTCCTGTGGCAGGGTGTGGGGTCCTGGGGTCTGCTACCGCCCCGTGAACCCACAAGGAAGAGTGGGTAGGCCCGGAAGCTTCTGGGCCCGGCTGGGACCCTGAGAGCATCATCTGGGCTGCACCGAGCCGTGGGTGTTTCCCGATACCGTGAAGTGGGTGCACACGGATCTGTGCATGGACCGTGATCTCGAGGCCAGGCAGCTGGACGCTTCGTCTCTGAGTTGGTGACAGGAGACGCAGTCCTAGAGAAGTTTGTCACTTTCCTTCTGGTAAGTGTCTGCACACCATTGGGGTCATACCACATGGAAGGCAGGGCAACAGCCCCTCCTCATCCAACCCCCAGAACCTGTGACTATGTGAGCTCACGTGGCACTGGGGGAGTTGATTAGGGACCTTGAGACGAGAGACGATCCTGGGCCCCCGTGTCTGGACATGACCACAGGGCCCTTGCAAGGGAAAGGGGGCAGGAAGGCCCTGGATGTGCTGAGGGAGAAGAGGTTGGCGCAAAGTGAGGGAGGGCCACATGGGGACCGTCGTCTCCAGAAGCCAGGAAAGGCCAGGCATGGTCCCCCCTGGGGCCTGTGCAGAAGGCAGAGCTGGCCACACCTTGACAGTGGCCCAGGGGGCCAGGCTGGATGTCTGACCCTTGGAACCAGGAGCTGACGGCCATATTGTACGTTCATGGTCATCCGCTGCTTTGCTTCATGTCAGAAGCATGCTTGGGAGCCATGGCCCCATGGACGACGAGATGCGGCTCATGTGCCTGGCCCTCCTGCGGCTTCGGGTGTCCCCTGGGGTCTCCAGTGCTGGGGGGGGGCTGCCAGTGCCCAAGAGGGCTCCTCCATTGGCTTCCTCTGAAGCCCGCTGCAAAGAGAGACTTCCAAGTCGGTTTGAAGGGCAAACAGGGGCTTGTGGGCGAGGCGTCTGTGCCCAGAACAGACTCCGAAGGCCACCGTCCTTTCAGTGTCCTTGAAGTCTTCCATCTCTGCCTTCCTTTTGCACTTGGAAACTTCAGTTCCAAAGCCAGAAAACAGGGGCATCTGGGTGGCTCAGTCGGCTAAGGGTCCGACTCTTGATTTCAGCTCAGGTCATGATGTCAGGGTCATGAGATCGAGCCCCGTGTCGGGCTCCATGCTGGGCGGTGGAACCTGCTTGAGATTCTCTCTCCCTCTGCCTGTCCTCCACCCTCCCTCACATGGTGTCTCTTTCGCTCTAAAAAACAAAACAAAGTCAGAAAACATATCCTGATTATTTGGGAAAAGATTCAGACCATCCCAGCTACACAACTGTCAGGAAAGATGCCCATTTGAATGGAGGGCCATGGTCAGGGACCCTTAGCTGGAGGAAGGTTTTCTGCTCACACCAGGGCCCCAGAGCTGGGAGGACAGGGAGGGGAGGCCCCAGCTGCCAGGGGGTTCCTCCCTCAACCTGGCACAGAGGTGGTGTGTGCATGTGCGTGTGTGTACGACAAAGGGGAGGCCTAGTGGCAGAAGTGGAACTGGGCCCATCCACAAGCCTGCACCAGCCCTGGCCAGCATGAACCTGCTTCTGACCCTCCCAGGGGAGGGCACCTGAGCTGGGCAGCTGCCCAGCCCTGGGGGCGGCCCCCTTGCTTTGGGCTTGCTGCATCCCAGGGCCCGAGGACCACCGAGTTCTCCTCCCAGGCCTGGTGCAGGGTTCGGCAGGCATAGCCCCCACCTTGGAGGCCCCCTCAGACTGGCCGTGCTCCCTGCCCCCACCACAGTTATCACTGCCCCTCCTTTGTACCCTGATGAAGGTCCGTCTTGACCAGATGCTCCAGTGAGGCATCTGCAGACACAGGAGGTGTGGTGGGGTTGGGGGTGGTCCTCTCCTCTGCTCTGGGAGTGGGCCCAGCAGGAGGGAAGCGTGGCGGCGGCCGGGCTGGGGGCTGCATCCTGGCCAGACTCCTGCTTCTGCCAGAACAAGACAGACTGCAGGCCCCCAGCCTCCGTGGCACCCTGACCTCCCAGGCCCTCTGCCCCCCGCCTCCCCGCCGGGGCCCCCGCTCACGGGGTGTGCTCAGAAGGTTGCTCAGGCTGACGGATGCTTTACAGGTTTTTGGCGGATGAGTGTCCACCTGCATGTGATCTGGGGGTAAGTGTTACTCAGGGACGGGGCTCGGCTGCAAATCTGGGCTAGACTGTTGTTTGCTTCTGGGTCCCCCCACCTCATGCCACGTCCGTGACATGAACATCGAAACAGCTCGTGCCCCATTATCAGAACGAGTGCTCCCTGTCCGATGCTTTACACACACCTGTGAACACACACAGGGCAGCCAGGTGATGCACACACGTGCTCGTCCACACACGTGTGCACACAGATGCGTTTGCCTGCCTGCGTGTGAGCACACGCGCACACGGTGATGTCTGCACACGTGTGCATGCGCTGTGCGTGTCTGTTGAGGCCCGAGGGCACCGAGCCCGCCCCTTTCAGTCCGATGAGTCCCTGACGAGGGTTGTAGTCAAATGAAGATCCGCGTCCAACAGAACCACAGCTGCACTTCCTGCTCGAGAGACGAGGCACAGCCGCTCGCACTGAACAGCCGGCCGGGAATCGCCCCCTACGAACCCGCCCCCTGCGGGCGAGGGTGCTCTTCAAGGCTGTGGGGGCCCCGTTGTGACCAGGAAGGCGGCCGGGCTTTCGTCTGGGCTTTGGGGGTGAAGCATCCGCATCTTGGCTGTCCTCACCTGCTACTGCACGGGGAGGCACGATCATGGGCTGACGGGCGCTCTCATTAGTGCTGAAGGGGCCCAGAAACAACCCCCAGCTGCCCCCCCAGGATCCCCCCAGCATCCCTCAATGGAAACAGGCCCCAGCAGACACGTCAGCCTTCAAATGCGGTTTCAGGAAAGGCACATAGAGCTGCCTTTTCTCTAAACAGTAGGACCCCCCCACCACGCTGCGCCACGTACCCCCAGGGCCCAGCAGCCCCTCACGCGTGGTGTGAGCACACGTGTGCCAACCTTTTTTCCAAAGGAGAGCTTCCCGAACACAGCGCAGAACACGGGCAAACGCCCCCAAGCCAGAGCAGCGGTTGACCCTTGCCACCCCGGGCCGAGCGCCGGCCGCCCCACATCCATGCGCCCAGTCCGTGCGTGCAGGGAGCAGAGCGCCCGGTCCTCCCCATGGGCCGTCCTGAAGACACTGCTGTGCCCACCCCGGGAAGGAAGGGAGATTCGAGCGGCAGGTTCTGGGCCCGCCCCCCCGTCTCCCGATGTCCCCGGTGGCACCTCGGACATGCAGCTCAGCCTGTGTCTCAGACACAAAGGTCAGGTCCCCTCAGAGTCAGGGCAGACTCTGGTCTCAGGGAGAAGGGGTGGCCCCTGGGCTGCCGGGTGGCAGTCTGAGCCGGGTGACCTGGCCCAGAGGGCCCACGGGCCTGTCCATGTGGTGTTGCCCGTGCTCTTTGTGGACCCCGTGGGACCCCGACCAGGGGATGACGGGGAGCCTCTGTGCAGCGTGGGCTGCACCTCCCTGCCTGGTCCTGCCGTGGCCGTAGGGAGTCCACAGCGTGGCTGGCTCCCTTTCCACAGCCCCTGCCCCACCCTGGTCAAGGTGTCAGCAGCACAAGGTGGGACTTATGCCTCCACCATGGGTGCGTTTCGGGCACCGGAGACGGGGATTCCACTGGTGAGTGGGGGGCAGTTTCCTGGGGTGTCTCTCTCTCTCTTTTCTTTTTAAAGTTTATTTATTTATAATCTCTACGCCCAACGCGGGGCTCAAACTCACGACCCTGAGATCAAGAGCCACAAGCTCTAGCAACTGAGCCAGCTGGGTGCCCCTCCTGGGGTCTCTTAGAGGAGTTCTCCCCCGAACGAAACGGTTGATGAGTCCCCTGACCCCTGACAGAAGAGCCTCAGGAAAGCCGGCTGCAACGTGTCCCGAGGGCCTTACCCGGTGCTACTGGGGACCGAGAGGGCAGGGACGTTGCCCCAGGACCTTGTGTCCCTGAGAGCTGGGGGGGCCTTAGGAGAGAGGACAGCCCCTCCCACGACAGAGGCTCGAGGGGGCCGGGGACACCCCCCAACAGCCTGGTCGTCTCTGGAGCTGCAAGGACTGCAGTGACCTGGAGGAGAAGTGGCTGCAGGACTCGGGGTGGGCGCCGTGCAGGTCCTCCCCACAGTCCCGGTGGCACCCAAGATCCAGGTGCAGAGGCGGAGAGTAGTTTCCCAGGCTGGGGGTTTGCAGGTGAGCAGCACGAAATCGGGGCCAGGAAAGCGCATGTCTGCAGGAGCGGCCTGACCCTGCATCCCAGACTCTGAGCTGGGGGAGGGCAGGTGACCAGGAACAGGGTCTGGTGGGAGGGAGGTGGGCTAAGGCAGGACGAGGGACTGGGATGGCAGACAGTGGGGCCCTTCTGATCTCAGTGGCATGATGAGAAAGCCAGCACCTAGAGAGTCCCAGTGAGGCGCAGGCCCTGGGGGTCAGAGAAAGGAGAGTGGGGACCCTGTGGAGGACAGGGCGAGAATCTCGCATGGCCTCCCCACACCGGACGAGGCGGCCCACGTGGGGTCTCCCCAGCCAGCCCCCTGCAGGTGGGCACGAAGCCGGCGGCCCGCTGTCAGCCCGGGTGAAAGCCTGGCTTCGATCCTGCTGGAGAGGCGGGCTTGGCTCTAGTCCCATCCATGGAGGAAGGGGAGGTCGGCAGGTGAGAGCGTGCCAGGGGCCCCCGAGTTGCCACACAGCCAGGCTGGCCCCGGGCACTGGCCTCTGCAGCTTGCGTCCGGCTCCCACCCTGTGGGGGAGCAGCATCCACGCCCTCCCCCGCGGCTGTCCTCCTCCAACAGGGGTGCGGGGCTGGCAGCCTGGGATGCTGTGGACGAGGCGGCTTTCAGGCTGGTGACTGAGGAGCTGGCACGAGGGCCTCGCTCTGTCTCTGGAGCGCCCGTTTCTGGCTGTCGCTGGGGCTGTGGGCGGTCCGGCCCAGCGCTGCAGGCTGCTCGAGCGCTCCCTGCATCCGTGATCCGTCATCCGTGAAAGCGAGGCCACTCGGGCCCACCGGGAGGGGCAGGGGAGTCCCGCCGCGGGCCCCCGCACCCACCCACCGTCGCAGCCCTGTGCGGAGTGTCCTGGGGAGGCTCCGAGGGCCCCGAGGGCTGCCCCGTGCCCGGGGATCAGCCCCAGAGCCACCACACATCGAGGACACGCTGCAAATGGACCCGCGTGTGCAGAGGGGCCGCCGGAGAGCAGAGCTGCTAATGAGGTTGGTGAGCGGGTGGCCTCGTCTCATCCGCTCCGGCCGGCTGATGCTGCCGGGAGGAGCGATGGAGGAGATTGCTTTTTTTTTAATTACTCTGTTAATTGATATAAAACAAAAAGGACTCAGATTAGTTGCATGCAATTAGCAAATTAATTCTCGGCAATTACAGACTTAATAATGGAGCGGCTTGGTGGTCACATGTCGGGCTCTGCGGCTCATGGACCGTGTTTCTGAGAGAGAGATTTATGGAGAAGGCACTGCAAGCAGAGGCGGAGCGGGCCTGTGGGGGCCCCTCGGTGAGGCGTCGCCCCTGCCCACGCGGCCGACAGCTCCCAGCTGTCCCGGGACGTTCCAGCGCTCCTGCGCCCGGCCGGGTAGAGGCAAGGCCTGTGGGTGTGCCTGTGGGTTGGGGTGGGGGCATTGCGGCCGTGGTCTGCTTTGGGGTCCTGGCTCTGCCCACGTCCACCACACACAACCCCGCTTGAAGGCAAAAGGGCTGGGGGACTCAGACCAGGCGGCTGCTGGGCAAGGGGGTGCGTGGTACATGTCCGCGTGTGGGGGCAGGGCTAGAGCAGCTCAGCCCCCAGAGGCCCTGCTGGCCCAGCAGCCCCCGTGCCTCGGTGACCACCTGCCAGGTGTAACGTGCTGGGCCAGCCGTCCCCAGGGTGCAGGTGACAAAGGCATATTACTAGCAGAGATCATGGTGCTGGGGGTGGACCCGGACTCAAATTTGGACCCTGCAACGGCCCGGCGGTAACCTCCGGTCTCCACCCCGCTGTCTGTGAATGGGATGGAGCCCCCGCGCCTGGCTGTGTGAGTGCCGACGTGGGGGTTGGGGTCCACTCAGCAGGGCCAGCGTCACAGAGGTCGGGCAACACAGGCAGGCACTCCTATCCCTTCCTGCCATAGCAGCTGTGGGCCTGACCCGGCCACTCCCCGGTCAGTAGAGGCCCTCCTGCCGTCCCCCGGCCCTGCCCCCTCCCGCAGAAACAGCCATCCCCCCACCCCGTCTCCCACGGCGCTCTGCTTCCGTTCCGCTCCCCCAGCAGCCAGCCTGAGCTCCAAACAAGAATCCCGGCATCCTTCCGGGCTCCTCATTGTCCACGGGCTGTTGGGCTCTCGGCTTAGGTGCTCCCTCTTCTGGGAAGCCCTCCCTCCCTGTGTTCCCCTGCCAGGCTGAGTGGGCATGTGAGCCTCCACGAGGCTGCCCGTGTCCAGGGCAGGGTCGGTCAGCAGCTCGGCCGGCCCCGCGAAGCTGCCCAGCACAGATATGCCATAGCCGGGGGCCCCTGCCCTCCACGTGCAGGACCTCACTGGTGAGCAGGAGGGATCCCAGCACCAGCCGGATTTCCCCCAAACCCCCAAAGCAGGGAGCCCCCTATGGAGAGCCCAGCGGCCTGTTCCAGGTCCCGGCCGTGGTGGGCACTGGCCGTCCTATAGACGGCCTGAGAACAGCAGGAAAGGGCCCCAGAGGCACTGCTCCCAGGCGGTGGTCACTGCAGCAGCCCGGACAGGGCCTGGGCCCCAGAGACCCCTTTCCCCGCGGGAGCCACGCTGGACCCGGCGTGAGGGTGGTGCCCACCCCCCATGTCTGGAGGAATGAGGCCCCTCAGACCGCCCCTCACGGACAGGTGAGTCTGGTCCGTACCTGTGTGCGTAACTGCCCGGCCTCACCCTTGACTGCCCCAAGACACCTGTCGCTGTGCAGAAGGACGTGCTGATTGCTTCCAGATGCTGTGTCTGTCTGGCAAGCGTGGTAACCCCGCAAGTCGTGGGCTATTAAGTGGCGGAGGATCATCGGGAACTGTGGGAGGAGAGCACGTACCCCACAGAGGCAGAACTTCCTCACGGCCAGGCGTTCGTCATTAACTCAATCCCGGGGATCGCGTGGTTGGTGTCCCTTGTAGGCTGCGGGGACGTCACTGACGCCGTCTATGATGCGAGCTGTGTGTGGGAGCCCGGGGCAGATCCGTCCCCATCGCCGGGGCTGCTGAGGACATGGGGAGCATCCCTTTCTGTCAGGACGCCTGCTCGTGCGGTGGCTTTCCCTCTGGGCGTCCGTCCCCGCCCGGCCACCCCCGTCTGTGGTGTCCGGTGACAGGGCTCACTCGGGCTGCAGGTGCGCAGCCAGTCGTCAACCTGGAGCCCTGGGGCCAGGTAGACGGAGAGCTCAGCCCTGGACAGGCAGGTGACCCGTGTGCCAAGCCGGCGCCCACCGCCCAGGCCCAAAGCCTTCCTGGAGGAACGGCGCCTGGACCGGACCCGTGTCCCCTCCTAGGAGGCGGCCGGCCTCTGCTCTTCTCCCTCGTCCTCTCCCCCCATGAGGCAGGAGTCAGGCTGATTGGTGCAGCTTCAGTTTCTGCAACGTTGACCAGGTCCCAGGGGAGGGGGCTTGGTGTCTCGCTTTCCTGGGCAGACCACCCCCTCAGAACTCCCTCTCTGCTCCTTTCTCCGAAGCACCGGCTGGATGGCGTGGACGTTGACATTTCCCCTGCAGCCCGTGAGAACGGGTGAGGGAATTCATCCCCCCCAGGAAGCTGCCTTCACCTCAGCTGCACACACACATTTAACTAAGTGACCCGCGGCAAACAGGATCGTCCCCTCAGACAGCCTGCATCTGGCTGGGCGCCCGCTGAAGACTTAGTCCTCATCCGCCCGTCGGGGAGACAACGCGCACAGAGATGCTTGCCCCATGTGTGGTCGAGAGGTCACCACATAGGCGCACTCTATGCCCTCGGCCTGCACGGCTTTCAGGTACCTGATTCTGCTGTCACCAGGGGGGAGTGTCCTCTCCTGACTTATCCACATGGGGATAGTGATCCACTCTGATCACATTGCTTGCTTATGGGTCACGGGAAAGGCGGTGGTGGCCAGGGAAAGAGGGAGGTGTCTGGCCGAGGCTCTGTGTCTCCTCTCCTGGATGCCAGTTCTCATCTGGAGGCCGCGGCCCTGGGGGCATCTGCTGTGCCCACCCGGCCAGAGATAGTCCCTGAGAGTGGTCAGAAGCCAGGAAGAGAGGACAAGGGGCTGTCTGCACCATGGGAGGCTCTCCATCGAGAACATGGCCCCACATCCTGCCTCTGCTCACGTCAGGCCCAGGCAGGGCCACATGGCCCTGGTCCCACACTGGAGTCCCTGTGTGTCCCCAGCACTGGGGTCCCTGCTCAGGGCTCCCGCTGAAACCCGGCGTGTGCCCACCATCAGAGTTCGGCCAGGTCTGTACCTGTGGGAGGCGACTTCATGTGGCTCACCTGGTTTGCAGTTCCTTGAGTCCCGAGGTTGGACAACAACGTGTGGTGTGCCCAAGATAAGAACCCAGACTTCCTGACTCCCATGTCCGGGTCTCGCTGACCCACTTTCCCTGTCTGTGGGTATCCATGTTTTAAAAATTTCCCTAGAGACAGGGGCCCTTGGCCCAAGTGAGCGGAGCCGGTGGAGGCCCGTGTCTGCAAGGGGTCTGGAAGGCCAGAGATGACCGTCCCCAGAAAGAATGGCCCTAACCCTCCCTAGGGTGCCACGGGGGAACCCACTTCCTGCCCCCCTCTTCCTGCGCCCCAGCCCCTCTTTTGTGAAGGGGGGGCAGACCCCATGTTGGTGTCTCTTGTGACTCTAGACAACAAGAGGGCCCCTCACCTTCCTACCTTGAGGCCCAGGGGGCAGCCTGGAGCACCCCATGAAGATTGCAGCTGGGAGGGCTCCCGAGGGGAGGCTGGGGCTGAGGGGCAGGCAGGGTCCTCAGAGGACGACCCCCCAGACTCCATCCATGCGCAGCTTATTCTGGGAGTGGGCTGCCAAGCTATAATCACTTATGACAAACTCCTCATTGAATCGGAGCAGGACTGGGGTGGCACCCATCTCTCTCCCCTTGGTGTCGCTATGGAAACGAAAGTGCAGGATGGGGGCACGAGGTGACTCCTGCACCCGGGGGAGGTGGCTGTCCTCTTCCATCTTGCCCAGACCAGGACGTTGGTACCATGAACTCTTGGCCTTCCCTCCGGAGGCAGATTTTCCCTCTACAGAGCCCAGGCGTGAGGGCAGCCTCCTACATCTGGCCCGGCCAGTGGTCAGGCTCCCTCCAGACAGCCGCCTGCTGCCCCCACCCTTTTCCTACTCACTGCATCCCCCACCTGGCCGGCTGGGTCATCTGGCACTGGGCCAGCTGACCACAGCCTCTGAGACCTCACGCAGCTGAAGACCAGGAGGCCGGGCTTCCCTCCCACCCAGCGGAAGAGAAAGGATGAGGTTAGTAATGAGAAAGGGATTGGGGTCTTTTGTTCTCTTTGTTCTGAGAGTAGTGATGAATGGGAACAGGACAGAGGTGCCCACTGCATCTAGATCCAGGTCCTGTCTGGGCCCAGGGGAAATAATACCCACTGGGCCGTCGGCAGGTGAGAGGGCACAGAGCCACAGTCCTGGGTGGGAGACAGAGGGACAGAGAGACCTTCCGGTGAGAGGCAGTGGCTCCAGGCCCAGCCCCACCACATGGCCAGGGTTACCGGGCCTGTGAGCCAGGCTTGCAGAGGCGGCTGGCTCTCAGGAACCCCCTTTTACTGGTGGCTGCTGAGCGCACGGGCCCAGACCCCCCACCGTGGGCCCCTTTCCCAGAGGGACCCTACCATCAGGATGAGGACCCTGCCCCCTTGTAGCTCATCCCCCATGCACGTGTCGCCCTGGGCCCCCCCCACGTCCCACCCCCGTGGCAGCCCTACTTGGGCAAGTCAGTCAAGCAGGACTCTGCAGGATGCCTGGCACGCAGCAGGGCCGCATTGATGTTTGGGGCCAATGGACACATGAGCGCGGCTGCCGTCTGTGTCTGGAGATGCCCCAGACAGGAGGGCAGGTGAGGACCAGTGAGCTTGGGGGGTAGAGTACGCGGAGGGTGGCCCCAAAAAGCATTGTCCATGTCCTGACCCTGTGAAAGGGACTTTATTTGGGAAAAGGGTCTTTGCAAATGTAATTAAGTTAAGGATCTCTAAGGGGGATCATCCTGGATTTGAGGTGGATCCCAACCCCAGAGACTGGTGTCCTCCTTAGAAATCAGCAGAGGGAGATGTGAGACACGCAGACTCCATGTGAAGGAGGAATCAGAGAATCGTCTACAAGCCAAGGACGCCAAGCACGCCAGAAGCCTGGAGCAGAGCGTCCGTCAGAGCCCCAGAAGGGACCTGTGACACTGGATTTCTGACTTCTGGCCGACCAGGACTGAGGAGAAATTTCTGCTGCTTTAAGCCTCCTACTTTGTGTTTTTTTGTTACAACAGCCGTGGGAAACTAACCCAGATGCTAGGTGTGCAAGGGTAGGGACCCCATCTGCGCCCCTCTCCCCAGCCTGCTCCCCATCTGTGTGCATCCCAGGCTGGCCGTTCATGGAGGTTGGGTGCTGGGCGATATCACACATTCCCAACGAACGCAGGTGGACCCGTGGTTAGATGTCACTTTTCTACCTCAACGTCATCTCCCTTTGAGAATTATCAGCCATCATAGCCATTCACAAAATGCTGCAAATACCATCTACAACTTGTAAGCAAAACACATCATTAGTCTGTCAGCCAAAGGTAAGGCTGCTTACCCAGCTAGTTTACTCCAGCTCGTGCAAGGGAACACGTAGGAAACAAACCACCATTTCCCTGTAATGATACCTGTATTTGGCAAAGTGCCCAACTCTGTGGAGATCCAAACAGTTCACAGTTTGTTTATTTTCCTCTTTGCACATTTAAATTGAATTCTCCTGGCATCCATGCTAGATCACAGGAAGGAAATCGGAAAGCCATCCTTTTTATTCAGTCAACGATTATTTGTTAGCCCCTACCAGGTGTCCACACTGCACCAGCTTGGAGGTACTGCAGTGAACGTGAGAGAACCTGGCTGTGGGAACAGGCAGAAGTGGGCTTCTGACCGGGGAGAAAAGATGCCAGCAGGTGAGCCGATAATGCAGAGCAGATAACACCCAAGGACCCTCCATGAGGCCTCAGGTGGGACGTGATGCCCCTGCTTCCAGGCTGGGACCGAGACATACAGGAGTGATGAGCACACCCCAATACTGGTGGGGAGTCAGAGCTAGAGCCCTGGCTTCCTGCTGAGTCAGGGGATGCTTTGAGGGGGTACTCTGGCCTTAGAAACGCTATGTCAACCCCCGCCCCCATCCACAATCCTGGGGCCCCCAAGGAAACAGTAAACCCAGTGCCAGGGTGGAAGGACACCTGAGACCCGTGGAGTCGCTGTCCGAGGTGCTGAAACGCCTCCCAGCATCCCCACCCTCTGCCCACCAGACCCTTGGCCACCCCTGACAGGGGTCTCCTGGGGACTCACCCCTGCGATTATGAGCGCTGCACAGCTACCTGGCTCCTCACAGGTGTGCTCACATGGGCGTGGATTCCATTGCAATGAACTCCAAGGACGTTCTCAAATGTCCTTGAAATGTGCCTGACATTCTGTTGTGTTTAATGAAATGAGAAACGAATGGCTAACAGACTGAGAGCTGGGATGTGTTGTGCCCTGTGCCTGGCTCTGGGCTACATGGGGGTACAAGCAGGAAAAATCCCAGCTGGGCCCCCAGCCTCACGGGGCTCACAGTCTAGTGGGACATTCTGTTAGTTCAAGAATGGACGTGTGATTATACCTGTTATGAAGGCCATGAGGGGGAGGTATGATGCATGAGGAGAGCACAGACGGGGCACCTGGCCTGGTCTGGGTCCCAGGAAGATTTTCTTGAGCAGATGCACTGAGCCATGGGTGGCAGATGAGCTGGAGCTGCTGGTGAGACTTCTCCGTGGAATGATACCTGGTTTTAGTGCGTTACATGCCTGTGCATGTGTGTGTGTTTGTCTTTGTGCATGTGTGTGTTCATCTCTCTGTGTGTGCATGTTTGTCTCTGTGTGTGCCTGCATGTGCCTGCGTGTGCATGTGTGCATGCATGTTTTTCTGTGTGCATGCATGCATGTGTGAGTGATGGGCATGTGTGAATATGTATATGTGTGTGGGCAGGCATATGTGTAAGGGGAGGGGTCTCCATCCACCTGGCGCTGCTGAGATGTTGAACAAGCCATTCCTACCTGGCATGATCATGGGTAGTTCACCTCATCAACGCTAAAAGAGGCCACAGGCCTGGCTTCCTGCCAGGGGCAGAAAATAAGCCCAGACCAGGACCGCCCGTTGGTCCCCTGCTGATGTGCTTATGACAACAGAGCTTCTGGGGGCAAAGCAGCAAGTAAGGTTAGTGCCTCTGGCTTAGATCCGTTCCCAGTTCCGATCCCTGAAGACACTTGATGCCTCTCGAGTGCCGATGCCTCGTCCGTTAGACTTTTATCCAGAAGCAATGTTATGTTCCAAAGTATCTTTGCTCCAGTTTCCAAGTCCCAGCCACCCTAAACAAAAATACCTCAAAAGTGATCATGACACCTTGCTTTTTCTGCTAAATAGGAAAGAAAGAAAAAGAAAAATCCCACTGGAAGAGACATGGAAATTCACCTTGAGATTGTCAGCTCCTTAATTACATAAAAATTATGAAACTATAGCTCTTTTGATTACTTTTTAATTTCTATTTTTTTAAGATTTTATTTTTAAGTCATCTCTATACCCAATGTGGGGCTCGAACTCACAACCCTGAGATCAAGAGTCACCTGTTCTACTGATGGAGCCAGCCAGGCGCCCCTCAATTACTTTTTTTTTTAATAAAAAAGATTTTGTTTTTTAAGAAAAATTGTAAGTTTTCAATTAAGAAATAAAAAAAATGTTTAAATAAAAAAGATGATTTTTTATAGCAGTTTACATTCACAGTTAATTACTTTTCAAGGGATCTTTGAAGATGGGTGCAGGTAAGCTGAGTCAAGGGCATCTGATTGGGTAAACTAAGGCAGAGAGTGTGTGCGGTGGGGTCACAGGCCAGAAGGGCACAGCCCATCTGCCTACAAGGGGAATCAGAGATTTGGGGCAACTATTCTGACAGTTTGTGAGACCCCCACAAATCCCCCAGTCTGCTGGAAACTCTGGTAAATTCCTGGCTGGTCTGTGGTCAGCAGGGTGGCACCCATGTGGGATCACCTGGATTGGAGGGCACCTGGCTGGGGGTCTCTCAGCTCCTTCTTGAGCTTGGTTCCCCTGGAGAAAGGCTGCCTCAGAGACCCCGGCTCTTCCTGACCAGTAGGGCCCCAGGCACAAGGGCAGAGAAGGACAGGAGCAGGAGCCAGGGGCCAGGGCCCGAGCTCTGGTGTAGTCTGGCATTGGACTCCTCCCCTGACCTCCAGCTGTGGTCCTTCCATCCTTCCATCAGGGGGAATAAGTCATCAGGCCACCACCCAGGATGTTGAGGGCAGCTGAGGACAGTCTGCAGTGTGCATGGGAGTGCTAATGAACAATGAGGGTGAATGGTTGTCACTGCTGGCTACAAAAGCCCACCTGGCCCTTCTGCAGCCCCCAACTTATCTCCCTTCCAGCTCATCCCCTCTGGCCCTGCCCCCTCCTCGTGCACCTTTGCAGCTTCCTTGCTTCGGGAACCCCTTGCAATCTTTCCTTCCCCTTGCTGAGTTCCAAATGACCTGCAGGCTGCTTTTAGCCTGGTCTGCATGTCTCCATGGCCCCGTCCTCCCCCTAGTTTGCACTCCCATCCCCACCAGGCCTGGACCCCCACCTGAGATCTACAGGGAAGATGGAGTGGGTGCACACCCAGGTGCTGGGAAAAAGAAGATCCACTCAGGGAGGCACCCAATGAACTCAGTCAAGTGACTTAGGGCTGGTCTCTGCAGCAAGCTGACAGAGGGCTAGGGCAGGACGTGAAATCGAGAGATGGAGGACAAGGATGCCGAAATTGGACCTGGCTTCCCACATGTGTCAGAGCCCAAAATGATCCCTTCTAGAATTTCAGCTTCTTTGGAGTTGAAAACTTGGCCCACGATATCCCTCTATGGCTCATTGCTCTGAACTTGTAAAACGCTTTGATGTGTGAGGCTTCTGTGGGTCTTTCCATCAGCTGCAAAATTAGGGGTATAATTATTAGTGGTGTGTTGTGTGTGGGTCCACTTGGGCCTGTCCTGATGAGGGTCCACAGCCTGAGACTGTGACCCACCAAAGCTGAGAAGCACTGCACAAGGGATGCTCCTGGCTGGACAGTGAGTTTATGGCAAAGACAGGGGTCCAGGATGCACCAGCTGGAGCACATTTCCCCAACCCCTGGCCTCTGCCTGGCTCACCATGGGGCTAAGATATCTTTAGCACAAAAATGTCCGAACCTGCCTCCCCCGTCTGGTGTCTGCATCCAGGTCCCGAGGTGATGAGTTTCATAACAGTGGATCCAATTGCTATCTGGTGCGCTTGTCTCTGTGAGATGGACTTGGTGTGGCCACCATGGGACCTACTTACAGACATGCATGGTCCCAAGGTCACTTTCATTACAGTGAAATCTCATTAATGCAGTTCCCTCTGCTCTGAAGTGTGTGGTAATTTGGGCAGCAGCTGGGGGAGTTTGCCTGCATGCCCTCTCTCCATTGAGGGGCTGCTGTACAAGCCATGTGGTAAACAAGGTGCAAGGGGAGAACCCTCTGTTTCCAGAAGCTCTGGAAGCCCCCACTTACCTACAACAAATGGCTTAACTCAATACACTAACGGGCCCATAAGGTTTTCATTAGCCTGGTCTCATGGATCACATAGATTTGAAAATAACAAGCATTGGCGCCTGGGTGGCTCAGTTGGTTAAGCGACTGCCTTCAGCTCAGGTCATGATCCTGGAGTCCCTGGATCGAGTCCCGCATCGGGCTTCCTGCTCGGCAGGGAGTCTGCTTCTCCCTCTGACCCTCCCCCCTCTCATGTGCTCTCTCTCATTCTCTCTCTCACAAATAAATAAATAAAATCTTAAAAAAAAAAAAAGAAAATAACAAGCATTGTTTTAAAATGTAAACAGTTGTGTTGGTTGTTGGCTCACCGGGCAGTGAGCCACCCCCGGCCCATCTTGAAGATACTCAGAGTCACGAATCCCTGTGAGCATGGAGTGTCCTTGCCCAAGGCCTAGGTGCTGGGAGGGTGGGCAGAGATCTTGCCTTTCAAAATCCTTCCCTGAGGGAGTCAACCAGTCAAATCAGAAACCAGTCAAATTAGAAATCAGCAGTAAAGAGCAGTAAAGATGCTCAGGAATTCAGTAATGTGCTTCTGAATCACACGAGTTTAGGAGAAAATCATAGCAGACAGTTAAAGCATTTATCACCTTAAAACAATGATGCTCCTGTCATTCTTGCTTGTAGGGTGCAGCCAAGTTGGCCACCAGATAAATTCTGAGCCTTAAATTAATTTATCAAAAGACATAAAGACTAGAAACAAATAGGTCGAGTGTTGAACTCAAGAAGCCAAAAGTAGAACCAGAGAACACATCCATAGAAAGTAGAAGAAGAAAATAAGAGCAAAATTAATTGTGCCAAAAGCAAAAAAGCACTGGAAAGACCAGCAAATCCTGGAACTGCCTCCTCCAATAAAACTGGTCAGACAGAAAAAAATGGGAGGAGAGAGAGAAGGACTTTTTAAAATAGGATAGAAAAATTGTGACAGTGTATGTTTGAAGATACAGTAGAAATTTTTTGAGCCATAAATCATACTGAGAACTTTTATATCCATAAATGTGAAACTGTGCATGAAGTAAAGTATATAGAAAAACCATGGCAAAACTGACAAAAATATACAAAAGAAATGAACAAACCAATTACCACTGAAGAAATTACATCAATAATTGAGCCTTTCCTCCCCCTATACCCCCTGCTGCTGCCCACACCTCTAGACCCAAGATTTACAGGCATGTTTTACTGAACATTCTAGGAATAAGAAATAACCATCTTTAGAAGTATTTCATAGAAACAGAATAAAATGATCCAAATAAGTTCATGGAGCTGGTATAGTCTTGATAACAAAACAGGACAAGAACCAAAAGAAAATGCTAGCAAATTAAATTCATCAGTGTATAAAAATCAATACATCATGGCTAGGAATGCAAAGCTGGTTTAATCTCAGAAATCCTTTGTTGTCAACCACATTAACAACAGAAAGGAGAAGAACTATGTGATCATCTCAACAGAGGTGAGAAAGTGAGTCCACAAGATACAGCACACTTGTCAATGCTCAGCAAGCTAGGAATACAATGGGGGAAAATGTACAGCAAACATCATAAATTAATAATGGGACTTTAGAAGATTCATCACATCTTATTTCCATAAAACACAATTGCACAGAAGCTCAGGGAAATATGCAGATAAACTATGAGAACTAATCCTGCATTCAGCAATTTGCTAAGTGTAGGATTGAGTACCAAAATCAGTAAAATAATACTCAAAGAGGAAATAAAACAGAAAAGAAATTCAACTTGCAGCAGTAATAAAAGCTATGAACAATTTGCCTTCAAGGACATATCATGAGCTTGGTGAAGGCCACTAACAAAGACCTGGTTAAATGGAGAGACTTATCGTGTAAATAAAAGGAAAAATTGAACAGCATGAAGGTGTCCATACTCCACAGATTGCCTATAAATCCATGACATCCCCAATCAAAACCCCAAGAGCCACTAAAAGTGGGTAAATTGATGCCCTCAGTTCTGTTGAGATGGAGTTGCCCCATTCCTTCGCCTACAACTAAAAAGCCCTGGATGCCATATAGCCAACAGGTGTAGGAAGACTCTGTAAGAAGGCGCTGCCTAGAGACCTCAGGATGGAGGAATGACATGGCAGTCAGATCCCTGGGTTTCCTTATTGCCTCCCATACAGTGTAGAGAGAACTTCACAAAGCCCCAACCCAGAGCTGCCAACAGGCATGGATTAAAAAGCTCTAAGAAAAGCCTATTCCCCCAGCCAGAGGATCAAGAAAAGGATGGTTTAAAAACAAAACACCTTTTTGGCAATACTCACCCCATTCTGCCCAAACTCCAATGGAAAACCACACTTCTGAGCCCTTCGATGCAGAATTCAGAGTCAGGAGATAAGCCCATGTGTCTACAGCCAACTGATTTTCAGCAAGAGCGCCAAGACCACTCAGTGGGGAAGGATAGTCTTTTCAACAAATGGTTCCAGGACAACTGGATATCTTCATGCAGAAGCCTGAAGTTAGACCAGACCAGGACCTCCTGCCTCCATATGCAAAGCTGACTCAAACTGTGTCAAAGACCTAAATGTAGAAGTTAAAACTGTAAAACTCTTAGAATAAAACATAGGGGTAAATTTTAATGACCTTGGATGTGGTGATGGATTCTTGGATAAGACATCAAAAACATGAGCAACAAAAGGAAAAATTAAATAGGCCTTCATCAAACTTAAAAACTTTTGTGCATGAAAAAACACTATCAACAAGTGAAAAGAGAGCCTACAGATCAGAAGAAAATGTTTGTAAATCTCATGTCTGAAAAAGGACTTCTGTCCAGATATATAAAGAGCTCTTATAACTCAACAACAAAAAGACAACCCAATTAAAATTCCTACCTCAAGAAACTAGAAAAAGAGGAGAAAAATAAGCCCAAAGCAAGAAAAATGAAGAAAATAATAAAGACAAGAGCAGAAATCAATGAAATTGAAAATAGGAAAACAATGAAGAGGATCAACAAAAAGCTGTTTCCTCAAAAAAAAAAAAAGAAAGAAAGAAAATTAATAAACTTGACAAACCTCTAAGAGGTCTGACAAAGACAAAAACAAAGAGGACCTAAAGCACAGTATCAGGAATGGAACGTGGATATCGGCACAGACAAGAAAGGAATGCTATAGACCAGACTACTAACCTGCCCAAGCTCAACCAGGATAAAGAGAGAGCATGAACAGTCCCACTGCCATCAAAGATGAATTGGTAATTTATAAGCCACTTAAAAAAAGAAATCTCCAGAATTTTCACTAGAAAATTCTACCAAAAACTCAAAGAGAATGAACACCAATTTAACACAATCTCTTTCAGAAAATAGAAGAGGAAGAAACATTTTTTATTTTATGAGCCACTGTCCCTCTGATATGAAAACCAGACAAAGACAATACCCAACAAACAAAACAAGAAAAAATTACAAATCAATAGCTTTCAATAACTTGGATGCAAAAACCATCAAGAAAATATTACTCAATTGACTCCAGCAATGCGTAAGAAGAACTATACACCATGACCAAGTGTGATTTAGTCTAAACATGCAAAGCTGTTCTAACATTTGAAAACCAGTCAGTATAACCCACCATATAACAGCCCAAAGGAAAAAAAATCCTATGATAATATTGAATGATGAAGAAAAAGCATCTGAATCCCACATATGTTCATGATAAAAACTCTCTGCAAAGTAGGAATGGGGGGATTCCCCCATGTTGGTAAAGAGCATGGACACAAGACTGTTAACTAATACCACACTTAACGTTGAGCACGGAAGTCTCCCCTCTAAGACCAGGAACAAGGCAAGGATGTCCAGCCTCGCCACTCTTATTCAACTGAGTTCTCCAGAGTCATGGTGGGTGGCTCTGTTGCCGTGTTCCCAGGGAGGTACCAGGGGGTGGTGTTTGGGAAATTTGGGAAATGGGGTTTTCCCAGGGATCCTCACTCCCTCCCCCTCATTTCTCTGCCCCCTGCTCCCCAAAGATTCCTTCAGGCATCAGCATTGATCGTGAGTACTCACCCCCCAGCCCCGTCTGCCGCCCCCTGGACAGGTGGGGTCTAGAAAAGAGGAGAATGGGCTCCCAGGAAAATGCAGCCCCCCACCCTCCTCCTAAAAGGACCCCTCTCTTGGGTGAAGAAGTGTGGTGGTCCACCACGAGGCGGCCCTCCCACATGCCCAGAGAAAGGAAGCACTGGACAAGGGTTTGGTGGCCACACTCAGGTCCCAGCGCTGGCTCCCTGCAGTCGCCCTCTCCCTCAGCTGCCAGAGGGGTCTGCCCCTGGCCCTCCACGCTCGAGTGTATGCCCAGCCCCACTTGGGCAGCATGCCTTCCAGAAAGGTGGAGGGAAGCAAACCCTAAGGTAGGTGCTGTCCAGTGGGAACGCGGGCACTGCTCAGCCCCTATTCTGAGGGTACTTGTCACGCCTTCCTGGAAGCTGTACCCGAGCAGCCAAGACCACCAGAACCTCCCAAGTGGTGGCGACTGCGTTGTCAGGTCCAGCATCCACAACCTTGGTGTCTTCTAAGGTCAAGGGTCTCTGACCAGGTGGAGACCATCAAGAGCCTGTGACACCCAATCAGCTCCTTTCTCCTAAGATCTCCTGCCCCGCTCACCCCAGAGCTTAGGATCATCTATTTTAGAGGGTTTGGGGGCCACAGCAAGATGCTCAGAGCTGGAGACTTGGGAGCAGCAAGGCCAGGCCCCCAGACCTGCCTGGAAAGGCCCTGGGCTGGGGAGCCGTCCTTCTCACCTCACCCCTCCCCCACTATTTCTCCTACTTCCAGGAAACCTGCTCCCCAACTCCCTGCTGGGGTGCAGCAGGAACCCAGCTTCATTACCTGGTCTGTGGTTGGGGGCTGAGACGCTGGGACTGGTGCGCAGGCAAGACTCTGCTCCCCGCCCCCACCTGGTTCTGCCAGCCTCCCTGGCCCGCTTAACCTTCCTCAGGAGCGGTGGGTCTGATTGGCCGCTGTCCTTAGAATGGGCTTAGAATACCATTAATCATGGTGAATTCATTAAGCATTTCACAGGAGGCCTCGGTACCCAATTTGACATCAATTACTTTGAAATTAAGTGACAGTGCCCATGGCGTGGGGACAGAGCTCTGAGCCGTGTCCACCTCCCAGAGTTAATGGCCAGAGGCCAAACTGCAGGGCCCGGCTCCAGGTAGGAGTGACCTGACAGCAGGACTCAGGGCCAAGGTCAGTCCTGGCCTCCCCCTCCACGGGGGGCAGCTGGCTGGGGTCGTGCACAGCAGTGTCCGGTTCAGGTGGGTCCTGGGCAGGGAAAGGCCCAGGCCTGAGGCCCATTCCTTGGAGCTCCTGCTACACCTGGGAGCTTGTTAGAAATGCAGAATCCGACCTCCTGCCTGAGAATCTGCACTTCAACGTGGGCTCCAGGGACTCCCCGGCTGGGGAAGGCCTGCTCGAGGGGACGTGGCTCACAGCAATGGTCTGCTCTGCCCAAAGCCCCCCTGACATGCACAGCCACGGTGCAAGGAGGTGGCCGTGTGCCCCACAACCAACACCATCAGGGATCGGTGTGGCCTGTTTGTGCATCTCTGTTCATCTCTGCACAGGGAGGGGCCCCTCCTGGGGACCGGCCTGCCCGGTTCCCAGACCTGAGCGCTGACGCCCGTGAGCTGGCGGCTGAGGGAGCAGCTGGGGCGGGGGGGCCTGAATCCGGACTGCACCACACGCTGCTGCTGGGCAATCCTATAATCAAAACCACAGAGCTGCAGCGTCCCGGAAAATGGGATCTGCATGATTTGAAATTTGAGGAAAATCTCTAAATACTTTAATTTTGATAGAAACTGTTTCCACTGCTGACATGTGTCTACACCTATAATTTCAGTTGATAAATTGCTGTAATTTCTCCTCCATTTCATGTTCTTTCGAGCATTAATTGTCAGTTGCAGGGTAAGACACGATAGAAAAGAGAGAGAGGATGATGCCACGGGCCGGGCACAGGCGCTCTTTGCAGGGTGATTATGTGGCTCACAGACGTGTGTGGAAGTCTGGGCTCGCACAAAGATGCTCTGTGAGGAGCCCCTCTCCCCAGCCAGCAGTCCTAGCTGAGAGGCTGAGGTCTGAGCACCAGCAGCTGCCGCCCTGACACACGTGTGCAGACACACACGCACACGCACACACACACGCGTGCACACGCACAGACGTGTGCACACACACACACACACACACACACACACTGGGCATGCGTGCGTGCACCACAGAAACTGTCTACATCCAGCCTGAGACACCCTGGTTGGCCCCGACTGGTGACATCAGTGGTGGGGGGGACAGTGGACAAGGGGTTACAACCCTGTCCTCCACCCACACCCCCTGCAGGAGCCACACCTGCTTCCTGCTCATTCAGCAGGTCCTGCCCGCCTGAGACCCTGCCGCACAGACCTGCAGGCCCAAGCTCTCCCTGGGAGTCTTCAGGGCGGCCCCCAAAGAAGGCGTGGAACGTCTCGGGGCAGAGCTACAGCCTGGGTGGGACCAGAGGCCCCTGTCTTCAGGCCAAACTTTCTGGCAAGCCCCTGCTAGGTACACACACCAAAACCTCCCCAGGGGTCCCACTACCCTCACTCAGGCCTCAGCGTTGGCTAAGAGGCTAACAAGAATCTGCTGAATACTCCATGTGCAGGTGGTCCCTCCACCTTCAAGGTCAACTCCACACCTGCACCTCCACCTTCAAGGTCAACTCCACACCTGCACCTCCACCTTCAAGGTCAACTCACACCTGCACCTCCACCTTCAAGGTCAACTCCACACCTGCAGCTCATCCTTCAAGGTCAAGCCCACACCTGCACTTCCACTTTCAAGGTCAAGCCCACATGGATATGGTGTCTTACAAGAACATAAAACACTTTTCAGCTTTTCTTAGGGAAATAAAGAACTGGTCAGGGCTGGTCTCGAATCTAGGCCTCATTTGTTCATCTTAAAACGCTCCTCGGGATTTGGTCCCCGGCCCTGTCCACCACCCTAGATGTGTTTTCGAGTCATCCATCCCTGCAGACCGCTTACCCGGTTAATGCCTGTCCCACTCTCAGCCCCAGGGGCTCTGCGCTGCCCACGCCACAGATCCCCTTCCCCACTCTGTTAGAACAAAGCCCACCCTTATCCGGCTGTCACACGGCACTACCAAATTATTCTATTAATTTATTATTCATGATGAAAAATTATTCTAATAACATTTTCCATGCTATTAATATTCCAAAGATGAGCTGTTTAAAGCCCCTTCCTGCGGCCCTGCTCTTGGTGAGAGCCAATCTATTTTTAACAAAGTGTATTGAAATTAAAATCTAATCATGTGCAATATGCTGCGTTGAACAAATATGCTTTCAGAGAGTCTGAGTGCCACAGCCCCCAAGAGGAGGCAGGAAGATGGGCACCTCCCTCTGCTGGTGGGTGTTGGAGGCGACCCCACCCAGTCCATGGAGAGCCGCTGAAGTCTCAGGGCCCCTCTCTTCACTGGGGACTGGGCCCAGCCCACCACTTCTCCCTCCCTCCCTGTGTCCAGTGACCCTCAGAGTTTGGCTCTGGGCACGGGGTGTGTGCAGACCTCTCGAGTAGATGTGGACATCTGAGGGTGGTCCCTGGATCAGGAGAGAAGGGGAGCTTCTCCCTGCTGAGACATTCGTGGAGGCCCCCTGCCCCCTCCCTCTGACTGCCTTCTCAGTGTGGGGGTCCTTGGCCTCCCCCTAACATGCACAGCAGCCCACGGTAGGCTGGGGTCCAGCAGCCAGGGAGGGCACGTTGGCAGCCATCCTGCTCCATTCCCTCTGCAGGTCCCTTCAGTGATGTCTCTGTCCATTAAACAGCCAGGTCTATGCATAAAGGCAGCATCCACCCTTCTGTCCAGCCTTGGCCACTCCTCCGTCCCCCGGGGCTGGAGACAGAAGAATGAGATTCGAGCCCACAATGTCATGGGAGGTTCCGCCCAAAACGCTGGGGAAGCTGCCCGGAAAGTATCAGCTTGGTGAGGAGAAGGGTGCTGGCTAGCCTACCCAGCAAGGGGCCAGGGGTCTCCCTGGGGAGAAAGGATCAGGGGTCTCCCTGAGAAGGGCCAGGGGTCTCCGAGGCGGGAGGGGAGTGGGTGCTGTCTGAGCCCAATAGGCAGAAAGCACAAAAGCCCCTCCAGGCCAGTGAGGGGAATGCGCTGCTCCCAGGGCCGCCCCCAAGCCCACGTGCTGCGGCGAGCCCCTCAGGTGTCCAGCACGTGGCCCCTTGGCTGCCCACAGAAGGAACCGCTGCCTCTCCCAGCCCCTGGGCGGCCCCACAATTACCTAGATTGTAGTTCGTTTTTGAAAAAAGATCATTGAGTTCTGCTTAAAAGGTTTATTGAGTCCCATACCAGGGAGCCGTATGATCAGTTGTTTCTGGTCCGTTCGCAGAGCTGGGCAACCACCACACGGCCAACCTGAGAACATCTTCATCCCCCAAAGGAAACCCTGCCCCTTCAGCTATGCCTCCCACCCCAGTCCCGGGCAAACCTTAACCTGCTTTCTGTCTCCATGAGTTTGCTGTTCTGGACCTTTCCTATCGATGGGATCAGACAACACCTTGTCCTTTGTGCTGTGTGTCCTGTGTGAACAGAGCATCATGTTTTTGGGCCCCATCAATGTGGTAGCAGGTGTCCATCCTCACGTCACTCCTTTTCACGGCCGAACAAGAGGGCACTGCAAGGATGGACCCATCTTGTTTGCCCGCCCCCCGTGGATGGACACTGGGGTTGTCTGCATGTTTGGTTATAGTGGATTATGCGCTAGGACCCTAGTCGGGTTCCTGCTCTGTCACACCAGCCTCGGCCTCCAGGACAGACAGACTCAGGGCTCGCCCAGGCCTGGCGGCAGGAGCACCGCATGCACCCCTGCGAGAAAGCCCCTGTGCATCCACACTGAAGGACATCCCAGGGACCTTGAATGGACCTGCCGGGATCCCCTCCCAGGCCTCAGGCTGCCCACGACTGTCAGAGCTGTGTCCCCCTGCCCTCCCATGCCGGCCCCCAGCCAACCTTCCCAAGTCACCCTCAGGACCTGCTGCACCGAGCAGCTCTGGACTGTGACGTGTAGGGAGCCTTTCTCCGGGACCACGCAGTCCCAAATTTTATCCCCAGGGCTGGATTTGGTAAGAAATTCTAATTAATTTCCTTTTCAGTAAAAGGCAAAGCTATTTTTAAATTGCACACCTGATTGAATTAACAAAATGTGAGACAATTGACAGCCCTCCTTTTTATATTTTCATGTCCTTTAAAATGCATGCTGAATTTCATTTTCTCTCTCATTCTTCCCATGGGTCCTAGTTGCGAGGCCTGCACAGCTCAGCCCAGGCCGCTGCAGTCATGGGATGCGTGTCCCTGCCTCTCCGTGGCTCCACAGTCAGTCCTGCTCCCCCGCTCACACAGCAGTACATTTTCGAGGGAAGTCCTGTTTGCCTTCCCATAATCATCTCCCCCACAGCTTGCAGCTTGCTCCCAAAATCTTGTCCTGGGGTGGGGGCAGGGTCCTAGGGTGGCTGTCAGCTCCCTGGGGCGTGGAAGGGGGGGAAACGGGGGGCTGGAAAGGAAAGGCCAGAACTCGGGGAGCGCCTGGCCCGGGTTGGCCCGGTGTGTCCCAGAAATTACTTCTGCAGCCGCAAGGCCCTGCTGGGTGGGGGGACCTGATCCTCTGGCTACAGCTGAAGCCGTGACCACAAAGCTGAGGCTGGGACAGGTTAGGGGGCGATCAGAGCAGAAGCTGCCCCCCAGTCTTCCTCTGTGTCTCTGTCTCTCTGTCTCTGCGTCTCTGTCTCTGTTTCTGTCTCTCTCTCTATCTCTGTCTCTCTGTCTCTCTGTGTCTCTATCTCTGTCTCTGTGTCTCTATCTCTGTCTCTGTCTCTCTGTTTATCTCTGTCTGTCTCTCTGTCTCTCTATCTCTGTCTCTGTGTCTCTGTCTCTATCTCTATCTCTGTCTCTGTCTCTCTGTCTCTGTCTCTCTGTTTCTCTATCTCTGTCTGTCTCTCTGTCTCTGTCTCTCTGTGTCTCTATGTCTATCTCTGTTTCTCTATCTCTGTCTCTGTCTCTATCTCTGTCTCTGTCTCTCTGGGTCTCTACCTCTGTCTCTGTCTCTCTGTCTCTCTCTCTGTCTCTCTGTGTCTCTATCTCTGTCTCTGTCTCTCTGTGTCTCTGTGTCTCTATCTCTGTCTCTGTCTCTCTGTGTTTCTGTCTCTCATCTGAGTCTTTCACTGGGACACCTGTCATTGGATTTAGGGTCGCCCAGATGCAGAGTGGCCTCATCTCAGGATCCTTCGTTACATCTGCAAACCAGGTCCCCTTCACAGGCTCCAGGAGGACGTGTCTCTCGGGGTTACCAGTCAGCCTGCTGCAGGCACAGATTTGGAGGCCCTTGCAAACACCACTACGGACCAGAAATGATGCCGATCGGCCGGGCACGCGGAGGCAAGAGCAAGAAGTAACCAGACAGGGTTCCACGCGAGAGCTGGTCTGGGGGCAGCCCTGTGTGCCCCCCCCCGCTGGCGGGCTTCTCCCCGGAGATGCTGACCCCACCTGCCAGCGGGCAGGGGTCCCCAGGGCCCCGCGGAAGCTCCCTCACCTGCTAGGATGCTGCCTGGCTTGTCTCCCCGGGAGAAGCCTGTTGTCGGGCCTGTATTCCAGCAAAAGAGGGAAAGCGGGGACAGCTCGGGGATGGCAGTGAGGCTGGACGTGCTCTGTGATGGGGACCCTGCCTCGGGAGACAGGACACCCTCTACGGGCCGTCCTCTCATGCACTGGGCCTTGCACCCGACTGTGGGCGCCCTGTAGGGGGCCAGAGTCAAGGGGCTTCTGAGGGGTGGTGCCGACCTTTAACATCTCAGCAATTTACTGAGTTGAACCTCAGTAAATGAGCTGCTTTGACGTGAACAACTCAGTGGCATTTAGCAGGTTCGTGAGGTCATGCAAACCACCACTTCCAGTCTCAGGCACGTCCCCGTCCCTGGAGTGAAGCCCCAGCCCCGTCAGCCGTCCCCCCGCCGCCTGCGGCCCCACCATTGCCTCTCTGTTCCCGTGATGTGACGGGGGCGGGGGGCCATGTCCAAGTGCGGTGGCCCAGCATTTGTCCTCGTGTGACGGGCTCACTTCACCCGCGTGAGGCCCCTCGCCGTGGCAGGTGTCGGTCTCCTTCCCTCCCAGACAGAAGGATATTTCTGCATCCGGACCAACCCCATCTTATTTATCCGTGC
The DNA here is from genome assembly GCF_029215605.1 of Mirounga angustirostris. Classification (NCBI taxonomy): domain Eukaryota; kingdom Metazoa; phylum Chordata; class Mammalia; order Carnivora; family Phocidae; genus Mirounga; species Mirounga angustirostris. Next base: position 137,650,494 of record NW_026991718.1, on the reverse strand, counting down.
ATTTGTTGAGGGGCGCTGGGTTGTTTCCATATCTTGGCGGTCATGAATGATGCTGTTGTGACCCGGGGTGTGCAGACGCCTCTCTGAGACCCTGCAGCCAGCTCGCTGAGCTGCCGTACAAAATACCACCTCCTGGTTGAACAGCAGATGTTTATGGTCTCGCAGTCTGGAGCCTGGGAGCCCAGGGTCCAGGCGTAGCTGGGCTGGCTTCCTCTGAGGCCTCCCTCCTGGGCGCGTAGACGCCGCCTCTCCCCGGTCCTCCCCCCTCTGTGTGAGTCTGTGTCCTCATCTCTTACAGGGACACAAGCCTGGTATGGTTAGGGCCACCCTAATGAGCACATTTTAACGTAATCACCTCTGAAAAGGCCTTATCTCCATTGCGATGTCACGCTCTGAGGTCCCGGGGGTTAAGACCTCACACTTGAACTTTGGGGAACACAATTCAGTCCATACAAGCCTGTTTCCAATTCTCTGGGGTGTAGACCCGGGAACGGAATTGCCGGGTCCTGCGGTATTTCTATGAGGACTTTGCTGAGGCCGGCTAGACTGTTCCCACGGTGGCCACCCGGTTGCACCCCTCCAGCCAAGGACACGGGCGCCAACTGCCCCGCAGCCTCCTTGGGTCGGCCGACCGGCCCTTCAGCCCGAGGAGTGAGCGGCCACCCTGGATGGCGGCTCAGCCAGGCTGTTGCTCATTTCTTTCTGAGCCGGGAGCGCTGGGAAGGGCCAGGGCCCCTCAGGAATGTCATCCTGGAAAATGCTTAAACGAGGAATGGAATACACACGAGCCCACATCCTGCCATCCTGTGGCCATGTGGCTGCGCGTCTCCAGCTGTCCATTCGCCCTCCTGGTGTGAGCTGTCCCCACAGGGAGAGCTCCTGCACCCAGCTCCCCAGTGTCAAGGCTCTGCCCACCCCTTCCCTGCCTGGCTCAGCCTCCCACTCGGCCCTGCTCACCTGCCCTGAAGCCCCTGCAGTAACCACACCTGGCCCCCGCCAGCCAGAATCAGCCACCTGCAGGTGTGATTTCCAAAGATCCCTGCCTGTTTTTATTACCCACCCTGGTGGAGAAGCCTGACCTTTTTTTCTTCCCGACTGCTAGATCGCCAGCGCCCTAGAGCCATCCACGCCCGACTGAAGGGAAGCAGTTAGTCTAATTTAGAACAATATTGACCTTCTCTTCATGTCCTTTTCCACTCTGACTGAATTACAGGGCACGGCTCTGGAATGTTCCTCTCACTGCCCGCAGGGCTCAGGGGAGAGCCCCACAGAAGCCCCTACGCAGGCTCCTCTCTGCATCTCCCTGGGGTCTCTGGGGGGGCGGGGGGCTGTGCGGGGAGAAGGGCTGGCGGGGCCGCGGCCAGCAGAGAGGGGGCTGCGGGGGGCTGTGTGGCCCCCAGGGTCAGCCCCGGCGCCCAGGCTCTTGCTCAGATCCCCACTTGCGTGTCGGGGGACGGGTGTTCTTTCCTTGGGACCAGCGTGTCCTGTCCTGGAGGACCCGCAGAGAATCCAGTCACATCAGATTCACAAGCACGCCTGAGGGGGGACATGGGGCCCGCTGCACACAGTCCTCACGTGTCACCGGATCCCAGGCTGTAGGGAGAACAGTGTGTGTCCACAGAGAACAGACCCCGTCCTGGAGGGAGGAGCAAGTTTCTGGAGCCGGCCGGGACCTCTCAGGACCACACAGGCAGGACTTCCATCCCCCAGGTGCTGCCAGGGAGGAGAGCCGTGAGAAGGGCCTTCGGGACAGAGGGAACTGAGCGATTAGCCAAGGGGCTGGAAGAGTTGCGGCTGGTGGCGAGGTCCAGCCAAGCTCTGTGCCCAGAGCCCGGTGAACACCCACACAGCCGGCCGGTCTCTCTGAACCCCTGGGCCTCTAGGCTAAGAACATGCTCCGCTGCTGTGGGGCCTGCCGGTCCATGACGGCCTCCGCGGAGCTCCGCGTGTGTGCGGGTCACCGGGCCAGAGAGACAGGAGGTTCGTGCATCTGTCTGGGAGAAGCCAGCCCCCACTTCGCAAGCAGAGCGCGCCGCTGGGGGCTCCCACGGTGGTCTCGGCCGTGCTGCCCTGTCCGCTCCCAGATGGTTTATGAGCACTTCTTCTCCTGCCTTTTAATACATTTAATGAGTTTAAAGCATCCACTGTGTATCAGAAATTACTTAATTAGCTTATCAAACCCCTGGGTCACTCACAATCCATTTTCCAATTCCCCAGAGCTATTGGTTTCAGCTAGTAACTCCCCCGTCTGGAGCAGTCTGCCGCCATTTCCTGCTAGACGATAAATAAGTCACATGGTCTCGGTGGTCGCTACCCAGCTCCGCAGTTGTAGGCTGAAACCCGCCGTAGACGCCTCGTAGAGGTGGGGCCGGGGTGCCAGTAAAACTTGATTCATAAAAGCAGGCGGTGGGCCGGGGGTGGCCCGAGAGAGGAATTCAGTGGTTCTCACCCAAACTGTGTGTGTCGGGGGCACGTGGCCGTGTCTGTGGTATTTTTGTGGTTACCGTGGAGCCGACTGTGGAAGGAGCTGCTCGCATGGAGAAGGTAGAGGCAGGGGTCACCAAACGCCCAGCGCCGGGTCCTGGCACGGTGGGGAGACAGCGGGGGCTCCCTCATCGTGGGCGCCCCCCGCCAGCACCACCACACTCAGGCTTCAACGTGGGAATTCGGGGTCACATGCACTCACTGCGCACAGAGCCTCTGGCAACTGGCGCACGCAGCGAGGCGCACGGGGCACCCCGCTGGGTGTGCGCGCCAAAGGCGGGGGGGGGGGAGTGTGTGAGCGAAGGGACAGCCCATGGGCACCCACCTGCCGTGAGCCGGCCTCTTTGCAGGCCCCTGGGCGCAGTGATGAACACGGACGGTTACCTGCTGGGTCCTCATCAAGCCGCCGCCACAGGTGAGACGAACAGCCTGGGGGCTCCCAGGTGAGTAGAGGTGGGCTGGCTTCTGGCCTCGGGTGTGGCAGAGACAGATGCCTTTGTGTGTCACGTCCTCCAGCTGGCAGCCAGCTCTGCCGCAATCCCTGGGTATTAGGAGGAGAACAACTTCCCTGGAAATGGGCCCCCTCGGCTGGGTCCACCGTGTGAGGTCTTCTGCGCCTCCCCCTGGGTAAGCGGTGTTGCTCACGGGGTCTGGTTGGGCACGGGGAAGCTAGGAAGTTAGAGGACAGGACGCCGTGGGAAGCACACCCGTGTGCAAGGCCAACCACCTCCCGTTAGTGTATAATTACCTGCTACTAACGACGCCCTATTCGTACAGTAACTGTGCATGCTATGGATTACCTGGTTATTTACCCATGGTTAGCTATGAACCGAGCATAATTGTTCAACCTCATGGTAACACTAATTTGCAGAGCAGAGATAACCATGTGATCACCCTGCAATTACAATGATAGTCACTAATCAATTACTTGTACAGAGTTTGCTGGTGTTTACACACTGCCTAACGCCCACGCACACTTCCCTGATGTGCGGGCTGGCAATCACCTGCCCCAGCCTGGGTGGGCATCTGCCCCGCTGCAGCCCAGCCCCGACAGCCTCCCTCGCTCCCCCACGCACAGAGGGCGCTGGTCTCCCGTCTCCCCCACCTGCTAACCTCCCACCTGGAGCATCCGGAAACACTTGTTACTCTGTACTGGGAACAGTGGGGCCCCTGCTTGGAGCCTGCAATGTGCCAGCCTCAGGCCAAAAGCTTCTCCTGGCCAGGTGTCCATCCTCACCTAAACTTGTGAGTGAGGGGCTGGGCTCTGGCGTGGGAGGAAGCCCGAATTCAAGGGTTGTTTGTGTGCTTGCTTCTTCCCAGGCCGTGAAGTGTCCAGCCTGGATCCACCCCAGAGGCACGTTGCAGTCCCCTCCCCAGTGCGTCCACATACATCTTTGCAAACCATTTTTGATCCCAGAGTTGAGGCCCCAGCAAGGAGACGTGGCACGGGGAGCATACAGTGTTTTCTCACCTGGGGAAAAAGTGCTTCACTCCTGGCCCCGAGCAGGCTTGGACGCGGCAGACAGGGCCGTCCCCCCTGGACCGGGAGGAGCCCAGCTCGCCTGGGCCATCACACTGCCCCTGGGAACTCACCGCACATGAGTAAATGACCCCTCAGCCTGTCCTGCTCCCTCATTCTGCACGTGCAGCTGGGGTGCCCTGAGTGTGACAGGGATGGGGCGATGGAGCAGCAGGGTGCTGGCCCAGCCCCTCCACCAGGAAGCAGCACCTCGCCAACCCGGGGCTCTCCAGAAAGACCCCACACCCGCTGTGTGGCGCGTTGTAGAACAGGCTGGGCACGTGCACACACAGAGCCGCATCTGCTGTGGACAGTTGGTCCACGGGAACATCCAGCCCTCTGCCCCGTTCCAGCCCAGCTGGAAGCCAGTGTGGCTGCTTCCTGGTGGGGATTGCCTGGGCTGCAGGACCTCAGGCCACTCCCTGCACAGGGCGGGCAACACCCAGCACCCCAAATCTCAGCAAGGTCACACCTTTGGATCCGTCACTGAGATGGCGTCGTGCTGATGTGATCCCTTCGGATCCAGCACTGAGATGACATCGTGCTGAGTTTTACCTGAGAGAGCCAGTCCACAGCCACCCTCTTGGGCATCCCATGCCTCACTGTCCCCTGCAGGGTCACCCCACTTTCTGTCTCTGTGTGAGCCTCAACCCCCCTTGGCTGCCTGCTCCCCCAGCTTCATGCCTCTGCCCCTCCCCCAGCCCTGGAGGACAGCCTGCAGCTTCCTGAGACGCACAGGGCCAGATGGGTCTGGTCTGAGTGGAATAAAATCAGGACGCTGGGCTTGGTCCACCTTCTAAGGGCAGGTGAACCCAGGTGACCCGGTGCCCTGGGCTGGCCACCACACAAGGAGACACATCACAGCTCAAAGCGAGGCCCTGATACAGGGATAGCCCCTCAAGACAACAGGTGGAGGGCACGGCTCCTGCCCCCATTAGCCCTAAAGACCTGGTCCCCGCACCCACCCCCTCAGACTTCTTTCCCCAGCACCCCACTCTCGCTCCTTTCAGACAAAGGGCAGTGATGGGTGCTCTCTTGATTTTGAAATCCTGCAGGCTGCGCACTTGCTCTTCAAACAGTCTGAAACCCGGGAGGAGAAATAATGATCTACCTGCAGCCGACTCAAAATAAAGCCCAGGATGAAACGCCGTGAGCCTCATTGAGAGGTTCTGTCTGGTCATTCCCTGCTTTTGTTTCGGGGGAGGCGAGGCGTAGGGGCTGCCTCTATCGCTCCTTCCACGAGCACCCGAATGCTCACACGAGCCCTGCAAGTGTTTCTTCTGGTTTGAAAAGGCAGATGTTCTGTGCAGGTGAGAAAACACACACACACACACAGGTGGTGAACACACACAGACATACACACACACATACACAAGTGCACGCACACACACACTCGGATTTGCACACACAGGGCTGGGAGAGGCTGGAGGGCCTGAGATTCCAGGGGAAGCCACATTCTTAATGATACATGTGATAATAAAGGAGACAACAAACACAATTAGCATATGTTTTAAATAGTTTATTAGTGAGGCTTACCATAAAATCGGAAGAGAGAGTGCTCCAGGGTGGGTTGGAATAACAGCTTCTAATCCTGTGAGTCATAAAATCTCTGGCTCGGAAGAAATGGGCGTCCTCGGCTGAGGGAATCGGCGGGCCGGGCACAGCCAGCTCCAGCCCAGAGCCGCACTGCGGAGGCGAAGTCAGCGGGCCTGCAGAGCCTGCGGGCGGGGGCAGCATGCTGCCGCAGGGAGGGGGCTTCTCCCCTTGGGGCGCCAGGGTGTTTGCTGCATGGGGGGGGTGCACACTCTGGTGGCAGGAGAGCCACATGCCCATGGGGGAGCTGGGACACTGGCCTAGCTCCCTTTGCCAATGGCCATGAGGGTCTTTGCCAGGTTCAGCCGAGAGCAGGTTTTGGACGTTTTGCCAGGTGGGGGAGAGACACAGACCCCAAATCCTTCGCCCACCCCGGAGGCGCCAGAAGTCAGTCATGGACACCACCCACAGCTGATCAGGTCTGATGTCTATCCCCCAACCTGCTGGCCTCTCCCAGCTCCCGCCCTGGGCTGCCCGCTCTCTGTGTGCCAGGGGCCGGCAGCTCAGGTGGTCGAGCCTTGTTAAGGCACGGGGTGCCGTGTGCAGGGGCCACCAGGGTTGGTTGCGAGATTTGCCCCCAACCCAGACCAGATCAGGTATATTCTCATCAGACGTGCTGAGCTGATGTTTGAGTGCATGTCCACAGAGAAGGGGAACTCCGGACACGAAGGATCCTTTCCATAAAAATGTGCAGGATCCAGCCTGGGCTCTTCACACACTCACCTCAGGATCTCTTGGAATTTCAGGGCTGGGGGGATGGGGGGGGTTCTGCCACCACAGTCTCAGGGCTCCCTCAGCGGGGGGGGGGTGGCCCTGGGAAAGCCACCAGCATCTTGAGCCTCATGTCCTTGGCAGAGGGCCCCCCGGGGGCAGGGGCGGGAGGCACCAGGTGAGCAGGGGCACACAGCCTCCGGGACGGGGGAGGAACGCAAGAGCGATGTGTTCCGGTTACTGTCCCCTCACTCAGATCCAGATTTCTGCCACCACAGAACTCGAGTGGCTGTGCACATGCCTGCCTGGAGGTGAGCGTGGCTCCGACCCACCCACACGGATGTGCCCCCCTGTGCCTTGGGGCCTCCTCTCTTGCCCATGCTGGGTCTGTCTCCTTCCAGACAGTAGAGCCGAGGCCTCCTGGAGGAGCAGAGAGGTTCTGACCTGGGAGAGGAGCCTGAACGTCAAGGACAGGCCTCTCTCCTTGCAGGGCCCCACTTGCCCCCAGGACCGCGGCTGCCCTTGCCCTCCGCCCTTCTGCCCTCTGCACACCGCATGCCCAGAGCCCCCCTGGGGCTGCTTGTGCTCAAGAGGGCGGCCACCCTGCCACACTCGGCTGCCCCATAGGGATACAGATGTGCTCGGCACCCCCACCTCAAAGCTATACCCCTCATCCTTGCTCTGGCTGCCACGGGAGAAGGGGTTGGGCTCCCAGGCCACATGACGAAGGGCCACAGCCTGGAGGCTTACACAACAGAACTTTACGCTCTCGTCGCTGGAGGCCAGAAGCCCGAGGTCAAGGTGCTGCAGGGGTGGTCCCTGCGGGAACGCCGAGGGAGGGTCTGCTCCAGGTGTCCCTGCAGCTTCTGATGTGAGGACATGCGTGGCGACCCCTGGCTTGCAGACGGATCCTCCCATCTCTGCCTCCATCTTCACGTGGCTTCTCCCCGTGTGCCTCTGTCCAAACATCCCTCTTCTAATGAGGACGCCAGTCGCAGGGTTAAGGGTCCACCTACTCTAGTGTGACCTCATCTTGACTAATTACTCCTGCAAAGACCCTAGTTCCAAAAAGGTTACCTTCCAATATTCCAGGAGGGACTCCATCCAGTCCAGTTCAGAGGGGCTCTCAGCACCACCCTGTGGGCGCAGAATGGGGCAGGGAAGAAGTTGGGGTCCTCTAGAGGTCTGCAAACCCCACGAGGAGCTCTGGAGCCACAGTGACCTTTGGGGTCGTCCCAGTTGAGGGCGGGAGTAGGACCTTTGTTTCCCCATGCTGACAAGTCATCAGATGCAGGCTGACCCTGGGAGGTCAGCCCTGGGAAAGGGACTGGGCTGTGAGCTGCCAACAGACGCCCAGGCCCGCTCTGCTCTGGGCCCCTCCCCGACCCTTCCTGGGATCTTGAGCCCATTCCTCACCATTTCCCCAACCCGCAAACACTGGAGGGCCCCAGGCTTGGTCCCCAAGTGTCAGGCCTGCAGACCACCCAGGTTGGATGGGGTCCCTGGAGAAGTCTGCAGGGGGGCTCCCAGGGAAGCCAAGTGAGTAACCAGTGTTCAGGAGCACCTCTAACACCACCCATCAAGGCCAAACACCCAGTTTTCCCTCTGAACCTGTTCTCCTCGCAGCCCTCCATCCCAGTACCTCCTTGTTGCTCAACCCTAGTACCCAACACAGGCCATGTCACTGCTCTGCTCAGAGGTGTCCAATGGGTTCCATCAATTTGGTTCGAATTCTATAGGGTTCCATGGCTCTGGTTCCACTGCCTCTCCTTGTCCTGGGACATTCCAAGCACACTCCTGCCTCAGGACCTTTGCACCTACTGCTCCCTCTTCTTGGGACACCCTCTGTCCCCCGGTTCTCTGTGTGATCCATCCCTTCTCTGTCTTTATGTCTCAGCTCAGCTGTCTTTGGCCGTGGGCCTTCCTGTCTCTCAGCTCAGAGGGTGCCTCTGCTGTCTTTGCTCTGTCCTCCTACCTGGCCTGGCCTCACCGTTCCTCTAGCACCTGGTGCCAGTTAGCTGTCTTTGTATCTGTTTTTCTTCCTAGTATAATGTGAGCTCCCTGGAGGCATCAGCTGGTTTGCTTTGTGCCCAGAAGGGGAAGGTTCTTCACTCTGAGGTCCACCTGGTAGAGGGCAGCTTCCTCTAACACCACACCTGCCCCTGGGGTGTGAGGACCATGGGAAGAGGACCCACGTGTGAGCCACTCAGAACAGCTCACACCTGTTATGGGCCAGTGTCCTGCTTGCGAGCTTTCATGCACATCTCATTAACAACCAGCCTGACGCGACCGGGTGTGGTGTCCGCTCTCCCTGCAGGCCGCCTCCATTGCTGGGCAAGGCCCACACACCCAGCAGAACACATTTTTGTGTCTAGCAGCCCGGCTGCAGGGCAGAACTCACACTTAGAAAAATTTTGTTGACTTGTAAATTGGGAAAATTTGGCAGGGATGCTGTGCGGGGCCACGAATATGGAAAAGGCATCTCTGCTCTGCCGAGTGGCCTGGCTGGCCTGTGGCACCCAGAAGGACGGTCCCTGCCCCTAGCTCTGGACATGTGGTGGTGAGGACCTTCTTAATCAAGCCACTGATTGGTTTCCACGTTTCTCATATCAATCAGTCTCCTCCATCACCTGTAAGACAAAACTCTTGGAAAAAGGACCCGCCCCAAGCAGGTGCAGGTGGGGGCAGTGACCATGGTCAACTGAACATCCCCAAAGATGGGACGTGACCATGGATGTCAGCAGGACATAGAGGTGCAGAGGCCTGCAGAGTAAGATCGAACTTCAGGACCCAGCAAATGCACATTTTACACCTTTAATCAGAAAGATTCTTCTTCTGTCCTCTGGTGAAATAGCAGGCATTGGACAATGGCCCAGGGCAAGTGGCAGGAGCCCTCGTGCTTCTTTGCCCCGAGAGCCTGAGGAGCAACTCTCACATCTCTCCTTCACACGATCTGCTGTCTGGGGAATGTGTGCACAGTACGGCTTAGTGTCTCCAGGAAATGGAGCAGTTCATTAGATGCGTGGGCAGCCGAGGGCTCCTTCTCCACTCCCTGGAGAACCCATGAATGCGGCCACTGTCGTGTCCCAGCAGGCCCTGCAGGCAGCGGGCTTTCCCCATTTCTGTTGCCTGCGGAGGAACAGAACTCACCTGGCAACATTCCTTTCCGTTGTCCTCACAGCCTCCTCCACCTGGAGATGCACAGGCTTCTCCTTCCCACCCCTCGACCCTGGGCTGTGCACACGGCCCCTCGTGGCTGTGTGTTGGGCAGGGAGGGTGAACACCGTAGCTGAGCCAATGCAGAAGCGTCTCCCTGGTGACACGGGATGACACGGGAGAGGCAGCAGCTGGGAAGGGCTAAAACCCACAGAGGAGAGCCCAGGAGCCTCCACCTCAGGGCGTGGGCTGGCAACCAGAGCCCCTGGCTTTGTCCCACCAAGTGAGTGACAACAAACAAGTCCCTAATCCCTCTGGGCTTCGGTTTCCTGAAATGAGCCGTGAAGGGCAACATCCATGCCTGCTTTGGGCAGGACCCAGGGGACTTTCCCAGCCACCCCCCGAAGGATCTTTGAGGGGATAAAAGAAGTGTGCTTTAGTCATAAAACACCCTTCGTATGCACATCTCCATCACCAAGTGCACAGAGTGAGCACCTGCTGAGCGGGACGGTGGTGCAGGCATTTGCTGAGTTCCAGGAGCACAGAGCCGCAGATGCAGAGGGACCCAGCAGGTCCCTCCTCCCCCAACCACATCCTCGGTTGGGAAAGGTCGGCCTCTCGGATCATTTCCAAAGAGCGGACACCTGCATGGCCCACCCCACACGATGGCTCTTTTGCAAAAGGCAATTATTGGAAGTCTAGACTTTATAGAAGATGGCTTGTAGAATATAGATGTCAGAGACTCTGCTATAAAAAATACATGGACACCCTGAGAGCTGCTGGGGGTCCCGTCCCCCTTTCTGTGTGTCCTTGGAGAAAGCCAGACAGGAAGAGGAAACAGCCCATGCAAAGGCCCTGAGGCAAGCTGCCCTGTTCCTGCTAAAGTACCTCCAAGACCCCTTTGGGCTCTGACTGGAAGCCACTCCACAGGGTCGCGTTGGCAGACATCACTCTTCCCTACTCCAGTGGCCCTCCTGGAAACCAAGGCCATCTCCTGCAGGGCACAGGATGTCCAAAGAACCTGCCCTCTCCAAGGACGGACAAGATGAAGAGCCACAGCAACCACGGCAGCCATGGCCAGACCAAGGCCTCTCACCCCAAGGGAATGTCCAGCCCCCAGTGTCCAGCCCAACAAGACAGCTCTTGCAGCAGCCGAGAGTTCAATCACCAGAGCAGACCCATCAGAGGCTGGCTGTGCACTGGCTGAGGAAGAGGTGTCCCTGGGGGCCTGGCTGGCTCTTCCCCACGGAAGCACCTGGGCCAGGTGGGGGACATGGGCATGGATCCAGCTGGGCTCCCTCCACCCCAACACCGGGGGCCCCTCAGGGGGAGGCTCTTCCTCTGGTATGCCCCACCACGCAGCCTCCAGGAAAGAGTTCTCAGGAAGGAACTACTTCCATTGTTGCTGAGAAGGTGCTGAGCAGACACCAGGGGTGCTGGCCAGGGTGCTGAACGTGGGGCTGACTGGGGGTGCTGGCCGGGGTGCTGACTGGGGTGCTAGCCGGGGTGCTGGCCAGGGTGCTGAACGTGGTGCTGACTGGGGTGCTAGCCGCGGGTGCTGGCCACGGTGCTGGCCGGGGTGTTGAGTGGGGTGCTAGCCAGGGTGCTAACAGGGGTGCTGACTAGGGTGCCGGCCGGGGTGTTGACCGGGGTGCTGGCCGCGGTGCTGGCCGAGGTGCTGACTGTACTTCTGTTTGTGGAGTCAATTCAGGTGACAGGTGTCTGCCAAAGACTGAGGCTCCAGGCTCTCCGCCACGCTCACTGGGCTGAGTGCCCATCCCTTCACAGGGACAGTGACGGTGGAGCCGGCCTCATCAGCTGGGGTGAGAGCTGAGAAAGTATTTGTGTGGGTGGTATGTTCCCCAGATGCCCTCAGCGCCATCTCCCATCCCATATGCTGTTCTTACTGTGGGTCTCTGACCCCCTCTTGTGTGGAAGGTGACACAGTTTCTTCCCCCTCTTGGGACGCTGGCACTTAGAACCCAGCCCCCAAGTGTGAGAAGCCCCTGCAGGCGCAGGCCCAGGCAGAGGGAGGCTGACCCAAGTGAAGATCCAGCTGGGAAGTGGTCCTCAATTCCCACTAAGATGCCCCAGATGCACCATGGGGCAAGTGTGGACCTTCCTCTCCAAGGCCCATGAGATTGCAGATCTGAGAGCTAAACAAATGGCAATTACTTTGAGTTGCTAAGTTTTGGGCTGCCCGTCATGCAGCCATAGCAACCAGAGAGGGGTTTGTATCCGGAAGTGGACAGTACCCCAAAGTGGCTCCCTGAGGAGGTGGCATGGGTGGGGAAGGGCCTAGCAGGCGAGTGGTAGGAGTTTACCCCGCGGTGGGAAAGAGGTGCCCACTGGACACGGAGGGCCAGTCCAGGAGGTTTCCAGGCAGCGCCCTCTGTCTTCCGCCAGCCACTGTGGTGAATGCAGGAGGGCTGATGCACAGGGGAGGGAGCCTTACAGCTCTGGGTAGATGTTGCAGTGAATAAGGAGGCCAGTGTGGGGGCCAGGGGTGCAGCTGACCCTCTGTCCACTCTGCTTGACACTCAGAAACAGCGCTGGGCTGTGCTTACATCAGGGTGAGCCTGGAGGACTGTTACAGACTCAAACAGGTTTCAGGGGTACCCCACAGAGCCCCCACCGAGGGCCTGCAGAACAGGGTGCCTCTGGGGACTTCAGGCATCGGCGCTTCTGAGCCTCCCGGGGGCCCAAGACAGAGGGGCCCACCTCAGATGAATTTGTGGGTGTGGCCACACACCCATCAGGGGACCCCAGTAGTCTTGACAGAAGGCCTAAGATGTTTTATGAGATGCTTCTGGTGGGAGCATTGCTGGTTTGGACTGAAAGGGGCAGAAGTGGACAGAATGGACAAGGCAGGGCCAAGAGCCCAGAGGACAAGTCCCAGGCGACCAGATGGAACCCTCTGCCCGGATCTCAGGACAGTTGGGGGCCTCTACCTTTGCCCCTTTTGGATGGTGGTTGCTCAGCAGTTGGTCTACACCTGTCCCACCATGCTGTGTGGAGGCTCAAGCAGCCTGAAGAGAGGCCAGCCCTGCCTTTCCAGCCTTGTGGGTGCACCATCTTGGAAGTGGGTCCTCCGGATGGAGTCCACCCGCCCCAGCTAACACCGTGGATCAGAGACAAGCTGACCCCTCCAAACCCTGCCCAAATTACAGATTCCTGATCAGGATGATCATTTGTTAAGTCATTATGTCTTGGGATGGTTTGTCACACAGCAGTGGATAATTGAGGCATATATAGGACAGTTCCTGGCACATGGCTGGTGTTCAATGAATGTTAATGGCTATTTTTATTCTTCTTATGATTATTATCCTCAACAACAGCAACATCAAAGAAGTTGGACTGGCAGAAATTATCAACTTCCAGAGATCCAAGGCCCAAAAAATATTCTAACCGCCTGGGCTACAAAACTGGACATATGGACATCAGGAACAAAGGATGCAAATCATCTCCTCCCTGGCTTTGTGGTTTAGCTTGCTGAGACATCAAAGATTCACGTTTTCTTAGAAAGAACAGGAATAAGTATTGTATTCTGGGTTATCACAGGCTACCTGCTGTTGTTTTTATCCTTGTCCATAATTTATTTGCTTAAAATGTGAAAGATGGTGGACACATTTGAGGCCTCTTAGTTCCTCTGACTTAAAACTGCCTGACTTAGTTTTTGCAAGTGGTGCAAATACACAACACTCGTTTTTGTTTGGGTTTGAGCAAGGTGTTCTCAACACCAGCCATGACCCTGCAAATTGGCAAGTGGGATAGATGTGGCCTACCCTGCAGGAAACCAGGGACCCAAGCCCTCTCCTCAGATTTTAAACACAGGTAGGGTCATTTGGGGCCCTCAGACTCCTCCCTGCAGGTCAGGTGGGGACTGCACACCCCCAAGTACCCCAGTCGGGTGGGACCTGGACCTGCTAGGGTCTCTCCACTGGCAGATCCCCCTGGAGCAGGACAGCCCCCTGTGGGGGTGCTCCAGCCCCCTGCCTGGGCTACCCTAGAGTCGGGCCCCCTCCACACTTTCCAGGCTGGCTACCTTGGCTCCAGCCCCAGGGGTGGGGGTGGGGGGCTTCCCAAACATCCCTCAAGCCCCAGTGCCCCATGCTATTTCAAGGTTTCATCCCTCATCCCTGCAGCCTCCAATGGAAGTGGCCCCTAGACAGAGACCCCTGAGCAGCCAGGGAAAACAGGCCCATCTCCCCCAGATCTCGAGGGCCTGACCCCAAGAAGCACCCTTACCCCAGTCTGCAGCAGCTTGTCCTCCACTTTCAGGGGGCCAAGGGGCCATCCAGTGGTCCCCACGCAGAGCCTCCTGCAGAGGAAAAGACCAGCTGCCAGGGGAGCCCCGTGGCGGGGAGAGCCGCGTGGCCGTGAGGTAATCAGCCTGCAACGTTATTATCATTATGCTGCTAATTAATTCCCAGCTCATTACATTTCCTGTGGCTAATTTGTACTCGGGCTGATTTGATTAAACTCATCTCTATGCTAATAAATGTGTTTTCCATTTGTTTTAGTGGCTGAAGGAAAAGGGTTCGATATTTACATATTTTGACGTTTATCAGAGAAATCGCAGCATCTGAATTAATGAATCTCTGCTTTACAGTTTGTAGGAAGCCTCATAGGGTCAGGCACTTCCTGCAGGCAGGCTGCCCTTCTGTGAGATCCTCAGGACCAGCCCAGTGGAGGGTCTCGTCCTTGATCACAGCCCTCCTGGGCAGTGACCCTTCCCTCCCGCTGTGGGGTGTTGTGGTCACATCCCTCTCTGATAATAAGGAGGTGCATTTAGGAGGACAGCACAAAATCCCAGCTTTCTCCTCCTTCCAAGCCTGAACAGGAGGGTGATGGGAACCTTGCTACTTCCTTAAGCCAACTGCATCTTGACTATGGATGGGGTCCCAGCCCCTCCCCCACCGCAGCTCCCTCCAGCCACACCGTGAACTCCAACCCCTGCACAGACCACTACTGGTTCCCTAGCAGGTCGCTGCTCCATGCAGCCCCTCCGCAGTCCTGATCCATGCCAGTGTCCCTGGGCCCCTCTGTCCTCAAGGCCTCGAGAGAAGCAGAGTGAAAAGACTACTTGAAATTTGTCCATCTGCTTCCTGCTACCTGCCCCTGTCTGCACCCCAGCAGGTCCTGCTCTAGCCCAGCTCCATCTCCCTCCTCCCATACAGTCCCCTACCTTCCACCATGGCTTCTGCTCCAAGGCTGACCCCAGTCTCCCCGGCCCCTCCCTGTGGGCCCCTGGGCTGGGAGGGACAGAGGGGATCCATAGGGCCAACCCATCCCTGCTTGGGCAGGGCTTTCCATGCCAAGCCATCCTACACTGCATCTGGTCCAGTCGGCGGTGCTGGGGGCTGGGGAGGGTGTCGGTGGGCACAGGCCAGCCTAGGCAGAGTCAGTGGATGTGGCGGCCCCTTGTCCAAAGGTGCAGGACCAGCCTCCAACCTAGGCCTCCCTGGAGAAGCGCCCTCAGCCCCTTGCTGCTCCCATGAAATGCTCTAGATGAATGCAGCCCAGGAAGGACTGAATGGCTGGCCCAGGGCAGGAGAACGGACACACCTGGCAGCAGGTGCAGAGGGCCTCGGGAGTCTGCGCTGACCGGTGGCACTGAGGTTTGCGCACTCCCACGCCCACCGCCCTGGCTGCCTCTGCTCAGGAGCGAGTCCTGCAGCAGATAAATAGAGGGTACCCCGCGGACAGGGGCGGGGCCACTGGCGGGGGGCGGGGCCACTTGTGGGGGCGGGGCCTCGGCGAGGTGAGCGTGGGTTCCTGGGCAAAGCGTCCAGCCCTGCCCAGGACCCGCCTGCGTGGACCCCACCCCACAGTGGAGCCAGGACTTCCTCAGGATCTTTCCGCAGGGGACACTTAGGAACGAATTGCTGTTTCCTCAGGCTCTGCTCTTTCCTGGGCGGTGGCCTTCGACCTGCTGTCCGGTCCACTGCGGCCCTGAAGGGCCTGGCCGGACAGAGGCAGGACGTGCGGAAGGCGGGAGTGGAGGGCAGGGGGCCTTAGGAGCCGGCAAGGACGCAGGGATGGATGCCGGAGTGCCCCCCGATCCTACAGCCAAGATGGGAGAGACCTGGGAAGGAGATCGGGGGAGGGACAGGGAGTGGGGGAGGGGCGGGGGAGCAGGCTGCCCAGGCCACACGGGGGTAATCTCTGGAGCCTCCTAGGAATTCTCCATGGGTCCCAGCCGCGGGCTTGACGCCTACTGCATGCACCCAAAACACCGTTACGCGAACCTTCGAGCTTCCGGCATTTTCACGCTCAGCTTAGTACATCCCCTTGTTGTTTCAGGGCACCTGTTTGCAGCAGGGCGTGGGCATCATTTCCAGATTCTAGAACCCCAGAGTCTGCCCTGCTTACATTGCAGCTCCTACCCTGGGCCCCGTCTTCCTGTCCGGGGGAGGAAACACATTGCTTTTCTTGTCTTCTCATTGTTGCTGTAACAGGTCTGACATGCGAACCTTGCCCAAATTCTGGGGGTTTGTCTGTGGCATTCTGGCCCAGGGACAAGCCAAAGACTCCCAGAGGCCGTGTTCCCCCTCAGGAAATGCCACCAGGGCCTCTCCTTCCCCATTCCTCTTCCTCCTCCACTAGTTTCCCTACCCAGCCCTGGAAAGAGGACAGAGAAACCGGCCCCTTTTTCCTGATGGAACGTTGACCCCTCCCCCAA
Organism: Mirounga angustirostris; assembly: GCF_029215605.1. NCBI lineage: Eukaryota > Metazoa > Chordata > Mammalia > Carnivora > Phocidae > Mirounga > Mirounga angustirostris. The sequence continues at coordinate 137,634,346 of NW_026991718.1, read as the reverse complement.
GAAGGACGCTGTGGCTGCCACCCCCCCCAGTAGAGCTCTGCCAAGGGGAGGGGCTGGGGGGCCTTTTGGAGGAGATGTTGACTAAGATTCATGGTGGGAATTCAAGCACTGAGCTGCAGAGAAAGGAGGACAGTGTCACTGGCCACTGTCTTGGAAGAGCTGGGACACCGGGCTCAGTGCCTCCCACTGGCCCCAAGCACCACTCGATACACGCTACCCACTGAGGGGGGGCATGAGCCCTGGCCCAGGGACCAGAATTTACAATAATGGGTCCCTGATAATGGAAACTGAGAAATGAATAATTGTTCAAAAACAAGCTGTGTGTCTTCTCAGTTCTCCGAGGTCACACCCTCAGTGGTGGGGCCAGCATCCCTCTGCAGACGGGAGGAGTCCAGGCCCACACCCTTGCTGGCCATGCTGGGCTCTTTCCCCTTCAGCCGGCTGCCCCATCTGGGTCAGCAGCTCCCAGCAGCGTGCCCCCCTTCAGGCTGCCTCCATCCCCAGCCCACACTGAGACGTAGCAGCCCACACCCACCCCCCACACTGCATGGGTCCCCCTCAATGACAAGGCCTGGGGAAGAATGCAGTGACAGCCAGGATCATCAGATGTGGCACTGAATGCCAGGTAACAGAACCAATCTCGCCAACACTTCTTTGCTCCCTGGCAAAGTTTCCAGGTGGATGCAAATGGCCTTGTGTTGGTATCAGAATACATGCAAATGGTTGTTCAGCTGGATATTCGGCTTCACTAAATGCGATGGGGGACTCCATACTTCAGCATAAACTCAGTGTCAGGACCTATCAAGAGGCCATAGAACACAGGCCTCCTCCTCCTTGGTGTGTGGAGTGTGGGATACACTGAGAGCTGCCCAGGGGAACATATGCTCTGCACTCCTGCCTGAAGCCCAGCCCTCAGGATGAGCAGACACTCGGACATTTCCTAATCACTTTCTCGAGGGAGCAGGCAGAGGAAGGGTGTCCTCTGTCCCTTAGGGAGATTGCCGTCCGTGGGGAGGGAGAGGGGAGGGGAGGGATGGGGGAGGGGGTCCGGTCAAGGAATGCAGCGGGAAGGCTCAAGGTCTGACTGAGGCTAATAAAAACACTTATGTTCCCGAAGACATGCAGGCAGAACCGTAACTCATGATGTGTTCAAGCGAGGCCCCGCGGGGCTGCCGTTTGTCAGAGCTGCAGAAGTTCTCCGAGGCTGGCAGGTTGTCTTCAGCACCTCGGAGAGCGCCCAGGCCGTCCTGCCCGCATCCCAGCACCTCGGACCGCAAGCCAGGCCAGCCCGGCCACCCCAAGGGACGGGTAGGCACAGGGCCAGGCCCTCTCCAGGCAGGAGGTGAGGGGGGCGGCTGCAGTCAGCTGCCTCCTAGGGCTGGCTGTCCTCCATGGGGCTTCTGACACATGCCCCTGATGAGTGATGACAGCTCAGATCCCTTGTGGGGCGCAGGAGACTCTCGGGGCCAGGCATGGCAATTGGCCTCTAACCAGCAGTTTTTTTAAAAGCCTAGAGCCCCTGAACAGGAGCAGATCAGCTACCCCTAGAAGCGGAGTGTGGATGCAGGGGAAGGGCCCCAGTGCACCCCAGGGCTGCACCCCAGGGAAGGGCAGCTCCACTGGGTGGCAAGGATCCTGTCCTTCCATCACAATCCCACACCAGCCTCCTTGGATGACGCTGGCTCTCTGCCCCGTGAGCTGAGAGAGGCTCCCCCCCCCCCCCCGGGTTGTGGCTGAGCACAGAGGTTTCCTCCTTGTTCTACTGCTGTGGTTTCTGTGCCCTGCTATCTATCACGGCAGGACAGTTAAGGTCCCAACCTTCACGTGTTATGAACCCCAACAGTGACGTCCACACGTGGCTTGGCCACCTCCAGACCCTGCAGAGACCTGGGAACAAAGCTCACCTGCTGCTCCCCTCAGAGCTTTTGTGGCGAGCCTCTCTCTTTCCTCCCTGAGGACACCATCAATGCTCCAAGTGCATGAGTCCAGGGGGGGTCGGGGTGCTTTGCTTTCTATTCTTGCACCAGGCCAAAGGCAGGTGCTTGGGCCATAGAGGTTTAGTTCAGGGGGACAGCCCACAGGAACATCGGTCTAGGAGTCTGGGGCCTCTACCTGGAGTGGCCTTCCCTCCCTTGTTCACCTCAGAAAGACATCCGCTCAAATGTCATGTCTCCCCAGAGAGAAAGGAATTGTGTTGTACACACACCTGTGTCCCCTCCAAGCTGCCCTAGGGCCTCTTCCTCCTTCCCTCCTGCAGGTGCAGCCAGCCACGGCAGGCAATCCATTCGTGCTTCAGGACCCCACCTCTCCCACTGCATGATGTACTCTTACTTCCCGACCTCTAAAAAACTCACTCTTCCCTGGGAAATCCCTTAATGACTTCCCAGGAGGGAAGAAGTGTGCAGCCCCCTTGGGGGGCAGGAAAGAGCTAAGGCTCCTAACACCCTGGCTGCACTGAGCCCCAGCCTACTGCTTCTGTGGAAATGTTCCATTCTGCCGTTCCTCCCACGCTGCCTGCCCCAGAAGGCCTAGGTGTGTCTGGGCTTCAGGAAAGCAGATGGCTTCAGTGGGACAGGATGTGGGTCCCAGATCCCGGGAGCTGGGCACGTGCCTCCCTTCCTGGCCACGGCAGACCACTCGCATCATCCCAGGAAGGGGCAGGAGAACTGGAGGGAAGAGGGGAGCTGGGCTGTCTCGGTGCACGCCTCTTCTTTGTGTCTCCTTGTCTAGGTTTTGTCCAGCCCCCACTCCTGCCTGTTGATCCACCTCCAGCACCATGATGGAGCCACCTCCCCTGGTGCATGGGGGTGCAGGGCAGAGTGAGGACGCAAGTGGGGTGGGGGAGGGAGGTAGACGGTGAACCAGCCAGCACTTGATCTGCGTTTGCACCACGGCCACTGGGGACACACACACCCCACCGACTCACGTGGCCCCTGGGAAACAGCTCCCAGTGGGTCAAGGATGCTGATCGATGCTTCACAAGCATCTGGTGGGGCCCCTCTCCCCCCTCCCACCCAGCTGAAAAGTCAGGCCGGTTTGTTCACTGGAGAGTCAGTCTGAGTGTGGAGCTGCCTGCCCCCTCCACCAGGCTGCAGGATCTTCCAGACTGGAGCAGACAATGGCCAGACAGCCCAGGGTCCCCTGCTGTCCCGGCAGCCATGTTCCCCCACATCTGTCTCATCTGGGCCCCACTGTTCCTGTGCCGGGAGCCCTTGCTGCCTCCTGCCCAGAGCGGCAGCCCTCCGCCCGGCAGCCTCAAACATCCCCACATCCCACCACTGTCAGCCACCCGTGGTCATTCCCCGAGTGTCCCTCCCTTCCCCTAACTGTCCTTAAGTGCCACAGGGAGGGGGTCTCTGCCCAGACCTCCCACTGCCCCTCCGCCCCGACACATCCTGATAGTGCAGCATGAGACTTACCTGCCGGGCAGGTAACTCTGTCCCTTGTGTGTGACAACACCACATAGGAGTCCTGAGTTTACTGAACTGGGCAGGCCAGCCTTGCTGATCCCGAACGAGCATGCTGGTGCTGGCAGGTGTCCCCCTGAGAGAGGGGCCAGCACAGCACATCCTTCTTCCTCACGGACTGACAGGGTGGTGGGGCTCAGGACAAGTGGACAAAGCTGCCACTCCAGGCACGAGGAAAGAGCATCTTCCCGCTGCCTCAGCGGACCCTGCCCCACCTCCCACCCCACACCCCCAGCTCTGCAGGCCCTTCCGGGGCAACGAAAGTCAAAGTGCTATTCATTTCATCTTAAACAAACTAGGAAACCCTAAATCCCACACTTCTTGGTCCTGCTTCGCCCACAAGGTCATGGCACCATTGGGCCAAAGCTGTCCTGTACCCAATGGACGTCTAGGGCCCTGGTCAAAAGCAGGAGAAAGGAAGCTTCCATCTGCACCAAAATAGAAAGGCCTCAGCCTGGGCGGTACCAGGCAAACGAGCAGGAGAATCAGTTCTGTGACCTTGGGAGCAGAGGGCATGTCAAGTGTGAGGCTCTTCAAAGAGCGTTTGGCATTATCCAGCCTGAGTAAAGGCATTTCATCACGAACGTCCTTGAGATTGGAGTAGGCACCCATTCAGTTAGGGTAACAGAGCAGCGCTCTGGGCCGCGGCCAATCCAGGCCCCCACGCCACACTGCTCTGTGGCCGGTGTGGCTCATCAGGTGCAGCTGTGACCGAAAGGCTGGGAGAGCCTTACGGCTTCAGGAATGGGGGGCTCTTGGTCTGGGCTGGCACCCCTTTCGCGGAGAGCCAAGCCGCTCAACAGCAGTAGAAAACCGGTCCCTGGGGCAGCCTCATGCGCCAGTGCCCGTGAGGTCCGAGGTCTTAGACAGGCTGTGTCCAGAGGCAGCCCAGCCGGCCACCTCGGGGACAACAGGAGGCAGCACTGTGAATGCAGTCCATCCCTGGAGGGTTATGGCCTCCTGCCCTCTCCCCCTGGGGCTCCACCTCTCCCCAGGCCAGAACCAAGCCTGTGGGAGCAAAGCCGCTTCAGTCTGGTGAGCAGCAATTCCCCCAAAATATGTCACCAAGAGAGGGAGGGGAAAAGTAAAATCGGTCTCAGGCGTCCGTCCCAGGGATGCAGAGAACGCGGCCCCACAGTGGAGCACGTCCCCATCAGCGGGGTGGCCCGAGGTCTGGGGGAACCCACCCCTACCCTGACCCCAGGGACACACGGCACAGACCTCCCCCCTCCCACCAGGCAAAAACTCCGGCAGGGACGGAAGCCCTCGGAGGTGGAGGACCAGAAGCCAGGAAGCAGCCACGCACGTCCTTCGGGGAAGGACCAAGGAGGACGGGCTTCCTCCCGGGAGGCAGCAGCTGGGCCTGTGTCCCACGTGCCCACGGGACGTAAAGCCCTCTGCATGCTGCCACAGGGCTCAGCACAACGGCCCGCGCCCGCCTCCTCGGAGCCTGGTGGGTTTGCCAGCCTCGCTCCTCTCCAGGCCCAAAGAAAGCCCGAAACAACACGTGAAGGCCATGCAGACAGGTTGCAGGGGCTGCTGGGCTGGGAGAGGCGTGGCTGCCGCCTTTGCCCGCGATGCGGCTTGGGTCTCAGCCCACCCACCACGTCTGTCCAGGTCCCTGGCCGGCCTCCCCATGGGCGGTGTCACCTCAGCACCCTCCTCTGACGACAACCGATTGGGACTTTTACCAACCATGAAAAACAGAACCCACGATAAATAATAGCTTCTAAAATTATTTCAGTTCTGACAGTTTGGAGAAGAATTAACACCTTGGCAGAAGCTAAAAAGACTTCCCATCTTGAAGCCAGCACCACCTCAGCGGACCCTGGACGACGGGGAGAGTCAGGCAGCTCCCCAGGGACACCCGCGGGGCCCACGGGCCGGGCAGAGGCCGGCCAGTGCCACCTCCCAGAGGCTGAGCCAAGTGCGTGTGGGGAAGCGGCCGGCGCCCCGACCAGCCCTGCAGAAGCAGTCACTCCTGCAGAGGTGACCCTGAGGCATTGCAGGACGTGGGCAGACGCGCCTGCAGGTGGTGGGAAGAGGCCTCCTGCACGAGAAAGATAGACCAAACTGTGGGTCAGGATGCAAAGCCGCTTGCCCCCTCCCACCGGCCCCAGGGTCCTGTCGAGCCCACAGTGTGAGGGGACCATCCCCTGCTTGAACAAATCCTTGATGCCTGGGAGCTCAAATGGACCCATACTCCTGCTTGCAGGCTATTTTTCCGTGGAATTAGCTCTGTCTCGCACCCTTGAAATGTTCTTTCTAAAGGCCTGTTCTAATTCTCATGGACTCCTGTGCCTCCCTTGTGGCTGATGAACCTTCTGCTTCAGGGTGGACGCCACACACACGTGGAGTACAGAGGAAGGGTGTGGGTTCAGTTTTAAATAAAACTGAATCTGATCCCGAGACTGTTTCTGGACAGATCCTGATGGGGAAACGCCCCACATTTCACGCTGGAGGAGACCACATGAAAGTAAGTATTTTAAACCAGTTCTCATAATTGCTGTTAACAAGGCCGCAACAGGGCCTGCCAGGGCGCCTGGGTGGCCCAGTCGGTGAAGCGTCTGCCTTTGGCTCAGGTCATGGGATCGAGCCCCGCATCGGGCTCCCTGCTCAGCGGGGACTCGGCTTCTCCCTCTCCCCCTCCCCACCTGTGCTCTCTGTCACTCTCTTTTTCTCTCTCAAATAAATAAAAATTAAAAAAAAAAAAAAAAAAACCGGGGTCTGCGGGCCCACAGGAGGGGTTTCCAGGAGGAGAACAGCGTGTAGGTTGTGTTGGCGGCCCGGCCCTGATCGCTGGGCCCCGCGGCAGTGGGAAGTCGGCATGGAAAATGCAGCAGGCGTGTGTGCTTCCTGACTGGGGACTCCGGGCCCGCGCCGGATGTCTGTGTCCTTGTAGGAAACTGCCCCGGTGAGGACACAGCAGCTGAGTGCAAGTACCCCCGAAAGGCGCTGTCTCCCCGCCAGCTTGGGGGTGCCCCGGCCCCACCGCCCAGCATGTGACTGCAGGGACCTCTGACCCTCTGTGGGGCTGCTGGCCGGAGGCTGGCCACCATAGAAGCGGGGTCGCCAGCCCCACTGCAGAACAGCGGCGGCTTCCTGGAGGTCTGACGCCCCTCCCTCGGCATGCTTGACCCCCACCCAGATGGACGCCAGCCCCATCTCTGCCCAAACCACATTTGCTCTGACACAGAGGGTCCATGTCCCTCATGGGTCCCTGGCCGATGCCATTGAGGACGCCAAATCCACGGGCTAGCTAAGGCCAACTGGCCAACTCCAGCAGCAGGTGCCTGGGGGCTCTGTGCGCCTTGCTTCCCAGGATGCTGCAGGAACAGTGGTGGTACGCATGGCGGGCCCAGTGAGTCTGAGCCGAGACTGCCCAGAGCCAGCCGAGGAGGAACCAGACCAAGCGCCTTCCCCAGGAGGGGGCTGAAGGCCGGAAGGAGCACAGCCCTCAGCGACTGCCATCGTCCTCGGCCGGTCCCGGCTGCTACGGCCGCCACCGAGCCAAGGACGTTTGGAGGCTCTGCAGAGCCTGCCCACGGGCAGCCTGGCAGCCGATCCACCCTAAAAACCAGGTCAGGGTGGGACGCACCGACATCGACGCTGCTTAGAGCAAGGACCCCAGTGAGGGAAGAAGGACCCGGAACAGTGAGGCTCCAGGGCATGTGTCTGCCCACGTGCGTACACGCCCGCCTGCATCTGGGAGGAGCTGGGCCGAGATCAGGTTCATCCTCCGAGGGGTCGAGCTCCCCTCCCAAGTGACCCCTCCTTGGCACCCAGCCCACCTGTACCAGCGACTGCTGGCCTCCGTCCTGCCCTGGCCGACGCTCACCGGCCTCCTTGGTGGGAAGGCCAGCTCCGTACCGGACAGAAGCGGAATACGGTGCGGGCAGCTCCGTGTCCGAGCTCCGTCACGGGAGCAGGTCGGGGCAGGGGCTGCACTTGGGAGAAATGGCGATGGCTCGGTGGCCCTGGGGAGGAGCCGTGTGGAGGCATCTGCCATCAGACACCCCGGGGAGGGGCCCCCAGCCGGCCACACTGACAGTGCAGCTGCCCAGCTCAGAGAGGGGTCCACGGCGAGGAGAGGAGATGCCAGGCCCCAGACAGTCCGTGCACACCCACACACCTGCACCCACACGTGTGCACACACGTGTGCACGAACAGAACACAGCTGTATGCACACTCCATGCATGCGACCACTCGTGCAGAGCATGCCCCTGACAACACACACCTGTGCACTCGTGTGTGGGCATCACGGGCTTGTCCATGCGTGCACACACAGCTGTGCACGTGTGTGCATCCACACACGTGAGCACACGCGAGCACGCACAGGGCAGGTGGCCAGACAGCGGCCGCCTGCTTTGGGGTGCAGACCCTCTCTCCTCTGGCAGAACCCCTCTTTCTGAAGCAGGGTTTGGGGGCTGCTAAACCCAGCTGAGGTTTACAAGTCTGAGCAAAGCTTTATGAACACTTCCTCCCCAAACCTCACTGCATCAAAGCTGGAGGCCTCAGCCCCACGCTCGCACGACTGACGTCTCCTCCTTCCTTCCTGCAATATTTTCTTTCTTCTCCGATGAGTCCCTGGTGCTGGGAAGAAGGCCGCAGGAATATTTTGTCTTACTTGCAGTCAGGATGTCAGATCAACCACCCCCAACCCGCTGCAGGGCTGAGTCCAGCCTAGACCCACAGGCCAGAAGCAAGACTCCTTATTTTCCCCTGTGAGCATGAGAGTGAGCCAGGGCCACGCCTGGCTGGGTCTCAGCAGCAACAGGGGGTGAAGCAAGACCCCTGCCCAGGGCTGGGAATGGCCCGCAGACTCCGGTCCTCCAAGTCCACCAAAGACAAATACCCCAACGGGCTGAGGGCTGCATGGGTCATAAAGGTAACAGAAGGGCTGATAGCCGTCACTCTCATGCCCCTCTCTGCAGGGTGCTGGCCTCTGGACTTTGGGGGGTATATGGAGATCCCAGGAGCCCAAGTGTAGGGCCTGCTTGCTCTGAGGTCCCCCTGCCCCCGCCCCACCCAGCGGCCGGCCTGCCACTGCCCTCTGCTGGCCACGCCGGCCACCACACTCCTGGCCCTGGACGCAGAGGGAGGGGACCACAGGAGAACTCAGCCGGTGTCAGCTCCAGTCAGCGTCAACCCAAGCCGGTTGCCGTGGCAACGGGAGGGGGTGGAGGGGCTGAGTCCTTCTGGAAAGCAGGGAATGTGCATCCTCCTCCTGTGGAGCCAAATTCTTCACGCTCTGCCTCCCCCTGCCAACCCCATGTGACCAGCCGGGCCCGGGGAGGGGGCTAGGCCATGCTGTCCTGGGTGGCCCCACCCCAGGGCCCTCGCTCCCTGAGCACCAGGAGCCCAGTTCTGCTTGGGGTGTCGTCAGCAGGAGGGAATCTCCCTCTTCCTTGCAGCCAGGGGCCCTAACGCCGTCTCAGGCCACATCCCATCCAGACAGACCAGAGGATGCCCAGGGTGGTCACTGGGGGCGGTCACTGGGGGCGGTCACTGGGGCTCCCCTGCCTGGCTCATGGAGAAATCAGGGAGCTCAGCCAAAAACAGAAGCTGGTAGGCCTGACATGAGCAGGGACCCGCAGGCCTCAGGCCCCGCCAGGCACACAGGCCTTTCCCTGGGCCAGCCGTGCACGCACCCACCTGCAGGGTAGCTGCTGATGGGGCCTAGGCGGGAGCTGGCTGCAGCGCCGTTGGAAGCCGGGACCCCTGCCCTGGAGGCCCCATTGGTATGCAGCTCACAGCCCTGGGGAGGGGCACCGCCCAGCATGCACTGGGCCAGGCGCAGCCTTGGGGGGCAGCACTGGCTGTCTTACCCACCCTATCTCCCAGCGAGGGGTGGGCAACTGAGCTCGGAGCCTGCATCCCGGGAGGACCGAGGAAGCCCTGACCTCAGGGAGTCACCCAGTGAGAGGCTCGGGGGGACCCAGATGTTTCTTCCACAGGAGATGGCTCCTAGTTCTCCAGTTATTACTTTATGTAAACAAACAAGAGAGTTGCTGGTTCTAAATAAAGTTATCTGTCTGTGTAAATTAATATATCATATTCTGTCCTGAAATAGAATTATTTGTCTCTGGAGGAATCATGTTAAAGACTGACAGAGGGTATAACTGTATTCATTTGCATATGCAGATATGTCTAATTATTCAACTCGCAATTAAGGGCTTGTGTGTCAGCAAATGAGACTAATTAGATACATTTATCTATGATAATCAGCTTTTTACAAACAAAATAGATCCCCCTTCACTTTGCAGGGATGCGGTACATGGGGAGGGCTGCGGGACCGGAGCAGGGCCTGCTTGGGGGTGGTGCCTGGAGGGAGGGACTGTGGCAGTCCCGGCCCCATCTGGACTGGTGCAGCAGACCCACCTGGGGACCAGCAGAGCCAGGTGGATGGGGCAGTGTCCCGGACAGAGGCTGTGCCCACCTGCGGGAGGCCGGGCACCCTCCAGACCCTGCAGAAGCTGTGGAGCAGAGGGAGGGTTCTGGGCCAGAGAAGGTCCGGAGGAAGAGTCCAGAGACATGCAGAGGCCAGGAACTCGAAAGGAAGGGCGGATGTGCTTCTCATGAGGAAAAGAAAGCCTGCAGGGTCAGTGGGAGCAACGGGGATCCCGGGATCTGGAGCTTCATGCTGGCTGGTGTTGCAGCCCTGGCTCTCACCTCTGAGATCTGTCGACCTCAGGGCATGGTCCCTTTCAAGAGATCAACAAAACTGGCCCTCCAACATGCCCCACATCTTGTGCAGGGATACATACAGCAAGCCAGCCCCCCAGCATCCTGATATGGTGTGAGAGTGAGCGTGGCTGGCCCACCCACATCGCGACCACCGCACACCCCCACTGCCTGGCTCGTTGCATGAGGCCGCTGCGGGCACGTTCCACGCTGTCTGCCCATGGCAGTGAGCCGTTCCCAATGCCCACACCGCTCACCAGCCTCCCCATCTCACCGCCCCTCCATGCCTCCTGGAGCAGCTACCCACAGAGTGTGTCCACCTTATCTGGAATAAGAGCCTTTGCAGGTGCAACTAAGGTAAGGCTCTCAAGAGACCATCCTGGATTCTGGCGAGCTCTAAGTCCAGTGGTGCCTGTCCTTCCAGGACGAAGGAATGCAGACACGGGAAACAGGCAAAGATGGAGGTCTGGACGTGCATCCACAAGCTGAGGGCGTCAGACCCTCAGAGCCCCGGAAGGAGCCGACGCTGCCACACCGATTTCTGACTTCTGGGCTCCAGAGCCGACAGACGAAATCTCTGTTGTTGCAAACCGCCTATTCTTTTTTTTTTTTTTAACATTTTATTTATTTTTATTTGAGAGAGAGAGAATGAGAGAGAGGGCGTACATGAGAGGAGGGAGGGTCAGAGGGAGAAGCAGACTCCCCACTGAGCAGGGAGCCCGATGCGGGACTCGATCCAGCGACTCCAGGATCATGACCTGAGCCAAAGGCAGTCGCTTAACCGACTGAGCCACCCAGGCGCCCTTTTTTTTTTTTTTTAAGATTTTATTTATTTATTTGAGAGAGAATGAGATAGAGAGAGAGCATGAGAAGGGGGAAGGTCAGAGGGAGAAGCAGACCCCCTGCTGAGCAGGGAGCCCGATGCGGGACTTGATCCCAGGACTCTAGGATCATGACCTGAGCCGAAGGCAGTCGCTTAACCGACTGAGCCACCCAGGTGCCCCGCAAACCGCCCATTCTGAAGTACTTTGTTAGAGGGGCCCTAACACCTCTCCCACCCCTGCTTTGGGGTCGACTTCTGGGGTAGCCCAGCCCAAGACAGTTACAGAGGTTTTTTTTGGCTAAATGAATGAATGGATTTAAATACTTCTTTTAGCCTTTGGCCTGAATAGCAGAAATATCTGTAAAATCATGGGCTTGATATGCTAGTTTAATATTTCCGAACACACACTCAAAATAAACCCTGTGATATTGAAATTGTCCGTTGAAGCTCTGGCCGCCTGAAAGCCCCTCCAGGCCACTGGCGTGGCCACAACCCGTCAGGAAGACTGGTTCCTTTGGCTCTTCTCAGCAGGTAGGGAAGGGGTTCCAGCATCAGAGGGACCCACTAGAGAATCTTTTTCAACAGAGGTTTTCTCTAAAGAATCCAAAACACGACTAATTCCTAAAAGAGCATTTTTATACAACTTGGCGGGACCTGACATGCTGCTCAAGCCAGAGGATGTGGGGGCCATTGCAGAGCAGGCAGACCAGGGCCAGACCACGGCCACACGGAGAAGGACAAGGCCTTCAAGGCCAAGGGGTTGCCTGTCCCAGAAGTGACCCTCTGAGCAAACGGGGCAGGTGAGAGTGGGGCAGGGTCCCCCAAATTCCCCTGGCCTGGCCTAGAGGCAGGTGGGGTTGGGAGGCATAGCTGGAGAAGCAGGGGACTAGCATTTTTGGGGGCCAGGCAAAGCACCCCCTAAGGCTGCCATTTCTGGGTGGCTAGTCTATGCTTGCTGGGGTGGGGAGGGCCTTGCGGGGGAGCATGGACCGCCATTTTGGGGTGCTGACGGCGGCCAGCATTGCTCTGATGAGGGGGCACCAACCTGGACACAGCAATGGCTGTCTGAGATGGGGGTGGAAAGCCCCCCACCCCGAGTCAGGACCACCTAGTGCAGCCCCCAACCCTCCTTGCCAGGGCCCCTGTCTGGGTCTGCCTTCCTACCCTGGGCCCCTCTGGGGACCCTGGAGCCCACGAACCCAGGGGAGCTTCCCTGGGAGCCTGTGTCCGGGGGTGAGGGCAGCCAGGGGAGCTGGGGCTCCACACGGGCTCCAATCAGGCCTTGGCGTCCAGTGGGAGTGGGGCCAACACCACCTGCAGGGATGCAGAGGGTGGAGAGGAGCTGCCTCTCCTGCCAGACTCCTCTTCACAGTCATCCATTTGGGGCAATTAAAGCCTTTATTTGGAAGACATAACACCCAATTTCCTCAGCTGAGCAGCTTTTCAAGCAGCATATTATTATCTCAAGTTGTGAGAGCAAGTTGTCCCTCAGAATCACCCTGCCCGCATCCTGAGGGCTCGTCTGCCTCCCCTCTGCCCCTTGGGTGGATGCAGGAGAGAGCCGGGGCCGGAGCAGAACGGCTCACAGGTGGACGGACAGGCAGGGCCTCCGCACCCCGGAGCCCATGCACAGGGACGGCCCGCGCCGTCATGTCTCTCTGCAAAACGCCCGGGCTCGGAGTGCGGCCGAGGCTGCGTCAGATTAGCTGCTGCCTCAGCAGGCCCCCCAGAGTTGATGGGAATCTACTCAGGCAGGCAGCGTGGGACCAAATGTCCTCATTTCCCCAGTGCCCACGGGACGCGAGTGTCTCTTCGCTGCCGTGGCTCCAGGCACACCTGGCCTTCGCCTCCTGCTCGTTTTGCAGGCCGACCTGCAGCTGTGTGGACGATGAGGCCCATCGGAAACTGGCTGTTCTTGGCACAGCTAAGTGCATTCGGCCCCGGCCACAGGAGTCGCTTGAAATATCGCTGACATGCTCCAGAAGTGTGGGCACGAGGGCAGACAGAGTCCGAGCCTCCGCGTGCAGCCGCCGCCCTTGGGGTCCGGGCACAGGAAGGGGGTCTGTGCTGGCAGACGCCCTGCCGGCAGGACCTGGGCCCCGAAGAGGGGCTGCAGCGGGACTTGGGTGCCTGGGGCAGGGATCTGTGAGAGCCCCCGGCAGTGTCTGCACTGCGGGGGGGCAGGGGTGAGCAAGGTCAGTGAGGATCTGCGTCACCGGCAAGGGCGCTCCTGGCGGGGGCACAGCATGGGTCGGGGTGCGGAGGGTCAGCGTCGCTCTGTCCTGCCCTGGATGGACCCCCTGGAGGGGGCGAGCTCAGCCCAGGCCCCCAGCGCAGTTTGACCCCCGACCTGTCCCTGCCGACCCAGTGCCTGGCGTGTCCTTGAGGACTCCTACGCTCCAGCTGGCATTTCTGTGCCTGGCACAGAGACCGGGGGGGCGGGCGGGAACATGGGGGTGAGGTTTCCAGCCCTGGTGCCCACGTGGACCCCACACTCTTGTCGCTGGGCTGGGGAAAGGCCGCCGGGCCAGGAGGGCTGTGCAGAGGACAGCACCGACCGTCAGCCCCCCTCGCAGCCAGGACAGGTGGAGAGCCTCCCCTCAACGGTCAGGCCCACCATGTGCAAAGGCATCCAAAACCCGGAGGACTCCGGTCCCACCAATGATCATTCGGGAAAAGCTGTGGTTTCACAACCACCACGGACGCGCCAGAGCCTGGGCTCCCCTATGCACGGCCCTGCCGTGGTCCCTGCCCCCACCCGTGGGTCTGCTGCCCAGGCTCTTGCTTGTTAGGGGCTGGAGTCGGGGACGCCAGCACCCATGTGCATCCCCTGAGTGTAGCCATCAGCAGGAGGCCTGGCCTGAGCCTTCCTGTCCCTAAGCACCCCAGGCAGACAATTCTGGAGGCTGATCCGTGTGTTTCTCAAGAGGTCCTGGCAAACCTGGGCCCCACGGCCCCAGCTGACCTCACTGACCATCATTTCCACCTTTTCCCATTTCTTGCCTCCTTCTCCCTGGTCTCCCCCTAGATGAACCACCGCATGGAGCCCTTGCTCAAGCCCAGCTCAGGTGCCCAGTCCCAGCACGCTTGTCTGGGGACAAACACCCCTGGGTCCGGCAGGAAGGGGCCACTGCTCCGGAGAGCAGGGTGAGCATCCTGCCGCCCTGAGGTCAGGGGCTCTACTCCCACCAAGTCCAGGACCACCATGTGAGTCCAGATGGCAGGGTCCAGGCGTCCACCCAGAACTGAGGCTGGCCTTGTGCCGCCTCCCAGGAGGAGACCTCTGTGGAGTGTCCTGATGAGGGTGTCTCTGTTGCCTGTGGCCTTGGGCTGCGCTAGACAGTCCACACTAAAAGCACTAACAACTGACAGAACCCTGGACGCTCCCTGACGGCCGCGCTCCATGCGTGTTCACATGTGGCTGCTGGGAGAAATCAGCACTGTCCACACAGCTCCTTGGTGGGAGGGCTCCTGGGGGCACATGGGGGGAGGAGGAAGACGGGCAGAGAGAGAGCGACTCGTTCAGCAGAGGGTGGAGATGAAATGGGGTTTGACAGCTAACTTTACAAATGAAATTGGAATCAGATTCTGGAGTTCCGACAAGAACTTACAGTTTAGAGAAACATCACCCTAAACTCTGCTCCTGGAGAGCAAGGTGCATGCACAGCCTCCGAGCAGCATCTGCCCGGCTGAGCCCTCGCGGCCGAGTGCGGTCACAGCCAAGCCCGCCGGGTCAGGGGAGCTGCCCGCATGCAGCCCCGGGGAGCTGGGCTTGGTCGCCCACCGCCAGGCCCCTGGGACCCGTCCCATGCCCACACATCTCGAGCACGGCTTCTCTCCAGGACCCCCTTGCAATCAACTGAGTTAATATGTTACCCCTAAATAAGTTAATTATATTATTACTTTCTGACACCGCAATCACAGATTTTTATGTTTTGATGCTAAATTTGGTAAAAGTTTAAATTAGGGTAATTAAATAATTAGCTTTAAGATGACAAGCTAGCAAACAGCTTCCCTCTCTCTGACATGCCCAGTCAGCATTGCCTGCTTGGAAAATGCCAGAGGGAGAGTCTCTGCCACACCGAAGAGCCTGCACCACAAGATGGGTTGTCCCCAGCTTTCCCGACCCTGGCCGGCTGCCCTTCCCTCTGGGTCGAGCATCCCTGGAATCGCCCATCGGCCTGGGCTCTTGTCTGGGGAAGGGGCCTGGCTGTCTCTACATGCTCAGCAGGAAAGAGCAGAGCTGCTGGGGAGCAGTGGGGTTGCCGGTGTTTACGTCGGACAGATCTGTCCATGCAGCAAAGCAAGTGGCTCAGAGCTCAACAGAATCAAAGAGCAGCATGGGTGTGAGACTCCTTCCCCTCAGATCTGATTCTTATCCTCCCTCCTCATCCTCTTGTCCCCCAAAAATGCAATGGCTCTGAGCACCAAGTCACAGATGCGCGTGGCGATGGCTGTGGTTTGTGGCTGTTGGAGGAGGTGCTCGGTTTCTAGGTTAATATGGCATAAAGAAACATTTAGGGCCTGAGTGTTCAAGTAAGCAATAATTATAGAGCATGTGCACCATCTGTGGCCTCATTTCTCTCCAGGTGAATTCCCTGTCCAGGTTGGATGTCAGCAAGAAAAGGCAGAGCAGCTTTGAGCATGACACTTTCCCTTTCATTTCTAGACGTGTGTGTTGACATACACACTCACTTCTGCATCACCTGCAAGGTGTGGGCGCTGCCCTGGTAGGCTTGGGGGGGCTCTACAGCTGAGGCTTGCTTTCAGTGGGGGCTGCTTGCTTGGATGTGTGCATCTTTACCTGAGATGTGTCCCACCCCCACATGGGGGAGGCCAGAGCCCACGGCTCCTCTATGTGGAAGTGATAGGTGCACCCTACCCTACCGGGCGGCCGTCAGCACCACGGACAGTACTGAGAGCGTTGCAAGGTGCATTCCTGAGCTCTTCCCAAACCTCTATCCCCGCAGAGCGCGAGGGCTCAGTAACAGGAGCGGACCTGAATCAGGAGGAGTCGCCCTTATTTCTGGTGCCAGAGGGTCCCTGAGCTTGGCCCACAGCAAGTGGGAGGCCCCCGCTACACGGAGTCAGCACTGGGCGTCCGGCCAGCAAATCACTCAGGCGTATCAGGCTGGCCAGCCTTCGTGAGCCGGGTCCTGCCCCAGATCCTGGCCGTGGCCTGCACTCCGCCCTCAGAGTGAGGCAGGCTACACCATTATTCACTAAACGAAGTGAAGTGTCCCCTCACCCCCCCCCCCCCCACAGATGCCATCAGAACAGACAGTGCAGTGAGGAAGTTGCCCAAGACCCAAGGCTGACGAGCCCCTTGCTGGGTCACCACAGAAGCCAGTAGCCGAGAGCGTACCTGAGCTTTCACACATCGGGGTCACAAGCCACCGAGAGCTCAAGGATAACACAGGCCCCCAGATTAGCCTCGTGGGGTCTGGCAGAAACCACTACTGTGGCCATTTCCATTTCTCAGTGATCCCTCAACCTGCGACAGCCCGCTTCCCTTCTCCTCCCTCCCTCCTTCCCTCTCCCTGCACAGAAAACCTGTTTCCTTCTCTCTCCTGTTCATGAACTTTCAGAAATGAAAACCCGCCAGAAAAATCCATGGAGAAAAGGGCTACCGGAGAAGCCCAGGAGAAGGAGGAGACCCCTCCCCAGGAATGCTCAGATGACCAAGGCCTCTTAATCCATCCCAACGGAAGCCACAGTGCCCCCTTAAACACGAGAGGGGCAGGTGAGGGCTGGGGGCCAAGTCACGTTGACTGCAGTGATGAACGTGCCTCCTTCCAGGAGACCTCGGGGCCCAGGAGGAGCTCCGGCTCGGGGACAGGCCTGGGCTCATCTGTCGGCTCAGGAGAGGCTGCTGTGGGCTGGGGTTCAGAGAGCCGTGGGGGGAGGAGGGGGCGCATCATGGCTTCCATCTTGACCTTGCCCGCTGTGCCCTCATCCTCCTCTGGGTGTCTGGGCCTCCCACTCTCCTTTAACCACAGAGGGCAGCAAAGGGAGCCCACACAGCTGAGGTGGGCTCTGGGGGAAGCGTTATCATTTGGAGTCCCTTTGAAGTCATGAACGCAAAGGAGGAGGTGTGGGCGGACAGGGGGAGATGCCCACGAGGCCCCTCCCAGGTCCAGAGTGAGCTGGAGTGAGCGAGAGGGACGGCCCTCCAGGAGGAGCGCCTGCCCGGCTGGGGCAGTCACTGCTGTGGGGTCTGGATCAGACCTTCCGCTTGTCCACAGGTGAAGCCACAGGCCTGGGGCGGGGAAACACCCCCAGCTCCGCAGCCCAGCATCTCAGCTGCTTCTCCCCCGCCCAGGACAGGCTGACGCCTCGGTGGGTGTGGGTCCAGCGAGCCGCCGTGTGCATGTGCGTGTCCTGCTCATGGTGACCCGAGAGCTCACACACGTCCTGCTGGAGAGCACGCTATGTCTGTCCACCCCTGGGGGGTCTTACTCTGGGGCTGGGGGCTGTCGGCCTTTTCCCTGTGTCTCGTGCTTTGTTTCTTTCTCTCATCTCTAACCATGGAATTCTACTCTCAAACTAAAAGAGGTTCAAAATAATGCTGGACAGACTCGCGTAAAATCCAGTACTTTTCCCCAAACCTCACCCCCACATTCCTTGCTTTTAGATTTCTCTTCAGAGGTTTGTTTATGCTTCCCTGAGTTTACCTGAGTTCACACACGGGCATGTCATCTGTCCTGACGGTTCACGGTTGCTTTCTGGGTCTGAATGGAGTATGGTCTGCACCCTGAGCCCATGCAGGGGACCCCCTGTGCCTGGAGCACCCCCCCTACAGGACCATCATCACCTGGCCAACCTCCCTGCTCCCTTCGGGGGGCATGGGGGTGGGGATGAAAGCATTCCACCTTTTTTCCTGCCAATGACCAAATTCAAATGTACTATTTAAAAACTACATTTGCACTTTCCACCCCACTGCCTGCAATGATTGTGCTGTGATTATTAAACCCGTCATAAATAATAATGAGACATTTTCTGATTGGGCATCTGATTAAGTAGCCGATCTTTGCAGTCTGATACTGGACAGCCGAGATTATTGAAGACAGGACAATTTCACAGGGTCCCCAGCCCCCTGCCAGCCCCCAGGGACCAGGAGTCAAGGCCCCCAGTTAAGTCTACAAAGATGCATCCTCTCCAGTCCCGGGGTGGGGGCGGGGTGTCCTGGGCTGTGTCCTTTCCATGAGCCTGCAGCCTCCCCAGACAGGGCTGCGACCCCACCTGTCTGAGTCTGAGAGCCTGGTTCGGCCTGTTGCCCGAGGTCTGAGCCCGCTGCCCCATTTCCCAGCCCAAGGCCACTGTCCAGCCACGACCTGACCCCAGGCTCCCGCCTCCGTGGTTGCTAGCCAGACCACGGCCTCTCTGCCCCCCAGCCCCAGCCCATCCAGCAGTGGGTTCCTCAGTGGGGGTCAGTTCCTTGGAGAAGAGAGGAGCGAGTACACCTGAGCAGAATTCTTCATTTCCTCAGGATGGACCAGCCCTCAAGACACCAAAGAACACTCCAGAGTCCACGAGGCCTGACTGCACTGTCCCCACCCCATCCTGCTGGCTTGGCAGAGAGGTGGTGAGGTTGCACCGAGTGGCATGGGGGCCCCTGCTGTCCCCAGGTAGAGCCCTGCCGCAAACCCCTGACATTGTCAGTACCTGGACACCAGGACGGCCTCAGGGCAGGCGGGAAGAGGCTTGGGGAGGGGCTGAAGTGAAGGCCCCGGTACAGGAGGCTGCGCTGTGGTGTCCTGTGTGGGCGGGCCAGCACGCAGGTGGGAGCTCACCCCGAGGGCCTCCGAGCAGAGCTGCTCCTTCCCCTGGCATTCCCCTCCCTCTCCACTGCTATTTGGTGTGGTTCTAAGTAAAGCAAAGTTAAAATGCCAAGTTATTAGCGTGAATTTTACTGTTTATCCTCATGTTATGCAAAACCAGCTGTAAAAGCAAATGTAAGAGCCTTAACCTCCGGGCAGAACCACAGACATCACACAAGCATCCTTCCTGGTGCCGATGCGCCCGTGGTGGTGTTCTTGGGTGGGAACACCGCACCTGCCCCCTGGTTTTGTCTCACTTCCTGGTGCGTGGACAGGCCCCCCACAGCCCGCCCCCCACGGGCGGTTCAGGAGGAGGCAGGACGGGAGCCCAGGTCCCTGTCCCTCGCCCTGCTCTGCTGGTGCCCCTGAGGCATGTGGCGCTGACACCGGAAGCAGCAGAAACACGAGCAAGGGGACAGTTTGTGCTGCTCCGTGGCCTCGTCTCTGCATCTGCTGCAAGTTCTGGTTCAGAGGGACATGAGGCACCTGCTGCTGTCCCTGACCGGACACACTCGCTCTGATCTCGCTGGACCCCCGCACGTGGCCTTGGAATTCTGTGTCCAGGTGCCTCCTGGACACTCTGTGTGAATGCAAGAAACAACGCAGAAAAGAGAGACACACATGGCTTCCCCTCTGCTCACACTTGCTCCATCGGCCCCTCAAACGGTCGCCTATGAAGCTCAAGTTCAAACGTAAAATGATTAAGAATTTCGAGGGTGCTGCAGTGGAGCAGGACACCAAGCACAGGCCTCTCTGAGGGCGGCCCCTGTGCCTGCCCCACTTACAGCTCGTGAGACTGGCCCAGCCCCCAAAACACAGATGTCACCCCACACTGGGGAAGCATCAGGATCTAGAGCCTGGGCACACCCACACCCAGAGGCCAGCAGTGCGGGAAGGTGAGGCCCCCAGGAGGTGAGGAACCACTACACGCACATGCATGCAGGCACACAGACACGCACACAGGCATACATGCATGCACACGTATGTGCACATACATGCACACAGGTGCACGGACATGCACTTGCACACAACCACAGCATCAGAGTCCCATCATCGTGCTCCTTTCTGTGAGTGAACCGCTGCCTCACCTGGATCATCTTACAAATTTCAAATGTCCCCAAGAAGACACTGAGGTCCCTGCTCCCCAAACTCCTGCCAGGCCCGCTGAGTCCTCTCCCTGTCCATCTCCTCCCAAGCCCATATCCCAAAAGGATGACTCTGGGCTCTTCCACAGAGGGTAGAGGGAAAGAGGCTGATCAGGAAAGCCCTGCCCTGTGGACGAATGAATGTTCCAGGGACTCACCAACAGGCATCTTTGATGGAAATGGGGTTTCGTTTCTTCACCCCCCATGGCAGCACTGTGCTGGGTGCTCCTGGCTCCTTTCCCTGGATGAGGACAGTACCACTCAGGCACGGGAGCCTCCCCAGGTCACGGTGTGAGCCCCAAAGTCCCCACAACAACCACACTGGGAACCTCCTCCACTCCAGCCTGCCCCCTACCCACTCCTTACAGATGACCCCAGGAGCCACCAGAGGGGCTGGGAGGGGCCACCATCCTGCCCTCTGCTTTCAGCTCCCCCAGCTTTCACAGGGCCAGCCCTTCCTTACACATCCCACCTCACCTTCCCTAGGAGATGGCAAGACTGCCCCCTCCATAAAAGACAGAGGATCCTACAAACTCTGCTGGACGGGCTCCATAGCTCTAGGACATCCTGTTTATGATCAAGTGCATGAGGGTGGTCCTGGGTGCCCCGGGTCACTCTGCCTGGACCAGCTGCCCCAGAAGTAAACCTGGACCCTTCAACCGTCCTTGCCCCCCATCCCCACCTGGGCCTGCCTGGGCTGTCAGCTGCCCCGCTGAGCCCCCCCTGGAGGGGCCCAGGCTCAGCTCTGGGCACTGGAATGTGTGAACCGTCCTTCCCTCAAGGTGTGTTAGCTCTCACTAACCCCTCACGTCCAGGTCAAGGGTCACCTGCGGTGGGAGCCCCCTGACCTCCCTGAGCGGTCAGGCCCCACCTGACCCAGCTCTGATGCTCTCCTTCTTCCCAGCACAGGGCACATTGGCAGCATGCTGCTGGTCAAAGGAGGAGTCAGCCTGATCTTTGGGGAACAGGGTGAACAGGGTGGTGGATGCCGGTCGGCCTTAATAACTGGACAGAGAGGGCGCCTGGGTGGCTCAGTCGTTAAGCGTCTGCCTTCGGCTCAGGTCATGATCCCAGGGTCCTGGGATCGAGTCCCACATCGGGCTCCCTGCTCGGCAGGAAGCCTGCTTCTCCCTCTCCCACTCCCCCTGCTTGTGTTCCTGCTCTCGCTGTGTCTCTCTCTGTCAAATAAATAAATAAAAATCTTAAAAAAAAAAAAAAAACTGGACAGAGAGCAGTAGCCATGCCTGAACCTTCCAGAAGGGCTCAAACAGGATCACAAGGCTCAGTCAGCAAGCAGTTATGCCACATGAGCTCAGCCAGGCTGAGGAGAGCCTACGCTGACATGCGGGAGCGGGCGTTCCCTGACCAGCAGCTCTGTCTGTGCTGACCCATGCCTCGCTTCCTGTGGGTCAAGCCCCCAAACATGAGGACTAGACATTTTCAGATGTCACACAGCTTCAGGGGGGCCAGGCCTGCAGTAAATGCTGCCCACAGACCCCACACCTGCCTGGGTCTTCCCCGGCCCCGGACCTGATAGCAAGTTAGGGATGACAGCCGGACTCCAAGCTCTGGGCCAGTGCCCCCTCCGCTTGCCACGCAGCCCCCAAACCTCCAGGAGGCCCATGGCATGTGCCTGGCTTTCCATGTGATTCTGCCTCCACCCAGCCTGCTCCCAGGCTGTGTACTTGGCAGCCTGTGATTTCGCTTAAAAGGATGAAGGAAACCAGACATGCGAAGGCAGGACGCACTCTCTTTGGTGAGAAGCCCACACTTAATTGAGGATGTAGCTATTTATTTTCTTCCCTCACTGGTCCAGACCATGAAATATTTATTTTTCCTCATTGAGCCTCTGTGCTCAAACAGCCTCAGACCAGCTCCCTGTGGGACCAAAGAGAATTGTTAGTCGATAACCTCAAACAAGGGAGCAGAGACAGAAGCCAGCGGCTCCAGGAGAACTCGGGGCAAGGGGGAGCTTCTGTGGGAGGCTCGCCCACCCCGCGCAGCCCCCTGTCCCCAGCCGGGGCAGCCCTGCGCACAAAGAGCTCACAGTCACTGCCCTCAGAGTGTTGTGTGCAGTGGAGGTGCGCGGGGTGCGGTGGGGGGTTAACTGCATCCTGCAGCCGCTGGTCCAGCAGCTATTGTCACTGGGATGCGCCGGGGGGGGGGCAGGTAGCAGAGCGTGCGGGCTCATTTCGGGGCTGGGGGCTACACAGCCAGGGGCAAGACCTGGGGGTTGGAAGCATTCTGAGCCCCCCCCGGAAATGAATGAGATCATCACAAGTAGAGAGATGACCTGCGTGTCTGCGTGGGGCTCTGCTCAGTGTCTCCCTGTGTTTGTAAGTAGGGGCAGCTTCTTCTCCGGAACCCAATTCCCCAGCATTCTGAGAATCAAGCTGCTTTTTTTTTTTTAAGGTTTTATTTATTTATTTGACAGAGAGACACAACAAGAGCAAGGACACAAGCAGGGGGAGTGGGAGAGGGAGAAGCAGGCTTCCCGCAGAGCAGGGAGCCGGATGCGGGGCCCGATCCCATGACGCTGGGATCATGACCTGAGCCAAAGGCAGAGGCTTAACGAATGAGCCACCCAGGCGCCCCAGAGAATCAAGCTTTTCGAAAAGCAGCCTTTAAAGGCTCGAAAAAGAGCCTTTAAAAAGCCTGGGTGGCTCAGTGGGTTAAGTGTTCAACTCCAGGTTTTGGCTCAGGTCTGATCTCAGAGTTGTGAGATCGAGTCCTGTGTTGGGGCCTGTGCTCAATGGGGAGTCTGCTTGAGATTCTCTCTCCCTCCCCTTCCCCCTCTGCTCCTTCCCTCCCCCACTCTCACGCACACATGCGCACTCCCTCCCTCTAAAAGAAATAAATAAAATCTTTTAAAACGATGCAGAAGGAACATCCCGCTCCCTGAAACAGCCCCTTTCCTGGAGCTACACACAGCAGGTTAGGGAAACACGTGTTCTCTGGGGGCGGGGAGCACTTGTCATCTCTCCTGCCAACCATCACACGGCCAACCTTCACACGTCACACCTGTCAGGGCCAACCCCACCCACATTCCCACCGGCCAGGACGAGGCTGGAAGGAGCCAGCTCGGGCCTGGCCAGCCCTGCCGGGCCCCTGTGTCTGCAGGTGTCTCTACACCCACACCTGGCAGGTGTCCGAGACCCCTGGAGAAGGGGGTGCCCCCAAGCAGAGCAGCCGGGGGGAAGCAGCAGGAGGTGTGGGGGCTCCCCATCCTGACACCCCATGCTCCAGACCAGGCTAGCAGAGGGCTGTGTGGGCTTTCCAGCGCGTGGAAGGAAGGGACCAAGGCAGGAGGCCCAAACCACTCCCCACACAGGACTTCATCACGAGGCGAGAGGAAGGGAAGGAGAACAGAGATGCTGATGCTGAGTAGCTTCCCACTTTAATTTCATGCCACATTAGGGCAATCTGGTGGGCAGACCCCCCGGAGAGTGGGTGCATGAGCCGCTCCCCCCAGGCTGCCAGAGCCCTCACGGATTGTGAACCCAATTCAACAGCGTTGGATTAACTCCATCTATCTCCATGAGCCAGGCCAGCAACCGACTGTGGCCCCCTCCCGGCTCTTTGGGGTGAGCACCCCCACACACATCCCGAGATCAGGAAAACCAAAGCAACATGAATTTTTCCCCCAGAGAAATGACCCTCTGCCTTAAAAGGGAGAACACATAGTAAGAGATGGAGTCAGTTAGCTTCCTAGGCAGCTGCTGGATGAATTACCACATTAATAAGCTGCTGTCTCTGAGAAGGGGCCCTGGAATTCACCACCCTCGGCCAGCCTCACGCAGTTGTCTGATTTGGGGTGAAAACGTTGTCTGGCGTGTGATTCCACGTACACGAAAGGCCCGAAACAGGCCGACCCAGACACAGGAAGTGGATCCGGGGGGGCGAGGGGTGGGGAGGGGCTGCTGGTGGGGACGGTGTCCTTTTGCACTAACTGCTGACAAGTTATACACTTTAGAGTGGTTGAAGCGCACGGCATGTGAGTTACTGTTAACAACAAGGCATGCCATGTAGGCAGGTGGGAGGGTGAGGAACACCCTGAACTCCCCGATGGGCTTCATCCCTCCTCTTCGTCCGAGCTCCACCTGGGATGAGGCCTTGTGGTCCCACTGCTGAAACAGGGGCTCTGACAAAGGCCCTTCCTTGACAAGCTCCTCTGTGCCCCTTTTGGACCAGGCCTGTGGGTCCTTCCTCGTACCGCCGAGTTCCAGCAAGAACCCCCCACCCGGGCCTCCTGGGCAGGTGGCTGGGCAGTCGCTCCTCGCTCCGTCACCCCATGCTCGGAGCTTGGAAGGTTGAATGGCTCACGGCTCTGCGGTCGCTGTCAGACACTGAGTCATCAGTTTTGAACAAAGGGCCCTGCATTTTTGTTTTGTACCAGGCTGGCAAATTCTGAGCTGGTCCTGCCTCTGTGGGGGCAGACAAAGGCTGACCCCTCTCCCTGCTTTCTGGTGGGCCTGGAAGTGAAGCGCAGTGGGTTCCTGGTCCTCCCAGCTTCCGACAAGGCTCAACTGCCAGGAGGGCCAGTTCTGGGGACTGGACAGGTCAAGGAAGGCTATTCTGCAGGAGCAGGACCCCAAATTTCCTGGGCCCTGCCCGCCAGGCCCTGCCACCCACTGCACTCAGCTATCTGAGCCCCAACACCCAACAAGGGGCCAGCACAGGCTGGGCAAGGGGAAGGCTGTGTGCAGGATGAATGAATGAGGGATAGGGGGAACATGTGCAGGATGAATGAATGGGGACAGTGCATGCGGGAGGAGTGAATGAATTAGGGGACTGCGCATGCAGGATGAATGAAGGGGAGCACGCATGCGGGAGGAATGAATGAATTAGGGGACAGCGCATGCGGGAGGAATGAATGAATAGGGGACAGTGCATGTGGGAGAAATGAATGAATGGGGACAGTGCATGAGGGAGGAATGAATGAATTAGGGGACAGCGCATGCAGGAGGAATGAATGAATGGGGACAGTGCATGTGGAAGGAATGAATGAATGGGGACAGTGCATGAGGGAGGAATGAATGAATTAAGGGACAGTACATGAGGGAGGAATGAATGAATTAAGGGACAGTACATGAGGGAGGAATGAATGAATTAAGGGACAGTGCATGCGGGAGGAATGAATGCATGGGGACAGTGGATGCGGGAGGAATGAATGAAGGGACCGCGCATGCGGGAGGAATGCAGAAAGAAGCTCCGTGGAGAGCGGGGGCGGCAGGGCAACCCCAGTAGCGAAGGGACCAGTCTCTGCCCCATCACGGGGCAGGCCTCCCCCTCATGAGCGGAATTGTGTCCCAAAAATTCACCTGTTCAAGTCCTGAGCCCCAGGCCCTCAGAATGCAAGCTCATTTGGAACTCGGGTCCTTGCAGAGGGAGTTAGGCCAATGCAGTCTCCCTGCCCTTGTGTGGCCGTCCTGGTAGGAGGGGGACATGGGACACACGGCGCCCAGGGAGGAGGCCGGGTGAGGATGGAGGTCCAGAGCCGGCAAAGCTTCCAGGAGCTGAGGCAGAGACTGCCAGCAGCGAGGAGCCGGGAGACGGCCCGCCCCTGCGCAAGCCCGGGGCCACTCTGACCCCCGCCAGGGGTCCTGGGGACACGCGCTTGCAGGCGGCAAGCCTCTGCGCTGACAGATCACGCGGGACCCCAGCTGCCCCGCACCCAGGAGCTTCCTTGCTCCGTGGCTGACGCAGCGGCTGTCGGCAGCTGCAAGCCGGGCTGGGCTGGGAGCGAGATTAAGTGACCGGAGCATCGCAACCCACCCGAGGCACCGAGCCAGGCGGCCATGCTCTCCCTCGAGGCCAGCTCCTCGGCACACAGGCTCAGCTAGTGGGTCTCCCCTCCCGGCCCCACCAGGACGCCCCTGCCATGGCCACGTTCTCCCTGCTCGCTGGGCCCCCTCAGCCCTGCCCAGCACTCTTGAGGCCTTTGGGGCTCGCTCCGGAACATTCCTTCCAGAACCACGGAGCACTGTTGTGAGCACACTGTGCCAAAGGCAGAGGACATTTTCTCTTGTACTCAGAGAGCCAACAGCTTCAGAGGGAGGCCTGAGGCCCAGCAAAGAGTGCTGGCCCCGGGAGGAGGGGGGAAGGAGGGGGGAGGAGGGGGAGGAAGAGGAGTGGAGAGGAGGAGGAGGATGGGGAGGAGGAGGGGGAAGAGGAGGGGAAGGAGGAGGAAGGGAGAGGAGGGAGAGGAAGAGGGGGAGAGGAGAGGAGGGAGGGGGAGGGGAGAGGAAGAGGGGAGGGGAGAGGAAGAGGGGGAGGGGGAGAGGAAGAGGGGGAGGGGGAGAAGGAGAGGAGGAGGGAGGGGAGAGGAGGGGGAGGAGGGGAGGAGCCTGGCTTTGCTAACTGCTTTCTCTCTGCACGCCTCCACTCTGCAGGCAGGTGTCCTGAGGGGCTGGAATTGTTGGGCGTGGGCGGGGCTGCCCGCATCAGGGTGAGGCCACTCCCCCGGGGCCCAAGAGCGTGAGGAGGTGAGGTCTACCAAACATGGGGGTCTGGGGGCGCTTAGGAACCTCACGCTCTACCCAGCACACACCGTTTTCACGGCCAAAATATTTCCATTGGTTACTCCAATTTTTATTCATCTAAAAAAATAAAAATTTCTCCAAGGGCACTTTGTGTTGTGCTCATCCTCAGTGGGAAAGAAGGCTTGGGGTGCCTGAGAATGCAAGTCAAATAGCACCCCTTAACCACCCACCCCTCCCCCCACAGCCCGACCTGAACCACGGCTCCCCCTCTTGCCGCACAGAAACTGCTGGGAAACGAGGGGCTTTGAAAGGAAACCGGACCGAACTGAGAACATTTCTGGCCACGTCCACTGACTGCCGGCGGCTCACGCGCCCTCCAGGCAAGACCCCTCAGTCGCTCGCCCCGGGGCCCTGCCCAGTGTGACAGGGGGATAGGGCCACCATGGAGTCCCTCACCCGGGGGGCAGTGGGGTGCGCCCACAGAGAGCCAGGCCACAAACACGGCACGAGGGCCGTGGGCGCAGAGGGACTTGGCTCACAGGTCCCTCGGAGAGGAGCGAGGGGCAGGGACGCCGAGGAGCACGTCACAGCCACCGAAGCTTCGCGATGGCAGTGTTCAGCTGGACAAGGTCAGCGCATCAGCCGCGAGGCCCGGCTGAGGGCCTGGAGCCGGACACGGTCTTAAATCAGCCACGCAGCACGTGGCCTCGGCCCACAGAAGAAACTGCAGCAAATGTCTTCTTTGCCGAACTCCCAGCTCTGGGCAGCCCGGAGTGGGCTCCCTGCCAGCCGACGACACCGCGGGGACACGTGGCCAGCACCGGGCGGTGCCCCGCGGCAGGGCGCCCAGAGCCTCGGCCGGGGATCAGCAACCCCACAGCAAGGGA
Source organism: Mirounga angustirostris (assembly GCF_029215605.1). Taxonomy (NCBI): domain Eukaryota; kingdom Metazoa; phylum Chordata; class Mammalia; order Carnivora; family Phocidae; genus Mirounga; species Mirounga angustirostris. The sequence goes on along the minus strand of NW_026991718.1, from coordinate 137,607,038 downwards.
CCGCATGGGGCACGCACACGTGTGCTTATGTGCAGTCTGGCGGCATTTCCAGCTCATTGGCATGCCTGTGCTGTGCCATCTGGTTTCCACGTCGTTCTGGAGTCTCAACTTACGCCGAAATTGCGAAAAAGTGCGGATCTCCCACCCCTTTCGCCTAACCTGAGAACCCGCACGGAGGCGGCTGTACCCGTCCGTCCCCACCAGGTGGCGCCACCACGGGGAGCAGCTCCGGCCTCCGTGGCGCCTCGAGGTGGGTGGGCGGCCGCGCACCGTGCTGGCCCAGGGTCAGCGGCCTCACCTCCTGCTGCAGGGCTCCTGCACCCGGGCAGTCCAATGTTCTGTGCCGGAAGGTTCGCGCACAGGCGCACAGCCTGCGTCTTCTCCCCTGCCACTGCCCTTCCCGCTGAATGAAGCAGGACTTGGGTTGACAGTAGAAACTTTGTCTGGTTGACGTTGTCCCTTTCACTAGGATGGACCCAGGGAAGGGGGAGGGATGTAGAGCACGGGGAAGGGAGGCTGGTGGCTCCCAGCATCAGTGTGGGCCTGTCCCCAGCAAGACAGCAGCCCTCTGCTCAAATAGGGTGCCTCCCAATGCAACCTCCTCCAGGAAGCCTTCCTGGGACTAGCCCAGCCAAGTGACTCTCCAACCTCCCCCAGTCCTCCCCTGCGCCAGGGCCTGCCACCTTCCAGACTGGGTGGAGGGGCCTGCAGGGAGAGGAGGGGGACCCACAGGTGGATGATCAATCTAGGTTGGGGTAGCTCTGGGGACCAGCCCTCATCGGTGGCCTCGGCACAGCCCAGGTGCTGGCGCTCACTGGACTGGACTGAGCTGGTCTCGTGTGCGGGAGGTGGGTGGGTGTCCAGCTCTCGAGTGGGGTGGGGTGTTAGCCAACCAAACCACAAGGACCAAGAGTAGGGAATGACACTCGACACAGAATATCCAGGCCAAGAGAAGCAGGTGCTGGAGGGGAAAGGAAGTACCTGCTTCCTGCTGGGTCAGCTGAGTTGGGAAGAGGTCAGGCTGCAGCTTCTGCCACTCGGGGACTTGCCTACCTGAGAGTAAAGTCAGCACAGAGCAGGGCAAAGCTGAAAGACCGGGGACAGCGAGCCCTCGCGTCATCGTCAGGACATCTAGATCCAGCAGTGCATGAAGCCATCCTTGGTTCACGTAACTGCAAACTCAGAGACCCCTTTTCTTCTTAAACCAGTTTGAATTAGTCGAGACTCCTTCAATTCCAAGTGGTCAGGTCCCAGCTCCAAGGAAGGTCAAAGCTCAAAGAGAAGCCAGACAGGTGTGCATTTGGCACCGGGCAGCTGAGGCCACCACGGAGTCATTGTCCTGCACACCGGCCTCTGGGCCCCTGACCCCCAGCCTGCTCACTCTGTGCTGCTGAGACCCCCTCCCCACCCCACAGAAATGGAGGAGGGGCTGTGGGCCACGTTCCTCGTGTTTGTGGGTCTGGTAGGAGCGAGACCCCTTCCCCCACCAGCCAATCTCACCTGATAAACAGCAAACACCCACTTAAGGAACATGTGGGCTGGGCCGAGCCTCCCGCACACCCCAGCCAGGGGTACCTCCCGTCCTGACCCCCGAGGCTCCAGCCAACACACTTGCTCTAACATTTCCTTCGTTTGCTTTTTAACTGTAACATAAGCAATTGTTTGGGGGCCTGGAATATTTCTTTTTTTAATTTTCTGGGTATGAATATTTAATCTCAACCAAGTGCAAAATCATTTGTGCGGTAACATGGGAGCCACGGGAATAAGAATCAGCAACAGACACATTCAATCTGCTCTTGGTGCATCTCAGGGGTCCCCACCTGCTCCAGGCGTCCATGCCTTCTCAGATACGCAGGCTGCCCGGGACACCGCGGCCAGGAAGGGCGGCCAGAGAGGGACACGGTCAGGGGCAGCTTCGCGGGCCCAGGGCAGGGTCCTATGCTGTTGGTGACATGTGGAAGGAGAAGCTGGGGTGAGACCAGCTCCTCTCCTCCACGGGCCTTCAGAAGGTCCAAGCAGCCCCGTGTCCAGGTCCCCAGGCCCCCCCAGATGAGAGTGCAGCTCCCCCCAGCCCAGGACTCTGGATCCCGGGTCCCAGGTCGCAAGCCTGGGACTGCACTTTATCCCGTCCTCATCCAGACAGATGGCAACCCAAGCCCCAGCTCTGCCCGAAGGGCCATGTGACGCTGGGCAAGCTGACACCCCGCAGAGGAGGGGAATGAGGTCACCCAGTGCCTGGCAAAGAGCTCAGTGTCAGCAGAGCTTCTGCCTCCCTTGTTCCACAAATATCACGGACTCAGAAGCCCCTAGCTCCCAGGTGGTGGGCCAGTGGAAGGAAGCACGGCAAAAGTGCAGCCAGACTCTGGCCGGCACAGGGGGAGGGGCAGCAGGGAGACCAGCCCTTTCTCCACGAACCCCCACGAATGAGCAGCCCCAGAGCATCAGCTTTCCTGCACCAGACCTTGGACCAGGCAGGCTGTGCTCTTGGAGGGAGAAAAGTCAATCTCGGGGCCCTTGGCTACCAGCTCTCCGGCTGGGGACGGTCCCACACTGCAGCTCAGGAAGGGCATCTCTGAGCAGAGGATACAGGGGCCAGAATCCGGGAGGTGGAGGCAGTGGGAAACCCTAGGGCCAAGCACCTGAGGGCTATCCGGAGGGAGCCCCAGAGATCTGCAGAGGGGCCCCGAGGTTGGGGCAGATGCTGGTCTGCTCACGCAGCGTGAACTCCCCAGGATAGAGATGGTGGCGGGACTCATGCGGGGCCGGGGCCAGCTGCATCCCTAGCAAGGGGCATCAGGTGTGGCCCCAGAGGGACTCTTGGGGGTAAGTGAGCCCCACAGAGTGCTCCAGGGCGCCCCACCAACATAAAAGGAAGCCTGGAAAGGGTCAACCTGATCCTACTGATTTAGCTGCACAACAGAGCAAGTCTCCTCACACATGGTCTAGCACCCACAAGTCAGCGTCTGGGGGAAGCCTGACCCCAGCAGGAGAAACAGGAAGCAGCCAGGGACGCATGGGCGGGTGGTGGGGACTCAGGCGGAGAGTCCACCCGTCAAAAGGAGCATAAAGGTGGTGGGAACAAGAGGAATGAAGTCTGAAGACCCAAAGGGTCTTTTCATTCCAGACATGAAAACTGTAGCCTCTGAAGTGAGAAACACAATAGACAAAATTAACCGCAAATTGCAGGTCGCAAAGGGGAAAAAAAGTGAATTTGAAGACATAGCAACAGAAACTATCCAAAATGACGCCCACAGGGGGGAAAAACGCACTGACAAAAAGGATCTCTGTGACACGAGGGCCCATACGAAGGTGGTGGAGGGACAGGAAATATATGCCCTAAGAAATACTGATTAAGTTTTCCCAATCTGTTGAAAATCCAGAGATTGAAGAAGACCAACACCCCCGCCCCCCAGCAGCAGAATAAACATAAAGAAACCACGGCACTGCGATCCTAATAAGACCGTTGAAAACCAGCGACAAAGACCTCAAGCAGTCAAGGAAACACGAATCCCCCACAGCGGGACGGGGTCGGAATACAGTGACTTCTCGGGGACACTATCCAGGCCAAACACAGAGAGGTGGCATCTTTAAAGTACCCAAAGGGAAAGAAGATCTGTCCAGCTAAAACCCTACATCGCACAAAAATATCTTCACAGATAAAACTTTCTAAACAAACAAAAAAATTCAGACAAGTTATCACCAGCAGGCTCTCAGGAAAAAAGAAATCAAAGTCCTTCAGGCACCGGGGAAATGACACCAGACTGGTCCACACAGATGGACAAGGCGGGGTGGACATGGAAAACACGCGGGTAACATTAAAATACTGTTTTATTGTTTATTTTCGGAAGATCATCGAGTGTTTCAAGCCGACTTCTTAATGATGCACCATGGGTTCATCCACTGGCGCACACACACCGCGGGCTGAGCAACAGTGGTGCCAAGCGGGGGGCGCAGTACACGGTCGCGGGCGTGCAAAGCACACACCGAAGTAGAGGGTGCGCCTGAACCCCGGGCAGAGCTGCCACCCGAGTGTGAAGCCCGGAGGCATGTCCGATATGCCAATAGGAAAGGTAAAAATGGCATCGCTGTAAACAGTCCAAAGTGACCCAGGGAAAGAGGAAAGGAAGGAACCAGAGGACGTGGGACGAGAGGAGGGGCCACAGTGAGGGGGGGAAAGGGCGTGTCCTGAAGACGGCACAACGCGGTGGGGAAAACGAGCCGACGGTGAAGCTGCAGGCGCCTCGTCCGGGACGGGAGGGCTCCCTAACACAGAGGGTGAGGCGACAATTCTCCGGTGGACCCACGTTCGGTCCGGGAGGAGGGCCCACTCGTCGAGGACGGCAAAGGCACACCTGCCACACTCCACAGGGCCAGGGCCAGACGGACGTCCCTCGCAGCACAGCCGACCAGCCACCGCCCAGACGGGACCAAGGAGCCACCTGCAGGCGTCCACACAGACACGGCAGCCAGTGCTGGTGACCGCTCGGCCCGCACGGGGCCCGCCGTCCAGCACGGCTCGGGAGAGGGAGACCAGGCTGGCCTGTGAGCCAGCGCTGTGTCCTGTCGGCCATGGGGGCGCCAGTGGAGGGCAGGGTCCTGCCTGCTGCCCGCGGTGGGCTCTCCGAGGCCAGGACAGCGCCCACCTGCTGTGTGCAGCCAAGGCGAGAAACGGCCACCCCCACTGACCCAGTGTTGGGTCTCTATGTCTGGACAGCCTGCCACAGTGGCAGGGCTCAGACTGAGGTCCACAGTGGTGTGGCTAGGGCTGAGGGACCAAGCAGAGGGGACACCCAGGTGGGAGGCTGACCTGCCACCATCTCTCCAGGCAACCCTCAGCCTTGCTACCCCATTATACAGATGGGGAAGAGTGAGGCCTTCCTGGACGTTTGGGCAGGGCACCTGGGTCCACACTGCAGTCATCCCAATACGGGCGACCCACCGAAGAGCACAGGACACGTGGTGCGCACCTGTCCCTACACTCACCTAAGTGCACAGCCCACAGGAAGCAGGTGCCATGGCCAGCGCTGGTTTACCCATCTTGCAGGTGAGGAGAAGAGTTGGGGGTCCAGCATGGGCTGCCAGTGGCCTGGCCCCAGGTTCCTGGGTGCTGACCACTGTCTTCTGAGGCCCATCCCTTCTACACCTGGGGCCATCCCCAGCCTCCTGGGCCTAGATCCCACCTGCAGCCAGACCCCGCAGTCCTCGGGCATCAGGCTGGGCCTCCTCGGGCCCCGCAGGCACGCCCCTGCCCCCTCCCCACAGCCCTCCCCCCTCCGTGGTGCCCCTTCCCAGGCCCAGAACTGCTATTGGTGCCTGCAGTCCCCCCCCAACACACACACACTGGACCTCACCTTGACACAGAGTGGTGGGGGGCAAGGAGGAGCTGCCGCAACAGAGCGAGGTGCAGGGACCAGCGGTCGCAGGCAGGGGGCCCTCCCGGCTGTGTCCCAGTTACTCCAGAGGGTCCAGGGCCTGAGGTGTGACCCAAAGCAGCCAAGGACATACTCAGACTCCATGCTTCTGCGGCCCCCAGACCTCCCCTGGAACTGCCTGCTGGACACACAAACCCAGGGGCTTGCTGCCCTCCGGAGGCCAGAAGGAGGACTGCCCCTAGTGGGCCACCCCCCTCAGCCCTGCCAGCCCTAGGAGCCCTGGGGAAGGGGCGGGGAAGGGTGGGGCTGTGTGGGGGAGGGGACTGGGGCCGTCCTACCCTCCACCTAGGGCCCTGGACACCCAGGCTATCTTCCCATCAGCACCACAACACAGAGCCCCCCACTCATGCCAACACCTGTAAGGTGTTTGGCAGGGGCTCAGGGCATGGTCACTCAGGTGTCCTCAGCAAGTGCAGGACAGCCACTGCCTGATCTCCAAGTGCCTGCAGAGAGCATGGGCAAGGGGGCAGGTGGCCAGCCAGGACCAGCACAGCTCGGCTGCTTAATGGCGTAGGGGCAGGCAGGGGACACAGAGGAGAGAAGTTTGAGCAAGATGGGGAGGCAGGCAGGGGACAGCATGGGCCTTGCAGGCAAAGCTCTGCCTGCAGGTAGGTGTCCAGGGCTGAGGGCCCACCTGGGCAAAGGTGGGAGTGGGCCAGGTGGGATGAGGCTGCTGTTCTCCCCAGCTCAGAGAGGTAGCCAGCGGCCATTGCAAAGGACCAGGTGGGCCACAGTTTTATTCTGAGTAAGGGGGCCACAGCAGGGACTCGCCTGAGGTGCTTTACCAGGATCCCCCTCATTACTGGGGGAGAGTAAACGTGGGGGCCCCACACAGCAGCGGGAGACTGGCAGGAGGCTATCTCGGTTACCTACCACTGTGTGACAGGATGCAAGGGTGGCTGGCCCCTCACAGGTGGGCCAGGGCACACCCTTCCCCAAAGAAAAGGCAAGAAATTGGGAGAAATCTCCCAGCACTCCCTGGTGAAGAAAGGAAGGTGTCAGGGAGCCCGAGTGGCATTTCCATATCGTCCTACATTGGCAGCAGAGACACCTCAGCCCAGGGGCACTGATCGTTTCCAGCCTCTCCAGACTCTGCCTCCAGGACTCCCACACCAGCTCTGCCATCACGGTGCTCATGGCCCTCCCTTGCTGCCTTCCCTGCCAGCTCCAGGCAGCGTCAGGGTGGCTGAGCAAGCCAGGAACTGCACAGCTGGACCAACCGCCGTCCTTGGGCCCCAGAGCAGACAGGGTGCCAGCAGCAGTGGGGAACACAGGCCAACTTCGGCTTCCTCCAGAATCCGAGGCCAGGGCTCTGTCCATTTTTTAATCGGATTGTGTTTTTTCTATTGAGTTGTATGAGCTCTTTATATAGTTTGGATATTACCCCTTATCACACATATAACTTGCAAATATCTTTTTCCCATTCTGTAGCATGCCTTTTCATTTTGTTGATGGTTTCCTTTGCTGTGCAGAAGCTTTTTAGTTTGATGTAGTCCCAGTAGTTTATTTTTGCCTTTGTTTTTGGCATCAAATCCAAAAAAAAATCATCACCAAGACCAGTGTCAGGGAGTTTGCTGTCTGTATTTTCCTCTAGGGAGTTTTGTGTTTTCAGGCCTTTCAATCCATTTTGGGTTGATTTTTGTGGATGGTGTAAGATAGGGGAGTAGTTTCATTCTTTTGCATGAGGCTGTCCAAATTTCTCAACATCAACTATTGAAGAGACTCTCCTTTCCTCATTGGATATTCTTGGCTCCTTTGTCACAAGTTAATTGGCCATATATATGTGGGTTTATTTCTGGGATCTCTATTCTGTTCCTCTGGTCCATGTGTCTATTTTTATGCCAGGACCACACTGTTTTGATTACCAGCTTTGTAACATAGTTTGAAATTAAGAAGCATGATGCCTTCAGCTTTATTCTTCTTTCTCAGTACTGCCTTGGCTAGTCAGGGTATTTCGTGGCTCCATTCAGATTTTAGGATTTTTTTTTTCTGTTTCTGTAAAAAATGCCATTGGAATCTTAATAAGGATTGCATTGAATCTATAGATGGTCTTGGACAGTATGGACATTTTAACAATAGTAACTTCCAATCCATGAGCACAGAATGTCTTTCCATTTATTTGTGTCTGCTTCAATAGCTTTTCATCAATGTCATAGTTTTCAGAGTACAGGTCTGTCACCTCCTTGGTTAAATTTATTCCTAGGTATTTTATTCTTTTTGGTGCAATTGTAAATGGGATTATTTTCTTAATTCTTCTTTCTGATGGTTTGTTGTTAGTGTATAGAAACACAACTGATTTTGAGGGTGCCTTGGTGGCTCAGTTGGTTAAATGTCCAATTCTTGGTTTCAGCTCAGGTCATGATCTTAGGGTCATGATATCAGGGTCATGAGATTGAGCCCCGAGTTGGGCTCCATGCTCAGCAGGGAATCTGCTTGAGATTCTCTCTCCCTCTCCTTTGCCCCTCCCCACTTGCATGCTTTCTCTCTCTCTCTAAAACAAATAAATCTTAAAAAAAAAAAAACACAACTGACTTTTGTGTATTAATTTTGTATCCTGCAACTTTCCCGAATTATTTTATTAGCTGTGACAGTTCTTTAGCAGAGTCTTTAGGATTTTCGATACAGACTTGACTTATAATTATTTGACTTTACAATGGTGTGAGAGCAATACACACTCAGTAGAAACTGCACTTTGAGTATTGATCTTTCCCCCAGCTAACAACATGCGGTCGGGTCCTGCCTTGCGATGTTAGGCAGTGGCAGCTCCCAGGCAGCCATGTGATCAGGAAGGTCAACAACAGATACACTTACAACCCTTCTGCACCCAGTCAACTATTCTGTTTTTCACTTTCCATACAGTACTCAATAAATCAGATATTCAGCACTTCATTATAAAATAGTCTATGTGAGATGATTCTGCCCAATCTGTAGGCTCATGTCAGTGTTCTGAGAACGTTTAAGGTGAGCTAGGTTAAGATGTGATGTTTGGTAGGTGAAGCATATTAAATGCATTTTCTACTTACGATACTTTGAATTTATGGCGGGTTTTTCAGGATGTGACCCCATCGTAAGTCATGGAAGGTCTCTATGTAATACCACGTTATCTTCTAGAGACAGTTTCACTTTTCTCTTTCTGATTTGGATGCCTTTAATTTCTTTTTCACTGGGGACATTGGCCTGTAATTTTCTTCTCCTGGGATGTCCTTACCTGGTGTCAGGGTAATGCTGGACTTGCAAAATGTGTTTGGAAGAATTCCCTCCTCTTCCATTTTTTGGAAGATTTTGAGAAGGATCGATGTTAATTCTTCTTTAAACATCCAAGAGAATCTACCCCTGAAGCCATCTGGTCCTGGGCTTTTCTTTTTTGGGAGGTTCATAATTACTGAATCAATCTCCTTACTAGTGATTCGTCTGTCCAGACATTCTATTTCTTTATGCCTCAATCTCAGTAATTTGTTTCTGTATGTTTCTAGGAATTTCCCCATTTCTTCAGGCTGTCCAACTTGTTGGTATACAATTGTTCACAGCAGTCTCAGGATCCTTTGTATTTCTGTGCTATCAGTTACAAGCACATGGATATTTATAGCAACTTCATTGATAATTGCCAACAACTAACAGAAGAAACAGACAGAGATATTTGTAACTATGTAGACATCTTTAATGATACAATCAGTGAATTTGACCAAATTAACTTATACAAAACACTACACCCAACAACTGAGAAATGTACATGTTTCACCAAAAAGATTTTTACAAATTTTACAAAAATTAACCACATGAAATAGTTACAGAAATCTGGGGAAAGAGAGGGAGGGAGGGACAAATACAAATAGGTAGGCACAGGGGAGGGGATTTTTGAGGCCCTGTAACTATTCCGTGTGGTACAAACATGTTTTATGTATCTGTCAAGACCCACAGACTGTCCAGCACAAGGAGTGAAGGCTAATGTAAGCAAAGGACTTCAGTTATCATAATGTATCACTGGTTCATCAGCTGGAACACATGGACTGTCCATGCACCATGTTAATAATGGGCGGGGGTGGGGTGGGGGCAGTAAGTGGAAACTAAACTTTCCCAACAATTTTTCTATAAACTTTAAAACTGCTTTTTTTAAATTGACCATATGCTGAGCCTAAAGCAAGCTTCAAAAAAGAAAATAAGTAATCATGGTAACGTCTTTAGGGAGTGAATTTTTCAGAGCAATCTTGACCCCCCACCCCACAGAATGACTTTACCAGAGGTTGTCACTGTCCAATTTAGCTCGGGTGAGTCTCACAGTAAGATTCTGTCACAGCTCAGCAGCTACTAAATACGCAAAAAATAAGAATATGAAGGATTTGAAGAACACAATACATGCACTTGATTGAATTGAGGTAAATATAGATTATACATATATATATATACATCTACACAGCTTCAATCCATCATATACGTGAGCCACGTTCACTGCCCACAATGTACTAAAATAAGAAATCGGTAAGAAAGGGAAAACCAAAAAGGTACTCATATATCTGAATATTTCGCCTGATATTTATTTACAAAATTTAAAACGGCTTCCCTATGAAGGAATCTGGCCTTGCTTCAAAGAAATTTAAAGGCCTTGTATCTAAATGTGAGGGGTGCAGATTGTTCCCAGAGGGAAGTGACGAGCCTCGACTGAATGTCAGGAGTCTCTTGGCCAAGCTCACTGCCCCTAATAAAGCACAACAGAGGAGTATCTTGTCCAACTGGGGGCAGGGGGGAGGGTGTCAGGAGGGCTTCCTGGAGGAAGAGGTGCATTCAGTCCTATGGGATGGGCAAGGGTGTTCCAAGTGGGCAGATGTCTAAAGCCAAAGCTCTAAAACCAGAAACTTCCCGCATCACAAATCCCTGGCACCAATGCAGTGCCCCCCCCCACCGGTGCTGGGGGCAACGCTGGGATGAGGCTCACAGCAGGGGGTGGGCAGGTGTGAAAGACCCAGAGCGCCCCCAAGCAGCAGGGTCTCTATCCCACAGGTGAGTGACGGCCGCTGGGCATTTTAAGTGGAAAGAGATCAGATCAGCCAGGCATCCGTCTGGTGATGGACAAGAGGGAGCAGAGCAGAAGAAAGTAACCCTCCCTGAGCTTCCACGCCGACTAGTTCTCTTGTTATCACTCCAGGTCAATGGCTTGGCCACCAACGAAGGAGACAGTTTGGGGAGATAAGTTCATGCTGATGCGTGCCGCACCTGCCTCCAAGACATCCTTCCTGAATAGCCAGCAGGTGCCACCTCTGTGGGGGATCTGAAGGTCCAACTGGTGGGAGTCATGAGCAACACTCGGGGGGTGGTCGGTGCCAGGGGACTGTGTTATATGCGCCCCATCAAGAGGCCACAACCCAGTAGCTCTATGTGCAAGTCGCCCCATGTCCCTGTCCCAGCCAATGCGACTTCTTACATAAAATATGCTCTTTGTTAGTGATGTTTGAAAAGAAGCTGTTGAAGCACCCTGAGTGATATAAAGCATGAGGAACAGTCCCTGCGCTATGAGACAGGAACTCTAGCACGAAGGCTGGTTTTCAACATCGATAGGTGGAATCTTCCAACCCCGAGGCTGGGAATCCCCCAGAGGAGCCACTCGGTGTGTCCACGGGGTCCGCAGCCTCCCCTGTCCTTCTCCTTGCCCTGTCTCGATGCCCCTCCATTTTGCAGACGAGGAAGTGTGGCTTACCCAAGGCCACGCCACAGCGAGCTCTGTCGACTCAGAGCTGTGCTCCTTCCCACTCCCCCTGCCCCCCAAGCCTGCTCCCCTGGCTCCCAGGTCACTGCGCTCCATGTGGACCCCCACACACCCCACTGGCCCCCTTCCCCAAGACCCAACAACAGGGCAGCGGGCACCATCCACTGGCGGGCTGTGACATCCAATGGGCCCAGACCGGACCACGGCGTAGAGGCCGGCTGCGTGCAGGGACCACCGCTGCTTGACCCAGAGTGGCTCCCGGAGGGAGGAGGCACCATTGGTTCGAGCAGTCTTCAGTACAAACCCCATCACCCTTCACGGATGCAGAAACAGCCCCAGGGAGGCTGAGCGGCTCCCCAGGAGACCCCACAGTCTGTGCAGAGCGGCCTCACCCTGCACTGCCCCTGCAGGCGGGAGCGAAGGGTCCCCCGCTGGGAAAGCGGGACCAAGGGACACGTCTGCTCATCAGGCTGAGTACACCAGGGAGAGCATGGGACCCAGGATGGTGAATTCTGGGGGGAGCATGACAGGTTTCTCCACTTCATGCAGACAGCGGGAACCAGCCTCCACCCCCTCCCCGCCCCCCATCAGGAGCCCAGCAGCCAGAGAGCGTGATTCCAGCCGCGGGAGCTCCGAGCAGCCCCGGGGCCGCGGGTGGAGCGCAGTCTCCTGGGCGGCCAGCAGGTGGCGGCCCCTGACCAAAAACCGTGCGTCCCCCTGCGCTTTGCGGGGGATTTGTAGCTGGCTTTGCACCATCAGCTGGGTGGGCCTTCGTGAAGGCCGTGTCACGGTCCTGCCCGCCACCCGCAGGCCCACCCCTGCCTCCAGTCCTCCTCCGAGCTGCTGAAGGGGCTTAGTTACCTGGCCATTCAGAAAATGGCCTGGGCCTGAGGTCTAGACATCCCAACCATGCGCGGCCCCAGGCCAAGGCCGGCTACACCTTAATCTCCCCAGGTGATGCCCACCTGCAGAGTGGCTGGGACGCTGCTCCAGGCCAGCTTTCTTCAGGGATCAATCTTTTAATTTTTTAAGTTTTTATTTTAATCGCCCAGTGCTCATCACAGGTGCACGCCTTCACCCCCATCACCTGCTTCCCCCACCCCACCCTGTAGACCCCTCCCCTCCGGTGGCCAGCACTGTGCTCGCTGGAGCTAAGAATCTGTTTGCCTCTCTCTCTCTCTCTCTCTCTCTCTCTCTTTTCCCTTTTCTTGTTTCTTAAATTCCACATAGGAGTGAAACCACACGGTATTTGTCTTCCTTTCACTGAACTACTCGGCTTAGCCTAATACCCTCTGGTTCCATCCGCATCATGGCAAATGGCAAGATTTCATTCTTTTTGTGGCTGAGGAATACTCCATCGTATGTATCTATCCAGGCCACACTTTGAAAGCCAATCTCATCCTCACCTTTGCTCAGTTACTACCTAGTCTGCTGACACCCCCCTGGGTGATTCAAATGCCCCCACACTCAGTATGTCCGTAGCATACTGCCCCCCTCAACCCCATCACCTCCATCCAAACCTGAGTCCCAGAGGCAGGACATCATCTGATGCACCTGTTGGCCTCAGAGTGCCTCTGCAGTTAGCCCACTTCTCTCCACGTCCCCTTTCACCTCCTGACCACTCTGCCAGGCCTCGGGGGACACCCAGGAGGAAGTGCCCTCAAGCCCCCTGACTACAGTAGTCTATTGAGAACACTTCCCTGAGCACATTCAATGACTGCTCCTGTCCTTCTATCCAAGGCCAAACTCCCCAGCGGGGCTGGTCCCCCGACCCTGGAGTCGCTGGCCCCACGCTGGCCCCCTGCTGCTGTTCTCCAAGGTGCTCCTTCTGACGGCTGCATGCCCCCACCCCAGCCCCTTGGCCGAATTAACACCCACTCACTCTTCACATCATGGCCTCCTGTTCACAACAGGCTGTCCCCAGCGCCCGCCTGCACCTGGGCTCAGCCCAGACCCTTCTCATCCTTGCCAACCTGCCACCCACATTTGTTCTGAGTCAGGACGCACTGGTGGGTGAGACCTGCCCTCCTGAACGCAGAGCCAGGGCAAACATGAGGCTCCAGCATGGGCAGGCAGTTAGCCTTCACGCAGCTCCTCTCCACTCATTTCTCTGCAAGGCCCAGAGCAAGGGGGCTCTGAAGTTTTCTGTGATTGCTTTCTTCTGTTTGTGTCCTAAACACCAGCACACAGCATAGAAGCCCCTGAGAGCCAGGATCCTAGTCATTGCCGGATTTCCAGAACCTTACGGGGAGCAAATGACTCTTAGCTATTCCCTCCACAAAAGCGCACAGCACCTACCCACCTTCCCTGAGCACTCAACAAAACATGGACTTCCTCTCCTTGAAGGAACCTGGAGAGCAGAGACATTAAGCCACTTTGCCAAGGTCTCGTGCTGGAGGCAGGGTGACCCTTGTCTCTGGACCGAGGTGGCAAGCAAGCATCCTCTCCAGCTCCCGGGCCTCCGGGCAGCTCCCCACCTGGGAGAAAGTCTGGAGTCCTGGCCTTCACCCCAGCAGCACCTCTGGAAACTCCGGGAGAAGGCCTGCAAGCTGCTGTGCACTCACTGCTTTCGTGGTTTTCGGTCCAAGAACAAGGAGAAGAGTCAGCTGTGGGGCACTGCTAGGGCGTCCAGGGGTTAAGCCATTCCCTCAGTGTATTCTCCAAGCGCACCCAGGGTTTGAGGACGGAGCCATGCTGCCCTCAGCTCCTTACCACCCCCCGTTTGAGCTGTTCCTGGGGTCCTTTAACGTGTGTTAGAGACTCAGGGCTCCGCCACCCCTCTCAACCTTTCAGACAGGCCTGGCCTTAGTCCCCAGGCCCTCCCCTCAGCCGCGGGAACTTTCCCTGGCGGCCAGTTCCTCCCACTGAGGAAGCTGTGCCCAGTGACCACACAGCCCCCACCCCATTGCAGGCTAATGGGAGAACTGCAGAATCCCACATCATGCATCCCAGCTGCCCCCCCCCCCAGGTGCTCCAGCAATACCCCAGAAAGCCCACCTGGGGATGCCACCCCAATGTCCCTGGCAGGAGACACAGGCCAGACTTAACAGCCCCCTCACCCCCAGTCTCTCACTGGCCATCCTCCCCAACTCCACCATGGAGGCCGCGCCCTGGCAAGTAGAAAACCAGAAGATTCCCTCTCTGCACTTGGACAAGTGTGAGAAACCCTTATACTTGCAATTCCAGAAAACTGAATCAAGAGGTTTATCCTAAACAAGTTTTGTCCTATAACTCCAATCCCTGCCTTAAATCACTAAGACTTGGGGGGAGCGTGGAAGCCACTTCAAGACGCAGGTACCCTGGGAAAGGAGGTGGCCAGGGCTGGAGGGCCAGGGAGGTAGGTCCCTGATGGTGCCTCCACGCCTGGCGCCCCAGAGCTGGTGGCCAGAGTGAGCGGTTTGCGAACTCGGTTGAACAGCTGTGCTTTGGCTCGAGGAGGGCACCCAGCTGGGGCTGCACGCCCCAGACCCCGGCAGAGGGCCCCAGGCGCGCCCTCCGCACCTGCTCGGGCCCGCGTGGCACGGTGTCCCGGGTCGTGCTGCGCGCTCCCGGCTCGGACCGCTGCGCCTGGGGGAGCCGGCTCCTGCCAGAGGAACGCAAGACAAGACTCACGTGAGGCGCGAGCGTTCTGTGGTGGCAACCCCGGGTGGCGGGAGGAGACAGCCGGAGAGGCCGAGAAGCCCGTAAAGCCGCAGCCACCCCATCTGCACCCAGGCCTCCAGCTCCCTCCATCCCAGCGGTCCCCCGACCCGGCCGGCCGTCGGTCTGCGCCAGCTGCCCGTGGAGCCAGGCTCCAGAAGAGGCGGTCACCAAGTCCCCTCTGATTGGATGGCCGCGAAGTCCCAGCGGGCGCCCCCGCACCTTAAAACTGGAGCAGAGCGAGTGGGAGCTCGAGCCCGCCCCCGGGCCCAGCCCTGCACGCGGCGGCGAGGGTTGGGGAGGAGAGGGGGAGGGAGAGAAGGGACGAGAAGGACGAGGGCCGGGAGAAGAGGAGGAGGAGGCGACCCGCAGGCGTGGCCGAGGCGGCCAGAGAGGCCCGGCGCGCGGAGGCGGGGAGGCGCGGGGACCGACCGACAGCCGAACCGACGCGCGAGCGGCCGCGCGGCATGGCCGACCTCAAGTCGCTGTCGGGGGACGCGTACCTGGCGCTGAGCCACGGCTACGCGGCGGCGACGGCGGGCCTGGCCTACGGGGCGGCGCGGGGGCCCGAGGCGGCCCGCGGCTACGGCGCGCCGGGCCCGGGCGGCGACCTCCCCGCGGCGCCCGCACCCCACGCCGCGGCCGTGGCCGAGAGCAGCGGCGAGCAGAGCGGCGACGAGGACGACGCCTTCGAGCGGCGGCGGCGGCGGCGGGGGCGGGGGCCCGGGGGCGCGGCGGACGCGCGGCGGCGGCCCCGGGAGCAGCGCTCGCTGCGGCTGAGCATAAACGCGCGCGAGCGGCGGCGGATGCACGACCTGAACGACGCGCTGGACGGGCTGCGCGCCGTCATCCCCTACGCGCACAGCCCGTCGGTGCGCAAGCTCTCCAAGATCGCCACGCTGCTGCTCGCCAAGAACTACATCCTCATGCAGGCGCAGGCCCTGGACGAGATGCGGCGCCTCGTGGCTTACCTCAACCAGGGCCAGGGCCTGGCGGCGCCCGTGACCGCTGCGCCCCTGGCGCCCTTCGGCCAGGCCGCTGTATACTCTTTCTCCGCGGGCGCCCCGCTGCCCTGCCCAGACAAGTGCACCGCCTTCTCCGGGACGCCCTCGGCGCTTTGCAAACACTGTAACGAGAAGCCGTGAGGGCCCCGGCCGCCCCTCCTCCCGCACGCGTCCTGCATTTTCCCTTGCTCCCACGACCGTGTCACCCTGCCCCGACTGAACCCCGCCCACCGGAGAAGGCGGCCGGACGTCGCTTCCAGCCGGTGCGCGCTCAGCCGCGCGCGTAGGGCCGCGAGAAGCTCAGAGCACGTCTGGGCACAGGATTGAGCCGCAGGGCGGGGGCACTGGCATCTGCGCCCCGAGCCCGCAGCGCGCCCGCTGGGCAACCTTCCGACGGGTGGCAAACCCTGCTTGTCCGGGCACGGCCGCTCACCCTGAAAAAGAAAACCAGGACTACAGCCGGAGCGGGGACCTGCGTGACCCCGGGGGAGTGGTCCTGCTTGGCGCCAGCCGGGTTCTCCTGGAGCGCAGGGAGAGCGCTTAGCTTGGCTTGGCAGCTCCGGGCCCTCGCGTTGGGCTCTGGCCACCAAACTGCAGGGCCCGCTCCTGCTGGGTGTGTTCCTGACATCGCACGGCGCTGGCGCCCGGTTACCTCCCGCCTCTGAGGCTCGGCGACCATCGCCCCTGCAGCCCGGCGGCCTGATGGGCCCCGACCCAGCCTGCAACTGTCCTTTGCAAAGGAGCTGGACTGCCCATGAAACCGGAAGACCCTGGGCAGTAGCTTTTCTGCTCTCTCCAGTCAGAGTGTGTTATGTTAATTTTCTTGCCTGCCTAGAGGCGGGAACCTCCAGAGGTGAGCAGAGCCAACACTGCCTCCAAGTCTGCGGAATTTGTTCCCTATACAGTCCCTGGACTCCCCGGCCCCCACCGTTCACGCCAGAACCTCCCTGCCAGGATGTGGCCCGCATGGAGTTGGATGGAGACCCGCCGCGCACCCTCTGCTTACAGGCAATTGTACCGAGTAGGGCCCCCACTTGGCCTGGGTTTTCAGGGAGGGGCCCGTCTAGCCCCGCTGACCTCCACACCAACCCCCCAACCCGTTTCCAGGGGAGGAGGCTGGGCCATGGGTGAGTAGGCTGGTGGGAGGGGCTGCTTCCTGACCTGTGGAAAGGTGACGGGTTTGTCTCTTGGTGTTGGGGTCTGTCTCTTTGATGTGGGTGCACGGCGCAGAATTCTGCCACCATAGGGGTCCACACGCTCTGCTCAGCCGGCCAGCCACCCTGGGGACCAGGCTGTCCGTGCCCATTTGCACCCCAGCCGCTCTGCTGCGATATCCAGCTTTATTAACCCAATTTCCTCGGTTGTCGTTAACGCTATGCTAATGAGGAGAGGACCTCCGCCCTACAAAGCGGCCTGTCTAAAGCATTTAACTTTAATTAATACATTTCAAAAGGCCCTTTTGTATTTGCAAAATGAAGTGTGTGATTAAGTCTTATTCATAAAGACATATGCTTAATACTGGTTTTTGCTAATTTCCATATTTATTTCTTCACTGTCTTTTTCTCCCTAACATACTACTTTATCAGTTTTGCATATGCAGAAAGCTGAGTGCTAGGAGCTGTGTTTCGAATCCCTTTTAGGTAACGGAAGGCAGGTCAGCTGGTCAGCTGCAAACTCCAAAGTCATTTGCTTCCAGGGTCATTTCAAAGTGATCCTGAATCAACTTCATAAATTACTGGTCATAATCTGAAACAAAGGTGCTCATTCTGGTTAAAACCAGACACGTCTAGTACATCGTTTCTATTGAGAATGAAGTTATGGTTTCAACTTATTTTTTTTAAATAATATGATTAAATTTTAATATCAAATTAAATATGTTCATTTGTGACTGAACTCAGTTTCAGTTTTCAGAGAATTGTGTCAACTTGGACCACATGCTTCTAAATCACTGAGTCTAGAAAATCTCTGAGGTGCAGACAGCCGATGTGTAAGCAACCACTCAGCAAATGTAGGAAATACTAAGAAAAAGGTGAAGGAAAAAATCTCTCTGTCCCTTCTTGGATGAAAAACAACATGCTTTTTAAAGGGACCATTTAACTAATCATACATTCTTCCAATTACTTGTTTCAAAAAAATTAAATTGTGTTTTTCTTTTTAGCTGCTCAGCCTTGTATCTACGTGATCTAGTCTTCTCCAAAACTTCAGCCTGCCTCTCGCAGGGGTGGAGTGGAGTCATGTCTTAATGGAAATTAGGCTGCCTTTTCAACAAGGCTAACGTAGCAATCTGCTCTATCAAATACGAGTCATTTGGCCTCCTCATTCTAAGAACTCCCAGCACAAAAGGTCTGATCCTCCATGGCCCCTGTGCCCAAAATACAGGGAAGCAGGCTCCTCGTTAGCAAGCCCACCACTCTCGGGAAACATCGATGGGGGCTCTGGGCATGGACTCCCTGAACTCCTCCTGCATCTAACCCCCAGAGCTGACACTTCTCCAGCACAGGGGGCGGGGGGGGGGTTAAATAGGAAAGAATTTTGCTAATAACTGGCGTTTGAAACAACCTTTTTCCCAGATGCTCGTTTTTAGAACCGTCTTAGGGCAAGGAAAGATGCACCTGCTCGTACATCTGGATGTGGTCCTAGGGAGTGTCCCTTTAAACCCGGCTGGCCACACAAAGAGACCGGGCCACACGTGAAATGGTAGCTTTTCTACTGGCTACGTAAAAAGAGTAAATAGATGAAATTAATTGTAATCATTTTTATTTATCCCAATGTAGGTAAAAGAGTATCATTTCACAGTAATCAGCATTTTTTAATTATTGGGGGGCTATTTCACATTCCTTTTTTTGTACTAAGTCTTCAAAACCCAGTGTGTCTTGCACTTAGAGGCCCTCTCCATTCAGACCAGCCCCGCTTCGAGTATCAGCGGCTACACATGGCTCGTGGCCACCACAGTGGACCCTGCGGCTCGAGGCAGAGCTTGCCAGGTGTCTTATTTCCTTCACCTTCATAAGAAGCCGGAAATGCCCGCTGATTCGAGGAATAAATTCTATAGCTACACACATAGGAAATGCCCAGTCCTTGTTACTCTTTCAAGCCTGGTTCACCAGGGCTAGCTGAGGCCAGGGCAGGGGGCAAGAAACGCCGTGGTCTGTTTTCTACCACGAAATGGTGGCATTTCGTCTACAGATTGGCCAGTTCCAGCTGCCGCCCAGAATCGACTAGCCACCCACACCCAAGCCCGGGAGCCAGCAGCTCGGTGACACCCCAGCCGAGGGGGTGTCTTCAAGCCAACACTGCCTTCGTCCCCTGTTAACCACCCCGTTGGGGGGGTCTCTGCCACGCTGGCCGCTGCTGGAGCCAGTCGCAGACCGAGGCTCATTCATACTCAGGTTATGAGCCCGTGGAGCCCGGCTCGTGGGGCCCGGCTCGTGAGGGTTTGGGGCAGGCTTCCCTGAGCCCACTGGCTCCCCAACGGTCCCTTGCTGGGGTCAAAGAGGCGGGTTGCTGGCCTGAGGTCCTGTACCCATCTACATTCACTGACTGGCGCATCTGTTGCCAGTGTGGGTGCGATCACCCCCAGCTTGCCAAGTGGAGATAGAAGGCACACAGGTTGCAAAACAAAAGTGGGGGGTCCCTGTGGTTAAGCTACTGATTGAGGATTCCACACCAGACACCGCCTCTGCTTCCTTCCTTTCTTTAAAATGACCAGCAGCAGACATAGCTCTCCCTCTCCTTTGGGTATTTTGATGGGAACGTTTTTACCTACTTGGTGAGACACCACGGCCCCAGCACTTTCTGTTCTGCTCTTTGTTTTCCTCCAGGTAGGAAATTCGCTTACCTAAAACAGCATCCTGGTTTTCAGTAATAGGTAGCGGCATCCACACTCGGAGAGCAGAACTCCATCCTAACCTAGCTCTGCCCCCAGGGACCCGGAGTGTGGACACGCCAGGGCCGCCGGCCCACACGAGCGCATTCACAGACCCTCATGTGCCAGGCACATCGTCTTCGGACTGTCTCATTTGGTCAATTTCATCCCAAACATGGATTTTTCTCTTCACTCTTGCAGATGTCGGTTGAATCCCTGGGGAATTTGTTTTACCTTATAAGTAAGCTAACGAGCATCCCGGCCCAGACACCTGCTTTGCCAACTACGCATGTCTATTTCCCTTGCAGGTTGGGACATTAAAGGAAGAGGCAGCTCCTCACAAAGGACAAATATTGTTTTCCTAAAAGGATGGGTGAGACGTGCAAACTGTCATTCCTAGCAGCACGGCCTGCCTTCCTCGCCCTCGGCCGTCTGAGAGACGTCTGATTAGAACAACCAGGCCGAGGCCCCGGAGCCCGGTTAATCCAACAGACAGTGATTACAACAATTTTATCATGTGAATTTGCCTGTGATATGTCCTGAGTCTTTAATCGCTCTTGGCATCCCATTTTAAGGGATGGAGGTAGAGGGATTTACAACGTATTAAATCATTTCTCCAACAATTAATTATCTCTTTGGATCATAACCCTGGATGTTATGTTCCATACCCCAACAAAAGTCAGTTCCATGACATTAGAAAATTAATACCCATTTGCAAATTTAACTCCAAAGGAGCAAAACCCATGTTACCATAAATGCAAAAAGGCTCCAATAGGTAGTAAAATCTCCTTCGAGGCCGGTGTTTTTCCTGTGTTACAAAATGAGCTATGCAGGGTTTTCCTAGTCTGAAGTGCCCGAGGCATATGTATTGATACAAATATAGAAAAGCTGTTTTAAGTGAGGCTCTCTGCGTAGGAAGACAGCCAGGTCATTTTGAAAGTGAGTTTGGAGGGGGAGCTTGTCAAATGCAGCGTGGAAGGGGGTCTCTGAATAAACCTCCGTTTCTGTCCTTCTGCGGCTGGCTCTGTGGGGTCTCTGGGCTGTTGCCTGGTCAGGATGCAGAGGGACGTGCTGCCTCAGTCCGCATTCCCAGAAGACATGGCCGTCAGAACACAGAGCAGAGCCGTACACGGGCCTGGCCGGTGGCGTCTATCCCCCGTGATGCTCAGGCCCCGTGGGGGTGCCCACCTGACGGGGGTCCGAGGGGCCACCTGGGACAGGATCCTAGCTCGAGGGTTTCTTAGGAGAGGCTCGCCTGCATGCTAGACAGGGAGAGCCTTCCCAACCGGCCTGGTTTCGCCTCCAAGCCTGTTTTGTCTGAAGTGATGAGGCCACTGTCAGCTTGCTCTCCTGGGGGCCCTGATTCGGCCTGACAGGAGCCCAACCTCCCCACTCCGTGTGGACAGTGCTTGCTGTGCTAATGAGGCCACGGCCAGCCTGGGAATTGGCCACAAACCCCGGACACAAATGGGACCTGCAACGCTCTCCGATGGCCACAAGGCATCTGACAGGATGCATCTCACTCTGCAGCCCGGCTTGCCTGGCTCTGGGCCTGGAGCCGTACATCCGAGGCCCTCCCAGAGCTTCCTGGCTTTTTGGCCACAGAGGCACCGAGGTTACAAAATCCCTGCGAACAGTCTCTAAGTCTCACGCACAGGCAAACCCCCGAGGCGGAGTCCAGGATCCGTCCCAGCCCGCCGCCGCCCAGGTTGTTCCAGTGCCAGCCGGACGGGGGCCCGTGGGACCCGGCCCGCCGGCTCATCGCGGTGCCGGCGGGAGCCAGGTTGCCCTGCCGAGGCCCCCGGAGGGCTCTGTCCACTGAATGCAACCGGGAGGGAGCAGCTCATCACTCAGGAGTGGACACACCCACGATTTTTGGTAACTGAGATTCAGAAACCCCACATCTGTGAGTCAGTGGATGCCAACGGGCCCCTGGCAGCCAGACGGCTGATGGAAGAAAGCGTCTGAACAGGATGATTCAGGTATAAAGATCCCTCTCCTTCTGAGCATAGCGCTAACCAACCACATTAGGCCAGACCAACCCAACTGCCACCGGCCTTCCGTGGGCTCAGATGATGGAGAAACCTGTGTGGGCAGCATCTGCATTTCAAACCTCACAGACAACTGGGAAGATGATCATTTCCTATTCAGGAATCTGGGATTCTAGAATGAACCCAAAGCCTTCTTGCTATAAAACACTGCTCTCTGTGTGTCCTTGAGTCTCCTCCGGGCTGTGGGGTCAGCAATGACATTCAGAATGAGCAGCTTCCTCCAGACTTCCTGACCTTCCTCCCTCCTTCTCCACCTTAGTGACATGGGGTACCGGACGGGGTGAGAACTTCGCCCCCGAATGCCCAAGGGCTGCTTCCAGAAATGCCTGTGTTCAGGGAACAGAGCATGCCCCCAGACCCCTTCCCGGCACACATCCTCCCTCACTCTGTCTGTCTGCCTCTCTGGCTCGTTCTCTCCTGAAGCTGCTTTTGGAAAAACAAGAAGAGCCTACAACTCTTTCCCTCCCTCCGGGCAGCCCTGTTCCCCTAGCAAGCACACATGTTCCTTAAAATACCCCAAATGTATTTTGGTGTCTCAAGACCCTGGTCACTCCCCTCAGGCGGTGTCGACTGCATCGGGCTTAGGAAAAGCCCGGCCGGTCTGAAAGGTGGAGGCTGATGCAGTTGAGCACCTAGCCGGCCCGCAGCCTGGCGGACACTGCGTAAGAACAGGCCAGGGCCACCCCATTACCCTCTGCCCAGGTGTGTCCGGAGCTCACGTGTGTGTGTGTGCACACGCATGTGTCAGCGCTATGTGTGGTTTCACCTCCCGTGCAGGTCCCTGGGTCCTCGGCTGCCGTCGGGATCCCGAACAGCTGCACCACCGTGAGTGTCCACCTCGCCTAGGAGGTCTTTGCAACTCCCTGGCTTTCTGTAGACGGTCTGGCCTTGTGTGTGCTTGACTGAGGTTAGCAGGGACCCCCTTGCCTGCTTGTCAGGACTGGGGCTTTTTCCGGACACAGGTGTTCCATTTTTTTTTTTTTTTTTTAATTTGAGAGAGAGAGAAAGAGAGGGAGCACATGAGAGGGGGGAGGGTCAGAGGGAGAAGCAGACCCCCCGCCGAGCAGGGAGCCCGATGCGGGACTCGATCCTGGGACTCCAGGATCATGACCTGAGCCGAAGGCAGTCGCTTAACCAACTGAGCCACCCAGGCGCCCCACAGGTGTTCCATTTTAAGCCCTGGAAAGTCCTGGGCCAAAGGCTGAGCTGGTCACCCAGGGCTTAGGTTCTCAAACCTTTTCTGGAAACAGAAGAGAGGGTAAGCCCCATAAATAAAACCACGGGCACAGAGTCCCTGCTCTCTGCTCTCACACCTCCTGCGGGCGTCCTCAGTCTCCCCAGGGACGCCCTTCCCTGCAGCCAAAGCCGAACGGTGCCGGTGACCATGGCCTGGAGCAAACGGGTCAGCACAGGTGGGGGCGCACTGCTGCCCACGTGGCCGTTCCAGAAGTGGGGCGAGGCTGCTCGACGCAGACACAGGCAGCACCCAAGAGAGAAGTGGTTTCTGTTTGGTGAGGGGACATCCTCACTGCAAGAGAATTAGGGAGCAAGGGCACTGAATGTGGTCACAGTCAGGGTGACTCTGTGGAGAGGGGTCAAGAGCTGGACTGGGGAGGGGGCCGTTCCCAGAGCTGTGGCCACCTCCTGGAACCCTGTTTCTCCTTGCAAGATGCCTGCACCCAGCCTGGCCAGCCCCGGCACCAGACCGCCCCATCCGGGTTTGGGGAGAGGCGGCGGGATGGGGGTGAAGGCACAGGAGATAGCCAGGGAGGAAGGACAGCCAGTGGCCGCTGAGGGAAGCTGTCGGAACAGGGGAGCGGACGGGAGTCAGCGTCTCCTAATGAGCACGTCGTCAGGTGATTTTGCTCTAATTTTTTGCTTAATAAGGCTGGTTAAACGTAATTTTGAGGAGCCATGCCTCCCCTAAACCTGTTCGTTATCGTGACAGGCCTCTCTCCGGCACGGCAGGGGACGTGGTGGCTCATTAATATCACGTTGGAAGGTGGCTGTGCTGACAGATGAGGGACATGGGTGGACTTTCAAGGATACTGACTTCATTAAGCAGCCTCATTCCAGCTGCAGAACACTAAATATGTCATTTTAAAGGGAATGCTCGGCTTTCAGCTCGCCCCCCCCACCACCTAAGTGAACGAAGAATGTTTCCAAAATAATTACAAATTAACAAACAAGGTCAGAGGCCCCTCCAGGCAGGGTCCAGCGGGCGTTCACCCAGCACCCTGAGCCAGGATGCTCACCCGGGGGCCAAGCCCCACGGGCGGCGGGACAGGGGGCGTGGGCTCGGCCCCCGTCCCCTCCTCTGTCGAGGGACAGTGCAGATGCACCAGGGGCTTGGCTCTCCCCAGGCCCGCGTGGGGCTTCATCGTCAGCTGCCTGGCCACACGAGGTCCGCGGGCTGCACGCTCTGCACCAGCAAACTCGGGGGCACTTGGCTAGCGGTCCCCCGTCCCCCCACAGGGGCAGCTGCTGAAGGAGCCACTCGCCGTCTCAGAGTGCGTGACTGTGTCCTCTTGGTACTGAGGGAAGACGGACTTAACACCAAACTTAGGTTTAACCGTGTTGACGTATCCAGTCCAACAACGTGGAGGGCGTTCCCCAGGCTGCACCACCCTCACCACGTCTCCTTCCAGAACTCTGCCATCACCCAT
The DNA here is from genome assembly GCF_029215605.1 of Mirounga angustirostris. NCBI lineage: Eukaryota > Metazoa > Chordata > Mammalia > Carnivora > Phocidae > Mirounga > Mirounga angustirostris. The sequence goes on along the minus strand of NW_026991718.1, from coordinate 137,582,683 downwards.
AATTTCATTTGTTTCAAGTCAGGCTTATTAGGGTATAACGTACATCCAGTAAAATGCACCTGCTTAGCCGCAGGGCTCCGGAGTGTGGGAAACACACGCGGCTGGGTAGCCACCGCCACAGTCAGGATAGAGAATGCCGCCATCACCCCAAAAATGCGTGCCCACCCCCCGACCGCTGACGGGCTTTCTGGGCCTACAGTCTTGCCTTTCCCAAAACATCTCCTAGGGTGAGGGATTGCTCGCACGTGACCTCTTTCACTCAGCATAGAGCATGTGAGGTTCACCAGGGTGAACCACTCTGTGCCTCACTCTTACCATCTGTAAAGTGGGGTGATAATCTCAGTAGCACATGGGGTTTTGAGAGAGCTGTATGAGGTGTTTCCATAAATCTCAGCACCACGCCTGTCACACCTCGATTTTTGCAAAAGCCCCGCGTGAGTCTCTGTGACATGAAAGAGACTCTTGGGGGTGAAATGAGCAGGCCAACCCTAGTCTTTACGGGAAGACCCGACAGGTACGTGTCGAGATTTCCAAAGATGGTTCCTGCCTGCAATTCCCGGCAAGCAATGCAGCAAGACGGGGTCCCCAGTACCGTCAGCGCCGACCGCTCTCAGAGGCAGCCCGCCTGCCCCCACGTCTCTTCCCCTTTCCAAAGACACATCTTCTGGGTTAAAACTCACATGGCACAACTGGCTGCCAGTGGTGTTCTCTGTGACAGGAGAGAGGGGCCGAGAGTTTGGACAAGGAGCCGCCGAGGTGGCCCGTGCTCAGGAAGGGGAGACGCAGCATGGCCGGTGGGCCCCCCACCCACCAAATGCTTCCTGCTTGTAAAGGGCCTGGGACGGGGACCTGCAGTGCACACCCTGTAAGCACTGATTAAATAGGACATGACAGTTGTGACCGGGGAGGGGGCCCCGGGGAGCGCCAGGCGGGGAGGGCCCCCATGATATCACTTTCCGCAAGCTCCGCACCCCAGGCTGCTGCCGAGCTACCTGTCAGCGGGCGTTAGCCCAGAGACACCCCAGACCCTCCCTGGGCACTCAGGAAGCGGTCGTGCAAAACCCCGTCGCGAGACAGGAAACGCGTGCGGCAAATGAGCCGTTACAGAAATGGCCCAGACGGCAGACGCATCCGCAGAGCCACGCGGGGGATACACCGCCAAGCGGGGTGCAAAGGGCTTCGTCCTCCGCAGATTTGTGCCAACCTCCTCCTCCTGTTGTACTTTTTTGATAGAGTAAAACATGGAGAGGTCTTTAACAAGCAAAGCGAGGGTCGTCAGGGTGAGTCACTGACGTCACTCAGGGCCTGGCCGCGCGCGACCCGAGCGAGGTGGCTGGACCTCCGCGTGAGGGGCCACAGACGTCACTGGGGAGCTATCTTCATAACCTGGAGGCATTCATAATCCCCTGCGTGGCAGCTCAATTATCTGTCCGGCGGCGAGGGCATGTTACGGATGAGGCTGTGATTACATTTCCGCATGTAGTGACCCGAAGTAAATCTTTGCAATTTTCATTTTGCAGAGATTTAATATAGATTGGTGCCCTGTTGTTGGCTCCCATTTTAATCCAAAGTCACTCATTAAATGGAGACTGGCCGACATCGGTGGGCCAGGCCGGCGGGCTGAGCTGCGGGCTGGACACACCAGCGCCCGTTCCAGATGGACAGCTGCTGCCCTCGATCTGCGATGGGCGCTAATCTGAAACCTGACCCGCTTCTCTGCACATTACACATATTAAATGCAACCTGGACACCCAGCGACGGAACGCTGTGTGGCCACCCCCAGGAACCAGGGACAGTCACACTTATGGACACGGAGTTTCCGAGATTTACCAAGTAGAAAGGTGACCAGAAGCACTGTCTACAGCAGGCTATTATTCCTGTTTTAAAGGAAGGAAAATTTACACAGCTATAGAACTTTCTGGAAGGAGCCAAGATACGGCCCACTGTGGGGCTTCTGGGGAAGAGGCTCAGGGCCCAGCAGGCAAGAGGAGAGGGAGTGTGGCCCCCAGCAGCACCTCTGTACTGAGTCATCTCCCCACACCGTGAATATCTTTTATTAAACCCAGAAAGTAGGGGCGCCTGGATGGCTCTGGATTTTGGCTCAGGTCATGATCTCGTGGGTCATGGGATCGAGCCCTGCCGTGGGCTGCCCTGCGGTGCTCAGCGAAGGGTCGGCTTGAGATTCTCCCTCTCCCTCTGCTCCTCCCCGCACTCGTGCTCTCTCTCTCTCTCAAATTAATAAATAAATAAATCTTAAAAAAAAAATACCCAAAACCAGAAAGTAGCAGTTATGGGCTGAGTGGTGGCTCTAAGATATGTCCAATCCTAATCCCTGGACCTTTTGAATATGACCTTATATGGAAAACTATGTGATTAAGTTAAGGACCTGGAGAAGAGGCACCTCTCCTGGATTCCCAGGCTGGGCCCCACACACCCTTACCTGCGTCCATCTGTCCGTCCGTGTGAGCAAGGGCTGAGGGGGTCCGGTGAAGCTGATGAAGGAGGGAGCAGGGAGGTGGCTGTAAGCCTGGATGGACAGCCGCCCGCAGTGTGGGAGGAGGCCAGGAGGATCCTGCCCTGGAGCCTCAGGAGGGAGGCAGCTCTGCTGACGCGTGATCTCGGGATCCCACGCTCCGGCCCCACGACAGCAAGAGGACATGTTTCTGTTGTTCAAGCTCCCCATCGTGGGGCTCAGTCTCGCAGCCACTGGGAGACTCCTGCAGGGGGAAGGTGGAGAGGTCTACGCTCGAGGACACAAAGTGTCCAAGTGCATCCACCACCACCTCCAATTCTCCCATGTGACTTTATTCCCCCGCTTTGAGACGCGGCCGTGGCGGCTCCAGGCCCCTTGCCGCGGGCGTGCGCACAATCCCCCAGCGTGCATTGTACGGACCAGCCGGCGGGACCCCAGAACCTGAGCAGCAGGGGCACTTGGATGGATGGGCCACCTGCTCGGCCTGCCCAGGCGCCCGGGGGCTGTTGGAGGGTCGGGTGGGCTCGGGTACTGACCAAACTGAGCAGAGTGGGTGCTCCTGCGTGGCACTCTGAAGATGCCACAGAGGAAATTTTATCATTGAGGGTTTTATGTAAGACCCGGAAGGGCCACTCCTGTGAGACAGAGGACGTCACAGCGTGACCTTGCGCGGTGTTGTCAGTCCTGGCTGGCAGGTGGCACGAGTGATGGAGACGATGGAGGGGCTGTTTGGGGTCACTCACCGGGGGTGGAGGAGCCAGAGTGCAAGCCGGGGTTTCTCAGGCTCATTTCTGCCCTGCCTTCAACAAGCACTGCGGGGTCCTGGGACATGGGTGACGTCCCTCAGCGGGGACTTGGCAGGGGTCCTGAGCCCTGCAAAGGGCAGGTGAGAAGAGCCTGAGCCTCTGACCGGTGGGGCCACAGGAGACCCCACTCCAGCCAGTGGGGAAGATACTTCACAATAAAGGAGCCAGCTGGGGACATGGGGCGAGGGGCCCACAGCCCACCTTATCATTTCCCTCCCACCTGGATACCTGATTGGATGTCCCCAGGGGCCACAGGTGAGGAAGCTCCTTTCTGGATCCTTTTCCAGAGCACGTCACTGTCCTCTGTCTAGGGGTCTTTGCTGACCGTCCTTGCAGACAGTAACCTGTGTCCCCTGGGCCACATCCGTCCCCTGGCCCCAGCTTCAGCGCCTGGGTCATGCTCGGATGTAAGGCACCGGATAAGCGGATAGGGCTGAGCTTCCCAGCTTTCAGCAGGATGCCTCCCCTCGGGTCCCACTAGGTCCCCCCGCCGTCTCCCCGAGTCGCTCTGTCCCCCAATGCCCTGCCCCAGTGGTGCTGGCTGGGGTGGGGGGAGACATGCAGATACATCGGCTCTATCAGTCCCCCGATACTATCTTCTATTGGCAGTAATAAATGCCCGGATTTAACAGCAGTCATGACTGTCCCACAGGAGTGGCCCTTCCAGGTCTTACATAAAACCTTCAACGATAAAATTTCCTCTGTGGCATCTTCATTAGGTTTCCATTTTTCTGAAATGAAGCAGAGTTATGCTAGAACATTCTCAAGGGGCTGCTGAGCCTCACAACCCTGCTCCGCTTGGGAAATAGGGTGTGGGGGCGGGGTGTGGCACTTGGATCCCAGACCGCCCCTCCCTCCCCGGTGGCCGGGCTGGACGTGGGGGAGGGCTGCAGATGAGACGCTGGCACCCCCACACGGCCAGAGGCCTGGACAACATGCTGGCCACCTGCACCTCAGTGACCTGGTCTGTGGGGGGACGTGAAGACCCTCCAGGCTGGGGAGGTGCGTGCCTGTCCCCCTCGGGCTCAGCAGACAGACTGGCAGACACCCAGGCATGGTGCCCTCTTACAGATGACCTGCTTGGGGTCAGGGGTTGAAAGCTGACTGGGGAGGGGGGCACGGACGGGGATGCAGGGGATACTAGTTTCCACCATCGCTCAACCAGACTAGCAAGTCAGTGGCACAAACCAGAATAGGACAGACGGGTACCTCGTCAGCAAAGCCAACGGTCCCAACGACTGTCACCACCTCAGTACCTCCCACACGCGGCACCACTGGGAGTGCTGTTGGAAATCACGCCCCTGGATTTACAAAAAATGAGTTCAGGCTTCCTGCTAATTCTGACACTTGTTCTGTCTGGTTGTTCTCAGCTTGTGTATCTCTCCCTGGGCCCCACCCTCCCCACCCCAGCCTCCCAGCCCCCTCCCACCCCCACCCCAGCCTTCCAGCCCCCTCCCAGCCCCCTCCCAGCCCCCACCCAGCCTCCCATCCTCCTCCCTTCCCCACTCCCTGCCTCCCATCCCCCACTCCCTGCCTCCCATCCCCCCCCCCCCCCCCCCCGGCCTGTCCTCTCTCTTCCTATCAGTGTGGGGAGAAGTCTGCCCTCACGTGAGGTCTGGCCCAATCTTTCCCTGCACCCAGGAGCGGCCTTGGCCTCTGCAGGTCCCTGTCTGTCCCTTGGATGCTTCCGCAGACTTGGGAGGCAGAGTCGCCAGAAAGCAGGTACTCTTTGTCAACTGAAGCCAAGAGCCTCCCCAAGCTGCTGCTTCCTTTCTGTAAACCGCCAGGCCCAGCCCCAGCTCCGGGGCTCCCAGGGCCACCAGCAGGCCCAGCCATGAATACTGATGGCACTGCCTTTGTGACGAGCGTCCCGCTCAGGCCCTGCAGAGCGGCCGTGGCTCCGAGATCTATCCGGCTTTGTTGAGTGTCAGGACGCGCGGCAGTGACAGATGGACACTCGCCTCCAAACCTCGGTGCGCCCAAGCACCGCCCAAAGGAGCCCAGGATGTTTTCAATACCACACACTTGCCTCGGGGCCTGTTTTCAATCCCATTTACCAAGGGCTTGGGCCTTTTTTTATCAGTCAGATGCCTTAAGCACTTTGTCAACTTGGACATCTGGCCGCACGTCTACATTTTTTTTATTTGCTAAAATATTTAATAGTGTGGCAGGGGTTTTGCTGGAGACCTGGGCCTCCATGGCACCGGCGGGCATCCAGTGGGTCCCGTCAAGAGCCAGGGGCCCGTCGCGGTGGGCGTGGCTCTTCCCGCCGGAGGAGTGAGAATTTGCTCCCCTCGCTGCCTGGCAAACACTTTGTGGTTTACCTCCGCCCTGCACAGGGAGGATCTGTGAAGTCCAAAGACCATTGAAAACAGTCGCCAATCAATCCTGGACAGGCGTGTCCATGGCGGGACTATCACCACCCTGGCCGGTGCTGCTGGGACCAAAACTTAGCCGACGGTGGAATCAGCCCATCCACTGATGAACGTGTAAACGGAACATGACAATGCTACATTCTTCACCATAATATGGATGCAGTTCTGACACGCTCCTGTGTGGATGGGCCCTGAAAACGTGGCGCTGAACGAAGAGGCCGGTCACAAAAGGCCACAGAGCATGTGAGTCCACTTACCCACGTGTCCACAAGAGGCAAACCAGGAAGACAGAAGATGGATGCGTGGCTGCCAGGAGCTGGGGGTGACGTGGACAGGGGCAGGCGTGGGCTGGTGTTCAGGGGAGGTGAGAAGGTTCTGGAACTAGACAGTGAGGATTGCGCAACATTAAAGATGTTTAAAGGGCACCTGGGTGGCTCAGTTGGTGAAGCATCTACCTTTGGCTCAGGTCACGATCTTGGGGTCCTGGGGTCAAGTCCAGCGTTGGGTTCCCAGCTCAGTGAGGAGTCTGCTTGTCCTTCTCTCTCTGTTGCTCCCCCTGCTTGTGCTCTCTCTCTGTCAAATGAATACATAAAATCTTTAAAAATAAATAAGTAAATAATAAAAATGTTTAAAATGGTAAATTTGTCAAAGACAGTCACAAAGATGAGATGGTGCGGGTATTGATTGTAATGGTCTTAAAGCTGATCATCAGAGGTCATTCATGATCAAGGGTCCCCTGCGTGCCCAGCACGGCTGTCTGCTGAGGCCACATTAGTGAGCAAGAACAGTTGGCTCTGGCCCTGGCAGAATCCACAGTTGAAAGGAGGCATGGACAGCAATCGGATAAGTCAGCCTGAGGTGGAGGAAGTCTTCCTGGAAGAGGTTGTGTTGGGCTGAGCTCAGAACAATGGGAAGGGGGTCCAGGCAGGGGGACAGCAGGTGTGGGGAGGCCCTGAGGTAGCAGTGTGGCTCTTGGGGTTGAGAGAAGGATGACCGGGTGGGGAACAAAGAGGTCGGGAGGGTGGCGCCAGGTACCCTTACCCTGTTCCTGCCCCGGGAACAGGGGGTCACCCATGTAGAAAGAAGGTGGATTCCAGGACAGTTTGCCTGCCCCCCATGGGCCCTTCCCTGAGCCCCTCCCACGTGCCAGGCCTGGTGAAGCTCTTCCCTCACAGCCCCCACACTTCCCAGGTGAGGATGCTGCGGTGCAGGGAGGACGGGTCACTGAGAACCCCATGCACCTTCCAGGCAAGCCCTCAAGCCTGAGTCTGGGCTGCAGTGAGCCCCCTCCAAGTGTCAGCTCCGGTGAGCAACCCAAGGGATAAAGGCTCCTGAGAAGTCCCGAGAACCCGGCCCAAAGTCTGTGGTGCTACAGCCTGGCCCCCGGGAAGCCGAGGTCCCCAGTGTCATGCCGAGCTCTCACCCCCGGTGAGGACCCATCTCCATCCCATACCCTCTCCTGGGCCACCTGAAGGGGCCACCGCCGGGCACACAAGTGCATCACGGCCTTGCAGGAGCAGCCAAACTGCCTGTGTGTGCTTCTGCGTCAGATTGGCCTCCTCTTGCTCACCAGCAGAGAGGGTCCCCCACCTCTGGGGCCACCACAGTCTGGGGACCCCATCCCCAAATGCCTGAGCATGGGGGATGGCTCGGAGCGGTGAACGGTGCCATCTGCATCTGCCCATAGCATTCAAGGTCCACACCCAGGGCCAGGCTGGTGTGGACACCACAAAGGACACGGCGCGGAGGGCCAGATCCTGGACACCAAGGGGAAACTGAGCCCTCTCCAGCCTGAAGTGTCTGCCCAGCCTCAGAGGCAGGGGGAGGGGGCACGGCACAGCACAGCACCTTCTGGGGACGTGGTCTGGGCCACTGCGGGTCCCGATCCTGTTCCCAGACAGGCTGACAGTCGGTGAGCAGGGTTCCTGCACCCAGGGCTCCCCAGCTGGCTTCAGATGGGCCCACCCCACCCTCTTCAGTCTCATTGCCCCCTCTCCAGCCCTGTCCCTCCCACTGTGCTCACCACCCCCTCCCCCACCTCCTGCCCTTCTGCACTGTCTGCAGGCGCTGGGTGGGAGGACAGAGATGGACGCACTTGACCCCACTGCAGGTTAGCCAAGGCACCTCTGCATCCCTCGATCCATCCCCACCCCTAGGCCCAGGACTTTCTGGGGAGCTGGAGGAGTGAGGAAGATTCCAGAGGCTTCCACGTGCTCCACAACCACTCCCAGACCCGTTCCCCAAAAATTGCCCAGAGGAGCGTTGGCCTGCAGCCCTCTGCACCCTCCTGGTTCCTGCACCCTGTTCTCAGAGCCCCAAGTACCTTCCCATCTCTTCCCCATCACCGCCCAGGGGACCCTGCTCAGACTCCCAGCCCAGGCGAGTCCGTGTCCCCATCCCCCAGAGTGCTGGGCAGGACCCCATCATGGATGCCTGGCGTCAGCACCTCGGATAGGGCCAAGGCCTGGGGAGCCCAGCAGGAACCATGGAACGTGTTCAGGCCGCGTCACCCCAACTCCTAGAGGGCACAGCCGCCAGACAAGACTTCCCTGCGGAGGAGGGTGGCAGCAGGGGCTGCACCTGCTCAGCTGGCCCCGGGGGGGGGTGGGCATCGCAGCCTGCATGCCCACACTGCCGTCCACTCTAGATGCTGTGTCCTCCGCCAACTTCTTCGAACAGGGACATCTGTTCTCTCAAGGAGACCGGCTCCTTGGGACAAGCTTTCATGTCCCCAAAAAGGCACCAGTAGACGTGAAATGCGCTGCCAAGGCCACCCTCATGTGGCTGAGCATCTCAGGCTGACACTGGGTCACCTGCGTCCCCCTGCCCGTCCCCCCCAGTTCTGCGGCTGCGTCCTCACGGGTCTGGGCCCCAGAGCCCCCTCCGCTAGCAACACCAGGACCCCAGCCGGCTGGTTTGGGTTCTGCTTCTCCTCTTACCTTTAGATGTTCAGCAGCATGAATATTCTGATTTTTTATTTAAAACTAATTTGGAGTTCTCGCTCTCTAAGGGGTTTCTAATCACCAAAAACCGCCTACGGCAAGAGCTGATTGACAGGCCAACGTGGCCACTTCTGAAGAACAAATTGGCCATTGGCAGTGCCACAGACAAAGGGAAATGCCAAGGGCTTGTTATTTATGAGCTATTAGGGAGAATGCGATTAGCATCTGCTTCCCACATGGGCAAAAACACCTGTCAGAAATCAGGAGACCATAAAACAGCACACGTTTAATAGTTACTTTGTTTAAAAAGTCATTAAAATTGAATGTCAGCTAAAACTTAGGAAAACATTTATTCTTCAAACCCCTTTGAATCTTGCTGGTGAGCACCAGACAGAGCTATTTCTGTCCGGGACAGACACACGAGTTTGTGGACAGGGAGGTGACTCCCCTAGGACAGCATCCGTGACAGAGCAAGGCTGGAGGGAGGACACGTGTCCAACAGGGCCCCCGATGAAGTCCAGGTCCTGGTGGGGTGGAGGTGCCTGCCCCCGCCGCCTCGGGGCACAGCTGGCTGGACGGGACTACACTTCCCTCAGGGCCCTCTCCTAGGTCTGGAGAGCAGCCCATCCCAAAGCCGGCTGCCCTGCCTGGCCCCACTTGCCCTCCCCACTAGGCAGAGTCCTCGCTCCATGCTGACCGCAGAGGAGGGGGCTCTCCGCCCACAAAGAGACAAGGTGCAGGGTCCTCGCTCTCGCCTCCATGAGAGCTGCCAAGAAGCCACCAATTAGGGCCAATTCTGGAGACGGCTCCTGATGGGAACTCATGGGCCCAAGCCCGGGATCAGGTCAGAGTGGTGCGTGGGGCTGGAGCGGCCGCCAACCAGGCCACTCCAAGGGGGTCTCCGCCCCGGAAAGTTGAGACAACAGTCCGCTTCCTGATTCCCACTGCTCGCAAACAACAGATGGTTCCTGGGACAGAAATTGGCCCGAGGCCCTTGCTGTCCACGTTCACTATCCAATGTGGGTCAAATATTGAAGGCGAGCAAGAGGTTTGCCCTGGGGATGGCAGGGGCAGGAAGCCCTGTTCCAGGCGAAGCCCACCATCATCTCAACCCCACTGGACAGAGGGGAAGGGAGACCAGGCTGGCTGGGGTCACGTCCCTGATCGTCACCAGACGGATGGGAGGAACGAGGCCCGGGTTTCAAAGTCAGGTCGGGCACAGGTGGCTGAAGCAAGTGACCAGCTAGCACTGGGGACTTTGGTCCAGCTGTTCTGGCCCCAAGAAAGTTGTTCTCGCTCAGGTTCTTGGCCCATCTTTGCCCGGGGCCAGTATGGTGTTGTTGGGCTTGGCTCAGGGCTTCAGACCTGCCCAGGACAATTGGACAAGGTGGATATAGAGACCCCAAGAGAGGCCGACGTTCTAGCTGGCCAGCTTTGACCATGTGGCCGATGGGGCAATGGACCAAGTAGCGAAGGCTTGTACGTTCTTCACCTTCATGAATTAACCCTGGGGAAAGTCATGTTAGCCCAAGAGACGTGGAAATGTGTGTGGCCACGGGGAATGATGACCAAGGACTTCGGCTGGCTCCGTGAAGAAACTGCAGGAAAGCCCGTCACATGATGGAAATGTCCTGGGGCCAAGGGGGTTGGGGTCTGCAGCTCTGGTGTCCTTTCGCGGAACAGCTCTCCTTCCCTGCAAAGCCATCATCCTGGGAGAAGGCAGCAGGATGACGATGGGGAACACACAGGAACCCCAAGGGCCCCATCCTGCCGAACAGACCAGGGCTGCTTAGGGGCTCGTCCCCGACCCCCTCACCCAGCTCGGCTGTGAGGACTCGGGGACTCAGGGACTCCCAAGGAACAGCAGTTTGGGAACACAACGGTGGTGAGCAGCATGGAGGGCTGGGTCTTCCTGTCTCTGTCCCTGTGCTAGAGGGGCTGGGCAAGGGGACTCCCCAGCCCCAAATTCCCAAAATGACTTTCAGAAAATCTTTTGGACCTCATACTGTTGAATAACACTCTAATCCCTGTAGGACAGGGCCACTATCCTGCAGGAACAGAGGAAGGAGCACCGAGGATTGGACACTGGGGCACGGCCGGCTGGAGCCGCCTGTGGTGAGCATCCAGGGGCCAGGGATGGAGACGCCGGTGAGGGACACGGGCCAACAGAGTCACTGCCCCGGACGGCGGACCACATGGCCCCATGCATTCTACTTTCCCAGCAGAGTGTGTCACTGCACGAAGTCCATCAAGGAACATCCTCAAACTGTGGAAGGAGAGCAAGGACGGCTCAGGGGGGCTGATGGTGCCGCGCACACCCCTGTGCTGCCCAGGAGCCCAGTGACGGCAGGGCCCGCCTCCCGGGGACTGACGCCTCCCTCGAAGGGGCTGGCCCCTCTCTCCCTACTCTCCAAGGAGGTTTGGCTGTTCTCAGACGCCGGGCAGGCCCCATGACCGTCCACGGCCTCTGTCCCTCCAGACCCGAGGAGGGCAGCTTGCTCGGGGTACCTGCCCGGCCACACGCATGGGTGAGGGGGGCATGGGGGACACTGCACCTCACTGGCCTCTGAATCCCGCCTGTGCCCCCGACGTTGTCGCTGAGGGGACACTCACAGGGCATTGAATTAGGCAGTGAACAACCCAGTGGCAGCGAGTATATTCGTGCAGCCAGCACCTCTCTCATTCCAGAACGTTCCATTACCCCAAAAGGAGGCCCCGTAATGCGTAGCAGTCACTCCCTGCCCACCCCAAGCCCTGGCAAACACCAATCTGTTTCCCGTCTCTGGGTTTTCCCATAATGGGCTCACACGATATGTGTCCCCTTGTGTCAGGCGTCTCTCAGTCCGCGTCATGTTTCCGAGGCTCATCCACGCGGTAGCGAGCGCCCCTGCCTCACCCCTTGCTGGGACCGAGTGACGCGCACGGGGTGGGTGGGCGCAGTCGGGGTGCCCGTTCACCGCGGACGGACGTCGGCCTGTTTCCCGCTCTGGCTGCTGTGGACATTCATGCCCAAGTGTCTGAACACGCTTTCATGGGTCTCGGGTGCAGACGAGGAGGTGGAGTTGCTGGGCCGTTACGGTGACGTCACATGTAACCTTCGGAGGAGAGGCCGGGCGGCTTTTCCGGTCCGTGTAAGGGCTCCCGCTCCTCCATGCTCGCCAACACTTTCCACGGTCTGTCTGCGGATTCCAGCCGCCTGGTGGGCGTGCGCGGTGCCCGCCCAGGTGCGCTTATGTGTCGGCGAATGTGACATTGTGCATCTTTCCACGGGCTGTGTGTGCCCCAGGGTTCACGGTCCCACGGCTGCCTCGAGGTGAGCAGGACTGAGCCGTTCGTTCTTGCTGGACACAGAGCGCCGGGGCGTCGTGTATTGTCTACACCGGGGCCTCCGGAGCCTCCTGAGCTCTGGCATTTCCGTTTCAGAGTCTCAGACACGGAGGACGTGGATCTCTCCCGAGCCAGGAACGGCCGCCTTAGAGACCCCTTGGGCTGGGCCCCCCCACACAAGGCCGGGATGGAGATTTGCTGCGGAAGGTCACGGGGGTCTCGGCGCCACTCTGTGGGGAGGGACGGAGCAGGGGAGAAGTTGGGGTGCATCGCAGCCATGACAGAGGTCTCCCTGATGCCACAGGAAGCTCTGGGCCTTCAATGGGCCTCAGCACGGTCCAGCTGAGGCCAGGAGGGGGGCCTCTGCCCCTCATGCTGACACGTCTTGGGAAGCAGGCTGACTGTGGGGATCGACCCTGGGAAAGGGGCTTGGCCTGAGTGGGGTCTGGGTGGCCCACAGCACTTACTACGCCTGCAGGGCAGCCTCACTTGGACTCCACGGCCCTGGGCTCTGGGAGGGTGCAGAGAAACCATTCTGTTATGGCTGATTTGTGTCCCCCCCAGTCCACACGTGGAAGCTCTGACCCCCAGGATCTGGGAAATGGGGTCTTCACAGAGGTGATTAAGTCGAAATGAGGTCATTGGGGTGTGCCCTACTCCAATCTGACTGTGTGCTTGAAAGAAGAGATCAGGACCCAGACACAGAGGGAGGAGGAGAGAGGCCTCGGGAGGAGCCAACCGGCTGCCACCTTGTCCTCGGACCTCCAGCCTCCAGAGCCATGGGAGAAGCCTGTGTGCAGCACTTTGTCCCCGAGCGAGCGCGGGACACGGACCCATCCTGAGGGCCCTGGGCTGCTCCCTGTGGAGATGCCTGATGCTTGGAACGAAAAGCTTGCAAACAGGCAGGAGGAGGGCAGACAAAAGAAGAGTGTCCTGCGGGTCCTGCAGGTGTTGGGGGCGGGCGGAGCCGCAGGGCAGCCGCAGTTTCCACCGGCTTGGACGTGGGGGCCTGTCCCCCAGGCCGCCTCTTCACGCGGGGCAGGAGGAAATAGGAAGACACGCTCCCAGCATGAGTGCTGGCTGAAGGCTCTCCAAGCCAGAGGAGGAGGGAGGACGCAAACCCCTCACAGGGTTGCAGGATGGCAGTTAATGCTAATGTGTTAAATAATTTAATTGGACAGGCTGTATTTCATGCCGCACGCCGCTGGCATTTCTAGTGGGCATCCCCGTTGGTCTGTCCTTGGCACGGATGCTGGCCTGGCCCTTTCCTAAAGCGGCTCCTGGGTCCTCCGCCCACCTGAGCAAAGGAGGCATTGCTTCTGTGAGGGGTGGGAAGTGGGCATCAGTCAAATTCTCTCTGAACAACCATCATGAGCAAAGAGTGGCTGGGGACCCTCCAAACGTAGCTGCTGACCAGTACGGGGCGTCCCGCCAAAGGGCCCTCCTGCCGTCTCCCCAAGAGAACAAGCCCCTCCCAGGCCCAGCTCAAACACATCTGGGCACCCCAGTGCCCACCTGGACGGGCTCATCCCTCTCCTCCCTCCCAAGGGAATCCTAACCAACCACCCCAAACCCAGGCTACTTTCTGTCCACTGTTGTACCCTCCCCGGTGGCCTCTGCGTTTGGGCACTTGCAGGGGCTCAGCTGGGCCATTCAGTCGGGGGTCCCTCAGGCAGTTGGCCTGAGGGCCTCCCCCGTGTCGCCCTCAAGGCCTGACTGGACTTCCCACAGCATGGCGGGGGGTCCAAAGACCCAGTGTCCAAGGGGAGCCTTTCCTGGCCTAATCCAGAAACCACCTTCTGGTCTTAGAGCCCACCTAGATTCACGGTGCTCAAGGGAAAGAATTTGAGGGCCTGCATTTGAAATAGCAGATGGGCTTCTCGGGGCAGAGCGGTCTCCCTGCCCTGTGCCCACTTCCCCCTGCGGTGGGTGCAAGGCTGCCGGATCGTTGGGAAGGAAGCAGCCCACAGGCTTTCTGCCACAGGTGTCCCAGTTCCTCTTGATGCTGGGTATTTCTTCCCCGCCGAACGGGGGGGCGCAGAGCGCTCTGCACATGGGCCGGGCCCCCTGTGCCCGGCTTCCACGGTGCCCTCCACCAAGGACCCCCCGGGCCAGGCCCCAGGCGGGGTGCACGAAGGAGCACTGTTCATGAGCGCTGCCTCCGAGCCCCTGTCTAGTGGGGACCCCCACCTCACCAGGGCTGTGTGTGTCTGCATGTACATGTGTGTGCATTGATGAGCGTGTGTGCACGCGCAGGTCTGCTGGATGATGGGGTGGGGGTGATCAGGCAGAGACGGAGGCCAGGCCAAGGTCTCGAGGTGGACAGCACAGGCGGGGCCAAGAGCAGGTGCATCTGAGCAACCGCAGGCGCCAGGCAGGAAGGCTGGGAGGACACGCGGGGCCCGGAGTCCCAGCAGGAGCCTCTCCCGCTGCCCCCAGCCCCTGTCTCTGTGACCTCGGCAAGAGTCATTCAGGAGGTGGTCAGGGTGACGCGCACAGGACACTGGGGACAGAGGCAGAGGCAGAGCAGGACAGGGGTGTGGTCCCGAGCTGGCTGGTTGCATCTTTGCGGGCAGGAGGCTTGTGGCAGGAGGGGACCCTGAGGAGTCTGCAGGTGACAGGTGTGGTGGGCTCAGGATCTGCCTGCTGGGCCCCGGCAGGTGCAAGGAAACACCCCACCTGGCTCACAGGGTGTCAGGAGCAGGCCAAGCGTCCTCCCGTGCCAGGCACAGTTGTGGGTGAGTGTCGGCCCTGGCCTTCCGGCCAGCTACTCGGCCAGGCGGAGATGCAGAGCCTGGGGCAGGTGCAGGGTCAGCACCAGCCCCGGGGCGTCTCCCTCCAGCTTCTAGCCCCTACTTGAAGGACTCGGGGGGAGGGCAGCGAGGCTGCTTGGTCAGGGCCAGCAGCTCTGGCCAGGGTCCCCCCACTGGCCTCGGACCTCACATGGCCCCATATGGCTACCACCTCGGGCTCAGGAAGGGTGCCAGCTAGACTCCAAGGAGGATCAGCCTGGGGCCACTGACCCAGGAGGGGCTGGAAGGTGAAGGGGTCCAACACAGGGGGACACGGCTCCCCTGCCCCCTGCACCAGCCTCCTCAACAGCTTCTTTGAAAGTTGGGAGTGTCTTTTGTATTCCAAAGGCCAAAGGGCCACGCTTGCCTTTAATTAAAATGCACGTCCTTTAATTAAAGGCCCTATAACACATGAAGGGCATCCACTGAAATAGGACGTGTGACACAGTCATTTCCCTGCTGTTAATTACTAATTAATGAAGCTATTTCAATTAATAGCTTCCCCACCTCACTCCCCCTTTGACAGGCCCCGCTGTGCTGGGGCGCGTCCTAGAATCAGACTCCAGCTCCCGCACCAGCAGCCGTGCTGAATATTCATGCCACGACCTCAGTGCCTTTCAATTAAACATAATAAAATAAATCCCAGTCAAAGTGCATCCCAACATGGAGCTCATCTCTCCTTCCTCGGGCACCGGAAGAGGGTGACCGGATGGCCCACTGCAGATGGTCGGGACAGAGCATGGCCTGGGGAGGGACGACCTGCTGGGGGGGATGGTGTCCAGGTGTCCCCAGGGGGCAAGTGGGGACCCCCAGGGCACTGTAGTCCTACAACTGAAGGACAAAGCCAAAAAACGGGAGGGTCAAGGACGGTGGCCCAGAGAGGTGGGGGGCCGTCCACATGTTAATTACGAATCTTAAGTGGCCATTAAAGATCCTGCTTTAAAGAGACAGGGAGGGGCGCCTGGGTGGCTCAGTCGTTAAGCGGCTGCCTTCGGCTCAGGTCAGGATCCCAGGGTCCTGGGATCGAGTCCCATATCGGGCTCCCTGCTCTGCGGGAAGCCTGCCTCTCCCTCTCCCACTCCCCCTGCTTGTGTTCCCTCTCTCGCTGTGTCTCTCTCTAGATAAATAAATAAAATCTAAAAAAATAAATAAATAAAATAAATAAAGAGACAGGGAGGGGCGCTGAGCGCCTGACTCTTGATTGTGGCTAGGGTCATGATCTCAGGGTCGTGAGATCCAGCCGGGCATCGGGCTCACTCTGAGCCTGGAGCCTGCTTGGGGTTCTCCCTCTCCCTCTGCCCCTCCCCCCACGCCCCCTCCAGCTCGCACTCTCTCTCTCTCTCCCCTTCTCTAAAAAAAGAAAGAAAGAAGGGAAAAGTGTCCCTTATGGTGACCAGGAGGGGTCGGTCCTGCATGGTCCTGCACGTGCATGGGAGATGAAGGGCGGGCACCGCGGGCGGCAGCCTGGACCCGCCCAGGAGGGACATCAGGTGGAGGCCATTGTTCCCAGAGTCGAAACTCCCACAGTCCCTGCTGCCTACTTGCTCAGGTGGGAGGACGACTCCCCTCGAGGAGCCTGTGCCCCTGAGGACCCAGGGTCCCCAGCCCTGGGGAAGGGGTGGAGGGGGCGAGCGCTGGAGCTGCATGCTGTGGCCAGTTAACGGTGGGGGCGGAAATCCCGTGTGCGGGAGCGCCCCAGCTCCTTCCCGGCCCCACTGCGGTGGCCCGCCGCCCGCCCGCCCTCGCCGCACGGCCCCCCGCACCTGGAACCTCCTTTCAACAGTTCCCGCCAACGGAGCCGAGAGCCAGGAGCACCGCCTGATGCGGGCACTGAGCAGCCAGGGCCGGAGGGTACCTGCGCGCGTTAGTGGGGGCTGGGGACCACTGCTCGGACCGGCGGGCTGGACGCGGCCCTGTCAAACGGCGCCCTCTGTTGGCTAGTTGTGGGCGGCAGCTGCCTAGGCCTCCCGAGGGGCCTCCAGGGGCCGGCTGCCCAGGCGCATGCCCGCTCCCGCACCGCGGTGGCCCGAGCTCCTCCTCTGGGCAGTGGGCGGCGAGCTGGGTTTAGCGTGTGCCGAAGGAGGTGGGCACAGCTCTACGCCCTTGGCCCTGCTGCTTCTGCCCCTGTCGCCCGGCCCGACCCTGGCCCAGGGCCCCGTCAGCCAGTAGGACCCGCCAGAGCTGTTGCCAGGGCGGGGATGTGGCCGAGCCCGCGGGCAGCAACCACACCGCCCGGGGCTGCCCTCCCACCCGGCCCGAACACCCTCTTTGCTACCAGCACCCTCCCTGCCGGCAACCACGTGCCCCAGACTCTGTGGAGCCCTGACCGAGGCCCAACATTGGCCTTGGGAAGGGGTAGGGAGAGCACCCCCAACTCCAGGAGGCATTCCAGACCAGGAACAGCAGTGCTGGGAGGAGGCCGGGCCCCTCTGCTCGGCACCAGGCCCGTGTCCCCCAAATCCCACGTGCCAGCCTCCTTCCTCCGACTTTGAGGAAGTGACCGAAGCGGGACTCAGTGTGGTGTCCAGGAGGCCTGGGGCCTTGGCTCCCCTTCTGAGCAGACCCACCATCGCCTCCTGGGTCCCACATTCCCGCAGGGGCTCAAGGTCTGAGACCCTGGAAGACTGAGGAACTGCAGAAAGGGCCACCTCCTCGCTTGGGCTCTCAAAGACTTTACGGCTCGCTGTGGGTTAGAGACACCCATGTTCTCAGCAGTTTTATTCCCAGAAGCCGAGACGTGGAAACAAACCAAGTGTCCATCCACAGAGGAACGGATGCACAAAATGAGGCCCATCCACCCAGTGGAGTATGGCTCAGCCTGAAAAAGGAGGGAAATTCTGACACCTGCTACCACGTGGAGGACATTACGCTCCGTGAAACAGGCCAGTCACTGAGGGACATACTGCGTGAGGGACCCAGAGCCGTCACATCCACAGGAACAGAACGTGGACAGTGGGGGCCGGCGGCTGTGGGCTGGGAGGGGGAATGCTGTTTAATGGGAACAGAGTTTCAGTTTGGGAAGGTGGAAGATCCCAGAAACGGCTTGGCACGTGGGAAGAGCTCAGCTCCCGTGTCCAAGGGCTTGAACGTGCTTGGTGCTGCAGGACGTCCACCGCGGGGATTCTCAGGGGCTGGGTTCCTCCGCCACAGGGGTCGCTCAGGAAAACCTCCAGCCGAGGAACACGAGAACGCCAGGGCCTTTGTGGTAAAGTGACATTCCCAGCGCACCTCCATAAACAATTGGGCCACAGCCAGGAGGCCAGACTCGAGTTCGGTAATCAAGAATCTTTCAGATTCTTTCTGATCCAAAGGGGGCCGCGGAGGGAGAAACAGAGAAAGCTGCCCGCCGTCCTTGTGGAGTGCACCCGGGCCCTGCGGCCCGGTTCTGTGCGTGCCCGCTGCGGGGGGCAGCCCACTGCAAGGCCGGCGGCTGGGTCCCGGTGGGAGAGGGGCCCCACCTGCCCCACCCCCGCTCCCCCGCTTGGTCGCCTCCACCTGTCTACAACCTCTGCCCGCTTCCTCGGCTTCCCCGCAGTGAGCCCAACAAATCTTTGCTGCATGTTATTCTTTTAAAAAAGGAAAGAGTAACAGTCTTCCTTTTCCAGTTTAATAGCCATCGTTTAAATAAGTCTGGGGTGATTTTTCCACATTCTTAGATTCTTTTTTCTACGTATACATCTTGCAGGATCTGTTATTAATTCCCGAGACGACCAGATCCTCTGTTAGGAGAGAAGGACGATGCAGGAGGGCTCCCTGGTCCTGCGGAGTGCCCTGGGCAGGAGAGGGACCCACAGTCCCCTTACTGCTGGCGTCAGTGGGCCCAAGGGAGGCAGAACACTTCACGAGTGCCAAGGGACCCACGGGGGATGCCGGGGGGGTCCCCAAAGATGGGCAAGGGCGTCTAGCCCACGGCCCACCCACTGAACTTGGAGAAGCTGAAATGCCCCTAGCAGCCCCTAACAGGCTTCATGAGAGCTGCAGGTCCCACCCAGGGCAGCTCCCCTGGGGACACGTGGTGATGCCAGGAGCCAGTGTTGGTTGTCATGACTGGGGGGTCACCTAGTAGATGGGGGCCCCGGATGCAGGCCCAGCGCACAGGACAGCCCCCCTCACCCCACGAAGAATGATCTGGCCCCATGTGCCGAGAAGCAAAGCAGAGCAGGTCTGGGGGGAAGAGTCCAGCCCCTGCAGGGACGGGCAAAGCTCCCACCGTGGGGACCGCAGGGGCACGTGGATCTACATGGAACAGACTGTGTAAAGACACAGCCACTGCTAGAAACACTAACTCCACTCACCCCTGACAGTCCACGCACCCTGAGGGGAGGGCACGATCACCTCGCTGGAGAAACTGAGGCCCAGCCAGGGCAGCCCGGCTTGGCTAGGTCTCGCTTTCCCCCTGCTTACACATGTGGGGTCAGGAGTGGGAGGCTCTCAAACAGAGCCCGTCACCCCAAGGCAGACAGCACTGAAGGAACGGTCCGGCTGGGGCAGCTAGAGGTCCTCGCGGGTGGGGCTCAGGTCCACTCGCTGGGCCTCTCCCAACAGCAGGAAGGTGCACAGCCCCAGGCTGCTGACGGCAGCCACCAGGTTGAACATGGACGTCCAGGAGCCCGTGGTCTCGATGAGGTAGCCCCCCAGGCACACGCCCACGACACCTGCAGCAGACGGGGGTAGACAGGCCGAGTGCTCCAGGGCCGTCCCGAGGGCAGTGCCGAGGAGCGCAGCTGGTGGGGGGGTTCCAGGACAGGAGGCCAGGGGCGGCCTGAGGGACAGAAGCTGAACTCGGGTCCAAGCCGCCAGGCCAAGGGAGGGCCGGCGTCAGAGGGTCTCAGAAGGCCAGAGACCTCACAGGCTGCCCAGGAAAATGACCCTCACAGGTCCCTCTGCACCCCCCAGGGGGAATAAGCCCCATCATTGCCATCCAGGCACTCAACCCCGGGAACCCTGGGCCTCGAGGATTTGACTCACATCGGTGGGCCAAGTGGGGGCTGGGATACGCACCATCAGAAAAGGGAACACCATGGAAAGTGGCTGGGTTCTTGCCCTGGACCAGCTCCGTGAGCTGCACTCTCCCCTCCCCACTGGTCTGGCACTGTGGGACCCTCGATGGTGCCATGCCCACCCTGCAGGGCTGGGGCCGCCAGGAGGCACCCCAGCCCAGCCCACCTCTCACCTGCCAAGGCCCCAGCTGTGTTTGCCACACCTGCGAACAGGACAGAGGAAGAGAACAAGGACGGGTCACAGGAGGCCCCCCTATCCGGGGGCAGCCCTGGGGGCCCAGGGAGGGGGCGAGGCTGGGTGAGCCATGCATGGGTGGGGAACGCAACTTCCTATTCAAACAGGGACCAGTGGTTCTCACCAAACAGAAAGCCAGCACAGGATGGGGCCAGGTCCTGGATGTTGACCGAAATGCCACTGTGGGAAAGAGGAAAGGGGTGACCACGGGGCAGCTGCCACCCCCCTAAGCCCAGGGCTGGTCCTCTGAGCACCTGGAGCCTAGAAACTGCCAAGTGGGTACTCAGAACCCAACCCAGCCAAGGCCTGCCCACCACGCTGGGGCACGAGACCACACCAGGGGCACAGCCCCACTCGGGCCATCGTGCCCACCCTGGCTGTCCCATCCCCACCACGACACAGTGCAGGAATCCACTACCAGGATGAAACAAACAACAGCGGGCAGCATGGGGCAGCTCTGGTGGGAGGGGCACCCGGCCCTTACCTGTGGTTGAAGGTCTGCAGGCCAATGGACGCTGATGCAAATACCACGGACTTACAGAAGCTTGAGGTGTGACCCAAACACAGGGCAAAGACGCTGGACAGCCCGAGGCCCATCACCTGCGGGAGAGAGGGTGGGTGGCAGGGCATGGGCTGTGGTGGACACCTGGGGTGCCCTGAACAAGGTCCGGGCGGAAAGCCCCTCCCAGCCTGCCCTGGGGATGCGTGACACGAGGCTCCTGATAAGCCAGCCCCACTGGTCGGACTGAGAGGGAAATGTGAGTGACCAGGCCCAGGCATGTGTGCCAGGGCTCAGGGACACAGAGAATCCAAAACGGAGCTGGGAGAAGCGCCTCAAGTCAGCCAAGCCAGCCTCCGGCACTGACCCAGGGCACCCTCCAAATGCTTTCTGGGTTGGGTGACTGGTGACACCCCTTGGGTCCCAGGAACCAAACAGGGGTGTCCAGAGAGACCCATCCCACCCTCTCCCTACCTGCATGAACTTCCGCACAGCGATGGTCCTGTAACCTGAGCAGAGGAAGACGGGGAGATGGTCCCATTGGCCCATTTGTGCTGAGCCCCTGAGGGCCCCTGGTGGGGTCCCAGCCGGCACGGCGGCAGAGAGGGAGCAGGGAAGGAAGGGAAGGGGCGCTCGGCTCAAGGTGGGTGTCCCGTGTCGTGCAGGAGGCGTGTGTACACGTGTGTGAGCGCGTGTGCAAGCACGTGTACCGTGCACTGGGCGTGCACCTAGAGGATCCTCTAGGACACAGTCAAGCAGACACACAGAAGGAAGGCCGCTGGGATGGTTACAAACGTGCTTTCTTCACGTTTCTCCAAATCCTCTCTTTCTCCCACCATGAGTGGGTAGCAGTTTTGTAATTAGGAAAGGACTAACATCTAAGCATGCGGGTCTGTGAGCTCCTCGTCCTCGGGGGTGTTCCCTGGGGCCCCGGGCCCACATACACAGCCCACCCGGACCTACGACCTCTGACCCCACCAAATGGCCTTTCGTCCTCTGCAGAGGGTCGGAGCTGCATCCAGGCCCCGAGGAGGAGCTCCACGGTCACAGGACTCGGACCCTCTCACGGCACCCCAAACCCCTCAGGGAAACTGAGGCTGGGGGAGGCCAGCTCTGAAGGGATGGGGTCCCACACTGATGGGAGGTCCTCGGGGGACCAGGCCCCACATCCCTGTAGAACCCCCCAGGAGGGGTGCTTCCCACCCCCAAGTGTGACAAAGCCGGGCTGGTTCCCAGCAGCCCCTTCCCCAGGGCTCACCCTGATTGATAAGATGGTCAGAGAGAAACCCGCTGAACAGACTGGCGGGAATCGCCACCAGCCAGGGCACCACGTTGAAGACCCAACCCTGCAGGGAGGAGGGAGGCCTCAGAGGGGACAGTCTGCATAGGCCAGGTGGCTGCCCACGGCCACCGATGCCCAGGAAGGCTCTCCCCGCCCACAGGCTGGGCTCTCGGGCTCGGGGGCCTCCCTGGCCCTGACTGTCCCCCACCCTGGCTGAGCTCCAGGTCCACCAGCGCTGTCTCCCTGCAGATCGCATCTCCCTTGTGGCTCCCCACACCGTGACCGGGCTGAGCTGGGGGTGCAGGCCCACCCTGGGGATGTGCCGCTTAGGGGGTCCTGGTCACCAGAGGTGGCCAGATGGCCGGGCTGGTGTGAGCCAAGCTGACCAGCAGGGGACACCCCTGCCTGCCCATGTCACGACACCCCCCCCGGCCCATCCTCAGAAATGACCATCCACAGACTGGCCGCTGAGCCATAGGGGCGGCTGCATGCGGTCCATCCTGGGAGCGAATGCTGCGGGGGCGGCAGGAAGCCGCCCTGTCCTTCACCAGCACGTGCCAGCCAGGGGTGCCAGCCGTGAGCTTGGGTGGGGCCATCGCAGGGTCACGAGCCCGCGGCCAGAACTGACAGAGTCCAGGCGGAACCAAGGGCCCCCGTGCATGCCAGGCACTGGCTCTGTGGCCCTCCCTCACCCCGTGAGCACCAGGGCGGCCCACCCACCTTGGAGCTGGGGAATGTCTCCTCAAAGAAGGTGGGCAGCCAGGAGAGGAGGATGAAGAAGGAGCACGCAGAGGACAGCTGGGAGAAGATGGCTGCCCTGCGGGACGGGCGCCAGGCTCAGGGTCCACACGCCCCGGCCCCACACATGGCCCCCCCCGAGCACGCCCCCACCCCGGGGCGGAGGGCGTGGAGCTCAGGAGCCAGGATGGGGTGGGGGGACCCACGCCCGTGCAGGCTCTGGGGGAGCCGCGCGGGGAACACCCGAGACCCGCCAGGCTCCCCCCGTCCCGCGGCACCCCCCACACACTGTGGCCCCGAGACACCGGCTCACCAGACGGAAGGCTTTCGGAAGAGCTGCCTCCAGGGAACTTTGGTGTGCCTGGGCACTGGCGCGCCTTGAGCCAAGACACCCAAGGCCAGGATGAGCTCTGAGGGGAGCAAGGTGTCCCACGTGAAAGCTACTCAGAATCGGATGACAGCTTCACTCACAGCCGGCCGGCGCCCCGACAGCCCTGTGGCCCTGCCTGGCTGAGTGTGGGTCCCGCCACGCCATCCTCCCAGCGAGCATCTTGGGTTGTCGGCATTTACCGTTGAGGGTCAACGCTCGTGTTGAGAAACAACGTTTCTCAGCCCTTCCCCTGCCTCCGGAGCCCCCAGGCCCTGCTTCCTGCAGTCCTCAGACTAGCTGCTCCTCCAGGGAGCCTGTGCCTGGAGGACAGCCATCCCCGTGTGCCTGCGCCTGCCCGGGCACGGCTCTGAGGCCGGAACCTGGCCAGAGCTGGCCCGAGAGCGGGCTTTCCTCAGGCTGCAGACGGGGCAAAGCCGCAGCCCGGCGTCCTGCGTTCAGCGGATGATGAGCGGCTACTGGAGCGGACGGGCGCCAGGCCCACGCCCCTCCCCGGGCAGCTGCGTTTGCCGGCAGTCACCCACCTGGCCACGGTTACCTTTTTCACGCAGCAGGTACCTGTCCACGTAACACACCCACAGCAGGGTGAGCCCACCGGAGAAGTAGAAGACACTCGGCCAGCCGCACCAGTCCAGGAGCAGGGAGCCCACGGCCCCCGTCACCAGCGTCCTGGAGGACAGACGGCAGCGTGGCCGTGACCCCAGGCTTCACTCAGGCAAGGCGACCCTCTGAGAACCCCAACCCCGCCGCGGGAGCGCGTCGCCAGAGAAGCAGGCTCAGAAGTCCCAGTCTGAACATATTTGGTGAAGCGTTTCAAGCTTTGGGGGAGACTTCTGGATGCCTCAGACCCGGGGGATGTGGGCACAGCCACGTGGCTGTGACGTGGCATGGGGGCCCTGCCTTGCTCTAATTTCTTGCTTCCAGGCCTTCAAGTTGGCCTCCCATTGTGGTGTGGCTCCTTCTAAACTAAAAAAGGCTGCGAAGAAGAAGGGGTGGTGTTGGGAACTCAAATAAAGCCTCCGTGCTGTCCAGCTTCACGGGGCAGACAGGCTGAAATTCTGATTTCTTTTTTTTTTTTAATTTGAAATTCTCAGATTTCTAAATGCAGAAGCAACAGAGCCCAGCACAACGCCCGGACACCCGGCGGCTCCCAGGATCCCAGACACCCCTGTGGGGCCTCCCCTCCCACACGCCCGGCCATCCGCGGACCTCCAGCCAGGACGGTTAAAGGGGAAGACATAGGAAGGAGAACAGGGCCAGCAGGCCTGGGGGATGCCTTCCCCTCACAGCCTCCGTGGGCAGAGTCTCTCCCTGTGCATCTCAGCGCAAGACCCGGGCCCAGGGTGCCCGGCTGAGGCGGGATTTCAGGAAAACAGCACGTCCTTCTTTGTGCAAGTTTGCCCCATGCAGTTTATCCAGAATTCCCGTTCCACTGGGCGCCCTGGGTTTTTATTTGGGCTGCTACTGGGCCATCCACGGGCACCCCCGACCCTCTGATTTCTTGCCTACATCCTGGGGGCAGTGACGTCAGGGGCCTGAGCCCAGGGGCGGCGAGGCCCCATCTGCACAGCAACATGGCCCTTCTCCCCGAGCGAGGCCTCCATGCGGGAGCACGGGAATCACGTCTGGACCGCGCCCACTGCCCCGCTCCCCAGTGGACGGCACCCCTCTGGCTCCCCAGCACAGATGAAAGGGCCTCGGGGGAGTGGCCGCTGCCCCAGCCCACACGCCTCAAAGCCACACCATCTGCCCAGGTGCCGGGGACAGGACATGCACAGGGAGGCACTTTGCACAGGGATGGCGGGTCTCCCGCAGCACGGAACCAGCCGCCCGCATCACCCTGAGCCACAAACACGCCCACATGGCCTGTCCCTGCCCGGACCCCCTGGGCACACCCTCTGTCCCCCAGGCTCCCTGGGCCGGGACTTACCCGAACTGGGAGCCAGCCCCCACGGCACTGTAGGTGAAGGCTCGCTCGCTCTCTCGTACCTTCTGGGACAGCAGGCTGGTCAGCGCCGGGAAGTACACACCTGAAACAAGCAGAGAGCTGTGTCCCCCGACAGTCAGCCGGGGCCAGCGAGGGTGGCCAGACAGGGCTGGGAGCCAGGCTGGGAAGCTCCCCGGGACCCATCCGGGACGACTCAAGTTTGGGGTCCTTCTTGCTCACCTCACCCCCAAGGGACCAGCAGGACTCAGCTAAAGACTCTCAGCGTGGGGGACAGCTGCGCTCACGGTCGGGCCGCCAGCGCAGCCATGGGAATGACCCTGACACCGGCCTCGGGGCCACACCAGCCCCAGCGTCCTGGCGCTCACGCCCACACTCACGCCCACTCTCGCGCCCACGGCGCACGGACAGCCCTGTGCAGCCGTGGTGCCCCACGTGACCTTGCCCTGCGCGCCACCAGCCCTCGCCCTGGGGGGCGGGGAAGGGAACTTGGCCCCTCCCTGTTATTTCCTTACAACTTCCTGTGAGTCTACAATGATTTCAAAATCTGATTTTGCGGCTCCCTTTTCTATGCTCTTCTCTAAAAGCACCAGGAGAAGCTAAGAGGCCAGGGGGTGAGACAGGGCTTGGTCTTCCCATCAGGGCCCCGTCCCCCAGCCCACGCCAAGTGCCACCAGTCACCCAGAGTGATGGCTGCCCCTCGAGCCCCCCTACTGGGCCACAGACTGGCCTCCCAGGAAGATGGGTCAGGGCCACCTGGCTGGGCGCCCAGAGAGCCAGCTCCTGCCCAGAAACCCCAGCCGGCGTGCAACAGCCTGGTTGCAGGACCAGCCCCAGGCCACATGTGGGGCGCATGGGGTGAACTCACAGGAGCCGACTGCCCGTGAGCCAGACTGCTGGGGCAGGTCAGCAGATCGGTAGCAACGTGGGTCCCGGGGGCTTGGCCAGGGGGCAGCCTCTGCCCAGCCTCACGCAGACACTCAGCAAGTCCCCACCGTGCCCGCGCACCACGCTGACTGCCGCCCATGCCTCTGGAGCAGCCTCTCCGGCAGAGGAGGATCCGACGTTAGAAGGTGCCAGACTTGGCAGCTCTCTAGAGAAGGCCCGGCGCTGCGGCGTCAGACCGGCCCGGGGGCCGCCCGCGGGCTCCGAGCCCCCACTCTGTGCCTGGGCCGCACTGCCAGCCCGTGGCTCCGGAGACCTCACTGCGGCCACACAGAGCCGCTGACGCCCTCTTCTGGTGTAGGCGCGCCGCACGCGGGAGCACAGTGAGGACACGTCTGTGCACACACGTGCATGCACACTCGCCCAGGGACGACGCACTCGCCTTGCGCTCCCATGGCTGAGACCAGGGGCGGCAGCTACCAGGTAGCCCTACCTTGGAGCAAACCCGTGAGGATGCGAGAGAAGGTCATGAAGACCAGGTGGGCGCTGCCAAGCCGGGCGAGCAGCGGGGTGGCGGCCGTGATGACCCCCCAGGCAGAGGCAGACAGCAGGATGACCTTCTCACCACCGATCCTGGAGGACGACAGGAGGACGGTGACGGGAGCTGTGCAGCCGGGCGGGCAGGCGGGCCGGGAAGATCCTGCCCGGGGGAACCAGGGCCCAAGCCTGCTCAGAGCGGCCCCGGGCTGGGCACGGCTGCCTTGTCCTCCTCTGCCGAGGCGGTGGGCGGTAGGAGCACAGCTGAGCCTGTCCGTCTGTCCCAACAAGCACCCCACTGGGCTGCCGGGGGCTCCTCAGGGTGCTGGGCACCTACCCCCCTCCGACCGCCACCCCCATGGAGCTCGGCTCTCCCAGGTGATGTCCTGTCTGGGGGGGCCCTTCCCCACACCTTGCAGGAGCCGCCTCCCCCTGCATGGGGGGCAGTGCTGCTCACCGGTCCCCCAGGTGGCCGCCCACCACCTGCGTCAGGCAGTAGCCCCAGAAGAAGCTGCTGAGCACGATGCCGGCCTCCTTCTTGTTCCAGCCGAAGTCCTGGCTCATGGAGACGGCGCACACGGGCATGCTGACGCGGGCAGAGTACAGCAGGCAGGTGCCCAGCAGCAGTGTCCCTGTCCACACCTGGCATTCGGGCCTGCAGGACAGAAGGGGCTGCGTCAGGCCCGGAGGGGCAGCATGGCCGCCTTCAAACACCTCGTCCCCCTGTCCGTGGCTCGGAGAGCACGGGCCGACACTGGAAACAAATCGCTCGCGGCAGCATAGGCTGGGAACAGCCGGATGGCCGGCAGAAAGGCAGGTAAGACAAACCACACCCGGAGGATTGTACCCCAGGACTGGCCGTCAGGATCCAAGCACCCAGCTCCCATGCAGCTGACAGCTCAGCAACCCGCCCAGGGGGCCCTGGGGCTGAGACCGAGGGAGGGCCTCCCACAGAGTGGGAGCAGGACGGTGGGTCCCCAGAGGGTCCCCAGGAAAGTGGTGTCTGCCCAGCAGAGGACATCGGGCAGGCGGTGCTGGGCGGCCAGCAGGGGGACACAGCGCTGTCGGGGTGGTTGGCTCTTGGAGAACCTGGGCAGGGGGGAAGCACTGCTGGCTGCCGGGGGAAGTGGCCAGGCAGGTGTGCATAGAGGGACGGTCCTCGAAACTCCTGGCCCGTGCTCTGTGATTGTCCCTGAGACCAGGGAAGTCAGAAACTGCCCCAGCCAGGAGGACATGACAACCCCATGCATGTGGGACCCTAGTGGGGTCCTGGAGCATCACAACAAACAGCAGCAATCTCAACAAATGATGGGCTTTGGCTCCTAGTGCCGTGTGGACATTCGCTGACGGGACGAAGGCAGGACACGGACAAATGTGGCGGGAGGTACGTGGGCACAGGGGACCCCAGGTCCTTCAGAGTGACTCTGGAAATCAAGAACTGTCCTCAGAGACGAAGCTGACTTTTCAACAAGAGAGGGAGGAGCTGTGGGCGACACTCAAGCAGGTGGGAGATGGGCGGGGGCAGGATGGGCGGGGCTTGCAGAGTCTGGGGTGGTGGGCATGGCACCGAGGGGCGGGTGCTGAGGACAGCGGAGAGGCCTGGAAGCAAACCGGCAGGGAGCTCAGGGGTCCCGCCCGCACCAGACGTCCCCAGTGAGGCACAGGGGCAGGCGGCTGGCTCCTCCCGGGGGAAGAACGACCTCCAAGGCCTGAGGGCACCTTCTTGCCAATGGGTGGTGCCCACGCCAGGAACCGGGTCACTGGGCCTAATAAGCTGTGCCCGCCACCCCACAGGCAGGCCCCGACCTGGCACAGGGCCCGCCTCGCTGGGGGAACAGCTGACCAGCGGCACGTCGGGCTGCCCCCTCCCAGCAGGGTGGACGGCTGACCGTAGGAGCTGTCCTGGGGACTCATCAGGGGAGTGCGGGTTTGCACCTGCCGTCCGTGGCCCGCTGCCATGCTGGGGCTCTGGTTGGGGCTGTGGACTGGCCTCTTCGAGCCTGTTTCCTCAATGAAGAAGGGCTCATGCCCATGACATCTGCCTCCTTCATGGGTCAGTAAACAGCGGAGTGACCAGCAAGTTCCTGATGTCCCCACAAGGAGTTATTGTCACTGCCCAGGAGGGAGGCAAGGCAACCATGTCCACATCCTCGGGCCGGCAGGTCCACGTGGGTCCACGCCCCCTTGCAAACCACCATGTTCTTTCCCACAGTCAGGGAGGAGGATGCACTCTGCACGACCAGGCCTCCCTGGCTGCCACCCTCCGCAGCCAAGAGCCGCTGCCTCGGACAGACCGCAGTCCCACCAGCAGACACAGTGGATGCGAGGTTGGACAGCACCTCTCAGGGGTTTCGGGGTCCCAACAGCCCAGCCTGCTGTCCCCCAGCAGACCCATAACTGCAGGCCGGGCCCCGTGTGGGCTGGTTTGGGAACTCCGGGTCCAGCGTGCCAGCCAGCCCTCGATGGGCTGTGTGCAGTAGAGAACTCTGCAGGCGGAGAGGCTGGGGCGCCGCCTGGGCCTGTCCCTGGGCTGCCATCCCTCCACGTGCACGGGGAAGAGGTGGGACCAAGATTTCCGAGGGGTGCCCTGGGTGGGACTCGTGGGCACCCCTCCGCTGCTCTCTGCACTTACACAGCAGTCCAGTGGGAAATAGGGTCCCCTGCTAAAAATATACCCAGTTCTGCAATTCCAGAAGCCGGACACCAGACCCTGCTTTGTCTGAGGCTGGGGGAGGGCGCTCCTCTCGGAAACTGCCCAGGGACCCCTCGTCGTCATGCTCCACCCCCAAATGTTCCTGGAATGATTCAGAAGCCCGGACAGTGGGGCAGACCTGACAGGTGTCAGCGGCCTCCCCTGCTGGAGATGCCAGCATGGAGGGGCGGCCCGCAGGGCAGCTCACCGGCTCTCCCTCTGGGCTAGTCTTCCTGCCAGAACTGAAGACCAGGAAGTGGTGGCAGGGCAGGGGGCAGGGGGGGGGGCATCCGTACTTGCTCAGTGCCCATCGGACACAGACGCGGGACCCCTAGGTGTTGAGACCACTGTGGTCTCAGGCACCCACTGCTCAGGCACCCATCTCCTCTGGGGTTCCAAACCTGAAGATGACACCCCCAACGTCTCCCTGGTGCCCATCCCTGGGCCTTGGCCGAACCTGGCCTGTGAGCACCTCACCCCAGGTGTCCATCCCAGGTGTTCATCCCAAGGGCAGCAGGCCTGTCGGGGACACTGCTCCTTCTGAGTAGACGTCCTGCTGGCCTTCCAGGGAGGCACAGAGCAACAGTCCAGACGGCCCGTCCGAGTCAGGCCAGCTGCCGGCCTGAGCCCTGTGGCTGCGGCTGGAGCCCCTGGGGGCATACCTGCTCGGCGGCATCACCAGGGCTTCCAGATGCCCTATGGTGGGTGGCCCCCGTGGGCCCGCAGTGTTCCTGCGCCCCCGTGCTCGGGCTCTCTGCAAGCGTCCGTGTGCCTGCCCGAGGAGCTTTATTCCTTTCTGTGGCCAAAGCTGTGGAGGGTCACCTGCATCCAGCATGCCCACCTGGCCCTCGGGTGCCTCTCACTGGTGACCGCGATAGCCTGGGTGGGAAGTCCAGTCAGAAACACTGGAAGGCCGGCTGAGGCCGACCCACTCCAGAAGGTTGGCCGGTACCTAGAATACGGTGCTGCCCCTTGGCCTCCTTATGACCACAGGACGCCAAGGAAGGCCCCTCAGCATGCAGGCAACCAGTCTGCTCTGAGCCTGTGTGGGGCCAGGTGCTGTGTGCCTCCTCCTGGGCCCCGGAGGCCCCCCAGGCCCTGAGCCGGCGGGCAGTGCCAGCTAGGCAGGCCAAGTGACTTCCTCTACAGCGGGTGGGGACACAGAACGAGGAAGTCTGGCTGCAGGTGGGGACCCGACACAGACCGCTGCCCAAGGGCTGGTTAGCACGCCAGGCCCAGACTCCTCCATCCCACGGAGGGCTGCTTGGGAACACAGGCCACGGCAGGATGGGCCAGGAAAGCTTCATCCTGCTCACTTGCACTGGTCCTGAGCCTCAGGTCTGTGCCCCCAGCTCATCAGAATGTTTCCTGTGAACCTTCTAGAACCCTCTGCTTCCTGCCAACGGCCCTGTGCATGGGAAGCATCCATGGCTGAGCAAATGTGTGGTCACGTGTCCCTCCATTCAGAAAAGGGAAATGTGCCGGCGCTGCAGGCCAGGAGAGAACACACAGGTCCAAGGCCACTGGCTGCCCCCACCCCAGGGTTGCGGCTGAGGAGTGGCGGCCCTGCCTCCCGGGACCACGAGAGCAGACGTGTGGTTGTTGACACAGAGGGCACGCCGCATTGGCTACAATAAACCACCACGCTCACTGTGACTGATATGACTGTCCACGCAGGGGTGGGGTCAGCCTCGTCCCAGCTGAGCCCAGCTCCACCCAGGACCCCACAGACCTCTGGAGCTGGGGCGACCTCGCCTGCCAAGGGCCTGGGGAGCTGCAGGTGCTCCTTCCTGAGCCAAGCACAGAGGGAAGAAGTTAAGGCAGGGCCAGCCAGAGCCATTGAAACAGAACCTGAGAGGGAAGTTTGCAGAACATTCTATAGCCCTGGGCCACAACCCTCTGCCCACATGGTCGTGGAGCCTGGCCTGCCACCTGGATCAGCACCTCAATAATCGGGACGGCGGGGAGGGAAGACGAGAGCAAGGCAGGCCGCAGGGCACTCTGGACCCGGCCGTAACCCAGAGCACAGAGTCCTGTCCCAGTGTTTGCCTGGCAGGGAGACACCCCACTCTCCACACCCTGTCCTACAGGAAACTTCCAGCTTCCGAGGGCTACTTTGAAATGCCAGCCTCTCTCCATCTTTCCCACTAGCTTTGCCCTCATCTTGCCCCAGCCTTGGCGGGGGGGGGGGGGCAGGGCGGGGGGGGAGCTGCCTTTTAGGGGTTTCCTGCAAGCCTGTCCCTGGATGCAGGGGCAGGAATCAGCCGTCACCTACAGGGAGTGGGCTCCCCAGGCTTTCGGAGCTGGTGGACTGGCCTTGGGATCCCAGGGCCCAACTTTGGACCCAGGGTCCAGATGGCTTGGCTGAGGGTAAGCAAGGGCTGAGGCACGGTGGTCTGGGGACTCCTCAGACAGTCCCACCTCGTTCTTGGTTGCTGCGTGTCCCTGCCCTGGGGACTTCTGCATGTGGCAGTGGACGTGGACACAGAGTATAAAAAGGAGTGGGCGATCTGCCTAGGCCCCGCCCACAGAGACCTGTCCACACACACAGCTGGCAGGTGGGGGCAGGACTCAGCAACCCCCTACCTCCGACGGGCTCCCTGTCAGGTGAGTGACCCTGTAGGCTCCTCCTTGCCTTCAGGCCTGGAAATTCGTGTGGTCCTACCTGGCAGGGGTCAGTTCTAGGACTCACAGCTGTGCCTATGAGCTACCTCTCTGCCACCCGGGATGCTGCCCCCCACCCCCAGGCAGACCTCCTGGGATACCTCCTGCCTGCACAACCCCAGGACCCTGGAGGGCCTGGAGAGGGCTCAAGGGGCACTCTGGGCCCTGGGACTGGATGGAAGGGAGGAGGGTCCTGGGTTGGGTCTGGGTACTGGTATGCTGACTGCTAGGGAAGTGCGCAACCCCAGGTGGAGGGATGGTGGCCTCGCCCCCTCCCCAAGCCACCACCCCGCCCCACACCTTGGCCCCACCTGGACCACTGGGAGTCCTCGGCCCTGTCCCTGTGGGCTTCTTCCGGCGGCGGCGGCAGCGGCTGCATGGGGGGCGCAGAGCGTCCAGGTCCGGCTCCTGCCTAGCCGACCCACACAGGCAGCACCGCCCAAGGCCACGTGTCAGTCCCAGCGGCGCTTCCGTCTGGCGCTCCTAGGACGAGTCGCCCCCGGACGGCCACCGCGGAGGGCGGGCGGGTAGGGCGGGGCACACCACTCGGTTCCCGCCCCCCCCCCCCCCCCCCCGCGCTCTGCGGGCGGCTGTCAGGGTCCACCTCCCCGCTGCTCCTGGGGCCGCCTGGGGCCACTGTCATAGGCGGGGAGGAAGCAGGGTTACCTGCCGCAGGCTGGACAGACCCGGCTGTGGAGGGGCTGTGGAGGGGCTGGAGCCAGGTGGTCCTGGCCCAGGGCATTTGGACTTTGACCTTGGACATGTGCCCAATTGGGGGATGGTGGTGGCTTCCCCCTCCCCCCCACTGCCCTGATCACAGGGCTGTGAGCACTGGGAACAGTGAGAGTGCAAGGACAGGAAGAGTCAAGGGTAACCAATTTTTAAGATGGATCTTTGGAGGTGGGCTCCAGCCCTGTCACCCTGAGCCAGCCTGCACTGGGCGGCCGAGTGGGCAGCGTCCACGCAGCAGGTGGCTGCGGAAGGGGTGGGAGCTCCCCACAAAGGTGTCCGGAGCATGCAGGCTCTGCCAGGCCCCAAGCCAGGCCCCCTCGCTCGTGGGGGGGCTTCACGTGTCCACATGAAGGACACAGCCAGCACGGAAAGCGGTGTGCGTGCTGGGACCCGATGATAAGGAGTGGACTCCTGGGCGCACTGCACTTCCCCGCGCCCCTCCCCCGGCCTCAGTCCCCCAACCTCGCAGCAGCCTGGCCAACCTTCCCAAGGCTTCTCGCTGCCCTTAGAACCAAACCTGTCATATCCCCGCAGCACAGGGCCCGCCCCCCCGTCCCCACCCTCCAGCCAGAGGGCCGATTCCCACCTTCCCCAGCCTGCAGAGCCAGCCCCTCGAGGATGGAGCCGACCTGCCGGTTCTCCCCTGTGCCCCCTCCCCCATGTGCACAGGAACGAAGGGAGGGACCAATCCCTCTTTTGAACAGAATTAATAACTCAATGGTAGAGGAGCAACGAACTGTGTAGGATTTCACTGGAAACCAGAAAGATGAACTTTATGATAATAAATGATTTAATGTAATATAGGTTCTACATGTGGAATTCCTGAAGGTTCTGGAACAGTTCTTTTCAAAGTGCTGGTGAGTTCACTATTTGAGTCTTGAAAACACTGCTGTTCAACATCTGTTTCACACTAAAATTACGCCTGGACGCCCAGAGATTAAGGACTTGCTGGGGCCCATGAGTCTGGAGCCACACGAGGACCAGCTCTGCCCCCTCCCCCTGGGTCTGTGTGCTTCTGCTGCCCCACCCCACCCCACCCCCCGGGGCCCCTGCCGCCCAGCCAGGAGTTCTCGATGGTCCTCAGGCTTGCTCCACTTTCAAAAGCCAGTTGGGAGAATGCCAGCTGTGTGACACCTCGGTCTGCGGCGGAGGAGACCCAGCCTGCAGGAGTCTGTGGCCGCACGGCAGGGGGAGAAGTCCCGGGCAGGCAGTGCTCCGACACCTGAGTCCAGCAGTCCCTGTAGCCTTGCCTCCTCGTCCCTGGCTCCAGTGGGAGGCAGAGTCCCACGGCACACAGCGTAGTGCGCCCACCTGCCTGTGCCACGTCCACAGCCGGGCAGGGGGCCTGCAGTGTGACCTGCTTCAGCGTGCAGCCAGGTGGGAAGGTACGTGCAGATAAATCCACTGCCCCCACCTCTCACTCCTTCTGCCAATGATTTTGGTTGGAGCTGAGTATAGAGGAGTCAGACAGACGTTCTTCTGCGCCACGGTCAGAACAGACCCATCCACCTGGCCTTCCAGCTGGGAGACTTCCCTAAGTGCAGAGGAATCTCAGCCCTACCACATGCTCCCTGCAACGAGAAAGACCTCTGCCCCGCAGGTGCAGCGATAGGATGACCAGCTCACCCAGACCATCCCCCCAGCCCCCAAGGACCTCAGGTCGCTGGAGCCGGGGCCTGGTGTCCTGCAGAGGCAGAGCAGCTCAGCCACAGACACCAAAGGCCCATCAAACCCTGTCTTCACATCCACGGAAGTCAGTCACGATGAGGACGGGAAAAGCGCCTCGATGGCATCTTGGAATTAAGGCACAACATCCAAGACAGGCAGGCCTCACGCACCAGGGACTGTGGTCCCAGCCAAACACCTCAGATGGTGTTGAGTGCAAAGCCACAGGCCAAGTGCTCTGCGTGGGGACATCCCCACGAACTGCCACACTGCCTCCTGCAAAGAGGGATGCGCTGGCGTGAAGAAGGGCTTAGACGCCGTCGCCGCCTGGGGAAGAGTGCCGGGGGGCTTCCTCCCCCTCTCCAGTGTCCACAAACCCGTGGGGGCTACAGCCCATGATGCCGCGGCTCCAGCACGAGGCACCCTCACTTCTGCACTCACTAGAAGGCACTGGGAAGCTGTCACTCCAAGTCTCCGTCACGTGTCCCACAACTGCCCTTCACACGAGCCGCTAACAGCCCCGGCTGGCCGGGGCACAAGCCCTACAGGGAGAAGGGCCCGGCGCGCACCGCGGCAGCCCCTCTACTTTCAAAGTCTGGACATATTCATGAGTATTAAAAAAAAATAACTTTTCAGGTTAAAATCATGCAGCAGGTGACCCCAATCTATTTCCTTCACCAAACTGAAAGTTCAGGACCACAGCTCTAGAGAACAGACGACAGATCTCAGAGGTGCACACGGGACCCCGGACGGCGCCGCTCAGAGGGAACAGAACGGCAGCAGAGCATAAAGATGCGTGAGACTAAGTTTCCTTCCGCCGGTTCTCACAGATGGGCTTCCAACGGAACATGTATCGTATTGAATTCTTTATTCTTATTAGAATATCTTTACGGGGAAAAGTACAAAAGACCTTCCAGATAACCCCTCTGAGAAAAACATAGAAGTTGTACTATGAAATTAAGAACAGGCAGCAAAAGCAACCTACTCTGCATTTTTCAGAAGACGCTGTGGCGGGCACACACCCTCAGGAACAAAGCGGACTCGGAACCAGGGGTGCAGAGGCTCATACGAAAGTCACATGACCAATGCGGACACTACAATTTACTCTTAAACCCGAAAAAGCAACACATTTCTGAAACAGAAACATGCCCGCTGTGAAAATGAAGCACGTGGTGTCAGAATAACCTATCAAAATGCTGCACCACAGGGCTTCTGAGGCCGCGCAGCCTGGCCCCCACGTCCTACTGTGCACGGCTCAGCGCCTCCGGCGGCTGGCAGGCAAGCCCGCCTGATGGTTTCGGTCTGGCCTTCTGCTCCTGCTGGGACTCCACGGTAACGCCCAGAAGCGGGTCCTGCCCCATTACCCCAAAGACACCATTGCCTTTAGCACAAAATGTACAGTTCTTTCTGAAACCCCCGGCTCCTCCCCTCCCCCAAAGTAACACTGTCCAAGGAAACAGACCTCACCCTGCCTGACAAAGACTGCCCTCGGGAGAGGCATCCTGACTGCAGGGAAGAGCCACCTCCTTGACCCCGAGGACTCACACATGGGGTCTTCAGTCCATCCCAAAGACCAGTCCCAAAACACATCTGCCTTTTCTAGAGCCTGGGAACCTTAATTCACATGGCAAAATATATTAGCTCTTGTTGGATTTGCAATAATCCCTATGCCGCGTAAAGATTCCAAACTAGGGGTTATTCCTCACACAACTTCATGGTATCAGGAACACAGAGTACCAGAATATTCTCAAATTTTATTTATTTCAAGGCACTTTCCACAAGAAAACGTAAAAAGAATAAACTATGTAAAACATTACATTTTAATAAACACAACGGCAAGATCCAAAGGAAACGAAGAAAAATCAAATTATACTTCAAAATGGCTTAATTTCGTTTGCCGGCTGAAGACACAGAGACTGCAAAAAGGTGGCAAACAGGGAAGTCCACAAAGCCACTCCTGCTGAAGAGGTCCCCAGACAGGGACAGCGCAGGAGGCGCGAACCCGAACCCGGGCCGCAGACAGAGGCGAGGACAACAGGAGCACAGCGGAGGGTCCCCATCACACCACACGTGGCCACCACTGGCGGCAGCACCCGCCCGTGACGTCCCTCACGGCCCCAACAGGTGGGCGCGCACCAGCACTCTGTCCTACAGCCGCTCACTCACATTTCCTGCGCGTGACAAACCCCGTCCGGGCCCTGACGGCTCATGGGTGGCTCCGCGTACAGGACTTCCCGTCACTACGCATCTCACACCCTCTAATGTGAAAAACGTGTCAGGGTGATTATATATTAATTATGCACGTAAATGATCTTATATACACGACTAATAAAAGCTGACTAGAAACATGCTGAATTCTCTGGTGCTTTTCAAACACGTAGGTTTACCCACACCTCTCTGCTGGTATTTCTCTTCCAGCTTCTGCTGTGTGTGACGATTAATTACCTGAAGATTAAAACCTTCTGCTCTTAATACCCTCAAGCCTCAGAGGAAATGGCCCCAAAGAAAGGTCACATTTGGAGAGGACTGCTGAGCTGGTCAGAGCGGAAACACGTCCGCTCCTGGGCGTTGAGAAGACCCCCCCCCCCCCTCATCCTCACAAAACCACAAGGGCAGCAGAAGGGCAGTCAGAGGCCAGGACAGCCCCCAGAGCCTGCATCACCCTGCCTCTGCATCGGTGACCACCCAGGGCAGCCGACCCTGCCGGAGGTTCCTGCCCACTGGAGAAAACCACTACTCCCAGAGTGCAGGTGGAAAGCAGACGGGGAGTGAGAGAAGAGCTGACATGACAGCCCTTCACGATGCTGCCCAGGTCTGCAGGCAGATGGGGGACGGGGCCCAGCAAGCAGACGCCCACCACCTGACCTACAGGCACGGCCACAAGCCTGCCCGACCTTGCCTGACGCGGGAACACGCTCGCTGCGACTCGGCTGCCATTGGCATCTACCTCCACGAAGCCCCAGGTGCCAGACCCCGTCCCGGCACCAGGATCCACCCAGGGAGGACAGAGTCCCAGCCACCGCAGCAGCTGGGAGCTCCTACCAGAGGACGTGCGCTCCCGGGCACCGTCACCACCACGAGACTTGGCTCTGTAACCGCCGCCCTACGGAACCTGAGCCCAGCGGCCCCTGCCGTGCGTCCACACATACGTGTTCGCACTCCAAGTCACAGGGGCACCTGCGTCCCAGCGCCTGCACAGTGGCAGGACTTGAGAAAGTGCCGAATGAGGACGCCTGGGAACTCACAACCAGCACGAGACAGCGGGCACACGCCGACCTGTGGTGCCAGCCTCCTGAGGCAAGCACGCGCTCCCAGCTAGGGAACCTGCGGCCCAGGGACAGCCGGCAGCACGGCGCTCCCTCCCCCGCCGCGTCTGCTCCCAAGCACGCGGGCCACACCAGGCCGAGGGGCCCTCTGGCCGCAGGGATGAGCTGATGCAATGCCACCACCACCAGGACATAAGCCCCGAAAGCAACAGGTTTGTCTGAGATGATTAAAACTTTTTAGAGGCCATTTTGGTCATTCTTGAGATCAAAGAGAAACCTTTATTTTCAACAAAACTGCCTAGAAGAGAAGGTTCACTGATCCACTAGGAAAGAGTCTCTCACCACAACCAGCACCAAAATATATATTTAAAAAATTAAAAAACACACAGCCCCATCCCTCACGCACACTTCTCCCCAAAAGCCACACAACCCAGACCAAAAGGGAAAACAAATCAAACTCAATGCCCTCACACAAAAGAAATCTTTCAATTAGGATTTACAAATTTATATAGTCTTTCCTATGAAAAAACAAAAACAAAAAACCAAGGGGTAAGAAAAAACTTCTGCACAAAGGCCTGACGAGTCTTAGGAGATCTGAGAAAACGTATGTTCTGCCTACGAGCTAACAGAAAGCAAAATAACGATCAGTGCTTTTTGTAGATTTGAGTGGGAGGCCTCAGTTTAACAATATTCCCTCATAACCGAGCACTCCGTGGTGGCTGCGATCCTGCAGGAGCCCCACAGCAGGAGCGCGGCCCATCCACGCCTTCAGGGCACGCCCCGAGCAGAGTCTGCATCACACTTCCAAAGAGACAGGTCATTCACTGCAAGTTTTCCAGCGCTCAAAAGGGCCATTTTTCCCTTTAAAAAAGATGCCAGGTCAAAAAAAAAAGGTGGGAGGGGGGAGAGTTCTCTACTGCAGTAAAAATCTCTCAGTCCCAGACAGCTGCTCCGAGGAGTCCAAGCCGGGGAAGCACGGGGCCACGGGCACAGACTCTACTTGGGCTCCTCGATCACACCTTTGCTGAGGTCTGTCATTTTGGGATATTTTACTTTCTTCTGGTCCAGCTCATTCTGAGCCCAAAGGAGGAGTTTCAGTAATTTTGCCAGCTTGGGTGTTGACTCACGATTTTCATAATCTAGTACAGCTTGGTTAACCTCACTCCACACCTAGAAAATAAATACATCCAATAAAAACCACCACACATGCAAAGCACCAGCGAGAGTCTGTTATCACGTGCTTTTTATACCTCTTGGAAGCCATTTTTACATGATGAACTCATCATTTACTTAAACGAACATGAAGCCCGTCACCAGGAGGCACACCAGCAGATGTTAAACACACGTTCCTCGCCCAGAAGGAGCGCATGGTCCAGTCAGCAACGATCCCATCTGGCCTGGAGAGCCGTAAAATGCCACAAGCCAGGCTCGGGGTGGTGGGGGGAGGGTGGGGTACTGGACGGGAAGAGAGAGAAGACCGGGGCGGGAGTGACCCGTGTTCCACCGGACCCAGCCTCGAGGGACACCTGCAGCAGGCCTGCAGAGTGGCAGCCCCCGGCAGGAAAGGGCGCTGCCTCTGGGGGAGTCACGGGCCGTCTCGGGGACTGCAGCACTCAAGTACCAGCAAGGACGTGAAGAGGTTCACACGCAAACAAGGGATTTAAAATAAAAATGTTTAGGACACCTATTTCCAAGAGTCTCCAAACAAAGAGAAATATTAAGATACAGAAGAAGCTGACAAAGAGGTCTGAAAATCGTAAAATAAGTCACAACGCTCCGTTCCTGGCTTCACACAGTGAAAGATCCCACGTCAGGGAAGAATAGATGCTGTTGTGACCGAGCGTCACTCGCCCAGACATGGTCACACTGTGGTTCCTGAGCCCCACCCTGTCCGGGGAAGGAGGACCCCCTCGGTGGTCTTACCTTCTGCCTCTGCATCATATGAAGCAGGTCTCCAAAAGGCGACTCCTCAGGGTTATCAAAGGCCAGCAGGGCCAGAGTGCGCTCCATCTCCGTCAGGCACTCCCTGCTCTCCTCGCCTTGCTCCGCCAGCTGGGTCTGCGCGAACTCCAGCGCCGCCTCGGTCTCACGCTGGCGGATCAGCTCTATGAGGTGCTGTTGCTGGTCACCGGCAAAGGCAGACAGGCTCACACACCCACGCCTGGGCACGCAACACTACTTTCTAGTCAAAGGACAGCTTAAAGAACAACTTCCTAGCATCCCTGAATTATTAAAATAGCATTTTTTAAAACTTTGAGAGACAGAAAACACACAAGTGGGGGGGGGGGCAGCAGAGGGAGAGGAAGAGAGAAGCAAGCAGAGCCCAACCTCACAACCCTGAGATCATGACCTGAGCCGAAATCAAGGTCGGCTGCCTAAGCAACTGAGCCACCCAGGTGCCCCTAAATTAGCATTTTTAAAGCAAGAACAGCTTCTGAAATACTAAAGACAACAGCTAAATGAAAGCCGTTCCCCATGCAAACTAAAACGATACTCTATTAATGCAAGTTAGCCTTGTGATTTCTGAATCACCACATGTAACCTTATGGAGTATCCACAAACCAGATGCCTCTCAATGGAAACTCACTTGCAGATGGAAGTAAAGGTACCGGTTTGTGTCCAGGAGCTCTGGATGGAGACTGTTGATCAATGCGATAGCCTCCTGGATCTGGCCTTTCAGGATCATCTCACGGATTTTGATCCGCTCGTCCAGTGTTTCTAGATCCACGCTAGGTTCAATCCCAGATTCCATTCGAAACTTCTCTGCTGCTTCCTTAAAGCCCTCTGTAAATGACAACCATCTTCAGTGCTCGGAAATCGAGCCAGATGTTAATGCAAAGCATTTTTATCCCTAGAAAGCCCATTCACCTCAAATAAATAACCTTCAACGTGACCCGCACTTTCTTAGGGATTTGGTATTAACATCTGTGACTTACTACTACGCCCATACAGAAAATGGAAAGAATGTACTTCACTCCTTCCCATCCCATCCAAAAACGCTCTCATCACCTACCAGCCAGGGGTGAAAATGCCACGAAGCCCAGCGCGTTATGGGCTCCTTAAAGAGGGCTGCGGCGCCAGGCCCAGATGCAAGGAAGCTGCAGGTGTGCTTCACGGCCTGCAGGGACCTGGCCACTCCTGCCTCTTCGTGAGCCCACAGTTCTCCTCAACATCCAAGCTGCGTGTGTGCGTCCCCGCCCCCCACCCCCCACCCCAGCTATGGGCAGACACTTTCTCATCGCCTTCAAAGGTTGACTAATTTGGTGAAGGGGAGTACTGTGAACAATGGGAAGGAGACTCATACCTGTTTGAAACAGCTGGATTTTCTGATCACGTACAGAATTACCCTTTTCCTTCCCGATATCAGGAAGGACTGTCAGTTACAGACCCCGTTTGTTTGCTTCTGTATGCTTCTGCCCTTCCCCCTTTCTCTTTTGCGTTAGGTGCACCTTCTACAAACAGTCC
This sequence comes from Mirounga angustirostris, assembly GCF_029215605.1. Taxonomy (NCBI): domain Eukaryota; kingdom Metazoa; phylum Chordata; class Mammalia; order Carnivora; family Phocidae; genus Mirounga; species Mirounga angustirostris. The sequence goes on along the minus strand of NW_026991718.1, from coordinate 137,541,975 downwards.
TGTATAATTTACCAGACTGGCCAGAAGAGATCAGTTACTCGGGACTTTCAACGTACTTTAGAACATTCTTAATTATCTTGATTAACTGTAAAAACGTCAAAGATCAAGGGACAGGTTTTTGCCTTAAAAAGGCTCAGACACCTGTAATACCAATCTCATCTCCAGAAGACCTTATCTTTACTCTGGTAATCCACAAAGTTATTAAATTAGCATGGTGTTTTCTACAATGCCCAAACACAACTTCACTCTCCCAAGGAACTTCGATGGCAAAGTGCTGATTGTGTGTACAAAAAGGCAGAGTTGCGTCCCACAGGCAGCATCCTCATTGAGCCCTTACCTGTGACCAGGTAGTTCATAATGAGGCGGTTCATGTCCGCCCGCTGGACATGCAAGTTATTGAGTTTCTCCATCCACTCATCTTTCGTGATTTCATCAGGTTTTTCTGCATAACTCATTCTGACTTATTTCTACAAGAAAAAAATATTTTAAAGATTAATGAACATCACAGGAATGAAAGGTATGGGATAGGAAATACATTCAGTGGCACTGCAAGAGGGCTGGATGGTGACAGAGGGCGGCTACACCTGTGAGCACAGCACAAGCCAGACAGCTGTCAAATCCCAACATTATACGCGAGAAACTAACCTAATACTGGGTCTCAACTACACTTCAGTTAAAAAAAAGAAAGAATTTTTAAGAATTCTATGACAACTGTGATTGTTTCAGAGATAAACACAGTGACACGGTATGAAGTAACAGAGAATGGGAAGATTTAAATCTGGAGAACAGCAAGTGCAAAGGACCTGACACCCAAAGGCGGCTTAGGGACCAGAAAGGCGGCTGGGATGTTAGGAGACAGGATGTGTGCAAGGAAGAGCCGAGAGCCTCCGAACTGCCAGGTCAAGAGGTGGGGCGTATCATACAGGCTGAGGGAGGATTTTAGGTCAATTCTCTTCTAGGCACAAAGGGCAGCTGCGAGGGGCAGGAGCTGAGGAAGCGTGCACTCTGACACAGTGCCCGTGAGAAGGCCGCCGCCAGACACTCACCAGACCGACCAACACTAAGGAGTCTGACGACACCGAGTGTCGACACAGCCAGAGCGTTCCCTTGCGTTCTCTGACATTGCTGTCAGAGCAGACTGGAACTGCAAACATATCCACGCAGCTGGCACATGCTGCTTGCAGCCCAGCAACCCCACGAGACAGACCCTCACCACTCACCACTCACCACTGAGCACCAGACACGCATGGGCCCACTCACAAGAGACACTGCTCAAAATGGCAAAAACGTGGGAGCCCCCCACCCAGATGTTCATTCAAGAGCAGCACGGACAGACTGTGGTTCACAGAACCACAGTCCCAGGCCCAAAACCCTTGGGCAGGTAATTTTGCAGGCTGTATAAAGCCTATATGGCACAACTTACCTACATCACACGACATCCTCCCTGCAGTCTGGGGCAGCACCCCACGTTAAATATTACTTCTTTGGGGGAAAGTCTGAGTACCCGCACTGACTGAAATAGAAGTCATCAAAAGCTTTCACCAAGTCAGATTTTTCCATCAAATAGTTAAAACACACACACACACACACATAAACTTTTGGTTTTCAGAGCTATTTGGACTTCAGAATTGCTGAGAAAGGATTCTGATCATGTAGTCACATAAGAGAATTTACTAAAACAGTTAAAATATGAGCACAGCCACACAGATGACTCTTACAAACCAGCTGGATGGAGTGAGTTGCAGCAGAGGCCCAAGTGTGGCAGAATTTTGTAAAGAACAAAAACAGTAGTAAACACGAACGTGCAGTGTTTTGTTGTTTTAAGACCTGATCCTCAGGAGGTGGTTACCATGGCAAGGCAGGGCGGACAGGCCCCGGGAGCACCAGCTGGGCTCTTACAACGGGTGGTGAGCCCACCACTACCTACTACCTACTACTTCCGATTCTTCCTAAGTGACCTGTAGGTTGGGGATACTACTTCATGCCAGCAAAGTGCATGCTAAATGGCTTCGCTAAATTAAAAACTTCAACAGTGGAAGTGGGCTGAGCAGGAAAGCCAGCGAACAAGAGCAGTGCCAAGAAAGTCAGAGACACAGCAGGCGAAGGTTCTGTGGACGCCAGTCGGTGGCTTTGCTGCTAGACTGAAGGTCGAGGGATTTAAAAAAAAAAAAAATAAATAATAATCAGGAGCCCTTGAGGCCGGCTGAAGCTTTCACGCTTGATACCTTGGAGGAGAGGGCCACAGAGAAAGAGGAAGGCCCCAACAGGTTTGAGGAGTAGGGCAAGTTCGGGCTGACTCTCGGACACGCAGCTGGAGAAGTCAAGCAGGCCCCTGGATTATAGGCCCCCGGCTCAGCGCTAGAAACGTTCATTAGGGAGACACCCGCCAGACAAGGCTATCGAAGGCCAGGAGTTGGGCAAAGGTCGCCCAGGAAGACCGCGTGGGAAGGAAAGCAAGGGCACACGACAAAGCCCTCGCGTGCTCGGAGGGAGCCGACACCTCGCAGCAAGGGAGGAAGGCAGCGGGCGAGACGGACCGAAGGTTTCTCCCCCACGAGGGCCCGTGTCCCGTAGCTGCCGGCGGTGCGACCTCACCCAGACCACACTCCCGCTCCCAGACAGCCCAAGGTCGCCAGGGCGGACAAGGCGCCTCTCCCTCGGTGTCCCCGAAGCAACCCACCGCCCCACCAGGCCCACTGCCGGCGACAGCGACTTTGGGAGCACTCGGCGCAGGACGAACTCAGCAGTTAAACACGCCACAAACGTCAGCAAGCCTCCCGAGTCCGAAGACGGCAGCGCGTACGTCCACCGGCTCAGCGCCCGCTCTGACGCGGCCGTCCCCAAAACCGTCCTCCCCACAGGAGCACAGTGCGGTGTCTCACGGAACGGCCGACATTCCGCGGGCGCCAGCCCCGCACGTCCGAGCCTTGCCCTGAAACGCTCTCCCTTCAAGGATAAACACCGGACGACAGCGCCCGGGCGCTGCGCGCTCAGCAGTCCACCCCCGCCGGGGGAAAGGGCGCAGCGGACGCGCGAACCCAGGAGGCCCCGCCGCGCCGCCTGCGCGGGCCTCGGGCCGCGGCCGACCCCCAGCGCCGCCCCTCCCGGGCTCCTCCGGGCCCCCGCCCAGCCCCACCCCGGCCGGCCAGCCGCGCTCCCGCGGGGAAGCTCAGCCCGGCCGCCTGGCCCCGCCGCGGCCATCTTACCGTGCGGATCCCGCCTCCCGCGCTGCGCGCTCTCCGCGGCCGCTCGGGGGGGCCGGGCCGAGCCCGGAGGGCGGCGAGGCGCGGGGGACGGAGGCGGAGGCGGGGGCCGCGGCGGAGGCGGGGGCGGGGGCGGGGAGCGGGAGGGCAGACGCACCGACGGCCGCCCCTTCAGCCACCTCCCGCGAGAGCGCGAGAGCGCAGGCTCGCGCGCCGGCGGCCAATCAAGCGCTCCCCCGAGGGGGCGGGGCGCGGCGGCCGCCCGGAAGCGCGGGACCCCGGCTTCCGCCCTTGCGCAGAAGTCCGCTCGCGGCGCCCTCGCTCTACGGGTTGGCGCGAGAGTCAAAAGGCGTCGGCCGACCCTGGGCAAGATGGCCGCCGTCGGGGTGTCGTTGTGGGGGAACTTCGCGGCGCGACGGCGGCTTCTAGACTGAGCCGGAGGCGAAGGTCCCAGCTCCCCTTCCGTCATTTGTGTGAGCTCGGAGGGCAGGGGCGGGGGCCCGGTGCTGCGCGCCGCCCCGCCGGGCGCCTGCCTTCGCGCGGGCCTGGCGGGAGGCGGCCGAGCGCGCCCCGGCGGGAGCTCTCCGCGCCGTCGGCTGGGCCGGGCTGCGGGGGTCGCCCGCCCGTGGCGGCGTGCTCGGCGCCTGACGAGGCAGCAGAAACGGGCCCGCCCTCGGGGAGCCGGCCGGCCGGCCGCGCCAGGGCGGGCCGGGGCTGCGGGCGGGCGTGCGCGGGGGCAGGAGTGCAGCGGGGCGCCGGCGCGGAGTTCGGGCGCGGGAGCGAGGGAGGCGTCGGGAAGGAAGTCCGACTCGTCCTGAACGAGAAGTCGGGGTTCGGTGGTGCCGTGGGGTTGCTCCCACGTGAGCCGAGGAACGCGAGGGGGCTCGGACTTGCCGCGCGGAGCAGTGCGGTCTGGCGGTCAGGCCTGGCGGCCGTGGCTGCTCGCGGCTCTCCCCGGGCGAGGGCCGAGCCGGCGGCCCGACGTTCCGGCCCAAATCTAAGACGCGTGGGTGCTGCGTGCCCATCGTTCCGCGCCCCGCAACGACTTGACCCTATGTACCTCCCAGCTGTCAGCTCTGCGTGTGCGGAGGAGCGCCGGCGTCTCGCGTCCTTCCGCAGGCACACAAGGAAGAGCTCGAGGGGCGAAGCCCTGCGGAGGTAGACTATTGCGGCCCCAGACAGCTGCGGCCGTGCCGTCTCCGTGGATCGCGGCTGCGCGGCCAGCCGGTGCCCGAGGCGTGCAGAGTCCACGTCCTCCTTTCGGGTGGGCGCGGGCTGCTTTTATTGTCTGCAGCCCGCCCCAGAACAGCGCGCCCACCGTCTCTGCTTCTGCGGCTGCCCCTCCCGGGGAGCCGGGGAGCCACAGCGCGCGGGCGACCTCGCCTTGTGCCTGTGCTCCTCGCACTCCTCGGAGGCTCCCTGATGGCGGCGCGAAGTGAGCACAGCCAGAAAGCCTCCCCACTCCCGCGGCCCTCCCCGGCCTCTCCCGCTGGGCTGCGTCCCCGGGCCAGCTGCTCAGAACGGGGAGGCTTGCCCTAAGCAAAGCCGAGTGGAGCGTCTCTTGCAGCCTCCACGATCCCTTTGGATCTCTTTAGCACGGCATTTTTGTCGCTGAGGCCTGATGCACCGCAAATGTGTGAGCTTCACGAAAGCTGAGACCTCCATTGTGTGGGAGGAGTTCCGCCGATATTTGTTGAGCATGCAGAGGAGCAAATGAGGAGTGATGGTAAGGACCTTAACTGCAGGCAGTTTCAGCAGAAGTGGACGAAGGGAGACCTAAGGAGAGACTATTAGCCGTCCTCGGTGACTGAGCTCATGGACCGGATGGCGCTCAGATGTGTAGCCGGGTTGCCGAGGTTGATGGTGGTGACACCAACCGAGGAAGAGCCGTCCTGACGAGCAGGGGGCTGGCAGGGGAGGAGAGATGGGGAATCGGTGGTGCCTGTGGGGACACGGCAAAAGCTCAAGGGAGTGACGAGGGCTGCAGGTGAAGCTTTGACAGTGACACCATGTGACATTTGATAAACCTATTTAGAGAAAGACCGTAGAGAGGAGGAGAAGTCCAGAATCCAGAAGGACGGCAACAAATGGCTATTATCCAGAGAAGTTGTCTATTAAGTCAGCAAAGAAGCTTGAACGGGGACCAGGGGGCTTAGCAGGCTCTGCGGAAGCCACGGGGTGGGGGGTTTTAGAGGACGCAGATAAGCAGCGTCAAGTGCAGCAGGGCCGCCCCATCGTCTACTTGACAGGTGTTGGTGACAGACAAGGAGCTCAGGGACACGGCAGGAATGGACAATGTTAGAGGGCAGTGAGTTGAGAGGTGAATAGGGTGAGGGGGACACAGATGTGTGTTTAACACTTTGAGAAGCAGTGGATGTAGCGAGCAAGCAGCAGGTGAAGTCGATCCCGTTAGACACTAAAGCAACAGGTTTTGGTGGCTGAGGGGGAGGGAGAATCCAGGCTTCTGGCTGGTGTGTTTGGGTTTACAGGGTGGGACCAGCGCTGAATAGGGACACCAGGGAAGGGCCTGATTGGGGGAGAGGCTCCGAAGTCAAGAGCTCATTTTGCACACGTCAGGTTTTGAGGTGCATTTGAGGCATCAGGTGAGTGGATGGACTCAGATCTGGGCAGAGGTAAAGGGAAGCACAGCCAGGAATGCATGAGCTCCGGAGTGGAGAGTGTACAGAAGGAAGGTAGAGGCCAGCCTGGGCCAGAGCCCTGAACGCCCCATGCCACTGGGAGTCTGGGGGTGTGGGGGAGCACGAAGGACGAGGGCTACTTTGGTCACCGCCTGGGGGCAGTGACCAGGTTGGTAGGAAAGAGGTGGGTCTGTGGAAAGGGAGCTGTGGGGTGGCCAGAGCCTCCACTGTTCTCCAAGCCCTGGTGAAGAGTTTCGTCTTAATAGCAGTGCACAGAGAAGTGTAAAAAGTTTGCTAGTCTTAAAAGAGCGTTAAAGTGTTTTTAAAAGGGGAAAAGTATTTGGGGAATAACACACACAGTGCTCCCTTTACTCAAATCCTCGACTGCTCAATAACCAGGCCATGGGCCGTGTTTTACAGAACAGCAGCATTTCAACAGTTGCTTTTATCTTATTCTCAAACCCAAAAGCATAAAATCAAGCCCCTATGCACTGGAGGCCCCGCTTTCGAAGAGATTTGGCTAAAACAAACGTAATTCTTGAGGATGATGTGTAAACTGATCAGTCATTCCCACATGAGGCGGTCGACACAAAGGCCAACTGCCATAGCTTTAACTTTTCACGGCGTGCTCTGCTTCTTGGTGAAGGTGTTGGGAGAGTCAGGAAGAATTTCATGATTGTTTGGTTCTGCTGCACACATTCAGGTGCCATGTGTCTTAGCTGAATTCTGAGACCCAGGAAAGCAAGTGTTGTTGTTGTTTTTTAAGATTTTATTTATTTATTTGACAGAGAGAGACACAGTGAGAGAGGGAACACAAGCAGGGGGAGTGGGAGAGGGAGAAGGAGGCTCCCCACCAAGCAGGGAGCCTGATGCGGGGCTCCATCCAGGACCCCGCGATCATGACCTGAGCCGAAGGCAGACGCTTAACGACTGAGCCACCCAGGCGCCCCTGAGAAAGCAGGTTTAATGGTGGTGGTTGTTTTTTGTTTTTTTTTTTTAAGATTTTTATTTATTTGACAGAGAGACACAGAGAGCAGGGACACAAGCAGGGGGAGTGAGAGAGGGAGAAGCAGGCTTCCCGCTGAGCAGGGAGCCCGATGCAGGGCTCGATCCCAGGACCCCGCGATCATGACCTGAGCCGAAGGCAGACGCTCAACGACTGAGCTACCCAGGTGCCCCTTTAATGTGGTTTTGATGTGGCCTCTACCCCTCCCTCCTCTCCTGATTGTATTTCTCTTTTGAGACTGTACCATCGAATCAGAAAGCATGGGTCTGGGGCGCCTGGGTGGCTCAGTTGGTTAAGCGACTGCCTTCTGCTCAGGTCATGATCCTGGAGTCCCGGGATCGAGTCCCGCATCGGGCTCCCTGCTCGGCAGGGAATCTGCTTCTCCCTCTGACCCTCCTCCCTCTCATGCTCTCTGTCTCTCATTCTCTCTCGCAAATAAATAAATAAAATCTTAAAAAAAAAAAGAAAGAAAGAAAGCACTGGGTCTAAGTTTCTTTGCTTCCGTAAAAGCAAAGAGTAGGTATTTCCTGATCCTGTAACTCCTGCTGAGATAATATAAACTGTGCAGCATGGTGTTTCCTGAAACAGGTGGGGCGTGGGGGCCACACGTCCTACCTCCGCACACCAGCAGTGCCCAGGCCGCCGGCCTGAGGGGCAGTTACTTAATTTGCCCAGTCAAGTCACTGTTTGTGCACCATTTCATACGGAACTTGACTATACCCTTCAGACCTAGCTGGGCAAGAAGTTGATCTACACCTGTTGGCTTAAGATTTAGCCTTTTTTAATTAAAATGAAAGCGTGTAGATGGCATGCACACACAGGTGCAGAAACATACATACTACTTACTGTGCGTGGTTCCAGCTGTATATGCTCTGAGGATGCCCCCCCCCCAAGTCCAGCCATGTGATCATGATCAGGCATCTGATTGGGTGGTAGAAATGCTGAATGAAGAGATTTTTCCAATTGATATCCACATTTTCTTTTTCTTTTTTTTTTAAAACACCCGTATAAAATTTTGGTTTTTTGTTTTTTGACTTTAAAATTCTTACATTCTTCAAATGCCTGCTTTCTGTTGGAACGAGAGGAACTTTTTTTTTTTAAGATTTTATTTATCTATTTGACACAGAGAGAGAGAGCACAAGGAGGGGGAACAGCAGAGCAAGAGGGAGAAAAGAGCCTCCCCGCCGAGCAGGGAGCCCCATGTGGGGCTCGATCCCAGGACCCTGGGATCATGACCTGAGCCGAAGGCAGACGCTTAACAACTGAGCCACCCAGGCGCCCCCGAAAGGAGAGGAACTTTTGTATGTCTGACAGACTCCCAAGATTTTTCATTTCTCTGTACATCCATAAAAGGCAGCATCCTGACCTTCCACCTCCGTAGACAGATTTGGGAGATGTTACTTCTCCTTGAATCTCTTACATTTTAGCAGCAGTTGGTTCGATTTGGAACTCAAAAATAGTTGTGGTGGTGGAGGGGTAATTTATGTGTATTGATGTTGTCTAAGTTCAGAATAAAACTCTCTGGGTGTGCTATTGATAGCTTAGTCTGTTACTCTTGTTGGCATTTCCTTAAATGTTCTTGCTCACCTTCAGCACTTTGGTTCCACAGGCCGGTTGAGAGGAGGAATTAATTTATACAGTATTTCTGTTCTGCACAAATCCAGAAAGCCACCGTTAGACCTGAGTTTAAGTGGTCTCTTTCACTTTTTAAGTACTTTGATTTTGGAAACAAATCTCTTCAATTATAGCCTGTACACCTGTAGGCAAAGCCCTGCTCCTGAGGGCGCCCCAGGCCAGGGGTGATTGTAACAGACTGGCACCCTGAGACTTGCTGGTGGTGAAGACCACCCTCTCTCACGTCGGGGAGGCCCCCTTCTCCTCTGTTACACACTGTGTGTGATGATTAGCCTATAAGCCTATGTAGGCACAGCTGCTTTACTCTTAAACTGCATTTCTGTCGAAATCTGTGACAGGCACTGCCTTGTCTGGCTTTTTTTAGTGGATGGATTCCTCTAGAGACTTAGGAGATGAAAGCAACCAGAAAGGAAATACAGTTCTCATGCTTCACACTGATTAAAACACTGATTTTTTCTGAAGTCGACTTTATTTTTCACTGAACTCACAGCGCAATGCGTCAGAGTAACAGGCACCATTCTGAAAGATAGGAGTAATGAGCGTTGTTGTATATGAACACACAACACTCCTCTTGTTAAGGTAACAGAGCTAGGGCTTTATCATAGCGGAGGAGATAAAGCACTTGCGCTTGGTTTTCTGTCTGAAGACTTCTGGACAAGGGCAGAAGGACTGAGGAGAGCACTGTGCATCAACGCCTGGTCTCGTATACCGTTCTTTGTGCCTTGATTTAGATATTGTCCCAAGTCCCTGTCCTCGTACCCTTCATCCCTACAAGCACCCACCTGACGCTGCGCCCGGGAGTTCCAGTCTCACCTTGCAGAGACATCGCTGCTGGTTTTGCTTCCTTTAAAATCCCCAGCAGGGTTCCCGCATTCCAGCTTCTGATGAGGGAGGCCTCCTGTAATCTTTCCCCTTCCTCCAGCAGATGAGCCCCATTTTACAGACCGCTGGCCCAAGGTCCCACTCCTTGTTCCAGCTCTAAACTCCCCGCTCCCCGTGTCTGGGGACCAACTTGAAGACACAGTCATGATGGAGGAGTGGAGACCCCCATCCCTGTCAGATTCCAGGAGGGTGGTCCTAACGGAATCACAGCAGCAGAAACGAACTGCGTTGTATATTCCCTGGGAGAAAACCGACAGGCTCTGCCAGACACTGGCGGGTCTTGAGAGCCCTAGAGGTGCTCGTTGGAGAGCACCGCGGCCCGCGCGCCCCTGGTTCTCGCGCACGGCAGCCTCGGGGACGCACCTGCAGGGCCCGCTGCGCAGCGGCGCTGCACACAGCGCCCCTTCCCGCGTTTTGACAGGAGCCAAGGGGTTCCTGCCTGTGAGGACCGTGCAGGCAGGGGGCTGTAGAGGCACCTTCGTGACGGGGGCAGGTGCCTCCCCTCCGCGGTCTGTCTGTGCGCTATCGGGACGGGCCGGCGCTGGCGCTGGCGCGCCGAGCGAAGAACATCCGCGTGGAGGGCTGTCCCTCGGCCAGACCCCCCTCTCCCTTTCTGGACAGTGACCGTCTCCCCTTTGCTCGCGGGCCCTGCGGGGCGGTCGTGCGTCCGGGGAGGAGACGCTGGGGGCCGGAGTGCCGCGCTCCGAGTCCGGCGGGAACTTGAGAGCGCGGCTGGCGGCAGAGGAGCGTTGCGCCTGCTCTCTTACCCTCGTCCCCGCCCCCGGCCACAAAGCAGCCCAGGCCGGCGAGCGCTCCCGGGGCTGCCGGTCGGCCTGCGGCGCGGGGCGCGGGGCGCGGGGCGCAGGCGCGCGGGCCGGGCGGGGCGGGGCGGGGCCTCCTCCCTCCGCGCGGGGGCGCTGCTCGGGGCGCGGCCGGCCCTTCTAGCCGCGCGTCTCGCTGGCCGGCGCCGACCCCGCCCTCCCGCCCACTCCGCGGAGCTCCGAGGAAATGGCTGCGGGACCCCAGAGGCCTGCGACCCGCGGTGAGTGGCGTCCCGGCCGCCGGGCAGGGGGGGCCGGCCGCCGCGGGGCCGCGCTCGGGGGCGGGCGGGGTCGGCGGCGGTGCTGCGGAGGCGCGGCCCGCCGAGAGCCGCGGCGTCAGTGCCGGTCCTCGCCGCGCTCCCGCCGAGGAGAGAAGATGGCGGCGGCCGCGGGGCGGGCGGGCGGCGGGAGCGTGGGGGCGGGGGCCCGCCTGGGGCCGGGGCCGGCCGGGGGGCGTTCGCTCGGCGGGGCCTGGTCGCGGTTTGAGCGGACGGGAAGGGGTGACGGCAGCTTGGTGTGCGTTGCTCCGCGTCGGCGGTGCGGGAGGCGGATCAGCCCGCGGGAGGGGGCCCGCCGGGTCCGGGAGCTTGCGAGGCCGGCTGGCTGGCGGCCCGGAAACGACGGTCCTTCAAGAAAGCGTCCGGTTGGGGTGCACTGTTCCGGTTTCCCCGCTCGGTTAGCGGCTCTGGATACCCCTCGCGGTTGTGCGTTGCGTGCTGGGGTCTGTGTCTGGAGCGGGGGTGCCGGTCGCTCTTCCTTGGCCGGATGCGTTCGATTTTCAGCCGGCTGCTCTCAGGAGGGGTGCCATTCGGAGAGATGGGTGGTAGTTGGTGCCGGGGGAAGCGGGGGGGGTTCGGAAAATCAGTTTCGTTTAGAACGAGTATCTGCCTCCGTGTGAAATACTGACTTCCAGGTTTTGTTTCGTTGTTTCGTCATTTCGATGTATACTGGCCATACTCGTGCCACGTCTGGTCGTCTTGAAAGTAGGAAGGGTCAGCTCTCAGCTTCCAAGGGAGGTGTGCCCCTCGTGGTCCCTTCTGTGTCTCTCTTGCCTTGGGCGCTCCGATCCCCGTTCGTTTTCCCCCGTTCTCCGTGTCTTGTCTTCATCCCCATCCCCCCCACCCCCCAGACAGCCCCTTAGGAATAAGCTCTGCGCTGCTGCACAGGGTCCTTCCTTGTGCTTCAGTTTCCTGGAGGTTAGAGCGGGCGCAGAAGCACCTCACTCATTCAAATGACTTACCACTCGTAAAGTGCCCAGAACAGGGTTCACGCTGGCGTCGTGCCCGCTGTGAGCTGGCGTATATGCCAAACGGAGACTCGACTCACCCGGTACTAAGCCACAGCTACTACCGAGGTCCTCAGATTGATTCAAAAGGCCTTAAAGCCCACAATGCCTGTGAGACACTGGAGCTCAGGGCCAGGTTTTTGGCTTTGAATCTAGCACCTCGGTAGATGAGCTTGGAGTTGGGACCATGCGAGTTAAGTTGAAGATGCTCTTGAAATCATCCCTTGGACGTAGGTAACGATATCCGTGTCCTTTGCACACTGAAGGAGTGAGATCGGAGCCTGATGTACTCGGGCATTCTCTGCCGATTCTGGCCTCCAGGAGACTGAAGCACAAGCAAGGGACTTGCCCAGGAGCTCGGAGCTTGTTTCTCAGTGGGCTGTCAGGCCCACTCCAGACACATGTTCCACAGCTTCCAGAGCCACAGAGGCCCTGGCTGAAATACGCTTCCAGGGAAGGTGTTTTAGCCATGCCTTTCAAGGAAGTAAGATCTGTGACCTTTAGTGGAGTGATTCCCCAGTTTATTCTGCAAATATTTGTGGCCTCCTGTGTGCCAAGCACCCTGGCGGTGGCAGCAACCCGGAAGGCCTTCCCGGTCCTGGTGACAGGTGCAGTGGGCACTTGCGAGGACGCCCCGGCTCCCTTCATTGGAATCTGGGGTTGGCGTGTATGCGTCTACGACTCTATGACCAGTCCATAGTGTATCTGTTCTAAACGCAGCAGAGGCATCTCCGAAGTGTCACCTGGGAAGACCCGGCCCAAGGCCTGGTGAAGCTTCCTGCCAGATGCATGTTCTAGGCACCCCGTTTTCCTACTTGCTGGTGTTCTTGCAGACTTTAACAACGAATTTAGGAATAATGCATATCTTTACTTCTGATTTTCCACTGAGAGCTCTCCCTTGTTAGTATTTGATTAAATTCAGGTTATTTCAAGCAAAGTAAGATCTGTACTGATAGGAAGAAAGGGCACGAATAAAAAGTTGTGTAACTGGCCACTCTCTTCTCCTTACTGTCTGCTGGTGCCCATGGTCACCGATTTCTGTCCTGTCAGACAGTGACACACACAGTGTGTATGCATGTGTGAGCATGACAGTGGCTTGTTGAGGAAATGTGTCGCTGGGGCTTAGAGGTGGGTGCAACTCGGGGTTTCAGGTGGGGTTTGTCGGAGGGGGTGGGGGGTTGGAGCAGGGACTTCAGTCTCCCATTTTCTTACGGCGGTGGACTGTTCAGGTCCTGCTGTTGACGCTGTAAGGCCTCCTCCCATTGGGTGTCTAACTCACAAGGAGTCTGTTCCAAAGCAGCTCAGGGACTGGTTTATTTTCTGGTTTGGTGTATGTTTGCAAGTGTTCAGGGTTCTGGTTGTTGTCTGTTTTTGTTGACATGATACATTTTACTTTTCATCCAGTGATACTGGTGATTTCCATTTAGCTCTTGGAGAGCACAGATGGGGCATATTTACAGGTTGGGCCAGATCACTGTTGTCCTTGGGTCCCTGCGGTGGGGCACTGTCTGTCATAGAGGCCTGATTCTTACAGGCCCCATGGATTCAGGAAGTCCATTAAGAAGGGTGTTTTCCTAAATGGAGTTTCTCGCCTGTTTCTTCTTATTTACATGGTAGGGTCCCTTAGAGTGGATATCTAATATTCCCTTTTTCATGGTTCGTATCAAATGATGGGTGCTAATTCCATTACAAAGTCTCTGTGGTTTACAGTTACTAGAAACACACTAATTGGGAAAGAAGGGTCAAAAAATGGTCTGAATTGAGCTCACTTGCTCTAGGTGCCCCCACTACTGGAGAAGAGTTTCTCTTGCTTAGACCTTATTTTATCATAACGAGTAGTAGTTTTTAGGGTAAGTTGTTACGTGAAATTGAGTAGGTAATTGCACGCGTATGAATAAGAATTCTTGTGGCCATGACTATAAAACATGCTTGATCAGTAACACATTATCCAGTGTGTTACTTGTAAAGCAGGTATATCTTTGGGTATCATACTTAGGTGCCGTGTTTTTGTTTTTCACATGCTGATAAAGACTTTTAAGTGGTGTTTAATACACCTTTATAAGAAAGTGAATGAGCTCCTCCCTCCACTATAACGATAGCTTTACTGTGTGTTGGGTTACAGATGTACAGAAAATTAGCAATATAAGAAAAACAACAAACACTAGAAATGGTCCCGTGCAGAAGCCCACGTTACAGCTGCTCCCCTGCTCTTGAACATGGGTGGGTGTGTGTGGCAGGATGTATTTAGGGAGTGTGGCCCCTGTGCAGGGCTGACTTGTGACCTGCGCTCTTCACTCGTGTGGGACTCTTTCCATGGCAGTGGCTCTGTGGTTCATCATCCTTCAGTTGCGGTCTTAGAGAATTCCATTATGTGATGTTTCTTGATTTTGTTCCCCCAAACCGGTGTCCTGGTTATGGACATTGGCTTGTGTCCCTTTGTTTTTAAAAAGAAAAAAGAAAAAAAGCGTGGCTGGGAGCGCCCTTATAAATGTGCACCTGTCCTTTCCCAGTTCTCTCAGCCAAGTCACAGTGAGGCGTGTCACCCCTGGTCCATGGGAACAGGAATGTTGCCTGCTCTGCCCCATGCCAAGTACATAAGGGGATCTTGGTAAATATTTGACAAATAGACCCTCATAAGAGGGCTTGTCTCCCCAAATGCTCACCAACACGGGCATTGTCATTTTAATAGATGACACCTACCGCTTCCCGCTTGCGTGCCCTGTGCAAGCACGGACTGCCACTTGACAGGGTGTAGTCTCACATAGCCTTTTTGGAAGTTGGGAGCTCACAGTTGTCCACGTCTCACAGGCAGAAAGGCACAGCCCAGAGGGAAGCACGCTTGTTCAGCGTGTCTGCCTGTTAGGTTTGCAGCTGGGGGTGAAGCCTGTGTTCTCGTCATCTGGTGTACTGTCCCCGGAGCCTCCCAACTGCAATCTGCTTATCAGAAGAACTACCCCACTTGCACCTGGGGTGGGGGGCACTGCCGGCTTTTGTGGGCAGGACTGGGATGCCCCACCAGATGCCCCGGCCCCCAGTGGAGACAACAGGGCTAGTAGACACTGGTTGTGGACTCTCTGGGTTTGTTAGATTGTGATTTAGATGGTCTTCCTTTTCACAGTATGGGTTCTTGTAGCAGTAAGAGACCCTCTTCCCTTCTCAAACGTGCAGCAGTGAGAGTGACGTTGCAGGACATACAGGCTTCACTGTCAAATTCTGCTCTGCGTGAACCCTTGTTCTGTAACTTCTTTATTTAATCTCGGACCTTGTCCACTACCCCCCAAAACTAAACTAGACGTTGGCCTCTGCTAATCTCAGGGAAAGAAAGGAAGACTCCTGGTGAAACGCAGTGACTTCTTGACTTGAGGTTTCCAGTCATGATTCTTGTCTCTTGGCCAGCCTGTGGCTTGCAGTTCTGGCAGCAGCACTCACGAAGCAGGTGCTCGGGAGACGAGGCCTGTGTCTTCTCCAGACCCCGTTGTCTTTGAATTCAGGTGGCTGTCACTGTGTGAGGCTGCCATTTCATCATTGGGAATAAGCGCCTTCTCCATAATCACTTGAAACTGTGGTTGAGGAAGGGCAGGGGCAGGGTGTGGAGGAGGTACCTCTTGGTCTTACTGGGAAGGGCCTGGAACTGCTTTTGGCCTTTCAAGAGCAGTCCTGTAAGGTTACCTGCGAACTCAAGATCCTCTTTCACACCTGTGGTTACTGGGGACACCGCAGAGCTTTAGTGTAAGTTGTTACATATGTTAGTATTTACTGGGCTTGGCACGAAAACGGAGACCAGTAAACTTATTTTTAAATAATAAAACCTCACACGTTAACACGAATAACGTCGTATAGAAACTGTTTTCTAAGACAAAAACAGTAAGAGAGGTAGCATTGTTTTGTTTTATGGTGGTGGTTCTTTTAGTAAATCTCTGACTTCTGGCTTAACTGACAAGCTGGATTCTCACATCTGCACGCAGACTGTCATTTAGCTTCTGGAAAGCTCTATAGTCCGCTCCTGCGAGTGGCCAGGGAGAGGGGCATACGATGTCTTTTGTGTTTGTGCAGATAATTTGAGCTCAGGGACCTCCTGAAAGGCCTGTGGACCACATTTTGAGAACTTCTGCTCTAATTATGAGTAGAGTTGCCCTGTTAAGAAACGAGAACTTTACAAAATAGTTGACTCTAAACTTTAACACCTGTGGAAATAGGTTACTTTTAGGAAGATGGACAACGTCTTTGAATTTTTTTATTGGCTCAGCTGTGTGTTTGCTTTTTGCAAAGAGTGTGGAATAAGGGTGATGTGTCGTTCCAGTGCACACGTCTCCCTCCGGTAGACCGCCTGCAAGGAAGCAAGATGGCCAGGGTGCTGGCTGGGTGGGAAGGCCCTGAGACCTCTTTTGGCCTTAGGTCATGTGGCCTGACTGCAGTCTGAGCACGTAAGTGGCCCTTCTCATTGATTGTACGACGTCCTTTCATTATACACAGCCTTTCACTGGCTCCTTAATTCCTGTTGCAGCAAAGTGGGGGTGAGCATGGCCTATGTTGACTGTGGAACGATCCGGCGTCCCGTGGCATGAACCCGGGAAACCAAAACAGGGTGCGGGGTCCTGCAGCCGTGCCCCCATTGGTGCCAGAAGGGAGTGCCAGCCAGCCACCCACATAGGCAGTTGGGCAGGGGTCTTCCCTGGAAGATCAGTGTTCTTAATTAACAGCTACAGGACTTAGAAACTCAATCTGAGGGGAAACAGCCCCCAAAGTGCTTAGCAGGGATGACTGGCACCTTAATGTCATACTGTCCTGGGAAGTGACTTATGGTGCCCTCATCCCCTCTGAGTGTACGCACACCTCACCCTCTTCCTCCTTCTCTCTGTTGGGGAAGCAGGGCAGGAGACTCTGGGAACTCATCCCAGTGTCATTCTTGGGTATTTAGCAGTAGCCAAACTTGTCCCATAGGGCAGATTTTTCAGTGAGCCCAAAAACCTATACAGTTCAAAGGCTCACCAAGAGCCAGGCGGTGGCCTTGTCTTAGGAGCATCAGTCCCCCAAGATGTAGGATTCCTATAGTCCCTTGCAGTGCTTGAGACCAGGTTTGTGTTCAGAGACACAAGGGGAGCTGGCTCAGTTTGCTTGGGCTACTTTAACAAAAGACCATGGACTGGGGGGCTGATAGAAAACACATTTATTTCTTATAGCTCTGGAGGCCCAAGATAAGGGTGCGAGCATGGTCAGGTCCTGGTGAGGTGTCTTCAGGGTTGCAGGGGGCAAGGGAGCTTTCTGGGGCTCTTAAGGGCACTGATCCCATTCATGAGGGCTCCGATTTAACGACCTAGGCACCTCCCAAAGGCCCCATCTCCTAATAGTGCTGTCTCCTTGGGACTAGCTTTCAATGTGAATTTCAGGGGCTGGGGCACACAATGCAGACCATGGCCAAAGCCATCCAAGGTAGCAGTTTAGGAGACCGTCCGCACCATGGAACAGAGAACAGTGACAGCCTCCTGTCCTGCTCCTT
Organism: Mirounga angustirostris; assembly: GCF_029215605.1. NCBI lineage: Eukaryota > Metazoa > Chordata > Mammalia > Carnivora > Phocidae > Mirounga > Mirounga angustirostris. Next base: position 137,525,007 of record NW_026991718.1, on the reverse strand, counting down.
AACCTTGGTAGATGCAACGTGGCTGTTCTGGCTCCTGACGCCCATGTAGAGTTGCCCACCAAGGTCACGAGCCTGTGTTCTGCAGCAGAAACTGGGCAGAGAGAAACCAGTGCCCGTTGCTCACCCACGCTGAGCTGGAGGCCCAGCTTTACACCAGGGCCTGGCTGGGCCTCCGTTCCCAAGAGGCTTTCAGGTAGCAGCTTTTGCTGCTTGTCTCCACGTATGTGTAAAAGCAAAGTGCTAAGAAATTTTAAACAGGGTGGTTTCTGGACTTCTCTTTGTATTCATCTCCTGAGACACTTACTGCTGGGACACCTTCACTTATCAGAATGGTTTTAGCAAAGACCGTGTGTTGGCAGCAGCAACACTGTGAATTAGCCACAGAAGCTTTAGCACAGTCGAGTCTGGTTCTGTGTAGATGTAGGGTCTCTTAGTTTACTTTGTGGACCCAAACCTCTCTGTCTGCGGTCAGAGCGCAGTGGGGTGTTTGCTGCCGCGGACCTTCAAGGTCTGGGTGGAGAGGGAGGCGGCTGCTGCTGGTGATTGGGCAGCTTCGGTGCTTTCGGGGCCGCTGCGTCGTCCGAAACTTTGGCCAGGTGCTCGTTAGGGACGGTCCTAGTAATGAGTCCTCAGTTGGGAAATCTTCCTTTTTCAGTAGCTTGAAGAATTTTGCATCTTCTCAACCTTCATCATCCACAGGGAAGAATTGGTTGTGAGGCACTCGACCCTCAGGACAAAATAGGAACTTTGGCCTGGTCTGTCAGAATTTCAAACTCTCAGTTAACAGAGGCAGAAACAGTGAGGCTGTGTTGTAACATTGTATGTAATTTCTGGTGACAGGTTAAAATTGTTCTTTTTGAATATGGGGGCGGGTAGGAGATTTGGAGAAACTGTGTTGGGCCCCCAGGTGGGGCAGATCCCGGCTGTTTTCTCCTTGTCCTGCTGTGGAAGCAGGACCTGCTTTATGGTTGTGCAGCTAGGTCTTAGAGAAGCCGCCCTCACGGGTGTAGAACCAGAGATCTTCACCGGGCGCCTCGACATCTCTTCTGGTGCGCATGCGTCCTGGAAGTTGCACCTTCAGATTTATAAGGATTTAGAGTCCTGCGTCACTGGCACTTAACAGCTGTTTTTTGGGGTTTTGTTTTTAAGTAATGTATTATATTTTGGGTTTTGTTTTTAAGAAACCACATCTGGCAACTTAATGTTTTGAATTTTTGGAGAATATTTTGAAAAGTTGGAGACGCCGAAGGGAGAATCTAGTGATTTTAGAACAATTTTGTGGAAGGAAACGCTTGGCCCCTTCTGATACTGAAGCACAGAGATGTGCTCTTGCTTTGCCATATCCAGGGTGTGCTTAACGAATAGGAGGTAATGAGGTCCTCGCAGTGTGTTTCCTGGATCCCTGGGGCTCTCACGGCTCTGCGCGTTACCAGTGATGTTGTCAGCCTTCTTGTGGAGTGGACCTCTGCAGTGGCCTGCAGACGCTGGTCCAGACAGTGGCATTTCCCTGTACGGGTGCTGTCCATTGCTCAGCACCAGTCGGTCGTGTAAAATGTGCCGTTTTCCCCGAGAATGTCCTTGGAGAGACAGCAGAGACTGTTCGTTAGCGCCGTTGAACCTCACCACTCCAGTGTCCCGTCGCTTTAGGTTCCCTGCAATGAAATGGCAAGTACCTCTGAAGCACTTCTGTGCCCCAAAGCAGGGTGGCTCTCCAGGACGAGCCCTGGGCCCAACCGGCTACCCTCTCATGGAACAGCCCTCGTACTGGAAAGAATGGACCGGCTCCAGCTTTCAGACCCAGTATTTGGCAGGCATTTTCTCAGAGAGGAATGACCTGAGTCTCAGGGAAAACAGCTGACAGTATTCCTTGCTAATGATGAAGTTTGAGCTTTCAGGTGAAAATCACAATTTTGAAGAGTTCACATCCGCCGTCACGGGCTTGATGGCTTCCCAGTAATTGAAGACGTTTGGGAGGCGCCCTGGTGACTCCAACGGGCCAGTTAAGCGTCTGCCTTCGGCTCAGGTCACGGTCCCCGCGTCTTCCACGCCCTCTGCCCCTCCCCCCACTCGTGCTGTCTCACTTGGTCTCTCTCTCAAAATCTTTTGAAAAGAGGGGCGCCTGGGTGGCTCAGTCGTTAAGCGTCTGCTTTCGGCTCGGGTCATGGTCCCGGGGTCCTGGGATCGAGCCCCGCATCGGGCTCCCTGCTCGGCCAGGAGCCTGCTTCTCCCTCTCCCACTCCCCCTGCTTGTGTTCCCTCTCTCGCTGTGTCTCTCTCTGTCAAATAAATAAATAAATTCTTAAAAAAAGGGGGGGGGCGCCTGGGTGGCTCAGTTGTTAAGCGTCTGCCTTCGGCTCAGGTCATGGTCCCAGGGTCCTGGGATCGAGTCCCGCATCGGGCTCCCTGCTCTGCGGGAAGCCTGCTTCTCCCTCTCCTACTCCCCCTGCTTGTGTTCCCTCTCTCGCTGTGTCTCACTCTAATAAATAAAATCTTTAAAGAAAAAAAAGGACATTTGAGGAGGTGGGTGCCGGCATTAACAACCGTGTGTCTTCCGTGTTGTGAAGTGTGCTGACATGTGGGCTCTGCGTCAGTCGGTAACATGACCGCCACGCATGGGTAAAATGGTGCGTGCCGAGGGTGCGCAGGACAGACCAGTGGCTTCCCCGTCGGAAAGCGTGGGCAGGTCACGGGCACAGTGTCAGGTCTGAGGCTCCACGTTGCAGCTTTCCTTGGGAAACTACTGTTTGCTGAATTTCAGCCTGATGTCAAAGAACATCCACAGTTACCTGAAAACTTTCGCAGTTTTAATTTCGGAAATACTGATCTATTCCACATAAACAGAAGCTTTTTGGAGTCCTCCGTTTTTAAGAGTGTAAAAGAGCCCTGAGAGCAGAACATTTGGAAGGCTGCCTGTTCCTAAGTTGCTTCCTGGCCATTTGCTTGTGCTGTGAGCAGAGCAGTTGGGAGGCTCTGGCTTGTGTGCGTCTTTACATGTGAGCTTCCACAGCGTTCGTCCAACTTCGGGTTAGTGGGAAATGGAGCACTTTGCAGCTGAGAAAAAATACTGCACTGAGAAGTGTAGAAAGATAATTTTACATTATTTCAGTGCATTCCGTGCTCATAGACTATTCTCATGTTCCCAGTTTCAGGGATGGCCACCTTCCTTTTCCTTCCCGGGGAAAGTACTTCTTACCACATTGTGGTTGCAGGTTCCTGAGCGTATCCTTCCTGCCGCGCACTGTGTGGTGTATGACCACACACCACATCCAAGTTTTGTTAGGGACTCAACATGGCTTTTTGTTCTTTTGTCTTGATACACACTTTTTTGTTGCATTGCTGAAATTTTTATTAGAATTTCAACGTTGAAGAAATTATCAAAACGTCAACTTTGCAAAGATAAAGTCGAGATAAATGAATCAGATCTAAAATGATTTGATCTATTCTGAATATACTGTATGTCATTCCACACACAGAAATAACTAGATTTTCCATTTTCCTTTTTTAAAAATCGATTATTCAGAACTCAAATCCAGAAATGTGTTTTTCAGGTTAATGTGTATTATAAATTTTTCATTTCTAAGTACGTTTTAATTTCTTTGCTTTTATAAATAGTCAATGTTATGAAATATAAAAGTAAAGTTTATTTTTAGTTCCTTCTGAGAAGTAAAGGCATCTGAACGTTGAAGCCTCGATTTGAGATGCATTTACCACGTTTGAGAGATTTGGTGGCCATGATGGTGGATTTGGCTAATCTGAGTGGAATGGATGCTGTCTCTTTAAGAGGAGTTGCCTCAGAATGTTTGTCTTTGTTCTGGGGTCACTAAGGAGACCACAGTTGTAGTACCCACCCAGAGGGCCAGGGAGGTGGAGGTGAGGGCTCAGCTTGGGAGGGGCTTGGGGAGGGGCGCTCGGGGCCAGAGTGTGAAACGTGTGAAAAGATCAGCATTGAGGATTTATCCAGGAACAGATGCCTGTTCAGTGTGCATTTCAACTAGGTATGGTTCTTTGCAGGACTATAATCTAGGAGGACTGTTTTTTAAATTCATGTAGATGAAATGTAGCATTACTTAACATCGATGTTAAGTAATTATTAGTCTTCTGAAATCTTATTTGGGCTTTTAATTAAATGATGGCATGTCTCCACTATTAAGAATTTTTAAATACTTCTCTTCGTGGATGATTTTGTTCAGCCTTTTCATGTTTCGTGTTTCTCTCTATGTTTGGCTTTATCGAGCTGAGCCCATCTCAAACGTAGGATCATAATTGGAAAGCAGCTGATAGCCAGCGACTGGTTTGGAAACCACCATGCTGCTGAGACCTCTGCACAGTTAGGGGTGGCTCCCCCCTCCCCCCCCCACCCCCCACGCACACACACCTGCCAGCACCTGCCGGCCCTCAGTGGCCCGGCCTGGCCGCCTTCTGTCAGGGTGCAGTCACAGTGCCTTCCCTTCTGCAGAAGCCCTTAAAGAAGGGGACTATGTTCTTTCCTTTTTTTTTTCTGACTCCCCGAGTGGGTCACATGATGACATAAACTCAAGTAATAGATTATTTGGAAAGTCTGATGCCTTTTTTTTTTTTTCAGTTATTTGAATCTATAAATGATTTTTTTATTTTAGGAGCTTACGCCGTGGGAACAGTCCTGAGATGATCTTTATTGTTACCTGTGAGCAGTGACTGACAGCAGTGGTGTCTGAGGCGGGCTGTGTCTGTGGACCAGGCGATTCCATCGTCAGGCACTCGGACCTCTGGAAAAGGTGTCTGAGCTTCGGTTTGGGGCAGGTAATGCAGCACCAGCAGCAACATCAGCAACACAGTTTTCTCTTAATAGGTTTGAAATTGTGTGTCCTGTTTCTGAAGTGGCATTTTATGTGACAGACCTACGGTGTAACGTTCATATTTGTTTATTTAGAATATTCTAAACTTTAGCCCTAAGTGTTTAGACGAGTGTTCAGCCACATGCTGAGAATTTTTTTTTTAAGGTTTTATTTATTTATTTGAGAGAGAGAATGAGAGAGAGAGAGAGAGCACATGAGAGGGGGGAGGGTTAGAGGGAGAAGCAGGCTCCCCGCCCAGCAGGGAGCCCGACGCGGGACTCGATCCCGGGACTCCAGGATCATGACCTGAGCCGAAGGCAGTCGCTTAACCAGCTGAGCCACCAGGTGCCCCATGCTGAGAATTTTTACTCAAGGCACTCTTTTACTTTTCCATTGGCATTTTGTTGGTGCGAGTACTTGACATTGTATACTCTTCGGTGAGAGCTATGTTTTGTTGAGGAGAGTTCTTCCTGCACAAAATCTCAGGACCAGAAAAGTGGTGTGGTCCTTGCTGGCACACATGCTGGCGTCCCAGCCGCTCCCGTAAGCCTCCGAATGGCCTGGGAGCATGCTGGCCAGGCTCCGGAGGGAAGGGTCGGTAGAGCCAGCAGGAAAATGGGGGACAGCACGTCATGGGAAATAAAAGAAAAAAAAAAAACAAACAAAACAATCTGGTTGCATGTGGTTTTGAATTTTGTGTATTTTGTATTTTGAAGGTTTTCATCCCATCACAGTCCTTGCCCTACGATGGAATGTGGTGTAAAGGCTGAGTCAGCATTAGTGTTTCAATTCGATTGAAGCCTGGCTAGCTTTGAAAAAAATTTTCAAGGTATATACTTTTTCAGGTTTGAAACAGGAGTTGAGTTTTCACAAGCATGATCCTTTAATAGTCTATCAAAAAGTGAGAAAGAACAAATGCACATAAAGCTATTCCCTGTCATTTTCTAAAGTGGCCAAGTTACCTGTTGCTGCGTAACAGCTAACCCCGGAGTCGGGGCTCAGGAATCTGGGCAAGGCTTAGCTGGGCGATCCTTATGTGCACGAGGTGTCTATAGGGGACACTTGCACTCGGCTCGCAGCAGGGCTGGGGTGCGGGGTGCCATTCTCTCTAGCAGGGTGGTCGGACCACTTACATAGCAGCTCAGGGCTCTGCAGGCCAGGATGGAAGCAGCCAGTCCTCTTCTGCACCAGGCCTCGAGCCACCCTGGCACTCCATCCTCTGTGCCCGGGGTGTTGGGGGGTGGGGACAGGTGCGCGGCGCCTCCCAGCTGCAGCCCTGCCCTGCTCACGCCCTTGCACCGTGGGTGCTGTTCACCGCTGGATGGGGCTTCTCTGCCCCCTGTGTGGTGGAGCCCTGTGCTGAGCAGCGAAGTGCTGGGCGGGGGGGCCGGCTTTGAGTTGCTGGTTGCAGCTGTGTCCTGAAAGTTAGGTGTGTGACTGTGGAGACTTCTGTCCGGAGTCCCCTCACATCTTTTCTCATGCTACTTTTTAGGAAACCTTGGTCAGGATAACTCCTTTGAATGTTCACCTTCACTTTGTATAGGTGGCCATGCTCCCTCCTTTGTGTGAATTAAAGGCTGTGCGTACTTGTAGCTCAAGGATTGTTAGTTATTTGCCAAGAAGTGTTGCCTCGTTAACATTGCTCATGGTGTGGTTCCATTTCACCGCTAGGTATGGATGAGAAAGGTGACCCGAGCAGTGACGAAGTGCCCAAGGCCATCAAGCCCACCAGCAAAGAATTCAGGAAAACGTGGGGCTTTCGAAGAACCACCATTGCCAAGCGAGAGGGCGCTGGGGACGCCGAGGCCGACTGTCTAGAGCGGCAGCCCCAGCAGCAGCAGAGCCTCTCCTTGCGCCGCAGTGGGAGGCAGCCGAAGCGGACCGAGCGGGTGGAAGAATTTCTTACGACGGTCCGACGAAGAGGGAGGAAGAATGCGCCTGCCTCCCTCGAGGATTCTAGTGAACCAGCGTCTTGTCCCGTCACAGATGTGGAGACGGCGTCTGAAGGCAGCGTGGAGAGCACCTCTGAGGGGAAGGGCGGGCCCACGTCGGGCTCCACGGGTGATAAGGAACGACCAGCCGCCTCAGCAAAGGCCAAAGGGGGTGAGGACGAGGACGACACCTCTGACAGTGACAGCGATGGGTTGACTTTGAAAGAACTTCAGAACCGCCTGCGAAGACAGCGGGAACAAGAGGCGGCCGACAGGCCCCCCAAGAGCCTCCAGAGCCGCCTGAGGAAGAAGCGCCGGGAGCAGGATCCCACGCAGACCGTGGACGTGGAGGCGGGCAATGCCACGGAGAGCGTGCTGCCCCGCAAGCAGGAGCCCGAGGCTGAGCAGGGTGCGGTGTCCCAGGCTGAGAAAGACTGTGGAGAAAGGGAGCTGGAAGGGAAGGCTCAGGGAATCGAAGGTGGAGACCCCAGGGACGTGGGCAGGCAGAAGCCCGAGTGTGAGGCCTATGAGCCCAACGCTCTGTACTGCATCTGTCGTCAGCCACACAACAACAGGTAGGCCACAGCCGGGGGGGTGCCGGTGGCCCCCAGCTTCCAGAGAGATCCAGGCCGTGAAAACAGCAAGGGAAGGTTCTGTTCATTTTGAGGGGACGCGTTCTAGAGCTGGGCTGCACTAGTAACTTACCCAGTTGGAAAGGATGAAAGAGGCATTGATGAAAAAAAGAAGCCACAGAAGGGTAGCCATATGACTTCCTGTAGCCGTATGGGGCTCCCCACTGCCACGGGGCGGCGGGGGGGTATGAGACAGCACAGACTGAGGTGCTCCCGTCATCCTAGCGGTCTCTTGCATAGCGCCGCTCCGGACTGTCCTGGAGGAGCACCCATGAGCAAGCGGGCTGTGACCGGGCTGCAGTTTGAGCATCTAGAGCCTGTCTGGGTGCTGGGTGGTATTGGGGAGCTGCCGTCTGGGGTGTTTGGCGGGACAGGAATGTGCTGGTCCGTGGAGACGTGTGCAGGGTCTCCAGGCTGGAATGCTGGTCAGCCTGCAGCTCACTCTGAGTGCTCCCCTCAGGAAAAAAAAAAGACACAAATTTGTTTGAAGGCTAATAAAGTCAAGAGAAGTGCTTTTGAATGTTCTTTATTCTGTTCTTTACTTTTTTTTATATTGCTTTTTTTCATAATAAGGTGTTAAAATCAGTTCACTAGTTCAGCTTTTAATGTTCCTAAAATTGTTAATCATGTTTTCCATTCCTAATGCCAGTATTTTTTTAATTTTAGGTTTATGATTTGCTGTGACCGATGTGAAGAATGGTTTCACGGCGATTGTGTGGGCATCTCTGAGGCCCGGGGACAGCTTCTGGAAAGGAACGGTGAAGATTACATCTGCCCAAACTGCACCATTCTGCAGGTGCAGGACGAGCCGGACTCCGGAAGCGCAGCGCAGCAGGAGGCCAAGTGCGGGCCTGCCGGCGCGGACAGCACGGACTGTATGAGCATGGGAACGGTGGAGCAGAAGTCCAGCGAGGACCAAGGAATTAAGGGTAGAATTGAGAAGGCTGCGAACCCAAGTGGCAAGAAAAAGCTCAAGATATTCCAGCCTGTAAGTACTTGCCTGCGAGGCCAGTGATAGAGGGTCAACAGAAAAGTCAAGCCTCTCTTGGAGCAGGTTAGGCTTTTCCCTCCAGACGGCAGTGTGTTTGCCGCGGGCTGGGCTCTGGGAGCAGGCAGTCCCCTGCACGTGGCTCGTGGGCCTCCCACACTCCATGATCCTGCAGGATACCTCGAGGGACCTTTCTTTTTTTTTCTTTAAGATTTTTTATTTATTTATGTGACAGAGAAAGAGAGCACAATCAGGGGGAGTAGTAGGGAGAGGGAGAAGCAGGCTCCCCACTGAGCAAGAAGCCCGACCGCAGGACCCCGGGATCATGACCTGAGGCGAAGGCAGTCGCCCAACCGATTGAGCCACCTAGGCATGCCGGGACCTTTCTTTCTTTAAGTCTTGTCTGCTTTCTATACTATTACTATTGAGTTAATGTTTTCCTTAAACGGATTCATTTTTTAAAATTAGTTTTTCCTTAAATGTTATTTCTGGAATGTCGATCTTCACATACACGCATTAACAAAGAAAGTAAACGTGCACCTGTTTGACCTGACCCCATCATCCTGAGAGAGCTGGTGCTCTGAGCCTCCCGGGGCGGGGGGGTTGGGCGGGGGACACACCACTTCATCCAAGGCACCTCCCACGGCTGCTGTTGGTGTCACCCTCTGGAACAGTCTCAGGCGCTGTCTGGTAGGGCCATGGTTCTTTGTCACATCTCTCCTGTGTCGTCAGCTTCTGATACTGAGGAACACCATCACAGGCTCTCATGAGCATGTCCCCCCAGCCTTTCCTGAGTCCCTAGACAGCCTTGAAGTGGAGGCCTGTGCTTTCGCAGGCATTGGGCGTACAGGAGCTTTGAGGGCTGTGGGAGCCTCGAGGTGGAAGTGCTGTGAGGTCCAGACCATTGAAGAAATAGCCTGGAGATGTCAGGACGTACTGCGTGGGGATGTGATGTGAACTGTTCGTATCGCATTTGGTCATTCAGAAAAATTCGTGGAAATGGGACAGTGGGAAAAGTCACCTTAATTTCATGTCTTTATTTTTGATGTTTGAGGCTGCATAAGCTTAGATTTTATTTTTGGTCAGATTTGGATTCTGTGGAAGAAGAACAGTTTCAGAATACCTTGGAGAAATAAGATTTGGCTCAAGTACATTTGAGGGATAGGTTAGGTCTCTTTAGATCCCTCTTGCTGCATAGCAAGTGAGCATGTCTTAGCAGCCTCACACGACACGTATTTATTAGCTCAGCCTCCATAGGCCCGAAGCCTGGGCCTGGCTTACTTAGCCGGGTCTCTCCACGGTTTCTTAAGAGATGGCACCCGGGTGCCATTGTAGGCTGGGGCCTCATCAGATGGCTCAGTTGGGGAGGAATCTACCTCTGAAAGGCTCCCGTGGTTTTGTGTCTAAATGTGCCCTTTGCTATGTCTGGGGCTCAGCGGTGCTAAAAGTCACTCGTGTTTGAAATGCACATTGAATGGATGTTCCTGGATTGCATCTGGTAGCTCACCCTCAGACCCTCACCACTGGGGCTCCCTCGCAAGGCCATTTGCTTCTTCAAAATCAGCAGTGGAGTCTTTTCTCTATTGCAAGGCCCAGTCCCTCTTCTGACATTTTCTGTTGATGAAGCAGACCTTTTCCGTAGCCCAGAATTGTCTCATTTGGAACCTTGGTTACATCTGCAAAACTCCCTGCCTGTTTGCCCTGCAGTGGAACCTAATTATGGATGTGAAACCCCATTGTGTTGAAAAGTCCCCAGAGTCTCTGTGCCAGGGCAGAGTCCTGGGGCCGCCTCCCAACTCTGCCCGCCACAGGTTGCACGAAGCGTGGTTACTGTGAGTGCCTTGCCATGGGATAGATTGGGTCAGGCGCTTGGAGGAAACAAAGACATGTTTTTATTGGTATTAAAAATGCTGTTAGCGTCTCCATTAGAAATGGCGAGCCCAGTAGTGTAAGTAGGAATTGTGCAACGTGCTGTAACTGCTCACGTTGGCAAGTACGTTGTTTGAAGCCGTGTGTTTCGTTCTGCAGGTTGCAGAGGCTCCTGGTGCCTCCAGATGCATTGGCCCTGGGTGCTCTAACCTGGCGCAGCCTGACTCGGTTTACTGCAGCAGTGACTGTATTCTCAAACACGCTGCTGCTACGATGAAATTTCTAAGTTCAGGTAAAGAACAAAAACCAAAACTTAAAGAAAAGATCAAGACGAAGCCAGAAAAGCTCATTCTCCCAAAATGTAGCGTTCAGGTAAGTTGATCAAGTCCAGCCGTTTGAATTGTTGTAGAGAGACGGGCCTGCATGTTGCAGGCAGGCGCTGTTGATTGGTTTGTGGCGCACGGGGGACAGCGGGCAGAGACAGAGCGCCAGTGGTACCCGCCGACTCCTCCAGCCTTCCACGCTTTCCCTGCACTCTGATGCTGCCCCCGCTCTCGTGGAGGGCGTCGTTCGTGCTGACCGCAGTGCGGCAGGCGTGGGAGCCGAGCTTTCCATCTGGGACCTGCGGTCCTGGGAGAAGAGCTGGGGTTTGTCAGAGATTCGCCAGCCGCCGAGGGTGGGGAGGTGGGTCTTGGGCGGCCAGACTGTGTGCCTCGCTTCGAGCCCTAGCTCGCAGAACTGTCTCTCTCCTGTGCTAAGTGTGACCTGGGAAGAGTCGCTTGTTTGACCCTCGAGGCCCTCGCCCAGAGGTTGAGCTCAAGCTGGTGTGACTGCGTTGCAGCCCCCATTACATCTGTGACGAGCAAGGCATTAAGCGGTGCTGCTCGGGAAGTCCTCTCTGGGTTTTTCAGCGCTTGCTTGGCCTTTAGATGGCGTAACTTTTACGGCTGGTGGCCTGAGTCCCAGGACTCCCAGAGCAGCGGTTGCTGTGCAAAGTACCGTGGCGACCATGCTGAGCACCTGGCAGGGGCGGCGGGACACCGTGTTCCTCCAGTCTCCCAGTGGCCACAGGGTTTGCCTGGCGCCCAGGTCCTTGTTTGTGTCCCTCCCTCCACATCTCTTGGATGTGTGAGTGTAGCCCAGCCCTGCCGCCGAGCAGATGCTGAGCCCAAGGTCGGGGTGGTGAGGGGCTTCAGATGACCCCAACCATAGAGCGTATCGTGACCTTCATTGCGAAGCGTGAGGAGCGAAGGCTTCTCTCTGGCCTCCTTAATGATTGGGGTTTTGCTGGTTATCCAGGCAGGCATTAGAATCTCTGCTATGCACAAGAGACCGGCTCCAGACAAGAAAGAGAACACCGTGAAGAAGGCAATGGTGGCCCCGTCGAGGAGTGAGGTCCTCATGAAGGAAGCGACCAGTGAAGGCACGCCGTCCTGGGCAAGCGACCACAATTACAATGCAGTAAAGCCAGAACAGACTGCTGCTCTCTGGCCGCCACTGTTGTATAAATGTATGTATCACTTAGGGGTAGCGTCTGGACCCTTCCTGGTCTTTCTGGACAGCTGTCACTCGGGCCTGTTCAGGACCAGGAGCTCTAGCCATATTTAATGCTGCACCTGCAAAGACAGAAGCAGATGCCTGAGCCCCACATGCCTCGAGCCCCATGCACCACCTCAGTCTGTTGGCCCTTCCTGTCAGTACAAACCTCAAAAAGCTGTACAAACCTCATTGCTAAATGTCTCACCTGGCAACCGATCTCTTTAATCTCCTTAATTTTCATTGTCGTGCTCTGGTAAGTATCTGTGTGGTCTTCAGTGAGGTCACGCTGGGTAGACGTGCTCCTGGCATCCAGACTCTGGCCGCACGGCCCTTGCAGCCTTGTCTTGGCCCCACTGGCTTAGGAGTCTCTCCACCTCGTCTGCTGTCCGCACAGGGAGGCCTCACTTTCCTCTTATGGGAATCCACTTCTGCAGATAGTATCGCACCTGATACTCAACTTGTGTGATTTTTCAGGAGTTACATTATTTTTGATCCAACAGGAATTTTTTTCGTGTGCAATTCAAATACTACACACACACACACACACACACACACACACACACACACTCACACACTGTCAAGCTTTGAAGGCTGTTTACCGCTGCTCCATATGCTCCAAGGTAAGTGAGTGTGATGTGCTGGCCCTTGGGGCAGTGCCCTCCCTGAAGGGAGAGTGCCTGCAGTAACTGGGGCCTGACTCTCTCCTGGAGGCTTGCACTGTCGGGTCAGACCCCCTCGCCCCCAGACAGTTCCCACAGCTGCGTGGGGCACTGCTCTAGATCATGCAGCTGGGTCTTTTCTCTCCATTCCGGCTTCTCAGCCAAGCACTCCAAAATTAAATTTGGAAATTTAAATTGATCATAGGACACATCTTACTATTATTAAGATGATTTTCACCCAGTTTTAGTTCATGTTGTCTTTTATGTTGTTTTGTGCCTTTTACAAAAGTACCAAAAGCCACGTAGCTTTAAATTCCAAGACCGTGGGTGTGTGCTGCACCCTCCTGAGGCCAGGCGTTCCCGCAGGTCCGTACTAGAGCTGACGGGGTTGGGAAAGTGCGAGGATGGCCCCAAACCTGCGGGAGGTGGGTGGGGTGGGGGAAGTTAGAGCTCTCTTCCATTATGGGATTAGCTGATTGCTGTATTAAAATGAGTCCCTGCTACGCCTTAGGTGGTTTGAGCTACTTCCATGCTAACAGCACGTCTCAGATCTTCAACAAAGCACTTTCACGAGTCTTGCACATATCTGAAAGTAAGCATCGCGGACCAGTGAGCACTCGGGGGGCGGAGCTGTCGCTTTGGAATACTGTGCTCCAGTGCTCTGAGTTGGTCATAGGCACATAACAATGGAACAGTGGGGTGGACCACAGAAGCCCTGGGTGGCTGGCTTCAGTACAGCTCCGTCTCTACCAGCAGACTTGGAAAGCTGCCTCGAGGCTCCCAGTGTTCACGGGGAGGGTAGGAAACCTGGATGGCTCCTGTCCCTGGGTTCTTTCCCCTCACTCCATCTTTGAGGGCGAGGGAGGCCCAGGAGAAGGCCTGCTTCCCAGCTCCTCTTCACCCCTGCCTGCTCTTTTCTGCACATCAGTCAGCTCCTCACTGACGCTCGACCTACCTCAGTTGACTGACGGCCCTTCTCAGCACATTTACATCTCAGAATTAAAGCTGATGGATACCCAAAATGTATAGCATGCATGAGGGACATACTTCTGAGCTAGTTGCTTTTGATCCTTTTCGTTACCTCAGAAATGTCATCTTCCAGTCACTGGTAAAATACCCGACTTCAGCCTCGGTGAGTAGCAGCCTCGCCCCCAAACCATCACCTCCCAGTTGGGGCATCAGGTAGCATGTACACACACAGCAGAGCCCTCCGACCCCACAGGGACCCCCATCTGCCTTTCTGGCTGGCTGCAGAGCATGTTTTTCTGGGTTGGGGTGGCTAGATTTGGGGGACAGCTGGTACTGGGACCGTGGTTAGAAGTGTTCCCACATTGACCTGGGTACATGTCACGTCTGTGGGTACATCCCCTCTTCCGCCTATAGCACCCACTGTTGAGGGAGTGATCCACGGCTTGGGAGGTGCCCTGGGCTTCCCTCTCCTCCCCAGGCCACTGCTGCTGACCTTGGGTCATGGGTAGGGACGGCTGTCCGTGAACAGGGTGTGAGGGGACCTCCCATTGAACAGGGACTTGGAGGCTCTGTCTGCTTCTCCCCACGAAAGGATCAGCAGATGCTTTGTGTCCTCCAGGTGTTGTGATTCACATAGTGCGGTTCTTCTCCCCAGTTCCTGTATGGCTGCTTTTCACGTATAGAAGCCACCGCCGCTTTATTTACTTCCCTAAATCATCATGTTTCTTTGTTTTGATAACCTTATTTTTTTCTGTTCTTCTTCAATGTTGGGTCAACCTCCCGCTGTTGTCAAGGCATGAAGAGGGCTGAAAACTTTTTTTTTCTAAAATGTCCCTGTTTTATTAGTGTTTGGAAGTGGAATTCTGATATTCGTAGGCACAATCCCTGGTATCTGGGACCCCTTAAGTGGCTTGGGGGACTTAAAACACTGGGATTCTGAACAGATTTTGATTGGAAAATGAGATTTCTAGTTTCATCTAGCTTTGAGAATTAGAATGCAAAACCCTAACCACCTATACACCCAGATTCAGATGATTTGGTAAAGCAATGTGATGCAGATAGAAGTATTTCTCCTATAAGTTCACGGGCAAGCCACACAGATGGTTCACCTGCTTGTGAAATGGAACAAGGAGAACACGGATTGTCACGAGGATAACTAGAGGCGTGGGCTCCAGAGACACACTTCCGAAGTCCTAAGTGGAAACCAGTTTCCTATAATAAATAATGTGGGGGATACTAGGACCCAGGAATGTTTTGTAGAAATGTAAATCCTTGGGTGTGCACAGTTACGGATTTTATCAGTTATGTGAGCCATTTTTAATCTATTTCAGAGTTGTCATTGGCAATAAAATATGGTTGGGGACAAATCAGACCTGGTACATCTGAACCAAGGTTCTCTCCCCCAGTTAGAGGGAAATCCAAAACATGTACTGATGAAGGATGATGTAGCTCGACAACTCTTGATGCTCTCCATACGACTGGAATTTCCTTGGTGCTCAGTGATACTCTTGGTATTTCAGACTTTTACTTTTCACAAGCTTAAAAAAACCCTGGTTAACTTCAGAAAATTAGGTCAGGGAGAGGTCTCACGTGTACACAGACTTGAACGATGGAGATGAAACTGCCGGTAGTGCCCAGTGCCCCCCCTTAGTCGTGCTGCAGCCGCTGGAAGTTTCCAGCAGGATTGGCCTCCCTCCACCTGCCCTCCAGTGAACTTCATGTGACCTTGGGGAGCTGTGGGTCTACTCTGATGTCTAAAGACAGATGCTATGGGGCAGTCCCTTTGGTGGTATCTGTTCTAGAGTCCACGGTTCTCTCTGACGATGCCACCGTAACCCCATACGGCACATGAGTTTCAGGGGCATTTGCATTAAGTTGTAGCATTCTTGATTTGAAGTGTGACGATGCGTCCCCGTGCACATAGCTATATTTGCTTCCGCAAACCAAAGAAGTTTTGCTGAAATGAAGGCTGGGCCCTCTTCTAGTGCCAAGAACCTGGAGAAGTTCAGCCAGAAGCACGCAAAGGTAACTGCTGCAGAGCCCCAACTCTGGTCTGCACAGGGCCAGCAGCCTTGGGGTTTTCTGCGCAATGGGACCCTTTGGGACAAGGGATGGACGGAAGGGTCAGTGGGCTCTCCTAACATGTCCCTAGCCCCCTAGGTGGGTTGGGTGAACTAGTAGACAATTTGGGTACAAATGATGCTGGTTAAAATCTCACCTTATTAAAACTATGGTCATGCCTGTTAACCAGTTTGAGAGAGTGCAGGAAAGCAGCTGCTCCACTCCCAAGTGAGTCTCGGGCCCGGCATCCGGTCCTGCACGCACAGTGGGCCGCTCACCAGATCCCAGTCGTGTAGTCGAGAGGAGGCACCGGTCTCCCCACATGGCCTCAATTCCATTCTGTCTGAGTGGTTCATGTGGTGGAAGGACAATCTGACCGGTTCTTTCATAGATTACCCATCCAGCCTGAATCAGGCTTTGGGTTCATTTTCAAAATACAATGTGTGAAACTATTACAATGAGGAAGGGTGACTTGCTTCCCCAGGTATATACTTGTTTTTTGTTTTGGGGTTTTTTCCCCCTTTTTTACAAGTGGAGAGTTCTGTGTGTCTCCATTAAGGTGTAAGTCACTCAAATATTGAACATCAGGAAGAAAAAAGCCTAGAAAAGCTTTGTGGAGTCCAAGCCATGACGATTTGCCTGGGGATCTTCATAAAGACGCCCTTAAGATTGATGTCTAGTCTGAAGAGCATCAGGAATGTAGCTTTTGCTTTTTTGAGTGTTAATTTGGGAATTATACATGTTTTCTGATACAAAAGCAAATTGGTATTTGGTTATGTTTCCAGGAAAACTCACTTTAAAATATTCAAGCAACGGCACAAAAAGCAAAATGGTTTTCTCTTGCTACTGTTAATTTGACTTTTCACACCAGGAGAAATCTTGCCAGTCAGCATGGAAGTGGGTAACTTCGCTGTGCACGTGTCCCGCTGAGCTGGGTGTAGAACTGCCGCCCCAGCCCCAGAACGCACGGCACGGCGCCCCACTGTGTGCCCTCTGAGCCCCGGCCTTGCCTTTCCTGCGGTGGAGACCGTGGGGCAGTGTCTGCATTTAGGACCCCCTGGGAGTGGGGGGCACATGGAGGTCGCTGGCGGCGGGAATCGGGCCGAGTTTTGGAGCCCGTGGGGAGGGAACACGTGTGGGGTCTCAGTTGGGACCTTTGGGGACTCACCTGCACCGTGGATACACCCATACCTGAACCCTTGTCACACCAATTCACTGTTCTTTTTTCGGCTATTCCAGCCAGTCACTGAGTGAGCCCGAGACCAGTGTGACCCATCTGGGGATTTTTAGGGTAAACTGGTACTAGTTTGGGCAGGACCAGAGCACAGAAGGTTTAGAGCAATTTGCCGTTGCCCTGAGGGTTTCTCACCGGACCCTGTAAAGGGCCGTCTCTGGACGTGGGTGTCTGGGGCTGCTGGGCTGTGCGAGCTGTAACCTCACCTGGGCAGCTGCCGCTTCCTCGGGGGGGAGACCTGGGCTCCCGGCTCCGCGGAGGCCCGCCAGTGCCACCCAGTGGCCAACGATGCTGCAGCACCACAACCGCCTGGCCCTGGGACAAGGCCCCAGTCTCGTGCTCCTTGGGAAGTGGCCGATTAGAGTGCATACACATGAACCTGCGCTCTGGGCTAGGCTTCACCCAAAACAGCTCGTCTCTGTTACAGACAGGCGGCCAGATCCAGCAGAAACCGCTCCATGTGGGGCAGTGGCCTGACCCACAGGGGCAGCTTTTCGTCCTGTAGCTGCTGAGGTCCCAGCAAGTTAAGTCCTGCCTGACCTGGTGCTCAGGCGTCACTGGCCTTCCCCACAAGCAGGCCCCAGAGTGTGGGAGCTGAAGGAGGCTTTGCAGCCGGACTGGCTTAGGCTCAGCTCCCGGCAGGCTGTCTCAGCACCATGGGCAGGTTCTGGGGGCGTTCGGGCACCTCCCCTCTGCTGACCAGAGGGGTCCCGCGGTGCCTGGGGGCATCAACCATTTCCTGAAGACACCCTTGTGTGCTTTTCTAGACTGGTTACACGATTACTCCTTGCCCTTGTGTGAATTTATACACGGTGTAATACGTTCAGTCAATTCAGAGGAGGAATTTGCGAACTCAATGTCCACTCTTCTCAGAAATACTAGTGTTTCACTGAGCGGACGTTGCAGTGCTCCACCAACCGGTCACTGGCAGCAGCTAACACAACTGGTTTGCGATGGGACCAAATGCAGCTTGTGTCTGCAGCACTTGCCGGGTTGGGCCTTTGGCACATTTGACACATTTCAAAGTAGAGGAGGGTCATGTCCCAACTTGCTGGTGGAGTCCATCAGTCTCAGAGCATTGTGCTAATAATTTGCTTATTTGCCTAATTGTGCCTATTTATGTACTTCCCAACGTGCAGGTAAGGGATAACAGAAGTTGACTATAACTAGTAGCAATTAGTTCTATAAGATAGCAACGTGATGGTCAAGGAAAGCCATCCTGTACTTTTTAAATAGATTGTGTTTATTTACCATTAAACCATTCGTGGATAAAACATCACTTCAGTCACGTATTTTGGGAATGTCCTAAAAATAATCTTCACTTGGCTTTTTGCTGAATGGGGAAATACTGGTTAGACCAGTGGCAGTATTGATCTTAGATTCTGATCGGGACACCTTGCAGTAAGTGCTTTTAAAGTTAAATTTTTCATCTGCAGCCACTTAAATGTCTGGTGTCGTGGACACAGGTGTCTTGTACATGACCAGCCTCACTGGGGTTTCTGAAGTGCCTTAGGCTGGCTTTTTAAGTGTGCTCTTAAAGTACACTCAGCAGAGTTGGTCTTCAAGAAGGGCAGGGACTGAACTGGTTCTGGGCCTCACTTTTCACAGTGGCTGCTCGAGGTCCGCGTGCCGTGGGCCTTGCCATCCTGGCGCCTTTTCCCTGCTGTGCCACCTATCCCTCCCAGCCCCGGCTTCTTCAAGAAAAGGGACTGCCATCTGTTTGATTTAACCCCAAACTAGCCATCCCCCAGGCAAGGTGGACCTTGCAGCCAAATCTGAGCTGGTAAAAAGTGGTTTCTAAATGCTGGGGTATGGTACCGTAGCCCAAGGCTTAAACACGCAACATGACGAGGTACTCGGGGGGAACCTGTTTGCCGCGGTCCTGCCGCGTGCCTATTGTTTATTCTGTGAGACGTCCTCATTGCTTTGTCACATGCTTTCTTTGAAACACCAGCTCCCAGGGACACGGGACGTTGAGAGGTGTGGCCCCTGGTGACCATGGGCACGGGTGATGGGGAGCAGAGTGGATGTGGTGCAGGAGCCAGCTGCTCCGGGGGTGGAGGGCCTGAGGCTGCCGGCCAGGCCCAGGTTCCGGAGGACAGGCCACCTTGGGCAGGGGCGGGCGGGACGCATGAAGTCGGAGGGCTTTGTGGGCTGAAGATTCAGGATTTAAAGTCCTAATTGACGCCTGGTAGCAAAGTACTCAGAGCACTGTCCCTAGGTGGGATCCATGTGGGAGTGCCGTTGTTGGAAACTTCGTAAAATGAGGAAGTTGTGTTTCTCCTGAAAGTGGGGAAAAGTTGAGGTGCCAGGGCCTTTAGCTCCCATTGCAGCGCTGGCCTCCCCAGCTGCTCGAGGAGGGACGACCTTGAGCAGGGGCTCTGGCCCTCTGCCAAGATGGCCAAGGAACCATGGTGGCCTCGGGGACACTGTTCATTGGGTTGGGCTTCTGTGGGTAGGATCTCCTCTTTTCCCTCAGATTTGAGGCCTTCTCCCTCGTTCGTTTGAACAGTGACCGGTGACTGAGTGAATGATTTTTAATCCCTGGGAAAACCTGGAAGATCGCTGGAGCATGTGTTGAAGCTCCTTGTTTTGGTGTTTGGGAGGCTCCCCAGTACAGAGTCTGAGAGAAGCCTGTACTGGGGGACAGAGTTCGTCCGGGGGTCCTTCCGGTGACTTGACTGCCACCCTGGACGCGTCCCCACGGGGTGTCCTGGCCTGCTTACTGTGCCCGCTGTTTGGTTCACTCTGTCCCTCTGCAGGGTGTAGAGCCGTGGCCGTCTTTGGCCTTGCTGTGTGCACAGATGCCATGGCTCCCTGGCCGGCTCTGCCCCTGGAGGCCCCGCTGGCCCTGGGGCCAAGGGGCCGCAGCACTGGCCCCCAGCCGTTGTCTTGCTCGCCCGAGACCTTGATGGAGATGGTCTGATACAGTGTGGGTATAATTAGTCCTTTACATCCTCTCTCTGGAGAAAAAGTACCAGCATCACAAAGATTTTTGTGCAGGTTGAGGGGTTTTGACTTACGTAGCTTTCTACTGCAGTCCTTGTTTAGACCAAAAACGCTAATTTATTGTTCTACCCAAAATGGGGTCCAAGCAGAGGGCTGTCCTTGGGGCCGCCAGTCACACAGCCTCTCTGAGTGTCAAGTGACTGACCTTCCCTGTGCTGCAAATCCCCATCTGCTTTCCCTCTTTATCCACGTCCTCAATTCCACTGGACTTTGATCCAGACAGCAAAGAGCACCTGCATGCTGCCCCAGGCCCTGTGGTCCGTCCTCCCGAAGCCCCAAGAATGGGCAGGGGGCAGCTGAACGTCCATTTAAGGGGAATGTGTCTGTCTGACCTGTCCTGAGATTTCCTCAATTCGTGTTTACAAAAACTGACACTTGAAATCTTTATTAAAGAAAGTGCTCTTCCACGTCATTTTATTGATGCGCAGTTTGCCCTTCGGCTTTTAAGCTGTGTTCATGATTTAAATTAAGCTTGTCGTGACTAGGGTTTGTTGCTTGAAGTAAAAGGTTTAACATAATAATCTATAGCAAAGCATGTTCTTCTGAAATAAGGTGTGGTCACGGTCATCCATATTGGTGGCAGCCCTTCATTGTAGCACTTTTTTCCTGGACTTAATCGTTTTAAGTTGCTCTCCCACAGTAACGTGGCCTCGCTAAGCGTGTGCGCATCTTTGTTGCAGCCATGAAGGAGGACAGGCGGGCGGAGGAGAGGACCACGGCTCCTAAGAAGACGGCCCCTGCGGGCCCCTCGGCAGGCAGCAGACAACCTCTGCCCAGAAACCTCCTTCCAAAGAAGTCTCCAGCCTTCGCAAACGCGGCGGCAGCCAAAGCGGCCATCGAGAAGTCGCCCTCGGGTTTCAAGGGCCCTGGACCCAAGCGGCCCTGGCTCTCGGCCACCCCCTCGGCCGGCGCTCCTGCCGCCAAGCGAGCGGCGCTGGCGCCTGGGGCTGCCGCAGCTGCTTCCAAAAAGCTACCCAGCTCGGCCGCGTTGGCGGGGGCCATCCGGAAGCCAGCGGCTGCCTCTGTGCCCTTGGCTTCTCCAGCCCCAGGACGCCTGGGGGCCTCGAACCCCGCCCTGTCGCAGCCAAATTCGCAAATTCGGCAAAATATCAGACGCTCCTTGAAGGAGATTTTGTGGAAAAGGTGGGCTGTTCTCCTTGATTTCTTAAAGTGGTTGAGTGTGATCATTTTGTGACTGTCCCGCTTTAAGGCCCTGGGCGCAGTGGTTCATGTGGCCTGTTCTTGTTCCTTCTAGAGTCAACGACAGTGATGACTTAATCATGACAGAAAGTGAAGTAGGAAAAATCGCCCTCCACATTGAGAAGGAGATGTTTAACCTGTTCCAAGTCACAGATAACCGCTACAAGAGCAAATACCGCAGCATCATGTTCAACCTCAAGGACCCCAAAAACCAGGTGTGTGCAGACGGCCCAGAGCAGGGCTTGCCGGCTCTCGGGGTCTCCCAGGCACACCTCACAGCGTTCATCGGGACACGGCATCTGGAAGTTCTCGTCCTTGCAGTGCAAGCCAGAGGGCCGCCGTCACACCTTCCCTGGGCTCGGGGTGCGGGTTCGCACACACACTCTCAGGCCCGGCCTGGTCTCGCCAGCTGCTTCTCTCCTAAACATGGCTGTGAAGTTACGTTCGTAACATTTCCTTGGCTCCAAAGTAACATCCAGATTCTTAAGCGTATGAGTATCTCTGTATTTGGGCTTCAGACAGCCTTTTCGGCCTTCTTACCATCCCCTCGTTGAGCGAGCCCCCCGATCGGGGCTTCCTTAGAGCAACGATGAGTGGTCTTGAACATGCCCTGCGGTGCTCCCTACTTGGGCAGGTGCTGTGTGCTCGCATGGTGGGAGGGCCTGAGTCCTCCCAGCAGCCGTGGGTGGGCAGTGCGCCTCCAGTGGGGTTGAAAGGAGAGTTCCTGGGAAAGCATTAGCCACTTGCCCGGTGTGGGTCCCCTGCCTCTCGCCCTCCGGGGCTCGCCATCTTCGGGCCTCCTGTCCGATGGCCTCACGAACTCTTCCATGTGCTGCGAAGCAGAGTCTCACTTCCTGTCTCATCATGGTAACCTCGTGGAAGAAGCTATTTCTTGCTACCTTTATTCCTAACTCTGTACCTTTTTGAGTTGATTCTCTCTGAGGTCTTTTTGGCAGAGTCGGTGCGGCGTGGTGCACGAGGGCAGCTGGCCGACTCGTGCTGGCGGTGTCTGGCCCCTGCTGGGCTCGGTCCTGTGCGTCAGGCTTCCGTCCGCTGCCGCTGGGCTTCTGGTGGAGGCTTCTCACGCTGCTGTGGTTTTCTTGTATTCTCTCTGGTGTCTTAGAGGCAGACACCCAAGTGTTTCTGAGCAAGCGAACTAAAGATGTGTGTTTATAGGGGCTCTTCCATCGTGTTCTGCGTGAGGAAATCTCTTTGGCAAAACTTGTGAGAATGAAGCCGGAAGAGCTGGTGTCCAAAGAGCTGTCCACGTGGAGGGAGCGGCCAACCAAGCCCGTGAGTGCCGTGGGGGGTGGCGCTCGGTGCTGGGCCTTCTGGGTCTCCAGGGCGTCAGCTGAAGGGCGAGGCACGAGCAAGGCCCCCTGAACAAGGTTTCATGCTCTGTGCCCTTTTCGTCTCAGGTGATGGAGTCCAGAAATAAGCTGCACAGTGAGAACAAGAAGACCGCCACTAAACAGGACCCTGTGCCCGACATGGAGGACTCTCCACCCGTGTCCGACTCCGACGTAAGCCTTGGGGACTTGGGGAACGAACGAGAATGGAATGAAAGTAATCTTCCCAGCGTACTTGGGTCTCTGAGTTATCGGGCAGGACCCTGAGCTTGTGACAAGCGCTGTACGCAGCGGCCGCCCTCCTCGTCTTTGTGCCAGTGGCTGTTCCTAGCCTGGCAGCTTCTGTGCTGTTGCCGTGGAGACGGAGGGACGCGTGACCTGCTCAGCTGTCCCCTCTTCGCCCTGCAGGAGCAGCAGGAGTTGGTGCGGGCCATGCCGGAGAAGAGCACCGCACCCCTCCTGGACGTCTTCAGCAGCATGCTGAAGGACACCACGGGTCAGCACCGGGCTCATCTGTTTGACCTCAACTGCAAAATCTGCACAGGTGAGCGCAGTCTGGGGCACGAACCTTCGGAGCTGAGGCTTCGTTTCCTTTTGCCTCAGTCACCGATCCTCCGAATCGTGATCGTCCTTTCTGAAGTGCATGGCGTTAGTCTCTATAATGTTGCTTCTGGGGCGCCTGGGTGGTTCGGTCGGTTCAGCGTCTGCCTTCGACTCAGGTCGTGGTCGCGGGGTCCCGGGATCGAGCCCCGCATCGGGCTCCCTGCTCCGCGGGAAGCCTGCTTCTCCCTCTGCCTCTCCCTCCGCTTCTGCTCGCTCTCCCTCGCTTGCTCACTTTCTCAAGTAAATAAAATCTTAAAATGTTGCATTTTCTTATTCTTATAAGAAATTATCTACTGGGGGGCAAGCTGTGCTCTTGAATGTGTGGATTTCTCAGGAAGGCCTTCCTCATGTTCTTCAGGTCAGGTTCCCTCATCAGAAGATGAGCCACCTCCAAAAAAACAAAAGTTGTCAGTTTCTCAGAAGGAAGAGTCAAACTCCAAGCACGAGACCTCTCTCTCTGAGCCAGTTCTTAGCTCAGCTGACGAAGCGATACCAGAAACTCTGCCCGAAAAGGCCTCTGAGCCAGACCTAGAAAGTGCTTCTCACACGCACCCGGAGAGAAAGTATTTCCCCGTGCCGCCAGGAGACAGCCACCCAGAATCCTCCGCCCTGGAAGGCCCCTCCTGCCCAGCGACATGTGGGGGCCCGGTGCTCACCACGGTCACGGTGTCCGGCCGAGACCCCAGGACTGCGTCTAGCGGGTCGTGTACAGTCACGGCCCCTGCAGCAGCCCGCCCAGACGGTGCCCACCCAGCGGAACCCCGACAAGACGTCCTGAAGCCCACCGTGACCTCGGTGACGGTGCCCAAGTCCATACTAGCTAAGCCGTCCTCGTCCCCTGAGCCCAGATACCTCGTGCCGGTGGCGCCGCCGCGCGTCAGGTGCGGTACATGTGCCACACGAACAGGCCGTGGGTTCCATTTCCCGTGGATCAGCCGAAGGAACGGGCGGTGGGGGGGTCCTGTCGTTCAGCTCCGAGCCACCCGGAGTACAGCTGCCCTCTGATAGTTTGCAGGGGCATGAGGAGGCCTGGCTTTAGCATGCCTGGTCCTTATTTTAAACACGCATCTTGAAAACTGAAATGTGGTCTTATGGTCATTCAGGTTTGTTGCCTGTTCAGTTTATTTTTTCTTGACCAGAATGTCCATGGCATTATGGTTAAAGCAGCTGATTTGAAAAAGCTACCAAAACTTGCAGGAATTTAGTCTTGCCTTTATAATTCCATAAAATCTCTGTACTTTGGAAATTGAGCAGAGAGAAAGATTGATCTGTTTTCTCTGGTTTTGTTTTACAGCCTCTCCGAGTCAAGGTCCCCTCCAGAAGGAGATACAACCCTCTTTTTGTCTCGACTCAGCACCATTTGGAAAGGATTTATTAACATGCAGAGTGTAGCGAAATTTGTCACTAAGGCGTATCCCGTGTCGGGGTGCTGTGACTATCTCAGTGAGGTTAGAGCTGAGAGTGAGAGCGTGTGTGTGTGCGCGTGCGTCTTCCTTAGCTAGCTGTTCTACCCAGTGTCGGGGTCAGGTGTGTGGCAGCCTTCCAGCAGAGGGTCCGGATGCATGCGCGCTCTGAAGGCACCGTAGAACCTGCTATCATGAGTCAGCAGGTTAAGCGGTTTGGACACTGGTAGAAATTCAGATGAGAAGTGTCCCAACATTTATGAAAAAGCTTGGGTCGTTTTCCTCCTCCCTCTGTTCAGCGAGGGCATTGAGCCAGTGTGTGTGCATTGCTGGCTGAAGGCGGGGCAAGGCACGTGTGACTGTCTTGGTGTGGACACACCACAGCTCTTCACTGTCCCAAAATCAGCGTGAACAGCACTAGTACGCACAACCTTAGCGAGCAGAAGTAAGTCGCTTCCGGATCGTGTCCGAGTCCTTGCTTTGCGTACACATTCGCAACAGATAACCTAGAAATGTTCTGCAAAACATATTCCCGTTTGGCAGAAGGCCATCATGCTGTGCTCATGCCTGGGGACCCGTAATCCTGGATGCTAACCAACCAATATTTAGTGCTAGTGTTAACCATTTTCTGTGGAGGAGTTGTGGTCTTCTTGAATCTCGGGTAGCTTGGTGCCTTGAAATTACTACGTCAGTCTAAAGTGCTGCAGTTTTACTGGTCATTTACCCAAAGTACGTTTTGTTTAGGACCTGCCGGACACGATTCACATTGGTGGAAGGATCACACCCAGAACAGTTTGGGATTATGTCGGCAAACTCAAATCTTCTGTGTCTAAGGTACCTGCCATAGTCTAATCTCTGCACCCGTGGAGGAAGGCGTTTGTGTAAATGCAAGTCTTTCTTGATGGGTTAGTACTTGCCACGTCAGCCTATAAGTTATTAAGTGTTGCCAGGTAAATGTTTAAAATGACATTGACAGCGGGATAACTGTGTGTTTGGGTAACACGGTAATGGCAGGTTTATTACAATTTACATCAATGTGTGTGCGGTTCAGGGTCGGTGAGAAACACAGGCACCATGTCTCCCCATTGTTTCTGTGACTGAGGGAGCTGGCAGGGGCCGGAAGGTGACCTGGCTCCCGCAAGGCCCGGGCCCTGGGTCTGGAGGCTCTGAGCCCCGGAGTTGCAGCCACAGCTGGGCATGCGTGCATGGGGAAGGGCTGCGGTTTTCCTCAGGCGCACGTGGGGCTCAGACCCTCTGGTCTCGTTGAGCCTTCCCGTTACGGAGCCGCACTCGGCTCTTGTGTAGGTCACGCAGCCAGGTGATCGGGACCACTGTCCTCACAGTCCGCGTCAGACTCTGCTCTAGGCCAGCACCGCAGCGGATGACATGTGGTCCAGGGACACACAGGAAGGGCTGTTTCGGGAATAGCGGGGCTAGGAGTAGAAGTGGTCTTCAGGAGATTGCCGCCGAAACCAAGGTTTGAGTCCAGCAGCCCGATGCTGGGGCCCCTGCTGTCCTTCCCACTCCATCAGCCTGATGCGCCGGGTGACGGCAGGACTGTGGGGACCGGGCCGAGAAGCGCTCGTTTCTCTCGTTTCAGACGGCCTTTGAGGTTTAGGTGGAAGCTGAGCGGGATGCCTGCTCCGAGCAGCCGCGGGCCAACGCTCTCTCGCCCTGTCTCTGTGCTGCAGGAGCTGTGTTTGATCCGATTCCACCCCGCGACCGAGGAGGAGGAGGTGGCCTATATCTCTCTCTACTCCTATTTCAGCAGCCGTGGCCGCTTTGGCGTTGTAGCTAATAACAGCAGGCACGTCAAGGACCTCTACCTGATCCCACTGAGTGCTAAGGACCCCATTCCATCCAAACTCTTGCCCTTTGAGGGACCAGGTAAGCGCCAACTTTGTGAGTGGTGACTGTGCACACCTGACCCCACACGTCCCTTTCCTGCCAACACCACGCGGGCAGATCTGCCACCTCACCCAGACCGTGGCTTTCTAGCAGCAGGAACGAGGAGTGCAGATGGAGCCCCGTTTAGCTCTAGAGCTCGGCTTCTGGGATACCGGAGGGCGGCGCTAGAAATGCCCTTACTGTTGGCATGAATTGTCTTAGAAAAGTGACATGAAGAGGGGAAAATCCCACAGCGTCCAGCCAGCTGGTCATGGCCTCAGGTCAGTGGAGGCCAGAAAAGGGCCGGACAGGAAGGTGATCCTCACAGCGGGCTTGGGGGATGCTTGTGCTTGCCCTGCAGCTCCGGGGTGGGCAGATGCCAGGCAAGAGATACAGGAAAGCTATTCTGTGTTTGTTCATTCCTTAGAAAGCGGTGCTTTTAGAAGATTATTTACAAATTCTTTAAAAAAAAAAAAACACTCAGATGTGTCAAGGGGTTGAGGGTGATTCCAAAGGGGACATGGTGTGTGAGGGGCCCACTCCTGTTAAGCCCTGAGAAGTTCACGTGACTGAGTACGCAGCTGGCAGAAGATGCCCACATTGAAGTGTCTCCTTGGTCATGAAGTCCCCGAAGGACGGAGACACCGGAGAACGCACGGTGAACGCTCCCGAGGTGCTTTGTTGTTCTAGAGCCACGGCTGAACGCCAGGCCCTTGCTGGCGCTGCCTAGACCTGGCACCTCTGTGGCCCTGGCCCTGTCGCCAGTCCCGGCCAGTGTTCCCGCCGCAGCCGCATGCCGTACTCACTGCACCTAAACCGCAGCTGGGCCCAGCAGGGCTGCTCGGGCCAGGGCGCGCCACCCCCACGCACGTCCGGGTCCCAACTGGAGTGTGTTCTTAGCGCTTGAGCCGGGCTCGGTTGGTCCCTACGTGTCAGAAGCCGGCCCGCAGTGCTGTGGGCTGGTATCCGTAACTGGGGGGGGGTAGATAGCTGCCAGCACACTCCAGCGAGTCACCTTAATGCTGAGTACAGTTTAAAAGGAAAGGACTTGAGGGGGTCCTCTCGCGAACCCTTGGGGTGAAGAGACGCCCCCTAGCGGGTGGCAGAAAGAACCTTGCTGGAGGTTCTTGGCGAGCAGCTGTGTGCAGCGTGCTGGCCCGCTCCCCGGATGACCGTCCTGAGTCCCCGAGGGTGAAGAGGAAGAAGCTGGCCTCCCAGGCCCTGTGAAGAGCCTCCAGTCAGTCACCAGCATAGAAGCTCGTAAGGAGGATGTAGCGTAAGCAGAAGCGTAGGGTTCCCTGGTAACACAGACACTGGGTGTTCACAGAGCCGCGGCTGAGATCCGCAGCCTCCCTGAAGCCGGGCTAAAGCTCCTCCCGCCGCCCCAGCTGCGAGGTCCGCAGGGGGTGAGCTTCCCGGAGACGTCACTGTTGGGAGCAAGCGGAGGCCTGTGTGGAGGTCCCGCTGGGTCAGGGCTGCAGGGAGCTGGGCTTGATGCGGAGGCAGGAGCAGGCTCCCTGCAGTGGACAGGTGAGGAGACCCTCCAGCAGAGCCGCGGCGGGGGGAGCCCAGCTGGCAGAGGGGCGGGGGTCGCAAGGGACACTTCCAGGGTGACACAGGGACAAGGAGGGCGGTGGGGTGGGTGGCACGCGCCAGATCCGCTAAGCGTGATGGCCACTGACCACCCGGACACGCTCGGTGACCGGCCACCTGCACTCCTGAAGCTCCAACACCACCCGAAGGGCTACCCGGACGACCCACAGACTTCCATCCACAGTAAATACAGGACAGGAGGGAGGGCTTTAGAAACGTAGTCATCAGTGAAATTGTGCTCATAAGCTTTTGAAGATTTTTTGTAATTTAAGGGACTTGTAGGTTTAACTGTATTTAGCATATATTTTTTTATTCTTCTGATACCCCTATTGCCATCATGACCTGTGTGTATTTTATACACTTTCCTAGTAAACAACCTGGAGCCCCGGCCAGGTTCTCTGCCTGACCTGCGTCACGTACCCATAGCGTGACTTGGCGCTCTTTAGATCCAACTGGCCGTGTGTCCTGGTTTCGTGGTGTGTGCCGCGTGTGAAAGGCTGGGCATGGGTGTGTGTCTCCCGTCGTGGAGGTCCCTGTCCTCGCAGTCAGTCTCTGCGTGGCACCCCCGTGAAAGCATGGCGTCCCTCAGCAGAACAGCCGGCGAGCACTGCCCAAGCCTGATGGGGGCGCCCTTGACTCCCACCACAGCCCACTCTCCCGGGGAGTCCCCTGCGCTGCCCACAGTTGTTGCTTGCCTGAGGTCGCACACCCCGTAGTCGCTCGTGCCCGGGTCTGCACCTCCCCCGTCTGTCACGCTCGGTCTCTGCGCAGCACCCGAAGCGCAGGCCTCGGCGGACACGGGACTCCGGCTCCGGCAAGCCACCGGTCTGGGTGAGGGGCCTGCTGTGTGAGCAGGAGGCGGGGAGGGTGTTGCAGAAGGGCGTGACCGGCTCTCCCTGAAGCTCGGTTGGTGGAGAAAAGCTACAGGTGCCCTCACCTCCTGGACTCGCGGGCCCCGTAGATGTCGTCCATGTGGGATTCTCCCCAGACTCCTGCTGTCCACACTTGAGAAGCAGGACACAGAAGGCTCCTAACCGGGGGACTCCGCATGCGCCTGCCCCTCGGCCAGTGCTGAGTGTTTCCCCAGCGTCGGGCTCCTGACAGTAAACATGGAGCGTGTGTCCACACGTGGCCGCTCCTCGGCCCACACACCAGGTGTCCACGCAGCGTGTCAGGACACACCCAGAGCACGCTCAGCTTCTCTGAGGACGTTTTCGTCCGTGTGAATTTGTAGGATTTGTCCATTAGAAATACCAGGTTGTCTTGCTCTGTCCCACGTGTCATTCTTAATAACCTGACGGCACAGTTTCAGAAGACACCTGGAAAGCCCGAGTTTCTGATACAGCTGACGTTGGACGTTCATCTTACGGCCCCCTGTGACCCCGGCAGGCCGGGACCGAGGGACTCGGTAGGGCGCAGGCTCCAGCCTGGAGCACCTGTGGAGTGGTGGTGGGCTTCCAGGGTACGCACGGGGAGGGGGGTGGGGAGGGAGGGCAGGGAGTCCGCCTGCCGGGTGCTTAGTGCGGAGGGCGGTTTCCATGAACCCTGTAAACCCACGGTGCCGTCTTCTGCATTCACTCTAACTGCTTTCTAACTAGCTGGAAACTTCTGTGAGGTGCAGCCCTGCCAGGTAAGCGCTCCTCAGTTTTCCTGTGTGCGTGTGTGTGTGAGAAAGAGTCATGGCTGTGCCCACGTTCTCAAAGTCAAGTATGGTATTGAATTCAATGTACCACTTTCTTCTTCGAAATCAATAAAAATATTTCATGGAAACTGGTCACTGTTTGTTTGAATTTGAACCATTTGGTAGCTCTTGGCACCTGTTACAGGCCCACTGGGATGGAGGACGAAAGTCTCCACCTTTATTTTTTATAAGCCAACACGACCCCCCCTTTGGGCGTGTAGCCCGGACGAAGACAGACAACGCTCTCCTTTTACCTGAAACGCGCGCTGGGCCCAGTGGCTTTGTACGGGTCTTAGGGATTCAAAATTGGAAAGAGGGAGAGGCGCGTGTGTGTGCGTGTGTGTTATGCGTGTGTGCGGTGGGGGTGCAGGGTTGGGGGAGGTATGTGGTGTCTCCCCTGTATTTGCCAAGTCTCTTTCTAGGCAAGTCATACTTCAGAACTATGGCCTGTTAACTCCCACACAGTTTCTGTTTAGCAGGAGTGAAAATTTTGTTTTGATGGATTCAGACTATAAGAGTTTTCATTTTAAAAAAATAGAGTGCCAGATAGATTTGGGGGTAAGAGCATTTTGGTAGTTTTGGGTTCGGGAGTCCGCTTTCAGGTAGTTTAAAACAAAGTTTTGTCCCATGCTGTGTCAGGCTTGAGGTGCTTGGGGCGGCCCAGGGCCATGCTCCCAGCCCCTTCACCTTCCCTGGCCTCCCTGCCGCTCACACGCAGGAACACAAAACCTGGCTCGGGTCTGGTGTCAGGAAGTCCGTTGGCACACGGCGGGGCAGATGTCCCCAGTCCCTGGGTTTGCCCACTTTTTCTGTACGGGTCTGATTCCAGCCGTGGAGACTTGAGGCTCGAGACCTTCCACTGAGAACATTCGGGGATGCCTGCATACTGCCTACAACCACAGAGGCTTGTGCGACCCATGCAGTCCCCTGAAGACACATCTGCTCCGGCATTTCGGAGCGGGTGGGTGCTGACACCCTTGTTCCGAGTGATCACTCCTCTGGAAATGGAGAATGGCACCCCTAGCTGCAGCTCCTGTTGCAGTCTCCCACCCACCTAGTTGCTTGTTTTCATCGGCTTTATGAATTAACAAACTTAACATCCCTCAAAAGGGCGGTGGGTAAGTAAGCATCTCTGCTTCTAACGATGGACAGAGGGAGGAATTTTGCAAAAGCAGAGGAGCAGCCCTGTGCCCTGGGCTGGAGCCCTTGGTCTCCACGCTGCAGCCGGTGTGGCCACGGCCGCTGCTGCACCTGCTCGGACACCCTGTCCTCTCCAGGGGAGCACTTGGCAGCGGGCAGGCCTGCAGGGGGCCCTGGCTGGGAGTGGGACGTTCTGGAGGAGAGCCGGCCCTCTACTGCCTCCCCAAGTGTGGGCACCCGTTTGCTCTTGCCCAAGGTCACCCTGCCTGCCACCTGCCCTGTGGCAGCAGAGGGCAGGGTCGAGTCGGGCGCACCCTCATCTCAGTAAAGGTGGATCCTAAGGCCCGAGACAGATCAGTGAATTTTATTGTTCCACAAATGTCAGTTACTGCCAAGGTGCTAGTTACATTCCAGATATTTGTGCAACCATAACATGAACACACAATTCAGATGATAAGATCTGACTACTTCAAAACAGACGTGTGCATTTTTGTGACCACCCAGTTTAAATTTAAAATCTTGGCGAAATTCAAAACTGGAACTACGAGTCTGGAACTTCGTTAGATCACTTACAGATCTGTGCAGATGAGGTAGTTGAGAGCTGAACGCTACTTAATTAGATGCCAATGTCCAGAGAGCTCGCTGCTGTCAGAACAGATGTAAATACTGAGTAATTTAACCATCTTGCCTGTGATGACTAGGACAGCAGAGGTTGGAACCTACAGAGCGTTGCCGAGGTGAGGGTGTAGTGATTGTTTTCTCCAGTCAGCCCGTGAAACTGTCGGGGAGTTTTAGTTGGAAGGGCACACTTCACCAGACCCCAGACCAGGTCTTCCTGGGTTTAACACCGTGACTTGCCCATCACGCACAGCTTACTGACCTGAGACTTGACCCCCAGCCACAAGCCTTGACGTTGGTGCGCCAGGAGTTGGGCTTTTCCTTAAGAGGGGCACAGCCCTCTGCGTTGAGTGCAGTCGTGGGGACTTCCCCTCCACAAGGCTCCCCAGCCCTTGCTCACGCCCACCCACCCACCCACCCACGCGGCTGAGTGGCTCGCGTGTCAGGTTCCTCAGGGAGAGCCAGGCACCAGACACTCGGTCCAGAGTGGCCACGAGAGAGCCATTTCAGCAATTGATCATACCCAAAACTGGATCTGAGTAAGCAAATGTTCAGTAAATGGCTGTTAGAGTAAGAGAGATGTCATTCGAAGTTAAAATACCCTTAACTCATGTTAATTAGGGAATGAACTTGATAGATTACCTTTCACGTCTGCTGAGCAGAAACATTCGGATAGGACACTCAGGGTGGGCTGCCTGACCTTCCAGTCTCTATTCCCTCCTTTGCCAGGCTCTTCCTTTCCTGGATACACAGCACTGGGCGGGGGGTGGGGTGGGGGGGGCGGCCAGGGACAGAATGTTCTGGAAGCCGGGTCTCTAATGAAGGTGGTGTTCAGGTCCTGGTGTGTTAGGTCCATGGGCATCCCGCTCTCACACACGAGCCTGTGAAGCAGGCCCTTCCCGATGGGGGGAGGGAGGGTAGCACTAGGTTGTGTGCGCAGAGCCTCCGTCTCCCCACCGCGCTCTGGCATACCTGATTTTCCTCCTCGGGGGCTGGATGGGCCATCTTCCACCCTCGTGTGCTCCGCCTGTCAACCCAGCTCTATTGGAATTTGGGAAGATTGACAGACATTTTGGAATTATATAATGGTGTCCCAAAACAACTATTTGACTTGTGATCATCTTTAAAACCAAAAAGAATGGGAAAACTACTGATTTTCAGTAAGTGAAAGCCGTATACAGGCAGCATAAATGCCTATATACTACAGCAACAACGTATCAGGTGAATTCATACAATTTGATTTTAAGTATCTTACGCTATTGGCAAATTTTTGCATATCATTTCTCCCTAAAATTACTGTTTTGTGACTTGGGTTTTTTTGTTCCTCTTTTGGTGTTCTGGATTTATTATGAGCGTGGGGTGGAGAATCATTATTGAAATATTAACACTCCTGATGTACGATTCAGAATGGAATAATCTTTTTTTATTTAAGAAATGATTATGTTTAAGAGCTGTCCTGTGCCCAGAAACCCCAGGGTCTTCCGCGTGGCCAGTTTCCTGAACACCCTGCCCTCGTGTCTCAGCGCCGTCCTGTGCTTACAGGGACCGTGAGCACTACTTAGCTCTTGTTAACTGAGTGCCTTTCTAAACCGAGAAGAACATTTATGTTAGCCATTTCAGTCAGCACCGTCCTTCCCATTCACTGTGACTTGGACACCAGCAGCTAGTGAACTTACCTAATGGCATGTGCGGAGGTGAGCATCGTAACCAAGTTGTCGGACTGGCCCCCTGATCGAACCTTCAGCTTCATTTCTGTAGAGCAAATCCTCAGTTAAGACAGGACAGGCTCTTGCCTTTCTGATGTGTTACCAAGAGGCAAATAAAAGAACACAGCTAAGATCTTGTTGAAAAACCCTCCTAGTGCACCTTGCCTCACTCCCTGTAGGTTAGCAGATGTTGATATTTGCATAATGGCCTTCCCCACCTCCTCTCTCCTGTGGCTGCTTCAGCAGTATATCTGGTGTTTAGATCTATAACGTAAATTGTGACAATCGGGTGAATTTACGCGTGAGCTGGGCCCTGGGCTCTGTGGTCGGGGCTCCGCAGTCTTTTGCAGTAAACTCTTCAAACACTTGATTTTACTTTGCCAGTGAGTTTCTTCCACTACAACCCTCAATAGGGTTTGCATCTGAGGAACAAAGGCTGAAGTTAGGTTCTAAAATTTGCACAAATATTTTGTTTTTCAGGTCTTGAGTCACCACGTCCCAACATAATCCTTGGGTTAGTAATCTGTCAGAGAATAAAACGTCCTTCAAATGCTGGAGAATTAGAGAAGGTAGAGGAGAAGCGGATCCGCCCTCAGACCCAAGAAGAAACGGAGGTTCCAGTCTATCCCAAAGTGCCCGCGGCCCCGCAGTCTGAGAGGAAGCCCCCCAAGTCCCAGGCGGGCTCCGGGGACATGGCGGTCAGCACCACACCCCCAGGGACTCCTCCACCGCCGCCCCCGCTGCCGGAGCCTCCTGCTGCGCCAGCCTCGTCCTCTGTGTTGAAGATCCTGTCCTCGCTCAAACCGGGAGCCACGAGCAGCGTCCCCTCAGCCCCCGCAGTGGCTGTTCCGGTGGCCGCTGCCTCTGCCAATTCCTCCGCCCCGAAAACAGCCTCGCCCCTGGAGCACATCCTGCAGACCCTGTTTGGGAAGAAGAAGTCATTTGACCCCCCTGCCAGAGAGCCCATGGAGTCCGCCCCAGCCTCCCACCCAGACTCCAAAGCCAAGGCCGATGGCGGGCTGCCCGCGGCGCCTTTACTAGATCCAATTGTCCAGCAGTTCGGTCAGTTCTCAAAAGACAGAGCTCTGGAGGACGAGGAAGACGACAGACCGTATGACCCCGAAGAGGAGTACGGTCCTGAGAGAGCCTTTGACACTCAGCTTGAGCGTGGGAGGCGCCCTGATGTAGAGAAGGCCCCCGAGACCGCCGAGCGGGAGGAGGTGGCCTATGACCCAGAAGATGAGACCATTTTAGAAGAAGCCAAAGTGGCCATCGACGACCTGCCCAACAGGATGTGTGCGGACGGGAAGGGCGGCACCACGGAGAGGCCTGGTGAGCCCGCGGCCCCGGGAGCGGCCCCCTCCCTGGTGGAGCAGCAGAAGATGATAGAAGAGCTCAACAAGCAGATTGAGGAGCAGAAGAGGCAGGTGGAGGAGCAGGAAGCCGCGCTACGGCAGCAGAGGGCCGCCGTGGGGGCCTCCATGGCGCACTTCTCCGTGGCCGAGGCACTCATGTCGCCACCCCCAAAGTCCTCCCTGCCCCAGGCCGAGCTGTTTCCGCAAGAGCAGCAGGCCGCCAGCCGCCCCGCTGCGCTCCCTGGTGCCCCTCCGGCCGCCGGCCCCGGCTGCGACCCGCGGCAGAGTCGGGACCCCCGGCAGGCCCGGCGCCTGGCCGCGGATCACTGCGAGAGCGAAGCTGGCTCGAGGCCCCCCACAGCCCGGGAAGAGGGTGCAGAGACTGCCCTGCCAGCCAAGCCGGACGGCCCCAAGCACGAGCGCTCCTTGAGCCCCGTACCGCCACCGGCAGATGGCGGCCCGCCCTCGGCGGGCTCGGGCAGCATGCCCAGACCTGCCCGCAAGGTGCTGTTGCCCACGCCCC
Source organism: Mirounga angustirostris (assembly GCF_029215605.1). NCBI lineage: Eukaryota > Metazoa > Chordata > Mammalia > Carnivora > Phocidae > Mirounga > Mirounga angustirostris. The sequence continues at coordinate 137,490,245 of NW_026991718.1, read as the reverse complement.
CCAGCACCGCGTTTCAGCCTGGCTTCCCTTTGCAGAACGACGGGCAGAGTTTCCCCTCTCCTGGAGGGAGGGACCCTTTCTCAGGCCCAGCGTGTACCTCTCAGGAAAAATCGGTTGGCTCGACCCAGTACGAGGATCCGAGAAATGTTCAGTTTGCTGAAAAAGGTGACCACCCGGCAGTTGAAGCCGAAGGAGACAGAGAGCCACAGTGCAGACCCGGTGAGGGGGCTGCCACATTCCCCACAGCTGGACAGAGAGGAGGGGCCCCTCCGCCCCCATCTCAGGGCCAGCGTGACCCAGCACCACGCGCTTTTGGGACGTCGGGGCTTCATGGCCCCAGTTTCCCAGGACCAAGGGGGCCAGTCCCTCCGTTTTCAGAAGAGAATATCGTTTCTAATAGCGATGGGCCAAGGGGGCCTCCGCCAGCCAGATTCGGGGCCCAGAAGGGGCCCATCCCTTCCTTGTTCTCAGGGCCACATGGGCCCCCTCCCTACGGGGACGGCAGGGGTCCCTCCCCCTCCCACCTCGGGGGGCCCAGAGGAGCAGCACCACCCCAATTTGAAGAGCGGAAGGACCCCCACGGGGAGAAAAGGGAATTCCAGGACAGCCCATACGATGAGATGGCCGGCCCTGCCCCTCCGTTTGAGGGGCCCGAACAAGCCCAGTTCATGGGGAGTAGGAACACGGCGCCTTTCCAGTTTGGAGGCCAGAGAAGGCCTCTGCTGTCACAGTTTAAAGGGCCCCGAGGGGGTCCCCCTCCCTCCCAGTTTGGCGGTCAGAGAGGGCCCCCCCCTGGCCACTTTGTGGGCCCAAGGGGGCCGCATCCTGGTCAGTTTGAAGGACCCAGAGGCCAAGCACCAAATTTCATGCCAGGACCCAGGGGGATTCAGCCTCAGCAGTTCGAGGAGCAGAGGGTAAGCTCACCGCCGAGATTTGCCAACCCCCGGGCGCCAGCACCCCTTCCGTTTGGCGGACCCAGAGGGTCTGTGCCCTTTCCCGAGAAGAGCGAGCCCACACCCCCCCGCTTCCACTTCCAGGGCCCGCCGGCGCCGGGGCTGAAGCCGGGCCCCAGGCCGCTGCTAGAGCTGCCCAGCCACCCGCCGCCGCACCGGCCGGAGCGCTGGGAAGAGGCGCCCACACAGGGCCCTGAGGCCGATTTCCGTGAGGGCAAGGGCCACGAGTACAGAAGCCAGGCCTTCGAAGGGCGGCCGAGGGAGCGGTTTGAAGCTGGGCCCAAGGAAAAGCCTCTGGATGAGCCTGAGGCCGCGCTGCCAGAGAACCGGCCGGGCAGGGCCCTGGAGGAGCGCCGGCGGGAGCGAGGGCGGCGTTGGAGCCGGGAGCGGGACTGGGAGAGGGGCCACGAGCGGGGCCGTCACCGCGACAAGGACCCCGGGCGCGAGTGGGACCGGAGTCGGGAGCGCGGTGCAGACAGGGACCGGGGGCGGGAGCCGGAGCGGGCGGCCGAGTGGGGCCGGAGCCGGGAGCGCAGCCGAAACCGGGAGCGGGAGCGCAGGCGGGAGCGGGAGCGGTCTCGCAGCAGGGAGCGCGGCCGTGACCGGACCCGTGACCACGGCCGGGAGCGCAAGGACCGCAGCAAAAGCAAGGAGGGCGCCCGCGACCCCAAAGCGGAGGCCCCTCGGGCTGCCGCCCCCGCCGCGCAGACCTAGCAGCCGCCCGCCGACCACACGAGACCCCGCGGCTGCTCTGGCCCCAGCCGCCCGCCCGCAGCCGGCCTCCCGGAGAGCTGGCCCCAGCTGTGGTGAGCACGTGGTTTTGCAGAGAGCTGCGAACTTAGATGCAGAATAGAATATTCTGGACTTCAAAAATTACTGTAATTTTGTGTATAGTGGTTTCTTACAAAATTTCACATCTTTACAATTCTGATGCTTTTTAAAAAAAAATAAGAACTCAGTATTTCCATTTAAAATTACTGAAATGGGAAAGTGTCTACAGAAGCATATTGCTTTTTCAGATTATAAAGTTATCTTTTCCAGTAACTTGACCAGAGTAAATTTTAAGGGAATTTCCGTGGACCTTAGAGCCGTACCTTTACTGACATCTCTGTATCTCTGTTTCTGAAAAGCTGCGGCCACGCGCAGGCGGGCGGTGGCGGGGAGAAGGCCTTCCGTTCCTCCCGGGGATGGGGAGAAAGAGCTTTTACAAACGCGTTTTTCTTTTGTCACAAGGAAATGTGAATTACAAATTTCAACCAGGAAACAAAACATTTCTTAGTTTTGCTCAGTTTTCGTATATCACCTTACATGGTTTTTTTTTTCTCAAAAACAGGATTAAAAGCTACATCTGTCCGAGTAGAAACTGTTGCATTTTTTAAATAGCAATTTATTGAGAAAGGTGTAACCTTTACCAGCTTAAAGAAAGTGAGAAAAGAAGCCAATTAAGTGTACTTTAAAACGGGGGTGGGGGGTGACTTTGATTTGAATAAAATCAGGAGCATTTTTGTTTGTGAAACTCAACCATCCCCACAGTCCTTCCTGTGGCCCAGGGAAAGTGCACCCGCCCCAGACCGTCGCCCTGGCCGGTGATGCGTTTTAAAGTCTGTCATTGAAAATGGAACAGTGTTTGTGTGAAGTCTGAGACAGAAAACAGTGACAGTAGCTCTAGCTCGAGAACAACAAACCGGGACGCTGTTGACCCAAAACGGCGTCCCGCTCCTGGTCGCGTATTTTCAAGTACTTCCAAAGAGGGAAATAGAGAAAACCTTGCTAATTTATTTGACTGTACAAATACTCTTTCATAATTTTTTTATATTTTCATAAACTTACTTTTGCAAGCGTAAAATTAGAGAATTTCATTCATTCTTTGGAGTCTATTCCATTGTACATCACTACAGATTTTTCACTTCCTAGCACAAACGTTCAAATGATACCAACGAACACGGAGAACTTGGTGATTCGGTGTGACTGGTTCCAGACCAGGCGTCAGTAGGTTAAATTACATTGAAGTGGCGTCGAGTTCCAACATCTAATATGATGTGAAGGGTTTTTTACATGTAAAACAAATTTTTCTAATTTAAATACACAAATGTAAAAATCAAGTGTGTTTCTTTAGGTTTACTTGATAGAAATTTCTGTAAATTGTATTTTATATTGCAAAGTATGATATCACTGTACATTAAAACATGCAACTCCATAGGTTTTGTTACTTGAAGTAGAATAAACGTCTACAGAAGGTTTTCTGTCCCTCGTGTGCCATCGCTTTTCCCTGTTGGGACTTTGGGGCTGGACGGGGGCCCCCCACTCGGCCTCGAGTTGGGTGACCCGCCCTACCCCTCTGTCTCTTCCGTGTGTGGCTAGACGCGCCCCCCAGTGCCTGGTGCCGCTCAGGGAGCACGTGGTGGGGCGGACAGTGTGGCTGTGGCCGTGGCCGGTAGGCTGATGCGGTGCCTTCAGGCCGAGGAGAACCGACACGTGGCCACGGCTAGAGCGTAGGCACAGCATGGGCCTGGGGCTAGTCACCGCTACCCATAACTGCCCTCAACCTGTTGACCCCTTGCCCGAACTTCCCCTCCTCAGCTTGTGCACCCCTAACTCCGCTGCGTGCAGAAGCGAAGACATCCCTTCCGGCACGACAGGCCCCCGTCCCAGCGGAGCACGCAGCCAACAAAAGCCTGTGGAGCCTGCTCATTTGCAGGGCACCCTGAGGGGCCAGCCCTGACCGTGGGGGTGGGGGGCCGCTCTACGGAGCGCTGCTGGCTGCCCAGGCCCTGCAGGTCGGAAGACCCCAGCTGTGCAGGACAGACGCTAAGGAGTGCTGAGCATGGCGCCCGGCTCCCAGACTCGTGAGCCCTCAGGCCTGCAGACTGCCATCGGAGGGGTTTCCCCAAAATGTCAGGAAACTGGGCCCTACGTTAAAATCCTCAGTCCATCATCTACTCCTCAGATGCTTGGCTTTGTTTGTGTTCATCCCAAAGCCTGTCTTTCAGAGGCTCCATGAAACCTTCCTGCGGCACCAGGCAGCGCTGTCCTCACCCTGCCACCTGTCACGCCATCACCCCTCCAACCTGTGACCCCATTTAGCCAATGTTGCCCACAATCCAGGGCGCCCCGAGCTGTGTATGGCTCTCCAGAAACCCGACTAGTGAGGAGTCCAGCTTGAGGACATGGCCAGGCAGGGCAGTCCCTGGGACTCGAGCTGCGGGGCCTGGCGGGCGTGCCAGCGGCGTGGGAACCCCAGTCCTGGTGCTTCACCGGCCGGGCTGTGCTGAGTAGAGGGAGCATGAAAGGAGCCTGTTCCCAGGAAGCTGGAAGGGGCTGGCACGCTCCCCAGCTCCACCGCACCCCCGCTAGCCCAGGGACCCACCTAGAGGCAGGGCCGGGTAGGGGGCGCAGCTGCGGGGACTGTGCGGGAGGCGGAGAGAAGCACGCGTCCCTGTGGGCAAGCCCGACGGGGGCCCCTCGGAGGGGAGGCAGGGACGGCCCCGACTGCTGGGTCTCCTTGGGACAATGCGGTAGGCGCTCACCATAGGACCCTGGGGGGAAGACAGGAGCACCGAGACACCCCGTGACTGGACACCCAGCAGTAACTGCTGGTAACATTTGCCTATTTTCCCTGAATCTTCTTCCCCTCTATTTTTCTTTAACAAAATTGGGATTCTATACATTCTTGTGTCTTTTTTTCATTTGTTTTATCCTGGGCCATTCCCAAAGGCATCAAGTATTAAAAGCATTATTCATGTTTTTCGCATTGTTCGAAGGGTTCATATCCTTCTAGTTTGCAGAGAATTAATGCTCCCTGTAGGTCTGTGGGGTCCTAAGTGTCCACCCAGGAGAACAGGAAATGAAAGCAGCATATTCAGCAAACCAAGATCTGCCCCGCTGCCCCCCCAACCGCCCTGGGGGCAAAAGCCGTGGTCCGGAAATAGGCATTCCTAATGGTATTTCTGGCCCCTTTTTTCTGTGCTTGCGTTGCTGATGCTCAGGGCTGTATCACCAGGGAAATACATCTAGGAAACGCCAATGAACAGAGATTCTACAGAGTTTTGTCTTATGCCTCACGGGAACCTAGAGGCAGGCAGTCCCAAGGGGTAGAGTGGCCTCAGTGTCGCTGACAGCCCGTCCTCAGCCGGTCCCTTTGTCCTCAGGGCTGCAAGAAGGCTGCCCCCGCAGGCATCACATCATCCCCTCCCTGTTGTAGGAGGAAGCCAGCAGGAGGAATAGAGCCTCGCAGGGCATACCTGCCCCATCGGCTCCCTGTTCGCAACTTCTGGTTAGATCTTGTTGGTCGCGCTGTGTCGCACGGCCACCCCTAGCTCCAAGGGAACAAATCCGGGACTGCCGGTAAAAACAGAGGAGGGATTGAGCCACCGTAGACACACAGTGTGGGTCAGCACGGCATGTCAGGACCCTGACGCCTTCACGCACCACCAGTAGGAAGGGCAGGTGCAACCACGCCCGCCCCTGCGAGACTTGACAGTTTCTGACCAGTGACTTCAATCGCCCCACTAGACATTTCCCCCCAAAGCATGCATTAGCCACAGGGCAAGGTCACCCGCAAGGGGGCCAGAGTTGGTTCTGGGGGTACCGATCATAGCTATTGCAATGGTATGTGGCCTTCCGAAGGGCCCAGCACACACACACACACACACGTGGCCCATCAGAGGCACTAAAATGTCCTAGCAGAGGAAGGGAGTTGAGGAACGTAAGTCTGGAAGGGTTTCTCCGGGAGTCACCAGTGTTCAAAGGTTGGGAAACGGCTCTAAACAGAAGAGGATCTGTGCACACACAAAAATCTGTAAGCAGGGGCGCCTGGGTGGCTCAGTCGGTGAAGCATCTGCCTTCAGCTCAGGTCACGATCCCAGGGTCCCAAGACTGAGCTGCATGTCAGGGCTCCCTGCTCAGCAGGGAGCCTGCTTCTCCCTCTGCCCCTCCCCCTGCTTGTGCTTGCTCTGTCAAATAAATAAATTAAATCTTAAAAAAAAAAAAAAAACCATTACATTAAAAAATATATATCTGTAAGCAAATATTTACAGTGCCCAAACCAGGAGACCTCCCGAAGTCCCCTCCATCCACACGTGGCCCCGCTGCCGTCCTGGCCTCCAGATCTCAAGCAAAAGTGCCTCTGGTGATCCCCTTAACCATGCGGAAGGGGGATGCTGACCAAAGTGGCCCAGCAAGAGCCAGAGGCATCCTGCCCCGCCATCATGGCCCCCAGCACGGCCTCAGCACACCTCCCAAGCCTTTCTCACAGCACCCTTTAAACCCTATTTTCTAAACAGAGCCAATGACAAAGTCATGCCCCCACCTAACTGGATGCAGCCATCCTGAAAACGCGCGCATGCCCAGGAGGAGACAGTCCCTCCCGGTGTTCTCCGCCGGCTCACACTCGGGGTTGCAGCTTGGTGGCAGGGGTAAGGTCAGCCCCAGCTGCTGTGGTCCTCACTTCTGCAGCTGCCCACGGGCCGTTCTGCACCATCCAGTCTGCACTCCCTGGCTGGCGCTCCCCGCCTGGTGGGAGCCCCAAAGCTTCCTTCCTGATGGGCCTGAACTCCCAGCAAGCCCGCCTGGATCTCGTCCTTGAACTTTTGCACTGACCAATCACAGGACTTGGGGGTACTGCGAGGCGCCCCGGGGAATCCTCCTGCATTCCAGGCATGTCCTCGGGCCCTCTGCCCCTTGACAGGCAGGCCTGATCAGCCTGGCCAGTACAGTCTCTGTTCTTTACCCGTTGGCTCACTGGCACGAAGGGTCCCACGTGGCCAGGTGGCTGCCCCAGCCCACAGCCCAATCACTGCGTCACTGGACGGGGCTCTCTTCCCCTTGAACTGAGCTTTCTAGAACCAGAACTTGTGGGAACAGACAGCAGAGATTCAGCTCGTGGATCAGGAGAGGGAACAGTGAAAGGAGCCACCCCATTTCCACCCCTTGATTCTCAGGTCCATGAATCCCAGCTGTGCAGAAGGAGCACCATAAACAGGTTGCTGACTTAGAGCATATGCTGTACCCTGGAAGACACTGCCCAGCCCTGCAAGTTGCAGCCATCTAGCTGGTGCTGTGATCGAGTCTGCAAAAGGCTGTCAAGCACATCTATCAGAACGACCGAAATCCAGAACGCTGACACCCAAGGCTGGCGAGGATGTGAAGCAGCAGGAATTCTTCATCCACTGCTGGCGGGAGCACGAAATGGGGCAGCCCCTTGGGAAGACAGTTTGGTGGTTTCTCACAAAACTCTTGTAATACGATCCACAACCACACTCGTTGGTATTTATCCAAAGAAGTAGAAAACTCATGCCCACACAAAAACCTGCACGTGGATGTTTATGGTGGCTTTATTCATAATCGCCAAAATTCAGAAGCAACCAAGATACCCCTCGGTAGGTGATTAATAAATACACTGTGGACCATCCAGACCGCAGATATCATTCAGGGCTAAGAAGAAATGAGCTGTCAGGCCATGAGAAGACAGAGAGGAACCTTAAATGCATATCACTCAGTGAAAGAAGCCAATCAGAAAAGGCTACACACTGCATGATGCCAACTCTATGACATTCCGGAAAAAGCAAAATTATGCAAACACAAAGATCAGTGGCTTCTAGGGGGCAAGGGAGGGAGGGATGAGTAGGCAGAGCACAGACGATTTTTAAGGAAAATACTCAGTATGATATCCAACATATATGTCCTATACGTGTTTTGTTAAATTTATACCTAAGCATATTTTTGAGTGATTGCAAATGGTATTGTATTTTAACCACAATGTGCACAAGTTTGTTGCTAGCGTATAGGATACAGTGATATTTGAATGCTGTTCTTCTATTCCGTGACCTTGGTGAGTCCCTTGGTAGCTTTTTTATAGATTCCATAGGCTTTTCTACATAGATCGTCACGTTGTCTGCAAGGAAAGACAGCTACACTTCTTCTCTCTCAGTCTGGATGCCTTCCCTTCTGCTTGCTTTCTTGCGCCGAGTAGAGCCTCCCCCACAATGTTGAATACGAGTAGCGATGGTGGAGGTCTTTGCCTTTTTCCTAACCTAGGGGAAAACACTCAGTCTCGTACTGGTAATTATGATGCTGGCTGTAGTGATTTCATAGATGCCCTGTATCAGGTTGAGGAAGTTCCCTTCCATTCACGGCTTGCAGAGTTTTTACTAGAAATGGATGTTAGAGTTGGTGAACGCTTTTTTTTTTCCTTTTTGGCCTGTTAATACAGTAAATGATGTTGGTTGAAATACAGTAAATGACGTTGGTTGATTTTCAAATGTAAACAACCCTCGTGTCACTGGAATAAGATCTACTTGGTCGTGACCTATTATTCCTTTTCAGAAATCTTGTTGGATTCAATTTGTAAAGACTCTATCAAGAATTTTTGCAGGTTTGTTCATGTCAGGTATTGGTCTGTGGTTTTATATTCCTGTTACTATCTTTATGTGGTTTTGATATCAAGTCACATCGGTTTCACAGAATACATGTTTGTATAACGGTTTCACATTCGACACTTACCCTCATGACACACGGCTCACACGGATGCTGTGCTTTTTGTTCTCAATTGTGGGTCCAGGGTCACTAAACCGACCTTATGACCCACCATGGGTCTTCCCCTAGGTAATGACCTTGTGTGCCGTGCTGCCCTCCTGTCCTCGAAGGGCTAGTCCTTCCTTCAGGGTCCCTCTGAAATTTTATTTTCTGGCATGTTTGGGGTGGAGGCCTGCTACTTGCTCCCAGGAGCCACGGCCGGAGCCTTCCTCACTCCCTGCACACTAGGCTCGGCTTGAACTCTCGGTCAGGTTCTCAGCTCTGCAGGGCTGCCTCCTGAGGGGTAGGCAGAACCACTGGGAGCTACACTGACTTTAGAAAAGCATGTTTGGTATTCTGTTCACATTTTATTTAGAATGCCAACTCCAGTAAAGTCAGGTCATTCTCACATTTTACGTCTGAACAAAAGAAGGCTTGAAAACTGCTATCTGCAAGAACTCCACCCAGACAAGAAACAAAAAGACCCTGTAGGGGCCAATGGTCTTTATTTCCAGTTCGTGAAAAGCCGTGTTGGACCTAACCTCGGTTTTACTTTCTCTCTTAACCGCTGTAAACTTCACGGTGCTCCGTGATTTTGCTTTTCAAGTCGGGGTCCTTCGACCGGCTGCGCTCGCATCAGACGGGGGCTCCCTAGAAAGGTGGGTTCCGGGCCCCCCAGGCCTGACCTAGAATCTGCTCCTCAGCAAGACCCGGCGGTTCCGTGCACACTGCGGCCCGCGTCGGAGCCGTGCTCGGGGGCTACTCAGAGATTTTGCCCGTGTCATTCCATGCACTCAACGGCTTGGTCATCTCTCTTGAGACTACGTATTTCAATCGTCTCCGGCGGACTTCTGATCTGCGTGGCGATCTGCGCTCTAACTTGTTTTCTTCTGTTCGGGTTAATCCGCTGTCCTCCGTCTCGCCGAGGCCTCCGCCACTTCCCTCCGTTTTAAGAAGCGGGAGAAAAGCAAAGCGTGTTAAAGCCGCGTGCAGGGTATGACCTCGCGTTTGCTCCCGGAAAGGCCGCGGTAAGGGAGCGCTGCACGCCCGCCCGGGGGGCGCGGCTGCCGTCCGTCCGGGGACGCACCGGCCTGAGGACCCGCCACCAGGCTGCAGGCCCCCAGCTCACACGGGTACGGGGCGTAAGGCAGCGCACCCGCGAACTGCTAGGGCGCACGCGCCCGCCGGCCCCGCCCCCGACCTGCGCGCGCAGCCCGCCGCCCCGCCCCCCGACGCACACACCTGCGCGCGCAGCTCCCGTGGCGACGGCCGTCCGGGGCGGGGCGTGGCGGGGCGTGGCGGGGCGGCGGCCAGGCGGTTGGCGGGGGCGGGGGCGGGGGCGGGGGGCGGGACCGCGGCGCAGGGGGTGGGGTTTCCGTTGCGGGGCGGGGCGGCGCAGGCGCGCTGCGGGCCCAGCGGTTTCCCGCCCCCAACGTCGCCCGGCGAGGCCGCGCCGGCCCGGTGCCCGCCGGCCCCGCCGCGCGCGCCCCGCCGTTGGCTCCGGCATGTCGGGCCCCGGGCCGCGGGAGCCGCCGCAGGCGGGCGGGCCGGCGGGCCCCGAGGGCGCGGACGCGGCGCCGGGCGAGGCGGGGCTGAGCTTCACGACCACCGACCTGAGCCTGGTGGAGATGACGGAGGTGGAGTACACGCAGCTGCAGCACATCCTCTACTCGCACATGGAGGCGGCGGCGGCCGACGGCGAGCTCGACGCGCGCCTCAGCTCGGCCTTCCTGGCGGCCGCGGCGCCGGGCGCGGCGGCGGGCGGCTTCGCGGCGGCGGGGGGCGCGGCGGCGGCGGCGGCGGCGGGGGGCGGCGCGGCGCCCGCGTACCCGGTGCTGTGCCCGCCCGCGCTGGCCGACGGCGGCTTCGCGGGCGCAGCGCCCTGCCTGGGCCACGTCGACTTCCAGGAGCTGCGCATGATGCTGCTGAGCGAGGCGGGCGCCCCCGCCGCCGCCGCCGCCGCCGCCGCGCCCGCCCCCGCCGAGAAGACGCCGGGCGCCGACGGCCCCGGCCCCGGCGCGCCGCGGCCCAAGGCGCCCGACGGCGGCGGCAAGGAGAACGCGGAGGGCGCGCCCGAGGCGCGGGCCAAGTCGGCCGTGCGCGTCCGCCTGGAGGACCGCTTCAACAGCATCCCCGCCGAGCCGCCGCCCGCCCCGCGCGGCGCCGAGCCCCCCGAGCCCGGCGTGGCGCTCAACAAGTGGGTGTCCCTGCCCGCCACCTCCCGGGTGGCCGGGCGCGGGGAGGGCGCGGGTGCCCCGGGGGCAGGCCCGCGAGGCCGTGCGCTGCCGAGGCCAGCAGCCCCCGCCGCGGTGCGCACGGGGAGGTGCCGTGGGGCGGCCACCAGCCTGGCTGGGTCTGGGCGTAGACAAGGGGATCCAGGTGCAAGGGCCACCGGCCCTACTCCAGCTTGCGTTTAATAGGGACGAGGCCCAGGTGGGCCTGGGTGTAGCTGAAGCCATCCCTGGAGAAAGCCACCAGCCTCCTCTGGCCGGCATCCTCACAGGGAGCAGACCCCGTTGGGTCTGGGGCCGACTTGGAAGGGCTTGCCCTGCAAGCGCCCGCCCATGAGCAGATACTTTGGAGTCCTGAGTGCCTACCACAAAGCATGCCCTCGTGTGGGGCATACTCTGTCTGCATGTGGAAGAGAGTTCGGTTGAGATAAGCGTGCAGATGCTTCTGAGGACCAGAGCTTTTGCACCAAATTATCCACCTAAATGTCAGGAGAGGCCTGTTTCCCCCGACGTTGACTCAGGTTAGGGGTGACTCCACACGCGATGAGCCTTGGTGGAAGGAAGGAAAGTGTCCTGATGACAGAACGCAGCTTCGCCCTGCCGCCAGGATGCCAGCCCGTCAGTCATGTCTCAGAGACGAACACTGAAGAGTAGCCGCCTCTGTGCTGGGGGGGCTCCTCGCTTTCTATCCCCCCCCACCCTGTGGTTTTCCCCATTTTGCCCCTAGTCATCAGGTTTTGGAGAATGGCCAAAAAAAGTGAGAGAGATTGGTGTCAGGTGACATCCAGCCGTGTGGTCCTCTGTGAGGAAGAAGTGTGAGCTTGTCCACTGCAGCGCTGGTTGATCCTGGCTCGGTAGAGGTTTCCACGAGGAGGGGCGCTCGTCCTGCCCGATCTGAGCTGTCTAGAAGTGTTGGTGCTAGCCGGGAGGGCGTGCTGGGGATCGCAGCCTTCGGCACGCTTGCCTGCCACACAGTCTTCACGTGTCTCCGGGTCTCCTTTGTCTTGGCAGTTTGGTAACTCTTATCCGACATCCTTCCGAATTCATGAACGTCCCTCTACATCAGCAACAAAACAAATGCACGACATTGGTGAAAAATAAAACCGCGGCGGCCACCACCGCTTTACAATTTACATGCCCTCTGTTCACGGCCAACGCGTGCTCTGCTGCGGGGGGCTCGAGCCTCTCACAGACGCAGGTAAGGGAGGGACTCGTCGGGTGCTGCTCTTTTGTATTAAGTGGATTTTATTTTCGTTAGGTCTGAAGGATCTGTTTTTCTTTTATTGAGCTTAATAATCTTTGAGATCAAAAGTGTTTATGTGGTTTGGGAACGTCTTAAAATCCTCAGTGTACGTGAAGTTACTCAAATTGCATTAACACCTTTGACCTGACTTCGGTTAGAGGGCATTTGATTTGTGGGCATGCTGGTAAACTTCCTGTCACTTCATTTTTTCCAGGGTTCTGGTAACCCATGTTCTATACTCGAAGCTGCCAAGCATCAGGACATTGGATTGCCTAGAGCATTTTCTTTCTGTTACCAGCAGGAGATTGAATCCACTAAACAGACTTTGGGCGGTAGAAACAAAGCTTTGCCTGAGCAGGTTTGGATTAAAGTAGGAGGTAAGCCATAAAAGCGGAGGGAGCACTGCCCTGCTGGCTTCTTGGCCGAGGGTGGGGAGGGAGAGAGGCCGAGTATAAACATGAAGTGGTCTTTTTTTTTTTTTTTTTTTTTTTTTTAAGATTTATCCATTTATTTGTGAGAGAGAGAGCACACGAGCACACAAGCAGGGGGAGGGGTAGAGGGAGAGAGAGAATCTCGGACTCCCTGCTGAGCACAGAGCCCACCGTGGGGCTGAGCCAAAATCAAGAGTTGGCCGCTTAACTGACTGAGCCACCCAGGCACCCCTCAGACATCATATTTATACTTAGCACGGAATCATTGAGTTTGGGGGTTGCTTTTTCTTACTGGTAATCTCCATAAACAGAGAAATGATAGACTTATGTAAATTTTCGGTTCCCTTCAAGTTGCTGAAAGCACTTAATAGTTGTTTTTTTGTTTCTTATTTTATACTTCGTGAGTGAGGCAGGAGTCTGAAATCTGCTAAAAGCTTTAGGAGACAGTCTACAGATGGGCAAAGGATTGAGTTGGGAGCAAGAGGCCATAAGGTGATTCAGAAAGTTTTAGAAATAAACCGCTGAAGGCAAACTTTGCTCATCTTGAGAGTGAGCTCACAATCCCTTTCTCCTTGCAAACAAATTATTTTTCAACTTAACCCGACAAAATAATACCTAGCTTTTCCAGAGTTGATGGGGGCAGGGCGGGGATGGAGTACTGCGCTCCTCAAGCCAGTGGGTCGTTCTCCTTGTTAGGACTTTTTATTCAGAGGTATGCGCTACCATTTCCAAAGTGAAAGGTTGATGGTAACATAAACCATGTACTAACTCCTCAGCTTCAAAAACAAAATATTCCCAGCGCTGTGAATTCCCCACCACGTCTTCCTTGCAGGTCCCATTGTGAAAGTTGTGCGTAGGGACCCTTTGGCCACAGAAACTTTGGTTTTGTTTGGCGTCTCAGGAATGTACATCACCACGTGGGCATGATGGTTAGGTGCCGGCTCTTCTGGAGGTGGTGGAATTTTGCCGTGTTCCTCTAGCATAAATAAGAGCTGGGATGCGATTCCTCCTTCCGGGGGCAGAATCACTTGTCAGCTGAGGGCACATTGAACCCTAAGGCACTTAGGTTTTGTCCTCTTCTGAGCATGGCAGGTAGAGTACCTGCTGTCACATTAGAGTAATTGTGTAAAAGAAAATCTTTGGGAGAAAGTTTGTTTTTTCCATTCTGAACATCAGAAAAATTGAACAACCTCTTGGTTTCTCTATTCATAGATGGCAGCTAACACCCGTTGATAAAAAAGGGACTTCTGACAAGGTTCTGTTGATCACATAATACTCAGTGTTTTAATTTAGTTACGGATTTACGTTCAGTTTTGTGGTTTGGAGCTTTGTGCTAACGGCTTGTACCAGTTACTGTAGTGGGTACGGCTCTTCCTGTTCAGTTCTGGGCCTTCCTTTGCCCATTCATGTGTCTCTTCTGGCTTGAAAAATGCCACAAAATACATTCAGCATTAATGGGGACAAGTTAAGTAAAATAAAAAATTAAAATACCACTTTTTTCTTCTTTTGCAAAGAAGAAGCGCTATGTAAGCAAGCCATAAATAAGAGGAATCGGAGTAGAATACGTCAGCTGGACACAAATGTAGAACGAAGAGCCCTTGGAGAGATTCAGAACGTGGGCGAAGGCTCGACCTCCACACAGGGCGCTTGGCCGCCTGCGGAGTCCTCGCAGGCAAACCTCGGGGAGCAGGCCCAGAGCGGGCCCCAGGGAGGAAGGTCGCAGCGTAGGGAGAGGCACAACCGCATGGAAAGAGATAGAAGGTAATGCGTGTGATTGCTCGTCAACACGCAAGTTTACTATAGTTACTAGCAGTAACAGGCAAGTTATTCATGAAACAGCGGTTTAGTTTGTGTTTTGCTAGGTGGATCGGGGTCCCCAGGACCACCCCCAGGTTTGATGACTCATTAGGAAGACTTACGGCTTTGACTGATTACAGAGAAAGGACACAGTAAACTTAGCAGAGGTGCCTGGGGAGAAGTCCAGGGAGCCAGAGGCGAGCTCCCAGGTGTCCTCTCCCAGGGGGCTCCCGGATGCACTCCGCTCCTGCAGCCCCAGGTCCTGGGGCGGCTGAAATTGCCAGCTGGCAACGCTCGTCAGAGACTCAGTGCCCCAAGATTTTATTGGCAGGTCGGGTCATGGATGCATTTCCTACCTGGTGAGCCGCCAAACCCCAGGCCCCCAGAGGGAGAGGCAGTGCTCAGCATGAACTGCATTGTTCGTACAAACATTTTAGGCACAGTTAGGCACCTCACTAATGATGCTGGGAACCCTCCCAAGATCGTAGTTCCCCGAGGCCGTCAGGGGCCAGCCTTGTGAGTGGGCCTCCGGGAGACAGCTGGGCTGCACACCAGGGCGCCAGCTTCACTTGGTTCTTTTAAGAATGTTGGGGAAGAAAGGGTTAAAACTTACTTAGGTCGTTTTATCTGCAGGTTTAATTTAGAATTTATTTGGATTTTACGTAGAACCAAAAGGTGGTTAATTTTTCTGTATTACAGCTGGATTTTTACCTGATGTTTCCCTAACATAATTAACGTAATTAACTTAATCATTTCCGGGGTACTTCGTCCCAGTTTCCTTTCTGTAGCACGGGGCAAGGCAGATACTCAGCTCTGAAGTTCTAGTGTTGACCTGAGGCAGCTTACTTCTTTTTAAGGGACGTGTTAAAGCTAGCTAGCCCGCCAGCGATCATTCTTTAGACCTGTGTACACACACGCTCACTCTCTCTCGAACTGAAGGACGTCTGTGAACTATGAAGGATGGCTTTCCTACCGGACGTTTCATCAGCGTTTACTGGGTACCTGCCGTGGGAGAACCCTTAGCCCTAGGTTGGCACCCTGCCGTTCCCTAGGGTAACACACTGTAGGTTCACTGCCTCGCATCTCCGTCTCTCGTCCGTGATGTAGAGTTGTCTACCGCTCGGACTGGAGATAGGTGCCCGCTGTCGTGTTTGCCTTAGGAGATCCCCACGTCTGCTCCCATGTGTGCACGTGGAAGGTGGGCGGCAGGGGTCGTGCTGCATCCGCTACTCCGTGTCAGCTCCCCTAGGACCTGGTGTCACGCCGAGTGTCATCTGCGAGAGCTAACATTGTCTAATCATAAGACCCAACTTGTGATTTAAGTTCTCTCTGAAAAAAAAATTATCTCTAAAAAGACTGGGCTTGGGGGTAGTCTGTGATCCTTTTTTGAACCGGGGCCCCTTTGGAGGTCAAAGCTGTGACTCTTAGCTGTGGGTCAGTTCCTTGGCACATGGAGAGCAGGGTAATAACTTGTGAGTGAAGAACGATCTACCCAGAAAAAGCACACACAAAATTTTGCTTCCAGTTTCGGGGGTTTGGCTCCGTCCCTGGTCTAGAGACTTGCTCCTGGCCCCTGAGCAGGATGGTCCTGGTGGAGTGCGGCCCCGAGCACGGGTGGCCAGGCTGGGAGTGGCGGTATTGCTTCTGCTTCTCAGTGTGATTGCTTTGGATTTTGACTGTAGGCGCAGAATCCGCATTTGCTGTGATGAGTTGAATCTTTTAGTCCCGTTCTGCAATGCGGAGACGGATAAGGCGACCACCCTGCAGTGGACCACGGCGTTCCTGAAGTACATTCAGGAAAGACATGGAGATGCTCTTAAAAAGGTCAGTATTCAGGGCAGGTAGATTTTCAGAATTTTATAAACTGACAAGTGATATTACTTACCCTTTTTTCCCTAAGATATCCCTGACTGTCGTTCGTTTCCTGGAACCCAGTGTCAGATGCTGAGTTCACTATGAACAAAACTCCGCTCATTGATGTTGTAGCTCATCGTTTATCGAAATACTAATCATAGCCTGGGTTGGTTCACTGACACGCAGCATATGAGTGACTGAAGTATCCGTTGTCAGATTGAGCACCTGCTGTATACAGCAGATTGCATAGGACTGGAAGGGGTTTCAGACACCTGTAAGATGTGTATTTTTTTTACCCTCTGAAGACTTTTTGAAGGGATGAAGCGAGACGAGTTAAGAAGGGAGAGAGAGAGGCAGGTGATGTTAAACAGTCTGGAATTCAGATGCATTCAGAAGGCGGAGAAGAGAGACTCTTCCATGGGCAGGGCGACTGGGGACGACTTGGGGGCTCTGGGCCCGAGGACCTGGCTCCCTAGTGTAGCCAGCACCGCCTTGACCCCGTCTGTCGGTCCCAGAGGCAATTCCAGTGAGCGAGCGCGGCTCCCGGCAGGGGGACCGAGCGCGTCGTGTGGGTGGGAGTCCAGCCGCCCTTCCTTGGGGGCTCAGATGGAAGAACAGAGGCTCCAGGGCTCTGCCGTGGGGGGGCCTCGGCATGCTGGTGGTCAGGGTGAGTGCTCACGAGGCCTTGGTGAGGCAGGCCCCGCGCACCCCGGTTCGGGTCACTGTGGAAGCCATCGCGTGGCCGCTGCTGTGGTTGCAGCATGTCTTAGGGAGTGAGTCGAGGTTGGCGCATAAACGTGGAAGCCCTCGGGCACCTGGGTGGCTCAGTCGTTAAGCGTCTGCCTTCGGCTCAGGTCATGGTCCCAGAGTCCTGGGATCGAGCCCCGCGTCGGACTCCCTGCTCCGCGGGAAGCCTGCTTCTCCCTCTCCCACTCCCCCTGCTTCTGTTCCTGCTCTCGCTCTCTCTCTCTCTGTCAAATAAATAAATAAAATCTTTAAAAAAAAAAAAAAAATTATAAAAAAAAAAAAACGTGGAAGCCTTTTACGGAGAGCCTGCGGTGTGTAGATCCCGCGGGACCGGGAGCCGTGGGCTGCGTTTCTGGTTCCCCTTCTGTCTCTGCGGCGTTTATGCCGTGTGAGCTGCACTGTCGTTGTACGTGTGATTGAGTTTTAAAGCAGTATTTGTGTCATGTTCCTTCTGATTGGGTCGTTTATGGTTATCCTGCAGTTACTCTGTGATGTTATTTGTTAGAGGTAAACTGTTGATTTTAATAAAATAAAGCTTTTATGTATATTTTTTGTTAAGCTTTTTATCTTAATCCCAGCCAGTTAACACAGTGTACCGCCAGCTGCAGGTGGACAATGTAGTGACTCAGCCCTTCCCTAGGTCACCTGGTGCTCGGGAGGACAAGCGCCCTCCTTCGTCCCCATCCCCTTTCCCCCACCCCCACCCATCTCCGCTCTGGTCACCATCAGCGTGTTTTCTAGAGTCAAGAGTCTGTTTCTTGCTTGTTTCTCTCTCTCTTTTTTCCCTTCGTTCCTCCGTTTTTGTTTCTTAAATTCTGCATATTAGTGAAACCATGTGATAATTGACTTTCTCTGCTTGACTTATTTCACTGAGCATAATCTCCTCCAGTCCCATCCATGTCGATGCAAATGGTGGGTATTCATCCTTTCTGATGGCTGAGTAATATTCCATTGTATATATGGACCGCGTCGTCTTTATCCATTCATCTGTTGAAGGGCATCTCGGCTCCTTCCACAGTTTGGCTATTGCGGACGTTGCTGCTATGAACATTGGGGTGCATATGGCCCTTCTTTTCACTACATCTGTGTCTTTGGGGTAAATACCCAGGAGTGCAGTTGCTGGGTCGTAGGGTAGCTCTATTTTTACTTTTTTGAGGAACCTCCACACTGTTCTCCAAAGTGGCTGTACCAACTTGCATTCCCACCAACAGTGTAGGAGGTTCCCCTTTTTCCGCATCCTCACCGACATGTGTTGTTTCCTGACTTGTCAATTTTGGCCATTCTGACTGGTGTGAGGTGATATCTCATTGTGGGTTTGATTTGCATTTCCCTGATGCCGAGTGGTGATGAACATTTTTTCATGTGTCTGTTGGCCATCTGGATGTCATCTTTGGAGAAAAGCTTTTATATTTTTGAAAATGATTCAATGTTTGGCTTTGTGTACCTATTACTAGTGAATTATTGACATAATTCATTCAAATATGATGAAGGCACTTACAACAAAAAAAATCTGTTAACTGTCTTTGTATATACTCAGCGATTGAGTTAGGTTAAAACTTGTGTGTATTATATTTTGCATTTCGTACATAAATATGGCTCGGGTGGGCACAGCAGGAGGAAAACCTCCCTGCGGAGACCCAGCAGTGCTGCTGCTAGGTGCTCCCCGTGGGCCGGGCCCGCCCTTCCCCAGCTGGGGCGTCTGTGCCCGAGTCTCCGTCAGCCTTGGGTGTCCTGGCTTCTCGTCTTGTTCTGCTCTGGTGGCTTTTGGGGGGGCAAGCAGAGTTAGTGGTGGTGTTTGAGGGGCGAGCAGAGTTGGTGTTTGCGGGGCGAGCAGAGTTGGTGTTTGGGGGCGAGCAGAGTTGGTGTTTGGGGGGCAAGCAGAGTTAGTGGTGTTTGGGGGGCGAGCAGAGTTGGTGGTGTTTGGGGGGCAAGCAGAGTTAGTGGTGGTGTTTGGGGGCCAAGCAGAGTTAGTGGTGGTGTTTGTGGGGCGAGCAGAGTTGGTGTTTGGGGGCGAGCAGAGTTGGTGTTTGGGGGCGAGCAGAGTTGGTGGTGTTTGGGGGGCGAGCAGAATTGGTGTTTGGGAGGCAAGCAGAGTTAGTGCTGGTGTTTTTTTCTGTTGTAATTTGCTTGTATGTTGTTTTAAAAGCTTACCTTCTTTATTTTTTTAAAGTTTTATTCTTTCTGACATCTGGAGTTTAGAAGCTTTGGGTCTGTTTTTCACATTTTTTTTATTATGTTGTCATCAACGAAGATGGTCTGTATAAAGAGACAGTTTTTGAAAGTTTGCTGAGACTTCTGTTGTGACGTCTTCTGTGGTCGGTTTTTAAAAGTCCTGTATTTGGAAAGAATGTGTATTTTCCGTTTGGTGAATTCTGGGTTTGTTCGGTTGAGATCATTAATGGCGATTCAGACTCTTCCTCTAGGGGCGCCTGGGTGGCTCAGTCGTTAGGCATCTGCCTTTGGCTCAGGTCATGATCCCAGGGCCCCCCATGGCATTGGGCTCCCTGCTCAGCAGGGAGTCTGCTTCTCCTTCTGCCCCTGGCCCCGCTTGCGCTCTCTCGCGCTTTCTCTCTCTCCCTCCTTCCTTCCCTCTCTCTCAAATAAATAAAATCTTTAAAAAAAAAAAAAATTCTTTTTCAAAAAACTTAGGCTCTTCCTGTCCTCTGTTGTCTGGCGGACCTGCTCCAAGAGGCACGGCCTGGTGCCCTGAGCGCTTGCTCGGGTGCCTTGTCTGCCCATTGTCTTCACAGCTCCCTGGCCTGGTTCCTTGACGTGCAACCGGGACCGTCGCTCTCTTTCCTATAAGAAATTCACTTTCTTTTTTTAAGTTTATTTTTATTTATGTCGTCTCCACACCTAACGTGGGGCTCGAACTCCTGATCCCAAGGTCAAGAGTTGCACGCTCTTCCTACTGAGCCAGCCAGGTGCCCCAAAAAAGACACTTTTTATATTTGGCATTCTCATATTTACAAATCGACGTGAACACCCGCTTTGGCTAGACGTCCTCCCAGGGTGTTCTGATTCATTGTAGAACTCCCTCGAAACTCCGACATTTCACTGAGGTTTCGTTGCAACAGATGCTGGTGGGGAGAGTAGGATGGTCGGGCGGGGAGAACCCAGACCACACCCGGCTGCCCTCAGCAAAGGCAGACGCCCCGCGCTCACCTTGTTGTGCGCACGTTGCTCAGGAGGTCTCTGGAGTACTTTCTTAAGTCAGAAATGACAGTTTCCTTCTTTGTGACTTTTATGTAATTATTCCCAAAGGTAAATTCTACCTTCTCAAATATAGGCAGATATTTTATATTTGGGCTTTTGGGTATCAGGATACAGGAAATTGTCAAAATGTGGCTCATCTTAAATTGCATCGAGACCCTAAAACCCTTTCTTTCAAGTTTGGGAAGAAAATTAGAGCTACGTGCAGGTATAGCTCCTGAGTGCAGGTGGTGGTTACCAACGGCAGGTGGACAGGTAGGCGCTGCAGCCGCTCCAGGCGGCCCCGGGGGCACCTAGCGCCGCACGAACTTGTGCTCCCGTTTCTGGACAGGATGCGGTACCAAGCTGCCACAGCCCAGCAACAGGAAAACAACACAGTTCAAAACGGGCAAAGGATTTGAATACCTTTTTCCAGAGAAGATAAATGGCCAACAGGTCCATGAGCAGATCTCTGGTCATCAGGGAAATGCGAATCCACAGGCTGTGCGGCTTCCCACCCAGTAGTGTGGCTGTCACAGACGAACAGCGAGTCTGGGAGCAGAACTCCGTGCAGCCGCTGTGGAAAATTGGGTGATGGCTTTCAGAGTTAGAATTGCCACCTGACCCTGCGGTCGCACTTGTGGGCAGTGACCCAGGTGGAGCAGCCAGGACGTGGAGGCCCCCCGTGCCCATCAGCAGACGAGTGGATAAGCAAAGCGTGTGCACAGACAGCGGAATATGGCTTAGCCATAAAAGGGAAGCGCTCGGCACCTGCCACGGCACGGGTGCGCCTGAGGATGCCAGTCACAAAAGGACAACTACCGTATGAGTCCACCTCTGTGTGGTCCCCGGAGTCGTCCCAACTCGTAGAGACAGAAAGTGGGACGGTGGGTGGGTGCTGGCGGAGGGCGAGAGTCCATGTTCCATGGGGACAGAGTGTCCGTGTTGGACGATGAAAAGTCAGAAACGGTGCTGATCACACAGCATCCTGAAGTTAGTTAATGCCACGGGGTAAAACCACTCAGATAAGTGGCTGAAATGGAAAACTGCACGTTACGTATTTTTTACCGTAATAGAAAATCTATAAACGTAAATTTAATTAAGAATGCTATGCTTGGGCGCCTGGGTGGCTCAGTTGGTTAAGCGACTGCCTTCAGCTCAGGTCGTGATCCTGGAGTCCCGGGATCGAGTCCCGCATCGGGCTCCCTGCTCAGCAGGGAGTCTGCTTCTCCCTCTGACCCTCCTCCCTCTCATGCTCTCTGTCTCTCATTCTCTCTGTCTCAAATAAAAAAAAAAAAAAAACTTACGGAAGTGCATCCATGCACAGACGTGGGGAGAACACAGAATACTGAGCTCCCGTGTTCCTTGGGCACAAGGGCGCCCGTCCTGCCTCCCTCGATGGATGGTTCAAAGTGTTCCACAGATAGCTCGGTTTCACTCACAAGGGCATCTCTAAAAATAGAAGTGTGGTCTAAAAGCATCACTGCATCCAGATGCCCCCAGTGGGCTCACAGCAGTCTTTGTCCCGCAGACTCCTTGAATCGGGACCCAGACGCTGTCCAGCCGAACACTGGTTGGTAGCTAAACAGCTTTGACTCCACAATGGCTCCCCTCCTTTCTTCCCTGTCCTTTATTTATTGAAGAGATGGAACCCGCTGTTCCGTAGGATTTTCCACCTTGTGCATTTTGCAGACCCCCGATCTTTGTTTCCCAGAGGCTGATGAGATCAGGCCGTCTGCTTGCACTTGCCTTCTCCTTTTGTGAGCTTGGGGCTGCCCCGTGTACTCAGGAGCGAAAACCGGGGTTTGTCAGAGTTCCTAGAGGTGGAGAGCGTGAGCAAGGGCCGCAGGGGACAGGGCTCCGCAGGAGCCAGCTTTCAGCCTTCCAGAGCCAGCCCCCTGACACCAGGCCCGCCATGGAGCACTCACCGGTGTGCGTGGGGTATGTGATGGGCACGGTGTCTGCAGGGTGATGGAAAGTTCTGCAGATGGATGGTAGCGATGCTGTGGGACAGTGTGCGTGGGCTGAATGCAGCCTAGCAAACACACATGGCGATAATGGTATCGTAGTATGCATATTTTACTACATTGAAAAATGTAAGTATGGCTGCTTGTTTTTAAATAAAGAAGGCTTTATAAAAGGGACAGGCATTATGGGAATCTATTGGAAAATTAATAGTACATGTAAATGTGACTATTTGAGAAAAATGTTTGAATCCCTGTTTTTATGACATACACCCCCTTAAAAGAGGTGACGTGAGCTCGTGGATGACACCTTTATATATTTTGAAGTAGTTCAGCTCGTAATTTCAACCTTTGGTGTATTTTTAATTTTTTAAAATTTTATTTATTCATTTTAAGTAATCTCTATGCCCATTGTGGGGCTCGAACTCACAACCCGAGATCAAGAGCTGCACGCCTTCACTGACTGAGCCAGCCGGGTGTCCCCAGCCTTTTGTGTTTTTAAGATAGTTTCCAAGTCTGCAAATTTACGATGGTTTCCAAGTCTGTAAATTCACAACATTAATGGTGGTTTCTCAACTTCAGGAATTTGAGAGTGTGTTTTGCGGTAAAACTGGCAGAAGGCTCAAGCTGACCAGACCGGACTCCTTGGTGGCGCGTCCCGCGCAGGAGGGCCTACAGAGCAGCCCAGTCATGGATGTCAAGTGACCAGAAGGAACCGCTAGTTCCCAGCAGTGGCGGCTGCTGCCCGGGGGCCCCGAGCGTCTGTGCAGCCCCGGCGGTCTGGCTCTGGGGGACGTGAGTCCAGTTGAGGGGCCTCTGTGGGGACGTTACAGCACGTTTTGTAAAGATGTTTGTCTAGAACAAAATACTTAGCCATTCGTGTCCTCTTAGACCATTTGGGGATGAAGACATGTTGACAATTAGCAAGAAACTTTTCAATTATCTGCCTGATTCCATCATGTTTTCTTAACATGATAACTTCAAAAATTAACATCCTTCATAATTTCCTTAGTCTTCCAAGGTACACTGCTTTTTATTTTATTTACATTTTAAATATGCCCACTTAGCAACTGGAACAAGTTAAATTGTTCTTAATTAGAAGTAGTTTGGAAATTTTACTCCTTTGTTTCTCCCTCCCCCTGTGCTGACTTCGGTCACATGGGGCTGCATTGTGAAATGCGGTCCGTGTCCAGACCTCTTGCTGGACATTTTCCAGAGACTCCCTTTGAAGTCACTTTTGTCCATAAATGAGATATTGTCACAGTGGATTCCTTCAATGCCCTCATTTTCATATTGAGAGTCCTTACTTTCTGTGTAATAAACTGTAGTGTTTGGAACTGAGGTTTTCACATGAGTGGCTTTATTTATCACAACAGGTAATAGCAGTAGACTTTCTCGCAATACAGGGTCACCTTCAATAAATACTGTTAATCGGAGACAGTCAAGTTTGTACACAAAAGAAGCAGGTAAATCAGACTAGACCATGTGTGGAGGGGGTACCGTACAGGGAATCCTTTATTTATTAGACTGGGGTCACCTGGGGTCATCTGCTGTCTTACTGTGATTCTTAGTCCTTCCACAAGTGCTTTGTGAACAGGTGGCTGTTTTAGGCCCCGAGGACTTGTGCCCCCTCAGATGTGGGGTCTAGTTGGCGCCCACGGGGCCTGACGTACGACGTGACCGCTGACGGGCACTTGTAAATGCGTGTAGAGACAACACTGGACAACAGGTCGATGAAGGACGCTCTCGGGGACCACGTGGCCGGTCACTGCCGTGGAGGACACAAGGGGCAGGCCAAGAGGGCCGCGAGGGCCGTCACCGATGCCACGCTGTCCCCTCCCCCATGGAGCGCTGCTGACTCCTCGTGTCCTTCCAGAGCTCCCTGCTGGCGTCGGCACCACCTTCTCACTTCCTTCGGTTGTGTTTTAGGAGCTTCTAGAACCTGATTTTTCCCCGATGCCTCCCATCACGGCTCCTTGGCAGGCCGAGGTGTCACAGATGCCGGGGGTCCCCTGAGCACCGACAGCACCAGGGAGGCCAGGATCGCCTGGAGGCCCGGGCTCGCCGTGGGCCCCATCTCGGCCGTCTTTGCTAACGCCAGGCACGCCTTGCGGCCCTTGAGACGGAGCGGGAAGGTGAGTGTAGATGTAAGAATAGAACATCCATTCAGCCTGCCACCCCCAGCCCTTCTGTGTAGGGGCGTATTCTGCACTCTGGAAGGGCGGAGGGGAGGAGAGACCATGTGGGGAGAGGAGCGAGGGCAGAGGACGAGGTGGGGGGATATGGAGGCCAGGGGCCTGTCCCGAGCGTAGCGGCTTGGGCCCGAGCAGAGCTCATGAGAGCCGAGGGAAGAGAGCGTCTCCTGTGAGCTGGGGGGGGCGGGGGGGCGGTGCGGAGTTGCTTGGTGAGCGGGGCCAGAGGTGATTGTGGGCATGGCCTGCATGTGATCCCCGGGGGGCCCCCACCTCGGGGGATGGGCCCCCTGAGCAGGGGGAGGCAGGGTGGGTCAGCTGAGGAGGGGCTGGGAGCGTGGGTGCGGCCTCGAGGGCCAGCAGAGGAGAGGGTTTCTGGGCACTCGGAGAGGACTGGAGCAGGGCCTCCGCTCCGCCCAGGGTGCGGGGGCGCGTGGAAGACCACGAGGTGACTCGTGTGTTCTGTGAGGGACGGACCGCAGGGGGCAGGGGCTGGTCCTCTGTCTCCACAAAGCGTTTGTATTGGACACCAAACATTCAGGGTACATGTGGCTAATTCAGAGGGAATTAGGGAATTCTGCTGGACTGAACTGACCTAGACGCTAGACTGCTTTCACCGAATAGAACTTAACTGAATCTACGGGGAGAGATCCTCCTGACTCTGTTCTCGCTCAAACTTGTACAAAGTCATTCTGGCGGTTCCTGACCGTTCCTGACCATCTGAGAGGACTTTGCCAAGAGAAGACGTCGTGATACATGTTCACCACCCAAACGCGGCCCCAGGTCAAGCCACAGCGCGTTGGGAAAGCGGCTGGTGACGGGCACCTACCCTGTAGCCCCTGGTCTCCGTCTGGCCCGTCCAGACCCACGCCCGCCGAGCCTTTGTCTCCTTTGTCTCCCGAAGCCCCTGTGGGGAAGCACCGGACACATGAGCACCCGGCTAGGGTTCAAGGAGGGACCACTGGCGTGATGGCATGAGCCCCCATGCCAGTGTGTCACCCGCCTTGTGACGGGCAGGGTGCCCACGTGGTGAGCCTTTTCCTGAAGCGAAGCGCTCTCAGAAAAGTAATCCGAGCGCCAGAACCAGGGAAGGGGATGGAGGCCAGTTGAGAACCGTGTTTTCAAAAGGCTCAAAGGCCTTCAGATCCCTACGTGAAGAAACCCGCTTGGTCTGTTGGTGGAAGACGGCCTTGTGCCAGCACCAGAGATGCTCAGAGCCCACAGCCATCTCCAGGGCCACGTGAAGCCGGCTGACCATGGACTTGGGACCGACACCGTGTCTGGGAAGACGTGTCTGTCTCCAGGGCTGAAACTGTGCAGCCTTGAAGTTTCTTAAAAGTAAGTGCGGCACCACTCATTCTGGAATAGCCGGACTTGAGGTATTCAAACTGCGCCTCATCGATGAAGAGAGCAAATCACAGAGTTAAGTTTCCCTCAGAAACGTTTTTAAGCTGTTTTTCAGAAACAGAATTATTTGGTCCATAAATTGGCACAGACTGGAATCCTGAGCTTTAAATCCGGAACTGAGGCCAGGAGGCCGGCCGGCGGGATGCGGGTGGGACACTGAGCAAACTCAGACAGGAAGTGGGTGTCAGAGGCCGTTGGGGAAAAGCTCAGTGGCCGGGAGTTCACAGTTGTGTTAGCCGCGTGGCCCGTCTGTGGGCCCGAGCATCCGGCTGCTGCCGGCTCAGCGGGGACCTGGACAGGGCCAGCGCCTACCATCAGCGACAGGGCGCACCCGTGAGGTCATCTGGTTTCTAAATTATACTTCCCAGCGCTTCAAAGGGAGTTCTGTATAACTTTTGCCTTTTGCAACAGAAATGTTCACGAATGTCAGTTTTTCTGAAGGCATATGCCGTTACGTGTAAATGGGCTCCTGTTTGTTTATCCCTCATATTTTTGTCTACCCCTCCTCCCCCAAATGCTGTTCTGATGGTATTTGCGGTGCCCAGGGGGATGATGTGCAGGGGACGGCGGGCAGCCGACTCACCTCTGGGCCCCGGGTCTCCCAGCTCTCCGGTGGGACCACGGTATCCAGGGGGCCCTCGGGCACCAGGGTGGCCGATGGAGCCCGGCGGTCCCGGGGGGCCTGGGGGCCCAGCTGGACCAGGCCGACCTGCGGATCCAGGCGCTAAAGGCTTCCTCAGGTGAGCAGCTAACTGTGCAATTTGTTCTTTGGGAAAACAAAGATGCAAGCATTTATTCGAGGAGGATTAGCAAAAGCGTTCTGTGCAAGGGGGAAAAGATCGAGCCGCCCCTAACGCACTTCGGGGCATGGAATGGAAGTACTGCTACGTTTCTCCTGTGTGCCAAGGAGGGAGTCACAGGCCCAAGAGGAGGTGCTCATTTGGGGGGAGTTCCTTACAAATCCTGTGAATCAAAGTAGCCAAGAGATAGATGGCCACTTAGTCGGTAAAGGCTGGAAGGGTGCAGGTCTCGGTCCCTGCTGATGGTTTCACAGACATCTAGAACCCCCACCATGCCCCCCGCCTGTGTTACAGCCTGGGGGGGGAGGGAGCCCCCCCCAGCGCAGATGGAGACTGGACACCGCCCCCCCCCCCCCCGACTGCCCCGGGTAGGGAAGAGGTGGAGGAGGCCGGGGCGTGGGTGGCCCGAGGTGTGCAGGGGTGGAGAGCACTCACCACTGAGCATCCCTCCACATAGCTCCCTGATGTGCTGCTCGCTGGCTTCCCGCCCCTGAAATTCACCCCGTAAGTCCGTCAGCAGACTGGGGGCAGGCTGGCACTCTTAGAGATGCCCCCTGCCCCGCCATCAGTCTCAGAAGAGTGACCAGTGCCGACGAACACTGCCCTCAACAAAGGGAAAGACGTACCGGGACTCCGGGTTTCCCGGTGATGCCAGGCACGCCTTGTACCCCCGGGAAGCCCATGGGGCCGGGTGGGCCCGGGAGGCCCTCGACACCACTGGTACCATTGGGACCCTGGATGCCCTTTGGGCCCAGCTCCCCTCGACTGCCGGCCTAGAGGAAAAGGGGCCGAGGTGGGTCAGAGGCGAGCAGTGCCCAGCAGCTGCCGCTCCCCACACCCCGCAGGCTGGCCTGGCATTTCCTTGGGCTTTGTTGTTGGGACGGCTGGCGGCCACTCACCTCTCCTTTGGGTCCGACCGGACCACTGGGACCCTGCGAGAGAGCAGTTGTTTGGTCGTTAGTCGGGTGGGCGTTCGCTGCCAAAGAGCCAGGCTAGCGCAGGGGGAGTTGGAGAGGGCGGGAAACCGCCAAGAAACCACCCTCTGACTGCTTCCGGACATGGAGTGGCGACCTCCTTGTACTCTCCTGGGTGCAGTTTTTCTCTAGCTGGGACTGTTCTATGCACGGATGTTGTTGTGACTTATTTTCCTAAAGAGTGTTTTCAGTAACTGTTCGGCACGTTTTGTTACACGTGTTTACTTTGTTCCTTGTCTCCGTCGTCATCATTCTAATAAATAACGGATGTCTGAATATCTCTGTGCCTACAGTCCCCTTCAGCTGTGTCCTCAGGGACGTGGTCCCAGCCAGAGGGGCTCCCCAGCCGGCAGGCACTGCCGCCCCCATCAGATTAACAGGGCCGGGGCCGGGGTCCCGCTGGTCAAGGTTGTCCAGGAATTTGCCAAAAGAACCCGTGCACACGCAGCCCTGAGACTGTCTTGGCCACAGTCATGGGGCCCTCAGCCCGCAGCCTCGGCCTCCCTGGGGCTTCCCACACTCCCTGGATCTGCAGACTGACCCTCATCCCCGACTGGGACTCGTTCATTCTCAGCTGTTGATAAAAGTGAGGCCGACTTAATCCCACTCACCAGCTCTCCTTTGTCCCCAGGGAGGCCATCGGAGCCTGCAACGCCCTGAAACAACATGCCCCAAGGTCAGAGAGCTGACTCCGCCTCGAGCTGTTCTCAAAGCTCAGGTGCTGGTCCCCGGAGCCCCAGGCCCAGGGTGGGGACCTGGCAGGGACTGGCAGGATGCACTGAGCCTTGCTTGCCAAGCAGAATCTTGGGGGGCTGTAGATCGTTCTAGGTCCTCGACCAATACAAAGAGGGCCTGGGGCCACCGGAGGTCACGGGCCCAACCCCTGAGCCTTTCCCGAGAGAATGTACCCTCTAAAAACAGGCCTGGGGCCCAGACTCCCCCGTTACAAGGCCCCATTCCCAGGTCAGCGGGAACACACCGTCCCTGTAAGTGGGGCTGGGTGTCCAGAGCGCCACCCCCCCCCCCCCCCGCCAGCCAGCTCAGAGTTCACGAGGGAGAGCAGGAAATGAAGGAGGGAGAGAAATGGAAGAACAGACCTGACCCCTGGGCGCCCACTCACCTGGTCTCCCTTAGGGCCGGCGGCTCCTCCCGGGCCCTGGCACAGAGAAGGTGAGCGTTAGAGGGGGTTCGGGAGTCCCTGAGGCGGCCCCCACCAAGCTGCGGGGGCACAGGGCTCACGGGAAGCAGACCCTCCCCAGGCGTGCTCCCGGTCCGCCGCAGCGTTCTGTGCGTGCCCCGTCTCAAATCTTCCTAAAGAACTGTCGTCTTAGGATCTCCAGAGCATCGCACCAAGGGTGCCGTGACCTTTTCACAGGCCTCCTCAAATCTGGTATCGCTCCCAGTACCACGGGCTGCACGCGGGTCATTTCCCACGTGGAACTGCTGAGTCAAAGAGCTAAAAGCTCGTATTCGCCACCTTCCCGGCCAATTGTGAGATTGGGGACATGTCTGGGAACTGGACCGGGATCGCCCGGAAAACATGGAAATAAAAATTGTCCATTTGCTCAAATAGCAGGAGTGAGAACTTGCCCAAGGGGCAGACATGTGGCCGCCCTGGAGATGAGGGGGAATTCAGGAACCACGGGGCAGGCACAGCCCCCGGCCACGTCTCAGAGGCCCCAATGCCTGGGATTTCCTGCCTGGTCTGGGCCACAGGCCAGGGGTTTCTATGTACCCCCGCCACCCCCTCCCCCGGGATGAAGGGATGTCTGGGCTGGCGGCTCCTGGGCCTCCCCATCCGCGGTGAAGTCTGGCAGCAAGCACGGCGGCCGTCTTGGGGCCCTGAGCGGGCATCTGAGCCAGGCTCCGTGCTGCCTGATGGTCCCTGAACGACAGGGACCCCACAGTGAGCTTACTGTCACAAGACCACCAGGAAAGTTAGAAGCAGTGAGAGTTAGCAGTGCTTAGAGTCGTGCTTTTCACACTTATTTAGTGTGTCAAGCAGTCCTCAGCTAAAGACC